>NC_133570.1:17500000-18125000 GCF_048773025.1 Camelus bactrianus
ATAACCTCTAGGTATATTTTAGACACAAAGAGGGTGGGAGCGCGGGGGAGAGGCGCGCAGCCTGGAGGGATGCTGGAGGAGGGAGGTCTGCGGTCACATCGCATCAGCAGCTGTGACTGATTCTGCCCAAGTCCAAGTCGGCAGGCCTCCCTGGGCAGGAACTCGCGGCGGGGCTGGTGTGGGGGATGTGCGCTGGCTGCTCCCTGGACTGTCTCCTTGCGGGGATGGTTTCCTAGAACCGCAGCCCAGGGGCCTGGCTGAACTCTTCCGGAGGAATGCCACCTTCCCCTAATTTGCTGGGTCCCTCCAGTTGCTAAGAATGATGGACAGTAATTAAAACTAAGCTAATAACCTCCTCACTCTTGACATTTCTATGGGGTTTTGTTCACCATTATCTACATATAGATTAAAAATTGTAATTGGACTGGCGATCGGGTTAGGAAAATCAACCACCTTCCAACTCGTCGTTTGCCAGAGACTGACACTTTGAAATTTTATTTAATCTAAGAAAATTGAGTTGAACTCTGGCACCCTGGGAGGCGAGGGAGAAATAAAACTGCATTTATCTTTAAGGACCGATGCTAGCTAAGAAAATATTCATGCTCCAGCAGGAAGGAGTGGGTCAGAGGTCAGAAGGCTGTGAGGGGTAGCTCAGACAGGGTGTAGGGTGGGCACTTCATAAGAGGCAGCCATGGGAGGGTGACCAGATGCCCCAGTGGGACCGTGCATGAAAGAGGTTTAGGGAGACCAAGGCCACCTTCCCGAGAGGATTCCTGTGTCATTTCATAGGGTGTGGGCTACCGAACGCCACTGAGTCCCCTGTGCTGGTGAAGAGAGATGTTATTGGCTTCTAATTCTGTGATTCCTGGTCTCTGCAATGCTGTGACTTTAGGCGTCCACCTTGCATCCTCCTGTTCTGTGCAAGACGGAGGTGCTGTGCCTCCCTTTCCCTGGGTCTAAGAGGCAGGGTTTCTCTTATTTCTATGAGTCTTTGCTTCTGGGAACCTAGAATGTGAGGATTCTAAATGGCAGGGATTGTAATATCGACTCCAAAGGCAGGACCTTGTCAGACCTCCCCATCTGCCCCTCCCATGGAATCATGAGTTTGTCTAAATTGAAGCCCTTAAAGTGATATTAATCTTACCTTGTGTCCCGTAGGTGATGGACCACCTGAAGAGGTCTCTGTGATACACAGTGTGGCCATGTCCATGCTCCTACTTAATATACTTCAGTGGGATCTGATGGCCCCATTTGGATCAAGTCCAGTCTCCTTAGGATGGCTGCAAGGCCGTTCTGGGTATGCCTCGTGCCTCAGTCTCTCCCGAGTCAGCCTCCCGAATCCTTACAAACCTCCCGCTACGATGTGCGTGTGCGCTCTCTCTCCCTCTCTGTCTGCAAACAGTGTTTTGTCCAATGAGCCTCCAAATTTTGCATCACTCTTCCCTCTGCCTGGAATTACCTCCTTCCCACCCCAGTACCACCCCCTTAGATCTGCCCCCTTCACTCACCTAACTTCTATGAATCTATGACTTACCTTGGGCTTCACCTTGTCTGGGAAGTGTTTGCTGTCTTCCCAAATTGTGTTCTCTGCTCCCTCGGTGTCCCTGCCCTCATGCTCACTTTGTGCCACTTCCCTGTGTGACTCTCTCTGCCACCTTCTCCCATTAAACCGGGATCTCCTGGAAGGCAAGAAGGCCTTCTTGTTTACTGTTGTATCTCCCAGCCCACGCGGTATTGGCAGAATGAAAGAATGAATGAATCTGTGCGTAAAGGCAGGGAATTTGTGACACCTTTATCCTTGGAATAATAAATGCTCATTTATTTATTCATTTCAGAAATGCTTTTTTTGTATCTACTCTGTGCCTTGTGCTGTGGTTCAGCCGTGGGGATGTCCTGTGAGCAAGACAAATGTCTCTATTGTCTATGACGCTTAAGAGGGAAATTGATTAGAAAGATGAATTGGGGTTAAGGAGTTAGGGGGAAGAACATTCTAGGCAGAGGAAACACATGTGAAAGATTTTGAGGAAGGAAAGGGAGAGACACAGTGTGAAACTGAAGCCCACTGGGGCTGGGGCACTGTGAGAGATGAGAGGTCCAAAAAGAGTCCAGGGATGTGGGCAGGACCTGGGTCTTGAGGTCTTTGCCGGGTTTCCAGCCTGGAGCTACGGGATCAATTTTACACCATGAAAAGATGGTTTGTTAAATGAATTAAGTCCATGTGTAAGATACAGACAACCTTGTCCCTTTATTCTGAGAATAATTGTTCTCATCCTTCATGCTTATTGCTTTAATCTTTCCAGCACACGTTCACCTCCTGGAGAGGACTGATGAATTTTATCTGCCTAGAAAGCTTTCCCAACCCCCTTCCTCTAGAAAGAGATTCCTCCCACCCTGGCTGCAGAAGTGGTCCCATGACCCAGGTCTGACCAATCACAGAGTCTTATCCCTCTGGTGACGGTGATTGGTGCAAGAGACAAACACATGACCCAAGGAAGGCCAATGAGAGCCCATCTGTGGGATTGATACATGGACCCCTTTGGAGGAAGCTTCTCCTCCACTTAAGTTTGGAGGGCAGGTACCAGCCACACGGAGAAGGTAGAAGGTGTATTTGGAGAAGGTGAGTGAAACCACCATCATGAGATGAGAGAAAAGAGAGAAACAAGAGCTTTTCCTTTGAATGTTTGAACTACCCCAGTATCCAAATGTTGAGAACCAGTGAATCCCCCCTTTCTCTCCTGAGCTAGTTTACATTGGCTGTCTATCACCCGCGTCCAGATGAGTCCCGACTCACTCAGCGGTGCCTAATTCCCACACCTCTCTGGGATGTGGTCAAGGAAGGCATCTTATCCTAATTTTTATAGAGGAGGAACCTGGGGCTCAGAAAACTCCCCGAGCTTACGCATGGACAGTGGCAGAGTGGAATCAGCTGAGCCATCGGTCCTTCTACCAACTAGCTGATTTTTTTTAAATTAACATTTTAATGACATACTTATTTTGGGGGGGATTAGGTTTATTTCTTTGTTTATTTTTGATGGAGGTACTGAGAATTGAACCCAGGACCTCGTGCGTGCTAAGCACGTGTCTATCACTGACCTATTTCTGCCTCCACCGCCAACCAGTTGATATTGTCAGGCTGTTACTCTAAGAATGATGATTCTGAGGGTTTTCTGGAGCAGCCCTGATTTCAGACACTCCAACCCAGTGTCCTCACAGACCACCTGAATGGCCCACTACCTTGAAGTGACAAACTACCTTTCATTAAATGCTTTTCCATGTCCAGAAATAGTAAAAACCAAACCAAAACCAAACCAAAAACCCATTAGCTCTTGTTTTTAATTTTAAAGGCATTGTAACGGCCCCACAGTGTGCTGGTACATGTTTCACATTTAACATGTAGCTCTAATATGAGTCATGGTTAATGTGTTTGTTTATGTTGAGGAGTAAGAAAAACAAAACAACAGAGACAGATGTTGGGACTTCACTGGTTCATCAGTGTTGTGGGCAACTGCTTCCTGAATTGAATAATGGGTTTCCAAGGCTGGAAGAATATTTCCTCCACTGTTTGTGCTTCCACACAGAACAGCAATGGACACACCCTATCTTTACGTTCAACCTGCTTTATTAAGATTTTTTTACATCACTTTCTAGAGAATAAAAACAATAATAAATCAAACCCTGGCTTGGAGCATTTACTAATGTCTGGAAATATTCCTATTGGGGCTGATTTCAAGCTACCAATGTGATGTCGTGGAGAGTGGAGTTGGGAGATGCGCAGATACCATCAGGTGGGTTTCCACCAGATAGGAGCGATGGATGTAAACAACTTCAAGAGCAATGATAATAAAATGTGGTCAAATAATTAGGAAGTGATAAGTTTTGCTTACTTTATTTAATTATAAGTTTATGTAATTTAATTTTTAATCGTGGGCACATTTCACAACCGGTCCACAAAATTCCTGGAAATTTAGCCATCGGCTCTCATGGGCTGGCATGAGCTGGCACGGTGTATGCCGCAGATCACTGTAACCGTGTTCTCTTTGATAATTGGGTGTTGAATGGCAGAAACTCCCTGCCATTGTGCAGACGGCTTTCATCTTTTACTGGGAATGAGCTTATCCTGGAGGTTCCTCCTACGAGCATCCTTCCAGTTCAGATAAAGCAATGCCCTCCCCTTTTCTTTCACAGCTTCCTCTTTTCTCCCCCTCCTATCACTCAATACACTTTGTCACAATGTCTCTTCTTGGATGTGTGCTTGTTCATCTGTTCCCCCACAAGGCTGTGAGCTCTGGGAGGGCAGGGCAGTGTCTGCCTTGCTCATCATGATATTTCCTGAGCGTGAGTTCATGTGTGGTCCAGGAGAGGAGCTCTGAATATTTGCTGAGAACACCGAGGAACAGGGGCAGCTAAACTCTCATCTGAGAGAAGACAGAGTATTATTACTACATCTTAAAAATCTCTGGGCGAGGTGGACTTGGAGGTCATTATGCAAAGCGAAAGAAGTCAGACAGAGACAGATACTGCATATATGTGGAATACAGATACACTTATATGTGGAATCTAAAAAAATATAACAAACTAGTGAATATAACAAAGAAGCAGACTCACAGATACAGAGAACAAACTAGTGGTTACCAGCGGGGTGAGAGAAGTGGGGAGGAGCAATATAGGAGTAGGGGAGTAAGAGATACCAACTATTATGCATAAAATAAGCTACAAGGATATTTTGTACAACACAGAGAATATAGTCAATATTTTATAATAACTACAGATGGAGTATAACTTTAAAAAATTGTGAATCACTATGTTGTATACCTGTAACTTATATAATATTGTAGCACAACTATATTTCAGTAAAAAATACAAAAAAACTCTAGGCTGTATTCATATTCATAGCTACATTATTCACAGTAGCCAAAAGGTGGAAGACACTCAAGTGTCCGTCCACAGAAGAATGGATAAACACGATGTGGTCTGTCTCTACAATGGAATATTATTCGGCCATAAAAAGAAATGAAATACTGACACAGGCTACAATATGGATGAACCTTGACATTATGCTGAGTGAAATAAGCCAGTCACAAAAGGATGAATACTACATGAGTCCACTCATATGAGGTACCCAGAATAGTCAAATTCATAGAGACAAAGTAGAATGGGGTTTGCCAGGGGCTGGTGGGAGGGGAAAGCTGGTAATTAGTGTTTAATGGGCACAGAGTGCCAGTTTTGCAAGAGGAAAAATTCCTGGCATTGGATGGTGGTGATGGTTGTGCAACAATGTGAATGGACTTAATGCCATTGAATGGTACACTTTAAAATGGTTAAAATGGTAAACTTTATGTTATGTGTATTTAATCACAATAAATAAATATCAAAAAATCTCCAGGCTTCCTATGTCATTTTCTCTAAATAGAGTGAGTGCTTGTTTCTGTATTTGGACAGAACAGCAATCTCGCAGTAATAATGATTGTGAAGATGATGGTGATGACAGATACAGAAGATTCTGCTTTTATGATGACAGACTCAGTTCAAAGGGTTTCTCATGCATGATCACTTTACAGTTCACCTGTAAGGAGGATATTATACCTCCATCAGATGAATGTGGAAACAGAGGCTCAGAGTGGTTAAGTGACTTGCCCAAGGCCACACAGCTTCAATCTAAGGCTGGTTGACTTGGAAGCACCACCTCTCCAAGCCTTTATCTTATCTGGGAGGGAAAACCTGGCTGGGAGGCAGGTGCGGGACCCTCTTTAGCTGACAATCCTTTGTTCATTTCCTTCCCTGGGTCACATTCCAGCCACAAAGGCACAAAAACCCACTCCCTTTGCTGTGTAGAGCATTGGCCAAGCTTGGCCAAACCGGCGCTAAGACTGAGTTGTCAACCAGGAGCTAGAAAGATCGAAAAAGCAATTTCTTCCATTTCTTGGCTCAATCCTATGCAGTCAATACCGTTAACAGTAAATCAAATATCAGGACTGCATTGACCCAGAAAAAGGCCAAGGAGAAAAAAATTCCAGAGCAGAATCCAAAAAGTAGAGGAAAAAAGCTCAGCTGGAAGCATCTATCATACCTGGGGAGGTGAACCCGCAGGGGCAGCAGTAGCAGCATGAGACAGAACCGCCCCAGCAAGCTGGCTCCCCAGGACCCCTGCTTTTGGCTTCCGAGTTTCTTGGACCCTTGTTCCTGGTAGATCCAGGGGACTAGAGGCTGCAAGGGGCAGGGTTGAGGATTTCTGATTTGAGGTCCTTCTGATTTGGGGCCTCACCCCACAACCCTTGGCTAAGTTCTGCAGAAAATGGCTTTTGGGGGGAAGCTCCCCATCAACCTTTCCTTCTTCCATGCATGCTTATCCTGTAAGATTGTACGGAGTGGAGTGCTGGCTCCCAAAATGAGAGGCTCAAATATTCTGAAAAAAATTTTGGGCATGTCTGAGCTGTGTTGCCAACTGAACTGTCACCTCCTTTCATAGATGCAGCTATTCACCAAATTCTGATGAAGCACCTCCTGTGTGCAGGGATTGCCCTGGGGATCAGCGGTGGACACAGACACACATTCCTCACTTCATTGAAGCTACAGTCTAGTTAGTGATGGGGGAAGATAATTAAGATTTGTATAGTATATGGAGGGCAGTAGATGTTATAAGGGAAAACAAAGAAAGTAAAAGTAGAATGTTTTGAGTGGGAGGAGTCCAGTGTAATTAAAGTAAAGGGATACTTGAGGGAAGACATGCAGCAGCGCAGCACCCTGCCACGAGGCCCCTAAAGTGGACATCTATTGGTTTTGCCTCTTTAGCATCTCTTCCTTTTTCCGGTGACAGCACCCCACTTTCTTAAGGAGTCCTCCGCCATCCCCAGTCTACCAGTTTAAGTGGAGCTGCATGCCCTTCTCCCACATCTGGAGGCAGGCATGTGAACCTAAGCCGGTCAGAGCACTCCTGCCCTTGGCCTCTGGTGATTGGCTCAGTGGTGGGACTTATGAACTGATCTAGCTAATGAGAGCCAGGCTCAGGGTTTTGATTTGGACTGCTGGTGTAACAGTCAGAAAGGGTTGGGATATACTCCAGTAACACACAGCTCCTAAATCTTAATCAGGGTGGCTCAAATCTTAGTGGCACAAAACAGCAAAAATTGACTTCTTGTTCATGCCCTCTGTCCACCTCAGGCTGGTGGGGGCTCTGCCAACAGAAATATCATCAGATACCCTAGCAGGGGCAAGGGGACGTGGAATTAGATGCATCTGACTTCATATCCTGACTTTGTTGCTTAGTGCAAGGGTCTTGCCTGGTACATGGTTATCCCTCAGAGAGTATCAATTTCCCCGGTATCTAATTTTTCCAACCCTTATTTGTTGTATGTCCAAGTAGGATTTCCAGAGCTTGGCTCAAATGCCTACCCTCCATGATTAGTTCTCAGATCTACCTCATTGGCCAACACCTCTCCATCCTCTTAGCACAGAGGGAAGCCATAGTAGGGACCGTAGTCTGTGCCCATTCAGTGTCTAGCAAAGGCCTAAGCACCTAGTAGGTGCTATTTGCAGTGCACCCAAGGTGCTTTGCAGTTTCAGGCACATAGTAGGCATTATCAGTTGAACCATACACAATGTCCAGCCCAGTGCCAAGCACATAGCGTGTTCTTTGTGCCTCCTCCCGCAGTGTTTCTGCAGTTTATTTTCTAAAAGTTGACGCCCAAAACACCTCCCCCCGGACCCCAGCCTCTTGCATCTTGGGACCTGAAGTTTGTGAGCAGGAGTTGCCACCAGGGTATAATTTGCTGAAATGGGTGGGGTGGGGTGAGGGGTCCTTGAAGGAGTGGTCCAGGGCTGCACTGCCCTGTGGGGGTCATCAGGGGTCATTGAGCAGCATCTTGGTTTATAAATTTCCTCAGAGTGCCCCAGACAAAGAGGGAAGTCGTTGGTGATGCGGTTACCTTGGCAACTCTTTGTGCTGGAGAATGGGAGAGAGAGGGGGAGGGAGGAAACGGAGGGAAGGGGGCAGCTGCTGGGGGAGAGGGAGGGGCAGGAGGAGAAGTTTCCTTTTCAAAGAGGGGAATGATTTGGCTTCTGGCTTCTGAGCAAAACGAAGTAGGGGGTCTTCATACTGCAGGACGGAGGGTGGTCTGAGTGGGGTGTCCTGCCTCTCCTCCTCGGCCTCTCTAGAAATTCTTCCAGCTGGTCTAAGAACATGGAGATAACTGGGTTGGAGTTTCAGCCCTTATTCTAACTTGCTGTGTGACCTTGTGCAAGTTACTCTCCCTCTCTGAACCTCAGTTTCTTCTCTTATAAAATGAGGCTGATAATCCACAGCATGGCTGTGAATATTAGATGATTGTTTTAAAGTGGAACAGTGCTGGCCCCTTCTAAGAGGGAACTGCCTGGGGGCTGTTTCATTTAATTGCTGCTCACTGGCTACAGGGATTTAGACAAGTGACTATCGTGAAATAAGAATGGAGCGTTTCTAGGTAACTCGCCTGGAGCTAAGTGGGAGCTCCTGGTAACTATTGATTATTGATGATCATTGATGTTCCTGCCAGATTCTTCACTTTGGGAGTCGGGTAGGTGGGAGTCATTATTGTTGAGGGTTATACATCATTGTTATGTAGATGCAGAGGCTGAGGCCCAGACCAGATCAGGAGTCTGAGATGCCCTGGAGGGAGACACCTGGGAGAGGCGACCAGCATCAGGGCAGCAATGATGTCCAGCCCACTGCATTGTGGGTTCCAGGCGCCCTGGGGGCCCCCGGTGGGTCTGTTCTTCTTCCCTCCACCCCCAACCCCGCATTGCGCATGCCCGGGAGCCCCTACTTCCCGGCCTCGCTGAGATGGAGGAAGGTAGGCGGAGCTCTGAGCCGGAGGCTATTTGGGTGGAGTGGTGGGAATGTGGGACCCTCTGCCAGGGTGGAGTGGCCTCAGGCGCAGCCCCTCTCCTGCTGAGGAGCCCCATCCGTCCACTCGCGGAGGCCTCCGCGGGGAGTCGTCACGGCGAAGGCATCAGCTCGCCCTCGGTGCCCTGTACGCGCTGGCGGCCTGCTCACCAGTCTGGCTCCAAGGAGGGCGGTTTTCCCAGAAAATAAATAACTGGAGTCCTGACCTTCACTGGGACCCTCGCTTAGCTCCTCAGAACCTTTCTGTCTGTCTGTCCATCTCCCCCGCATCATGAGGAGATGTCCTTTTCCCCGGCAGACTCCCTAGGCTCTGCTTGGAAAGACTCGCAGTCTCTGATCTCAAAAGGTTTCTGATTGCTGTGGGGAGACACGTTTCTCATCTTCCAGCTACTTCCTGCCCGTGTTACCTGGGGGCCTCGCAAACAGGAAGTGCTTCTGAGGGCTGGAGAAGAGAGGGAGGGCTGCCTGCAGGAGGCGGCATGCTTCTTGGAAGGAGGCAAGAAAACCACAGGTGTCAGGGCCAGGTCCTTTCAAGACACCCCTCATTTACCTTATAGTAACTTGGTTGGGTGGACACTATGATTATTCCCATTTTACAGAGGAGCCAGCTGGGGCTTAGAGAGGTCAGGGCCTGGTTCAGCTTGTCCAGAGGCTGCAGAGGCTGGATTTGGAGCTGGGTCTGTCTCATCCAGATCTGGGACTGTTTGCTCTGCTGAAGGCCAAGGTTAGTGTGTCTGGGTGGAAGATGTAGGCAGAGAGAGAGAGAGAGTGTAGAGTTGGGGGTCCAGGAAGATTCTGGATAAGGCAAGTGGCCGGGACTAGTGGGGTCATACTAGCCTCGGAGGAGGGGGGAGGCAGAGGGGTTTGTATTTAGTGCTGTGGGAAAAATCTGACCATGCCCCTCCACCTGCAGAAAACCCTCTATAGCTCCCTAGTACCCTTGCAAAAGCTACACATTCTCACTGCAGCCTTCAATGTCATGCATAATCTGGCCCTACTCACCTCAGCAGCCTCATCTCCCAGTGCTAACCCAAGCTTACTTCCTCCTCTGCAGATGTTCAGTCTCCATCTGGAACCTTTGTCTCATGATTCCTTCTCTCTGGAGCATTCTCTCCACTGCATGCCTCATCCCACTCATTCTTCCCGTCTCAGCTTAAATGTCATCTCCTCTGGGAGGCCTTCCTTGATCCCCCAAGTGGGTCAGGTGTCTCCTCTGAGTGCTGACAGCTCCCTTGGATTTCCCCATCAGCCTACTCTATCTGTCCTCCCTTCCTGGTCTTAGACTGTGAGCAATCCATGAGGGGCAAGAACCACGTCTTTTTGTTTATCACTGAATTCTCAGAGCCAAGGGTGGATGGTACCAACACATAGCAGATGCCCAGTAGAAACTTATTTAATAAATGAATGAAGTCAGAAACCAGTGAGACTTTTGATGGAAGAACAAATTGGCAGAAATTGCCTGGTGGGGGACAGGATCTGGGGACAGGATCTGAATCCTGATTCCGGCAGGATGTCACCCCATTATGCCTCAAAGCCCCAAAGCAGCCCCCCATTCCATCCTACTGCCTCTGATTTTTGTGTGGGGTTCAGTGGCCAGATGAGGGGGAGGTTTCCTGGGGGTCTTGAAGAATTCCCTGCCTTACTCCTGTCTCCTGTCTCCAGCCTCCGTTGGTGGACTGGGGGCTCCAGGCATCTTAAACTCACTCCCCGACCCTGTAGCCTGCCAAGGACACCGATTGCTGGAGAAAAATCTTAATGGAAATCTCTCCAGCTATTTTTCTGCCTGTAGGAGGAATTTAGCAACCACATTTTCTTTTGCCCCAGAAGAGAAGGCTGCTCTGTCTTCCCCTTACCGTGACTTTTATGACCATCAGGGAGACCATCCATTATTGAGCACCGACTGTGTGCATTTCCCACACATTGTGTGCATTGGTTAATTCATCTGCTCCACTTTATGAATGGAAGGAATTGAAACTCAGGGAAGAGAAGAGATTTGCTGAGGTCACTCTCTGGAGGTGAGAATCTATGTTCACGCCAGGCCTGTCCAACTCTGAAGCCCCTGAGTAGAGCCTCGGTAGAGGGTGGGCACTGGATTCAGTGCAGCGTCCTGGTTTAGGTGTGGTTCCTCCACGTACAGCGGTGTCATCTTGAGCAAAAGGCTTTACTTGATTGCTCCGTGCCTCAGCTTCCTCATCTGTAGAATGGACATAACACAAGCATCTACTTCACTAGCTTGTCATGAGAATTAATAGTTGAGAACTTGTTTAACTCAAGGGTTTGGCACAGGGCTGTGAAGACAGTGCTCAATAATGTTAGCAATCTAGATTAACTCAACATGTCTTGTTGGGTGCCTTCCGGATGCTGGGGATACAGCAAGAGAGCAGGGCGGACCCCACCCCATCTTCAGGCACTTACATTTTGGTTATTGCCATGCCTCAAGGTATAAGATAATAGCCTCTGAGCCTTGAGTACTATGTATGCATTCACCCATTCAACAGATATTGAGTACTTACTGTATGCTTGGGTAGGCAAAGAGGAATAAGACACTGCCTCTCCTTTTGGGTGGGAGGTAAGGGTCTGAGACGAAGTGGACAATGACAGCTCCCAGGAAGCATGTGACTGGGATTAGGACCAGGGAAGGAGAGAGTCAGAGAGCTTGCAGCAGGCTGAGCCCTTTAGGACCTACAGGAATTAGTCAGGAGGGGAGGAGGGTGGGCGAGGTGCAGACACAGCGCGTGCGAAGGCATGGAGGCAGTAGTCCTGCTGACCCATGTTAACTGAGTGGTTGTTAGGCTCCTCCGTTCATCACGTTTGGCCATTTCTGTCCCGAACATCGCAAATTGTGTGTGAACATGAGAACTTTAACCCCAACTAGCTCTGACCTTGATTCTCTTTAAATTCTTTTCACATATCATCTCATTTAATCCGAACAGCAACCCTGTCGATATTGTTTTTATAAGTACAAGAATAGATGATCACTTTCTCTATTTAACAGAAGCACAGTGAGGTGCTGTGTTGTGTCCAGGGTCACCCAGTTGCTGGATTTACCAAAACAAAACAACACAACTGGGTGCCCAGTTAGCTCTGAATTTCCGATCAGCAGTGACTGATTTTTCTGAAGTATAAGTATGTCTCATGAAATATTTGGGACATACTTATACTGGAAGAGTATTTGCCATTTCTCTGAAATTCAAAGAATTGTCCTGTATTTTACTGGGGCAGATCGACCCAGGTTTTGAACTTGGCTGTGCCTGTATTTTTCCCCTGAAAATAAAGGTGATGATGATTGTCATCTGGATTTCTTGAGGACCTGCTATGTGCCAGGTTCTGTGCTAAGTACTTTACATACGATATCTCTTGAGCACTGAATGAAGGCAGCCTTGCTGCTCTCAGCGACCTCTGCTCTGGGCCAGGTGGCCCGCAGTTCCCAGCGCAGCCACGCAGTGTCACCCTCGGCCTGTGGTACCTGGGCACGGGCAGCCCATTCATCACGGCAGGGCCGCAGCGCGCAGACAATGCGGGGAGCGGCCCTTGCCCGCGCCGCGCGGCTGTTGGTACAAAGGATGCGCTGTTAACACGTGTACCGTAATGGGCTCCCCCATGGCTTCTTCCTGGGCCGCCCGCTCCCAGCCTGACGGATGGCCCGAGCCATCCATCTAAATTATGTCACGGGAATGAGCATCCTCCTCTGTCCAGAGTCCCGCCGCCCAGTCCAGGCTGGACCTCGTGCAGTGCACTCTGTCTGGGAGACCCCAGTTGCCTCCCCCTCGGAGAGGAACCACCTGCAGGGTGAGCACCTACTGTGTGTTGGACCCCAGCCACTCTCACCTTGATTTTCGTGTAAGGTAGTGTGGGTTATTATCCCATTTCACAGAAGAGGAAACTGAGGCTTGGAGCTGGGAAGTCTTTATGCTAAGGTCACGCAGCTCTGGGGTTTGCTGAAGATGGAATTTTTTTCCTTATAGCTTTACTGAGATATAACTTACATGCTGTAAAATTCACGCATTCAGCGTGTACGTGTCAGTGGTTTTTAGTCTGTTCACAGAGTTGTGCAACTGTCATCACAATCCTGTATTAGAACGTTTTCATTATGCCCCCTTCCAAAGAAACCCCCTACCTGTTAGCAGTCACTCTCAATTCCCCTGTCTCCTTACCTCCTGGTAACCACTAATCTACCTTCTGTCTCTCTAGATTTGCCTATTCTGGACACTTCATTTAAATGGAACCCTACAACATGTGACCTTTTGTAACTGGATTATTTCACTTAGCATAGTGTTTTCAAAGTGCATCCCCGTTGTGGCATGTGTAAGTACTTCATTCTTTTTTATGGCTGAATAATATTCCATTGTGTGGACGTACATTTTGTTTATCCATTCGTTTGTTGATGGGCGTTTGGGTTGTTTCCACGTTTGGACTATTGTGAATAGTGCTGCTGTGACCATCTGTGGCATTTTCGTGTGGATATATGTTTTCAGTTCCTCTGGGAAAATACGTAGGAATGAGGTTGCTGGGTCACAGGGGAACATTGTATTTAATCATTTGAAGAACTGGTAGACAGTTTTCAAAGTGGCTGCGTCATTTTACATTCCTGCCCACAGTATATGAGGGTTTTGATTTTTTTTTTTTCACTTTCTAGCCAAGCTTTGGGACTATCTGCCTTTTTGATTCCCGTCCTCTTAGTGGATGTGAAGTGGTATCTCGTGGTTTTGATTTGCATTTCCCTGATGACTAATGATGTCATCATCTTTTCATGTGCTTATTAGCCTTTTGTGTATCTTCTTTGGAGAAATATCTCTTCAGATCCTTTGCCCGTTTAAAAAAAATCAGGTTGTCTATTATTGAGTTGTTGAAATTCTTTATATATTCTGGATACAAACGCCTTATCTCATATATGATTTGCAGATATTGTCTCCCGTTTTGTGGATTGTCTTTCTGGTTTCTTTCTGATATTGTTTGCAGCACAGAGGTTTTAAATCTTGGTAAAAGTCTAGCGTCTCTGTTTTTCCTTTTGTTGCTTGTGCTTTTAGTGTTGATAATTAAGACCAAGAGCCAGCTCTGTGTGACTCTGAACTTGGTGCTCTTTTAGCTGCTCAGAGGGAGGGGCATTTGACCTTCCACAGGGATTGGGGAAAGCACTGGTCAGGATTTGGTGGTCGTCTTAAGCTGGTGCAGGTGCAGAGCTGTGGAGAATAATGACCCTGGAATGAAGCAGATTTGAATTCCAATCCTAGCCAGGCCATCACTTCCTTCGGTGACTTGGGCAGGTCCTTCAATGCCTGTGAACCTCAGTTTACTCATGTGTACCATGGAGACAATCACACCTACCCTGGAGGTTGCTATGAAATTAAAGAAGGGTGGACAAGCACATGGAAGGTGCTTAACAGACACAGCTGGGATGACGATGGCCTTTGGGTTTGGCACGGAGAGCCCCCACTTCCCGCACCCCAGCCCGGTGCAGAGTTCTGCACTCGGAGACACACGGCACCTGCTCCTGCCCTCAGATGCCGAGCATCAGGGCACATGGCCGGGAGTCCCTGAGCCTCTGTCCCAGTGAACTCTTCTCTGGACCCTGAGCACAAAGCAGAGTTTCCTTTTGTCCTCCTGAAAACAGCGACGGCAGCGAAGCAGGTCAGAAGGAACCATAAGACTGTCAGGCTCCACCTGAGACATGGCCTCCCCTGGGGCTGCCCCAGTTCCTGTAGCTGAGGCTCGGAGAGGTGAAGCCACCACTTGATGGAGGTCACACAGCCCCATCTTGAAAAGCAACTCGAAGAAGGGCTTCTCGCCTCCGGGCCCGAGAATCTTCAGGCATCAGCCTGGTACACGGCCCACTTCTTGTGGAGTCAGGACCTTGCGAAGACCCCTGCCCACTGTGCACTTCCCCTGCTCCCCATTAGGACAAGAGGCTTTGGAGCCACACAGATCTGGGCTGAAATCCAGCGACAACATTGACTCTCTGAACCTTGGTCTCTTCATCGGTTCAGTGGGGATACTTGTTCTGCCTCTAGGGTTGCCGTGAGGGTGGAATGAAAGCTGAGCCTTGTATGAGCTGACTGTGGGCTTGGTCCTCAGTGAGCATTGGTCATTATGACTGTTTGCTGTGATGATCAATAACCCAGATTATGCAAAAACCCCGAGTCTTGCAACAGATAAAGAGTGGGGACTCGTGCTGGGGTGATGGGGGGGGTGGCCAGACCTTTCCCCCATCCCTGGGCCCCCAGGCACAAGCCTGAGCTGGTATTTTCAGGGCAGCAGGAAGTGGAGGGCGCTGTCTACTGGCAGATGGAGTGGATAAAATTGATTCCGGCTCAGAGGCCGCAGGTGGCAGGGCAATTACCGACTGCAGAGCCGCCAGAGATGAGAAGACCTCCGGTCACGGCTCTGCTGACCCACGCAGCAGCGGATCGCTCTGCCTGGCCAGCCGGCTGGGCCTCCAGTGCTAAAGCCAGGGGCACCCATGGTGGGGGCTCAGCCTCACCCGCCCCTCCAGACAGACAGACCATTAGTCAGGCGGACAGGCCCATGTCCACTCCACTGGGGGAACCGGACGTATTTCTGTTTTGATAATCACAGAGCCAGCCTCACAAGCAAGCACTTAGCCCCCCGGGGGCTGCTAGCCCACTCGTGCACGGAGGTCCCCCTGATGCTGTTGGGCTCCCACAGGGGCTCGCCGTGAGCTCACCCCTGCCTGCCCCTCCGCCATTTGGTGATGCGAAGGCCGGCTGCACGTCTGTGAAACTCTAGACTGAGCGCCATCGGGAGGGGGTCTGTGTCTGTCTTGGTCAGCATCCTCTCCCCGCACCTGCATAGCGCCTGGTAACAGGTGAGCCCTCGGGGGAACATCGAATGGGTAGATGAGTGCTTGATCCTCCTCCTCCCCCTGCAGTACCTAGCCAAGTGCCTTGTATATAGTAGGTGCTCATGCAGTAGAAGCGCCCAGTCTTAGAACAGGAAGGGCCTTTGGAAATAATGTGGTGCGCCTGGCCCATTTTATGGATGGTGACTGTCTTAGTTTGGGCTGTTATAACAAATACCACGGACGAGGTGGCCTAAACAGCAGACACGTATTTGTCACAGTTCCAGAGGCTGGGAAGTCCCAGGTCAAGGTGCTGGTAGATTTGGTGTTTGATGAGGGTCCACTTCCTGGCTGGTAGACGGCTGCCCTGTGTCCTCACGTGGCGCAGAGAGTGATCATTTCTCTCACATCTTGTCTTGTAAGGACACTAATCCCATTCATGGGGGCTCCACGCTCATGACCTAATCACCTCTCAAAGGCCTCACCTCCAAATACCATCATACTGGGGATTCGACTTATGAGTTTGGGAGGACACGAACATACAAATGTTCAGTCTGTAGCAGAGACACTGAGGCTCAGAGGCGGAAGTGACTTGCTCAGGGACACACAGTCCACGCAGAGCCAGGCCTGGAACCTGGGTCCAGTGTTCCTTCCGCCCCTCCACCATGGCCCGGGGGGATGTTGGTGTCATCTGCACAAGGATACGAGGCCCATTGCTCTCCCCCAGCTTCTGGTGGCCTTAAGCATCCCTTGGCTGGGAGATGGCCTTCTCTTTGTGTCTTCACGTCGTCTTCCCCCTATGCATGTCTGTCCAGATTTCACCTTTGATAAGGATACAGTCATACTGGGTTAGGCTCCACCCCAATGACCTCATCTTCCCTCGATCACCTGCAAAGACCTGGTTTCCAAATAAGGTCCCATTCCCAGGTACCAAGGGTTAGGACTTCAGTGTACTTTGAGGGGACACATTTCAACCCATACTTGGCCTATAATGAAAAACAAGCTCCGTGCAGGCTTTTTTGAGCACCAGCTGTATACCTGGCACATAGTGCTCAGAGCATGAGGGAGGGAGAAACTATCTAGAAGTGGAGACCATCACCGGGGTGTGGGTGGAGGTGAGCTGTGTCTCTGGGCCTGCAGGGGGCGCACCAGGAGAGGGGCCAAGAGAGGAAGGTGGGGCTGATGGATGAGGGCGTTGAGTGCCAGGTGCGGGAGTTAGAAGCTGAACCACCAAGACGTTCTCAGGAATAAACAGGACTCTCAGACTTGATGAGCCAAAGAGCTGTAGAAACCATGTTGGTTTGTTTTGTTTGTTTGGAGCAGGAAGTCTGTGCTTTAGAGCTCAGTTCATCTCCAGGCCTCCTGTTAACAGCAGAAGACTCTGAGCTTCTGAGTCGGGAAGTGGGTCTCCGAGGGTCACGCAGACAGCAAGGGCCAAGAGTGACGTAGGAAGGCAGATCTTTGTGCCCCCAAGTCTTGGGAGCACGTGGCCCAGTCTGCAAGTTATGAACATACTTATTCAAAACACAGCAGCCATTACCCATGACCATGGAAGCCACTTGCCTGGCTTCGCTCATCTGCATCTCTAGGGGTTAGTCAATTTGTAGCCAATTTTCAGGGGTTTCAAATTGAATTTCCAGGTAGGTTCCATTGAGACGTGGAGAAATGATTCCTAGTTCCCACGGTTATTCTAGAAAGGGCTGGGCTGAAGATTCACTCATCTGGTGAGTGTTTCCTGACCACCTACTATGTACTAGGCTCCCCTTCCCCCCAGATGAGGGGTGGGAATTGAGAGATTTTTTTTTGAGGGGGAAGTTCTTTCAGAATCCAAACATATGTTGCCTCAGCCTCATGGAACTCAGCATGCAGTGGGGTACACAGTCTCACATGTGAGTAATCAGAATTACTGATTACTGATTGGAGCAAGCCCAGGAGGTGCTGGGGGCCCTAGCGGGGAGTGTCTGACCAGCCTCGGGGGCAGGGAAGTCTTCCTGAAGGAGGTGATGCCTGAGCTGAGTCTCGAGAAAGAAGTTGGAATTCACCATATAGGTGAGGGGAATAGGGGGTCATTCCAGGTGGAATGGCATATGCAAAGGCTCAGAAGTATAAGGTTTTATAGAAAGCCACTCCATGCACTTGGCCATGAGGCTGGAGAAGTATGCAGAGTAGAGGGGGAGAGATTAGCAAAAGCCTTTGAAGTTATGGGAAGGAGCTTGGACTTTATCTGCAAGTTAAGAGGGATCTATAGAGGGGTTCAGAGCTGAGGAATAACCTAGCAATACTGGCCTTTTTGAGAGCTCCTTCTGGTTCCCACGAGGTCAGTGAAGAGATGGCTACCAGTGTGCACATGTGTGGTATTTTATATTAATAGTTACTACAATATATCATTTGCTGTGCACCAGACACTATTCTAAGCATTTACATGTTTTAACTAATTCAGTCCTCAAACATCCCTATAAGCTGAAGTGTATATAAAGCTCTTAACCTGGGGCCTGGCATATCTTAAGTATCAACCAGCTATCTACATCATATTAGCAATCTATACGTACTGCTTGTCCCATTTTGCAGCTGAGGGTCGAGGTTTAGACTCTTTAAGTAACTCGCTGTATTGGATGCTAGATGCACTGCCCAGATCCACTTTTGGGAAGGAAGGATTATTTATTCCTTCACTCCAGAAGTGGTGCCTTCTTTAGGGGCTGACTCAAACAAAGTCACTCCCTTCTAGGGGCAGCCAGCATCCAATGACTGAGACATGCAGGAAGATGAAGGTGTGACCCCTTGTCCCAGCTCGAGACAGCTCTGAAGGGCCATCCCAGCTCCAGAGCTCCCTGTGGGGTCTGCTGAGACCTTTGTTGGACGATCATCACAGCTCAGCTTCTTCCTCTTCCCCAGCCTGCTTCCTTCTCCCCTCTTCCATGACTTCTGATCCCAAGAGCACTTTCCACTGAACATCCTGCCTGCTAAATTCTGCTGGCTGGAGACAGCCTGTGACACTTTCCCAAGGGAACATAGACAGTCATCAGCAGAGCCTGTGTATTAGTCAGGGTTCTCTAGAGAAAGAGAGCCAATGGGAGATATATATATATATATATATATATATATATATATATATATATATATATATATATATAGAAAGAGAGAGAGAGGGGGATTTATTATGAAGGATTAGATCACATGATTATGGAGGCTAAGTTCTACGATCTGCTGTCTAAAAGGTAGAGGCCCAGGAAAGCTGGCAGCATGGTTCCAGTCCAAACCCAAAGGTCTGAGAACTGGGGGAGCCAATGGTGTAAATTCTGGTCCAAGTCCAAAGGCCTGAGACCCAGGAATACTGATGCCCAAGGGCAGGAGAGGGCGGACGTCCACATTCCACGTTGGCTGCTGCCCTGCTTCAGATGGTTTTTACCTGCAACTCTGGTCACTGGAGCATCCTCTCTCTAGCACATTGCTGGTCTGAAGGTGGAGAAAAAAAGAGATTCAGAGATTCAGAGAAGCATGCCTTGTCTCTTAAGGATTCTGCTCCTGTGTGACATGAAACACTTCTGCTCTCTTTTCATTGGCCAGAACAAGTCACATGACCAAGGCTGCTTGGAATGTTACAGGACACTGGACTCCTTCCTCCAGCAGGGGCGCTACAGGGAAGGGATCTGGGATCTTTGGAGGCTGCTTGGAGGAGGTGATCTCAAACGTCATGGGTGGCAGCTGACTGCTTCTTTCCGGAGCTGGTGGCCTCCTCTCCTTGTCTGCGATGCTCTGCCATGCTAATGACTTGAAACAGTGGCTAATTTGACAAGCCAAATGGAGTCCCCTTGATTGCATTTGACTTTCTGACTAATGACAAGAGATGAACTCCCTTTTTCTTAGTGCAACTTACAGTTGGATAGCCTTGGGCCATCACCCGATCCCAGCGTTCAAAATGTTGCCTTGTAAATTGTCTCGTAAAGTAATAAAGAAAGAGACTTGCTAAATGATTTGTCTTTTAACCATTGTAATGGGATTTTTTTTTTTTTGGGGTAACATTGTTTTATGTTAGAATGCAAAAATTATCACATGTAATTAGAATCATTTCAATTCAAGTCTCTGCCAGGCCTCTGACACATCCGGCAACTTGCGCCACGTCGAGCAAGTCAGCTCGTAAAACCTAATCGAATAAAATTGTAAAATGCAGTCAGATTTGGAGTGGGGCAGCGAGCGCTGGAAGGGAAGGCTGCCCATGCCAGCTTTGCCTGGGAGGGAGGAGAAAGAAAAAAGGGAGAAGGAGGAAAGGGATGAAAAGAAGGAGAGAAGAGAAAAGATTCAGCCACATTAGGGCTGCTTTCTACCCGGTCAGCCCAGGACCCGACTGGCCACGGGTCAGCCTCCACGCTCTTAATCACGGCCCCTTCAGCCCCACTCAGATCTGACATTTGCGCCTCCCAAGTTTCATCTCATTCAAGCCGACCAGTTCCCTGCCTGTGCATCTTCTTAATATTTAATCCTAATCATGCAGACACATGTATGGATCTATTTATTCACAAAAGCTGCAGTATAAATGTTTAACCAGAAAAGCACACGGCAACTCAGATCATCTAACAGACAAGCTTTTCCAAGGGCGCAAGGGCGAGCCGGCTGCCTCGCTCTGGGAAGAAGCTATTTATTGAGAAAGATGTCCCTGGTTCCCAAAATGTCCAGGTCAGGTCTTGCGGGTGGGGGTTCGCAAAATGTTGCTTTGTTCAATTGGCGTGAACGAGAAGATGCTCACCTCTGCCTGGAGAGTGAAGGCTGTCTCCTTCTAGATGTTGGTGGGCGTGCTGGTCCTTTATTTGTCCCCCGATGTCCGTGTGCACCTGTGGCAGCCCGACCGTCCTCACTGGGGCCTGGAATCTAGTTCTAGGCAGGAAAGCTGTCTGCCCAGGCTGGGATGTGTGGGAGGCATTGGACGTTCACGTTGGAACAAGTGATGTGCAATAGAATAATCACGCTGTAAAGGGACATGGTGTGGTCAGGGCGTGGCCACAGAGCGCATGAATGTTCTGGGCACTTGAACCCACAGCCAGCGCCAGGCCCGGCTCCTGGTTCATCAACATTACGAATCGTCATGACGACAGGCAGGCTGTCAGCAACTTTAATATTTGCCTCAAACCCAAGGAATTACAATGGAGGTATTTCCCCGGGACACTCGGCAGAAACGCAGAGCAATACCTTCTTCTGTGGTCAGAGAGCGTGAGACTGGGCCTTGGGGTCACTGGGTTCAAGACCCAGATACCCCAGTAAAGTGCTCTGTAACCTTGGCCCGCCCCCAAAGACCAGGAAGAGAGAACACAGCCACCTAGTATGTGCTGGCAAACCCGTTGCAGTTATTCTGCCAGGGGGAGATGATTGGCCCCATTTTACAGATGAAGAAAACTGAGGGTCAGAGCAGGGAGCTTGGTTGCCTACTGAGAGGGTGACGAGGCCAAGACCGGAGCCCAGATTGAGTTGCAGGCATGCAGGCTGTGATGGCTACCTTAGAGGGCTATTAAGAGGGTAAAATGGTGATGAAGCTTGTGGGGTGCTTTGGAAGTAGCTTGAGTCCTCAGGGGAGGCACAGCCAGAATCCCGGCATAAGCATCACTCACAGCAGCACAGACCTTCCACCTCCGCCGTGCCTGAGTACTTTCCACAGTGATGAGGTGAGGTAACAGGGAAGGAGCTTGACATCTATCCTACAGGTGAGGAGACTGGAGCTCAGAGAGGCGAGCAGCCTTGCCCAGAGCTCCACAGCTTGCAAGTGGCAAGGTCATGGTTGAAGGTCACAGTTGGAGATCTTTAACAAAGCAAGGAAGGTAATACCTATGCACCCGTTTTACAGATCAGAAATGGGAGGTCATGGATGAAAAGCTGAAAGACTTGAGATTTGTTTAAACAGGGGGAAGGAAAGATGACCTCCATTCTCTCAGTCTCTCTCTCTCTCTCCATGTTTAGTGTTTTAACTGAAAACAAAGTGGGGAATAATTTTCCTCCCCTCTTTCTCTCTTTTCTTTGTTTCTTTTTCCTCCCTCCCTCCCTCCCTCCCTCCCTTCCTTCCTTTCTCCCTCTGTCCTTCCTTCCTTCCATCTGTTTTAGTCAGGATGCATCAGGAAAACAGAACCCCTTCCAGGTATTTCAAGCAGGGAGAGACTGAATACAGGGCATTCAATGCTTAGGAAACAGTTGAGAAGTCAGGGAGCTGCTGCAGCCCTTGGGAAAGCAGGGTGTGCCATGACCGCAGGGCACTGGCACTGATACTCTCAGCGGCCTGAAGCACCAAAGAAGGTGGTCTATCAGAGAACACCCAGAAGATGCTGGAAGAATCCTTGTTTCCATTCTGCCCAAGTCCATGCATTTGCCCACGGCTGGTGGAAGAATAGTATCTTCTTCTCCTCTTCCACTTTCTAAATACTGCGTGAACACTTCGCACTGGGGGAACCTGAGCTGGCAAGGGAGTTGAAAAATATAGTTTCCAGGCTTCTAGCCTGTGGGATACAGGGGAGCAGCAATGATGCTGAGATGCCAGCCATGCGGCTCACTGGTCGCTCCACCTCCCCAGTGGTTTCCCAGCTATGCTTGGAATCCCCAGAAATGTGAGGTCTGCCAAGGGGTTCAGAAATGAAGTGCACAGAAGGACTTCAAGCTCACTTCCTACTTTCAAGCTGAGCAACTCTGTCCATTTTACTTGTTGGATTTTATTTGAAAAAGTGTTCCACGTGCACGAAGTTTGACTCTCATTGTATCACAGTGCACTGGATGAAGAATGTTAAAGAAAATAATAGTTCCTAATTTGTTAAAATGGCAAGTAAGACTATATTCAGGACTGTTCTAATAGGGGCGCGAGAAAGAACAGTGGGGATTTTTAGCTAAGGAGAAGTTTGGGGCGGTGGTGGGAATGTTAAATTACCAGGAGAAGACACCGAAGGTGGAGGGGATTCTTGCTGAGGGCTGGCCAGGGCACAGATATCAAGGATGAAGGGTTCTCTCTAAAGTGACTGAGCAGGATTCTTACTACAGCTGACTGGTCTGCGCCCAGCAAGAATGGGGGCCAAGGTGAGGGTCTAGTTGAGACGAGGGCTCAGAGGACCCTGACTCAAGTTTGCTCAAGGGGAGACTCTTGGTCGAGAAATAAGTGTAGCATCATGAGAAAGACTGCAGAGGTCTCCCGGTGGGGTTCTAGGAACCAGAGGATTCAGAGACGGTCTTACCTTGTCTTCCATCCTCTTGGAAACCAAGCACAATCTTGCTCTTCCTTCACCCCCCAGCCCTCAAGCACTGCAGCTCATGCAAATAGCTGCCTGAGGGTAGAGCAGACCTAACATGTTAAATTTCCACTTAGGCTCAGCTGGGATCTGTAGTTCTGTGGTTTTTTTTTTTATGATTCCATGGTTTTTAGTCTTCTTTGATTCTTTAGCGCTCTGTCCTCAACTTCTGTAGCACTTTGATTTTGCATTTCTTTGATTCTAGACATGATGATCTTGGGATGTAGACTTTCTGGCTCAATTATGCCAAGAAAGAAAAAATTTTTTTTGAACCAGTGTGTCCAGGTCCCTCTTCTGAGATACTGGTCCATACTGAGGCAGAGCACCAGGGGTGGGAGTGTGACGGTGGAGGTGCTAGGATGCAGTGTCATGTACTGGCCGTGTCAAGGTCAAAACTAGAGCAGCTAAACCTGCCATCAGGTTGGAGCGGCCAGCTTGTGGCCAGGAGAGTGAAATGATGCTGGGTGGTTAAGAGCTGGGTGCATGATGGATGGAGTGGGGGATGAGGGGCAGTGATGTAGATAGGATGACATCATGTATCTGATATGAGAGGACTAGGATACTCTGAGACCACTGGGTTTGGACAGACTCTATGGTTCCCTGTGATAAACCCTTTCTATCCCCTTTTCCTTCAAATCAACCTGCCATATCATCCCCTGCTCCCAACAGGGATCTGAATAAACCATCCACACATTCCATGTGGGTCAGTTAGTCAGTTAACAATCCTAGGTAACCTATTTGAATTTAAATAGGGGTCTTCCAGATACCACACAACACTAACAACAATGCTGCTGAATTAGTCAGGATAAGCTGGGCTGCTTCATAAGCAGATGAGCTCAAGAAAGCCTCGTAAGCAAAGCTCATTTTGTAAAATCCACTCTGGGCCTTGGGCAGCTGTACTCTGTGTGGTGGCTCAGTGATCCAGGCTCCTTAAATCTGTGTTTCCCCATTTCAACACAAGGCCTCCTGTATTAACAGAGGGCAAGAGAACTGCCAGCTTGGAAGTGATGCTTGTTATGCCCACGCATAGGACCAATCACATGACCCCACTTACCCAGAAGGGGGTAAGTTTTCTGTGTGTCCAGGAAGGATGAATATGGAACAGCATTTGATGAACACATAGTACCATCTTTACTGCAACTATCATGTCGTATTTTAGTAGTTACCATAAGACTATTCCTCTACGTTAATTTTTTAAAGAGGAAAACCCAAGTTTTATTAATAGATATACTAAGCGTCACACTCAGGACGTAATTGATATGAATATCAATAACATGATTTTATTTTATTTTTTAATATTGTATTTTTTATTGAAGTATAGTCAGTTTACAATGTTGTGTTAGTTTCCTGTGTACAGCATCATGGTTCACTTACATATATATATGTATATTCCTTTCCATATTCTTTTTCATTATAGGCAATTACAAGGTATTGAATATAGTTCCCTGTGCTGTACAGTGGGACCTTGTTGTTTATCTATTTTATATATACACTAATTTATTTAAATCATTAAAGATCCTTGTGGATGAGGAAACTGAGATCCAGAGAGGTTGAATAACCTGCCTGAAGTCAAGCAGACAATGGCAGATTCAGAATTTGAATGCAGGTTGACGTGCCTCTGAAGTCTGTGCCTTGCATCGCTCATGTGATAGACCTTCAGACTCTCGGGGAGCTGGTGGGGTGACCACCTTCACGCTCCAGGGACAGCATACAAACCACTGCCTTGTCTGCTTGTGGTAGCCAAACCTGGATCCAGAGGGGAAACACCCTTTGCTGACTCGGGAATCCCACTGGGTGGATGTGACACCATGAAAAAGGGAGTCGATGGTTCCTGACAATTCTTTCATTTAGGCAAGAAATATGGAAAGCATATTTTGATCTTTGTTTTTCTTCCATTTCCCATCTGTTCTTCATTAGAAGTTCAAACTTAATAACCTTCTAGAGCTGGTATCGAATTCAGATGCTGACACTCTTTTTGGAGAGGTCCTTTGTTGTAAGAGGATGGAGTGGGTCACTCCCACTGCTTTTTTTTTTTCCCTCCTGCTGCTCTGTCTGTAAGTCCATCTGTTTCTCTTGCCTTCCGTAGCTGATCCTCCTTGCCTGGAAGGTCAGACGCACCTGTGGGTGAGGCAAGACACTGCCTGGTGTGTAATTTCAGGACTATGTGGCTGGTCCAGTGACCCTTCAGGTCCTCTGCCACTTGTGCCTGTGCCTAAAGTGCCACCATCCAAGCACCTTCTCTTTAACTTAAGAGAATTCTTACGTCTGGTCAAGATGCCCAAGAAAGGTCATCATGTTCCACGAGTGTACCTTTTCAGTGGCTGGGGAAACATCTTGAAGAAAGCAGATTTCAGGGGGGAAAGAAGGCAGAGGACATTGGAAAGTAGTGCATTTGTGGCCAGGGTGCTGCCCTGGGGTCAGAAAACACGGGGTTCTGTCCCACTTATGCCCGGGATGTGGGCCTCGCAAGCCATCCAACCTCTCTGACCCTGTTTCTTCGTCTATAAAATAGGGACATATGGTGTATTTCTTACTGGGTCACAGAGAAAATCAGCAGAAATGAAAAAGGCAACTTACATGAACACAGTGTTTTACAGCATGGCAGGAAAATATTTTGAAATATTAACTGAGTTCCTCTTTAAAAAAAAAAATCCTGTGCATTTATTTATGTCCTGTGGCCAGTCTCCTCACTCAGGCAGCATCCCAACCATGCAGCATGCATTGCCTCGGGGAAAGAATGACACAGCAGAACTCAGAGAAGGAAGGAATCCAATCTTGGCTTTTGAATTTTAAAAGCCAGCCAAAGACTGGGCATATGACAAAAGATTTGGAAGGATGTAAAAGTGAAGCAGCTCTGTCTCTAAGCCTAGAAAAGATTCCCTGAGCTGCAGAACAGAATTAGGTGGAAAGTGAAGGGGACAGGGACACTGGTGCATCCTGAGAAAGGGTAGGGAAGGCTTGGGGTCCGGAGTGAATTAGGGTATCTGTGAAGTACCATGAGCCACACGTGTGCAATGACATCCCAGCAGAAGCCAAGAATAAGATAAGATGACTGCCACTCCTGATGGCCATTCAGGAAGCCTCGCCTCCTGGAATTTATACCTTCATGCCTTCTGCCCTTCATTAAACCAGGATTGTCTGTGTGATCAGTATTGCGCAGCAGAAGTGATGTGTGACTTTGGAGAGCAGGTCACAAAGGACCTTGCAGCTTCCATGTAATTATCTTAGGTTTCTTGCTCTGAGAAAAAGCCATTTTGGGAGGACATATGTTGTGAAGATGCCCACATAGAAAGATGAGAGGCTCCTGGCCAACAGCCAGGTGAGTGAACCACCTTGGAAATGGAGCCTCCAGCCCCAATCAAGCCTTCAGATGAGCCTGCAGCCCCAGCTTATATCTGACTGCAGTCTCACGAGACACCTGGGGCCAGACTACCCGGCTAACTACTTGTGAATTTCTGACCTACAGAAACTATAGGACCTAATAAAAGTTTATTATCATTTTTAGCCACTGTGTTTTGGGGTAGCAGCAGCTGATAACTGCGCATTCAAGTTGGGATACCGTAATCTTTCTAGAGTTTAGACAGAGCCCTGGAAGAAGGAGGCAGAGGACCCTGAATGAACTATAATTGTATTTCTGCCATCTGGCAGAACACAGGCTTGGACAGACATTATACTCACTTACAAAAAAGTAAAGTTTTCCAGACTGCCTGGGTCTCTAGGCTAGCCATACTACTGCAACTAATTCCAAAGGGATTCTGTAGTCATTTTCAGGACTATGGGAATCTGGGGAAGCCAGGACAAGAGCTGCTAGATTTGAGGGACAAGGATGGGCAAATAGGGTGCCTGAAGATACACTATTTCCCAGTTCTGGAATTTGGGGACCACTCAGCCTGTGCATGTCTCTTCTCTGGACTCCCTTTTGCTTCTCACCGCACCCCCTCCCATGAGCACATGCAAGCTCTGCTTGTCGCCCAAGCCCTTCGATTTGTCTCGTTAGAAAACCCGTGTGTTAAAGAGACCATTAAAAAAAAGAGGGAAAGATAAATTGCCTGAAGCCGCAGGGCCCAGGAGGAAAGAGGAGAGCAGGTGATGGAAAACAGGCCTGTGATTAGAGGGCAGGGGGTGGCCCAGAAGCCCGAGCAGGCAAAACCTCCACTGGAGATGTCAAAATATTTGAAAATCCTCTTCTTTTGGTGAATTGAGTTACCAAAATGTATTTTTTTTTCCTTTTTTGCGCACAGAGAAGAGTCTGGAAGAGAGGTTCAGAGCAGTTTTGAGTCCAGTCGGAGCTTGGCTCTGTTCCTTTCTAGCTGCTGTCTGATCTCAGGCAAGTCTCTGAACCTCTCTGACCCTCAGTATCCTCATCTAGAAAGAGGGATAAGGATAAGCCTGTAAAACTGGCCCTGAATCTCCCCTTGCTCTTTGTATTCATGTCCCTTGCCATGTGGTTTCGCAGCTCCTCCCATCTCGGAGTGGAGTCTTTTCCCCCACCTCTTGATTTCGGGCTGTGTGACTTGTGTGACTTATTTTGGCCAACAAGGCATAGTGAAGGTGATGGTGTGACAGTCTTGAGTGTAGGTCCTGAGAAGCTATTTTCACTCTGTTCTCCACTCCCATAAGGAGAAGTTCAGACTAACCTATTAGAGGATGAGAGGCCACATGGAGCAGATACGAGCTGTCCCAGCTGAGGCCATTGTAAAACCCCTGCAACCCAGGTGACCACAGATGCATAAGAGAGCCAGCCAATATGTGCCAAGGCAGACCCAGAAAAGCAGGAGATCCAGCAGAGTAATAGACTCAAGGGCAACAATGGCTAAATGTGTCTTATTTTTAGCTGCTAGGTTTCGATTTGGTTTGTTACACAGCAATAGCTAACTCATACACCCTTGTCTTAAGGAGGTGCTGTGAGGAGGAAGTGCAGTCATATAGTAAAGTGATAACAGCTACCATTGGTTGAGTGCTGACTGCCTGGCGTCATGCTGGGGACTGACAGGCATTGTCTCAAGGACTTGCAGTGAGAAGAGCTGCAGCTGGCGTGCTGGGCAAGGGCATCCTAGTGCTACGCACACAGAGCCTGGCACATAGTATCGGTTTCAACACCTGTTAGTTGTTGGCTGCTGCTGCTGCTCTCCGGACTCCTGACAAATGCCTCTGTCGGTGTGGGGTCTGAGCTGGAGCCTCCGTGCCTGGAGGCCTTGGTGAGCACCTAGCCGCAGGAGGACTAGGAGGCAGCATCTGTGGTGTAGGAGAGACTGGAGGGACTGGGTCAGGGAGGGGATAAAGCATCAGGCTCCCCTCCACCATGCAGTGTCTGGACCAGCATCATCTGCATCCGTTGGGCCCTTGTTAGAGATGCAGGCTTTCAGGTGCCACCTAGGTCCGCGGAATCAGCATCTAGATTTTAACAAGCCCTCCCGGGATTCGTGTGATAAGTTTGTTGAGAACACTGCTTCTCAAGCTACCTGTGCTGAAGGACCAGTATTTTTTTTTTTTTTTAATTTCCAATCCATTGCAGAACGACACTGCTGTAAAGTTCAGTAAAGAATGAATTTATAGGGGGGAGGTTATAGCTCAAGAGGTAGAGCACATGCTTAGCATACATGAGGTCCTGAGTTCAGTCCCCAGTACCTCCTCTAAAAATAAATAAACTTAATTACCTCCCCCTGCCAAAACCAAAAAAGAATGAATTTTATAAATATGAAGTGAAAAATTAAAATAGGCACAAAATCCAGGACCCTGCTTTTTTTTAATCATTAGATTCAATCCATATCAAATTGCTGTCTAATTACTACCAAAGTTTCTTAATATTTACTCTCTTCCCCTGTACATACCTCACTGTGCATAGGTAACAAATACTTTAAGACCTGGCCCGGCCCGTGGACCATACTTTGAGTAGCACGATTCTAGAGTTAATAATGATAATGATACAGATACAATATGATTACACATGATTGCGGGCTGGACGTTGGCCAGTGGTAAGGATTTACAAGCCTATGTACCTTGGAATCCTCTTGACAACCTGTGTAAATGTTTTTATCTCCAATTTCCAGATGAGGCACTTGAGGCCCAGAGAGGCCAAGTGACTTGTCCAAGGTCACACAGCCTATAAGTGGGGTAACCAGAGCCCACCGCAACAAGGCAGGAGGAGGGGGAGGAAGGTGCCACCAGTGGGAGGCACGAGGGCATTGTCCCCTGTGCCCTATGTGAGTGACAGTTGTCAAAAAGCCAGGCTCAGGGCACTCGCCGTCTGGGAGCCTAACAAGCTGTCTGTCAGCCCCAGGCTGGGAGGATCTCTCTTATGCCTCGCGTTTTGGGTGCAGCCAGCGGGAAGGGAGCCCAGCCCCTGGCACCACCCTAGCCTGCCGGGCTGCTAGGCGCGAGGGGCACAGCCTGCTTGCGGACAGCTTTGTCTCTCTTGCTTTCTCTTTTCCCTGGAGCCATGGGGGCCGGCGGAGGGCCGAGGCGAGGTCTGGCAGGCTGGGTGAGAGCTAGTTATCGACAGGTTGATGATGCCACAGAAGGCTGCCCGAGGACATGGGGGCAGGAGCCGCTGCTCCAGGAGAGCTGGCTGCCAGCATCTCTGCCCAGGGCTCGGCGCTTCCCCTCACCATCTCATTAATCCTGATTTACAGAAAAAGGCAGCAGGCAGGGGCCCTCTTAACAGGCCGAGCAGGCGACTGATTTGCCTTCACTGAAGACAATAGTGCCCAGGAGACCAGGCATTGCTGAATTATTCAAATCAGCCGTGGCAGGGAAATCTGAGGACACGAAGTGGCGGGGGTCCCCGGCCCCCAGACAGCCCTCTTTGCCCGCCCCCACCCCGGGCGGTGGTACCTGGCAGCTTGGGGTGGCCGACACTGGTCCCCTGGCCAGAGACACCGGCTGCTTCCGGCTGCCCCGCCTCCCTGGATGGGAGTCGGAATTGGTGTTGATCATCTCTAAGCACCTTCGAGCTCTAGTAATGGATCCAAAATGACATTTCCCACCTGCTGGTCCCGGGGGGGATATTCTGACAAGGACTTCTGGATGAACATGTGATGGGGGCAGGGAAGGATGAAGGCAGCGGGAGATGGCTCTTCTGCCAGGGTGTGTGTGTGTGTGTATGTGTTTCAAAGAAGCAGAGGACATGGGGTGAATCCTGGCTTGGAAAAACCCCTCATTTTTGCTCCTAGTGAATAGGCAGCCCTCCTATTCAGACGGAGGTTTGTAGAAATTCAGGAGCGAAAATGCATCGGAGGATGGAACCTGCTGTAGCCTAGTGGACTCCCAGCGGGAAGGGGGCCTTCGGAGAGCAGAATGGGTAAACTGAGGCCAGGAAGCACTTGCCCAAGGTCATCAGTTAGCTTGTGGCCAAACTGGGGTTAAAAGTCATGGCATTGGACCTGCAGTCGGAAGCTCTTGGTTCATGGTGATATCTATGCTTTACAGGGCATGGACAGTGTGCGAGCCTGTGAGTCCAGGGTTTTGTAATGTATTACCTCTGTTAACCTCATGGTCAAACCAGGCGGCTGATGCAACTCTTGTCCCCATTTTACTGACAAGGAAACTGAGGCTTACAGAGATTCAACCACCAGGTGGGCTAAAATGTGATAGACCTGGGATTGGAAAGGTGGTCTGTCTGATGCCGGGCCCTTAATTGCTATGCTGGAGTGGAGGTCAGAGGCACCAGCCCGCTCCAAAAAAAAAAAAAACAAAAAACAAACCCTCCTCACCAAGGCTGTAGTGCCTGCACTGTCTCCTTGTGATGGCTTCCTTGGGTCAAGCGTTGCCACCTACCCGTTGTCCCCCAGGGGGAGGGGCAGGTTGAGGAGCGTAATCCTTCTCAGAAGGGCTGACTTCACAGCATCTCAAAGGATCCACCCTGAGCCTGGAAAGAGAAGTCTTTGAATGTGGGGAAGGAAATTTATTAATGAAGGGGTTCAGGACCTCTGGGCACAGAATCTACATCTGTGGGGAAGCCGGTGGTTTCTTCTGGAAAGGTCTGACCACCAGCGGGACAGCTTTCTCTAGGGGATGCAGAAGCTGGGGACAGTGGGCTCAACCAACCATGTGCCTTGGTGGGAGGGGGTCTAGCAGGGTAGGTGTATGCATCACAGTGTACGCTTTTCTGCATCAGCCAAATAATGACAACGATAATAATAGGGTAGGACCTTTACTGAGACTTGCCATGTGCTAAGCCCTTTCCTTAAATGCAGAAGGTCATTGAATTCGCAAGACCATTTTAGGAGGTTAGGAGCTGTGAGGTCGGCTTGATTATGTCTGTATCACAGAGGAAGAAACTGAGGCTCAGAATGGAAGCAGTTCACCCAGGATCCTGCTGCTGGGATGGAAACCCAGGGTTTTCAACCAAAACACGTGGCCTCCAGGATACACCATGCATATGCACCCCTTCTCTGTCCAGCTTGACGTCACTCTCACAGAGAGGACCTGTCTTTTCCCTGCTCATGCTGCCCCGACTAATGGCCCACTGAGTCCCCAGAGGGAGGCTTGATGCTTTGAGGCAGCTCAAATGCACCTTTGCCATCATGCCTTTACAAACCCTGTTCCTTTTCTTAGAGAAACCCGCTTTTCCCAGGGAACCTCAGCCCTCTCCCGCCCTCCGCCTTCCTATCAGCTCCCATTTGGAATAATCAGCCTGTGAATTAGCGAGGTCTCCGACATTGGCCCGGTGCGGAGTGGGCCTCCCAGGATCCCCCCTCCCGGCGGAAAAACCAAACTAAGAGAAATTTATCTCCTGGGTCAGATAGAGGTGACTAAATGCACACTGGCCGATTCCTTTCGGCAAACAGTTCCCTGGGGAGGGCTCCTACAAGGAGGAGAAGAGCCAATCGATCAGGGAAATGCTTTGAGGTGACTTACAGGGGAGACTTAAAGGAAAAAAGCCCTCGTGTTTTTACAGCCTCCAGCGACTGCAGCCTGTAAAACCCGCCCATCCCCAGCTGGGGAGCAAGGAGGCAGCGGGTGGTTTGACCTCTTGGACTCCAGCTGTGTTCTTCCTTCCTCTCCCAGATGTCTGTTGAGTGCCTACTGTGTGCCTGCTAAGCACTTTTTCATTTGCCTCTGGTTCTTCCCAATTTTAAGCTCCCCTCTCTGCTTCCAGACTCACAGAGACCTTCCTTATAGTCCGGGGACCATCAGCAAATCCTGGAGACCGGATTTCCTTGACATCTCCAGGTTCACGCCAGCCCCTGCTCCCATCTTACTAACTCTCACTTCCATCAGGGGCAAGTCCCACCTGCTGGGAAGGGTCACTTGGTCTGGCAGCTGTCAGCAAACTTTTTCTGCAAAGGGGCTGATAGTAAATATTTCAAACTTTGTTGTAACTACTCCTTCAGCTGTTGTGGTGGGAAGATAATATGTAAATAAATGGGTGTGGCTGTGCACCAATAAAACTTTATTTACAGACACAAGCCCTGGGCCGGGATTCAGCCCATGCAGGCCTTTCATTTGCTGACCTTGGAACAGAGGCTAAAAGATCTGGTGTGGGGGTCACTCAGACCTTCGGTTTCCCCCAGGCCACTTCTTTTACCTCCCTGCTGTGTGACCTTGGGCAGGTTGCTGCATCTCTCTGAGCCCCGTTTCCCTTCTGTAAAATGGAGTAATGATAGCATCTAACTCATGAGCTGTTGCTGGGATTCAGTGAGACAAGGCAGTGATGGCACCCAGCTAGTGTGCAAACGGGTTACTATTGCTTTATAACTAAAGACTTTAAACCTTCTGAGGAAAGCTCCTCTCCTCCCTCGTTCTGGGGAAGCCGGTGTGTTGGTGTTCTGATATTTGGTGGCTCATTATGCTGATAAGATTTTCATTCTTTTCAAGTTAACACACTTGCATTTTAATGTTTTGAGAAGGATGCAGAATGTATCTCCTTAGGGGCAGAACTGACTGGCAGGCTTTTCTAAAGGTGATGGTCAGTGAAACTCCAGATGCCCCCCAAGTCCCCTTGAGTCCAGCCTCTGGCTCACATTCCTGGTTCCAGCAGGACTGGTCAGGTGGGTCCAGCGTGCCCAGTGGTCCTCTGGTTCCGAGCTGATCACACAAGTGGCCAATTAATCTATTACTTGCAGATACGTTTTCCATTAACGATGGTGGAATCGCTGACTTTGAAGCAATTAGTCAGCGTAATGAACTTGAGTCCGGGCAAACAGGAGGGAGAGGTTAACTTCTTGGTTCCCATAGGGGTCTGTGATGGTGGGGGAGCAGAGAGCAGATTAGGGGGAAAGGAGGGGCTGGGTAGGAAAAAGGTATGCGAAGCACACCTAAACTCCCGGGCAGTAGGATGTGGTGGCGTGGAGCCAAAGGGCTGGAGCTCAAAGCCTGGAAAAGGTGACTTCCCTAGACACATGGACATGAGTGAATCATTCTAACCTCAGTTTTCTCATCTGCAGAACGGGGGTCATCATAGCACACACCTCATAGGATCACTGTGGAAATCAAATGAGACAGATTGTGTGGAGTACACAGTCCTGGGTTGGAGTCGTGACAAACTCCCAACAGATGCTGGTGTCCCCATCACTCTCCTCTACTTTGCTGGGAGTCATGAGGAGACAAACAAAGGACCTCTTGACTTCCAGCTTAAAACAACAGAAACTTCTGGCTAAAATTACCTTAGCTCAAATCCACCGTTGAACATATGACAAAAGCTAGGATTCCAACGGATGTCATTGCTGCAGGCCTTGTCAGTGACTTGAACTTCTGATATATGTTGTGACTCTCCAAAAGGAATTCGTCCAAATTTCCCAGACCTATTAGATTGAAACGGTTTTCTTTCTCCATCGCAGAGCGTTTCACAGGACTGGGAGTTTTATTGTTATAACAGCAGGAAATGATGCATTTGCCCAATGTTACCCGGTTGGCCTCCCCCTGGAGTCCTCCCAGTCTACACAGTCAACCTTCTCCCCGCTCTGATCTCTGACCGGCTTTTGGCCACTGCATTTGGCACATATGAACTAGAAAGCCCACGTCTTATATATATTTTTGGCATCATCCGTGTTGCCTGGGACCAGGAGATGTTAAGAATTCTAGAGTTTCAGTTGCCTTTCTAAGGGAGGCCAGGAGAGCATCGGGGAGGGGTGAGCAAACCGTGTTCCATGTGGCTATGGAGGTGCCCAGAAGAAACTGGGGGGAGCTGCCCTGGTGAGGCCAGGTGAGGGCTGGTTCAGGATAGGCTTCCACTTTATCTGCCCCGAGAACAGCCATGAAAACCATGAAATAGGCAACCAGTAGGGTCGAGGGATGGTGGGTGTGGGGGGGGGCGGTCGATAGGGTGGTCCAGCACTACCTCTCTGTGGAGGTGCCTCTGGAGTGAAACACGAGAAGGGGTGCATCCGAGGAAGGGGATTCCGGGTGTAGGGACAGCAGCAGCAAAGGCCCTGAGCGGGGAGCAAGCTTGGTGTGTTCTCGTCTCAGACCGAGGCTGGTAGAGCTGAGTGTGGTGCGCCACGGTGGGCAGGCGTGGAAGTAAAGTCAGAGAGGAAATGGGGACATAGACCTCACAGACCCTCACACGGAGTCTGGATGGCCTTCAAAGAGACCAGTGGAGGGTTCCATGCAGAGGAGGGACATGATTTGTTTTTAGAAAGGCCCCTCTGTTCACCCACATTGTCGCAACTTGGCTCCTTTTTATGGCTGAGTACTATTCTGTTGAATGGATGGACTGCATCTTGTCTAACCATTCATCCATCAATGGATGTTTGGTCCTGTGGACCAAAAGGTGCAGTAACCTCTTGGTTATTGTGGATGGTGCTCCTGTGAACATTGGTGTACAAGAATTTGTTGGAGCATCTGTTCTTTGGTGCAAATACCTGGCCTCATGTGAATTTCACCTCAGCTAATTGAAAAAATAATTTCCTCTGGCTGGAAGCGGGCAAGAGTTGAAGCCAGAAGTTCAGGGAGGACGATGATGGCCAAAGGTGATAATGAGTCATCCGTGGTAGAGGTGATGAGAAGGGTCAGATCCTGGTAGCATCTTGAAGGTAGAATCAACGGGAGCTGCTGGTCCTGATGCTGTCGGGTGAGTAACAAGGAACCGCAGACGCCTTGTTGCATGACTGAAGGAGCTGAAGCCCAGGCCCGCCCAGCACGTCTCCCCATCGGGCTGGGCTGGAAATCCCATCTCCCGGTTGTCGGACTGGAAGTCATCCTGCAGATCACTCTGGCTGAAGCCAACCCCCGAGGCAGGAACCTTCTAGTCTTGCCCTGAATTTGCCCCATCCCAAGAAGTCTCCGTCTACTATCATCCCCTAGACACTGGCAGACAGCCGGCCCCAGGGGGATTGGCTGTTCCGTCTGCCTCGGCGGCAGGGACGGGCTGTTCATCAGCGTCCTGGTGCCTGGAAAGCCATTCTGCACCTTCGTGTCACCGCCACCCCCTGCCAGGGAGTGCGCGTGGTGCGTGTATAAGCAGGTAAACTGCCCCCCATAATGGAGATGGATGGAAGCCCAATTTTGTAATAGAGAACCTTTCATTAAGGGAACCACTGTCTTTGGATGATCTAAAGGCACTAATGCGCCGGCCCCAGCCTGGGACTTAATTATATGACGGTTAACGAGCCGCAGCCCCTGGCTTGCTGGGACATCTCACCAGCCACAGCTGCTTGGCAGCCGGCTTTCTTTCTCCTACCGTGGGTCTCAGGTGATGCTGTTAGAGATTGTAGGGGATGTGGTGGCTGGGAGGGTCAGTGTGAGGGCCGCTTCCTAAGAAGGATCTCCATCTCCCTGAAAATCCAAAAGAAGTGCCTGCAGCAGGAGAGAGCAGAGTTAGACTCGGGGAAGTACTTTCTGATGGGGAAGATGCTTAGGCAAGGGTCCCGAGTCCTAGCTGTGTCTGTATCCATCCCCAGGCCCTGGTACCCTCCCAGAGCGAGGCCGGGATCAGGAAGAACTGGGGAGGGTGGGAGAGAGAGAGACAGGGAAACATATTATATGCAGGGGTCTGTTGTCTGTTAGGATTTGCTGTCCTCCCAGCTGTTTGCATGACTGCTTCCTGTAGGCCTCAGGGGACCTGCTACCTCTGCAGGGAGCCCAGCCCAAAGCTCACTTTCCTAACTAGAAAACCTCCCTCTCCCTCGCTCCCCAGCACATTGCCCTGTTCATATCCTTCGTAGCTCATCGCATCTATAATTATCTGGTTTATTAATGCATTTACTTGTTTACTGTCTGGCCCCCGCATTCCTGTCACCTCTGTGCTGGCAGGAGTCTTTGTCTGTCTTTTTTGCCTCTGCTTCCTCAGCGCTTGGAACCATGTCTAGTATGTCGTTGCTGCTTAATAAATATTTATGGAATAAATGAATGCATGAAGGAATTAATGAACTTCTGAGTATTTATAACATTTGCAAGTAGCTTAGAGTAGCTTAGTGCATTTTTTTAAAAGTTCTTTTTATTGTGGAAAAATAGAACATAAATAACATTTACCATTTTAACCATTTCTACGTGTATATTTCAGTGGCATTAAGGACATTTTTCACAGTGTTGTACAGCCATCACCACTGTCCATTTCCAGAACTTTTTCATCATCCCAAACAGAAATTCTGTACCCATTAAACAATAACTCCCATTGCCTCCTCCAGCCCCTGGTAACCTCCGTTCTCCTTCCTGTCTCAGTGAATTTGCCTATTCTAGGTACCTCATATGAGTGGAAGCATTGCAGTATTTGTCCTTTTGCATCTGGCTTATTTCACTTAGTATAGTGTCTCAGGGTTTAACCACATTATGATACGTGTCAATACTTTGTTCCTTTTCTATGGCTGAATAATATTCCATTGTATGGACAGAATGATTTGTTTATCCATTTATCTGTTGCACAGTGCACTTCTGAGAGAAGATTTGTAGGGGGTACACAAGGAGGGATTTGGTATTTCTACTGCTTGGCAACCTGCTAAATAAGAGAGGTTTCCTGCCTAGCCTCATCTCCTGTTCATGCTCTAATAAGTAATGCCAGATTGTTCCACACCTCGATGCCTTTGCCTGTGCTGTTCCCTCTGCTCCAGGTGGCCTTTCCACTGCCTGTTGTTGGCCCGGACAACTCTCATTTTGTGAGAGCAGGACCACGTGTGTTTTATTCACCTCTGGATTTCCGTCCCTTTAGACACACTGCATACAGGCTTGCAGGAATGAGCACGTGATTCATTGAAACCCACACTCCTCCAGAGGGTCCTCCTTGATTGCACCTTGTGCTTTGCAGCTACTTTTGGCTGTTTTTCAGCCACCACACTAATTGACTGATGCTGCGTCTGTCTCTTCTACTAGACTGTGTGCTCCTTGAGGGCAAAACCCACGTCTTCTTATCTTTGTGCCCCTCCCTTGGCGCATCACGGCCCCAGAGTAGATGTCTACTGAATAATGATGACAGTTGTGCACAGACATCGGCTGCTATTATTCCCTCCCCACCATCCCACCCCTGTTGCCTGGCTTCAGGCAAGCTTGTCTTCATCTTGCCAGGGTCTGGAAGACCATAGGACACTTGCTCAAACAGCGTGGAAGTCTCCCGTTACAACTCTGACACAGTCTCTGACAAGCCTGTGCAGCTCAGACACTCATTAGTTAACCAGAGCCTCCAATGGCCCACTGATGGTTAACAGAAAAGATGATTCTGTTCATTTTACAGGACAGGAGACTGAGGCTCAGAAGTGGGCGTGGCTTTGCTAAGTTGCACATTACTTGTTGATATCAGAGGCTATACCAGCATCTGGATTTCCTGCCTCCCAGGTCCTGACTTTTTGCCTCTCATCCATTCCGGAGGAACTAATTTTATACAATTTGTAATGACAATAACAACAAAACAATACAAACGACAGCTAATTTCTGTTGAGTGCTTGTTCTGGTCTGGCACATGCTCAGAATTTTGCCGATTCGGGGGTAGGTCCTTGACATGGGTCAGTTTCCCAAATGCCTACTTTGGAAGAGATTGAAACCAAGAGGAATTTGACTTGTGTGTATTTTGGATCAGAGCAACCTAGAGGACTTGGAGAAGGAAGAGACTGGCCCTGATTTGAGTCATCACATCCATTTCTCTGGGACTCAATTATCCCTGTCTGTAGAATGGGTGGTCTGGTGAAATGAACACTCTGGGTCTTCTGAGAGCCAACATTCTATGGAGCTGGTTCTGCCTCTGCTTGAACCTGGCTTTTTCATGAAAGCCAATCCTGGAGTCTGTGATGGTGACTCAGGTTCTCCCCCTTTGGACCGTTGGGAGAGCAAGGAAGCCCTCGGCAACGCGAGAGTGCCACATGCGCCCCATTCTTCAATGGCAGCAATTTTCCGTGTAATTAAGTTTATTCATCATGTATATTAAGGGGAAAATGGAGACGCATGATCATCACAGCCCGTTTGCCGTCGACATCCATCTCTCAAGCGTCGCTTCTGTTTCCTCCAAGACCATCTTGCCATGATAGATGCAGGGCCCAGGAGAGCCATCTGGTGTGAGGAGCGGTGGGAACCCAGCCCCCTGCAGGACCCAAGTCCCTTCCACCCGGACAGACACGTCTCGAAAGCCATTCCTGCCCTCAAGGGGCTTAGAGCCCAGGAATCAGGGTTAACGGTGTCATCGGTCAATGTGGGGTATTGCTTTCAGTTTGTCTTCCTCCAGCAGAATGCCGACCCTGTCATTGCCAGGCTAGAATGTGGAAATGCAGCCTTGTTGCAGTGTTTCTGCCTCTCTCATCCTTGCAACTTCCCCTCGTTTGCTGTCTTACAGATGCACAGGTAAGGCTGACCCCTGGCACGTACAGGAAGTTCAGTCCATTTACCAGTTCAAACAGATGCTTGAGTGCTTATCCATTCCAGGCTTTTGGGATGCAACAGTGAACACAGCAAAGATTCCTGGCCTCCTGAAACATACTGGGTGACTGTTTTGGACTAAAAGAATGAAGGGATGGGCAAGCACACTTGAATGACTTTATTCATTCAACAAACATCGAGGGCCAACTATGGACAGCACTGCCCTCATCATGGATGATTCAAATGGGGCCCAAACACTGTGCTCTTTGCCCTCATGGAATAAGTGGAGGATGAAGAGATAAATAAAAGAATCACACCAATGAGTGACTCATTACAAACTGGGGTGGACCTCTGTGAGGAAAAGGGATGTGGTTTTTTGAAAGCGTGAGCTGGGTGGGGATTCAGGAAACCTAGAGAGAGGGATGCTTACACTGAAGCCTGAAGTAAGAGTTTGCTTTAAGTAGAAGAGAGTGGAGAGGGATGGAGTAGAGGCACAAGGGCTCTGTCTATCAGGATGACTTAGGTGGCCAGTATCTGAAGGCCTGAAGTAGTAAACAATAAGGACAGTTTACTACCTTGTGTAACAAGAAGTCCAGAAGCTGGATGGCTCCAGGGTTGGTTGATTCAGAAGCTCAATGACATCATCAAAGACCCAAGTTCTTTCCATTTATTCACTCTGCTTTCCTCAGAGTGTAGATTTTTGTCCCCAATATTATTTCTTCATGATCACAAAATGGCTGCTGCAGTTCCACCTCACACAACAGCATCCAAAGCAGGCAGAGAAACTTCCACTTCTTAGACTCCTTTTAAAGAGAGAGGAAACCTTTTCCAGAATCCTCCCAGGAGGTTTCTCATTGGCCAAAGTTGTCTTGGTACATTTGAACCAATGGGGTTAGGGGGATCCTTGAGGGACGAACAAGAACATCTGGGCTAGGAAGCCAGGGGACCTGAGTTGGAGTCCCAGTTCTGAAGTCAATTTGCTGTGTGACCTTAGATAAGTCTCTTCCCTTCTCTGGGTCCTAAGCTCCCAATCTGAAAAAATAGACGATCCTAAGTTTCTTTCCATGTGTGAGGTTCCAGGATTCTAGATAGGCCTTTGTTACCATGGTAATCACACATATTGTTCACCAGATTTTGTCTCTCTGGCTCTCCTATGGGTAGGTGGGGCTATGTGATGAGTTCTGGCCCATGAGTCGAGGGCGTGTTTTATTATTTTTTTTTTCTAGGCCAGGGCATTAAATGGCTGGAGACTCTCAGAATTTATTTTTCTCGCTAGCACAACACTGGTAACATTTGAGGAGGGGTCTACGCCTCATCAGCCTGAGTCCCTGACTGAGTGTAATGAGCACCTTCCGGCTCCCTGCCAACCTAGGAGACGTACAGTGCAAGCTGGAAATCCATCTGTAAAGATTTGGGGATTACTTGTTACAGCAGCGTAACTTATTCCATCCTGATGGAGTAATAATAACTGATAGAGTAATACTGACAATAAAAATGTCACGGGCACAAAAGAGGAGTTGCCTCTCGACCAGGCACGGGGTTAAACCCTTTGCTTGCACTTTACTATTTAATCCTCACAGCCACCTTGCGGAGTGGGCACAATTATCATCTCTATTTTCAAGATGAGGCAGCAGAGTCTCAGAGAGGGAAAGTCAGTAGCTCAGGGTCACCCAGCTGGGAAGGAGCAGGGCCAGGATTTAAGCCCAAGTATGTCTGACTCTGAGGAATTGATCCCAGTACTATTCCACCGTGAGGAAGCTTGGTGGAGCTTTTGCTCGGGGCTACAAAATGGACGAGGAGCTTGAAAGACAGCGCATGTATGTGGGCAGGTGTGCATGTCAGGCTCGCTCCGGACTTCCATGCTGGTGAGTAGGGGCGATCCCGAGTGAGGGGAGACCCTCTCAGCCCAGCCTGGCCTTGTCTCTGCCTGTAGCCTCCTCCTCCCCTCCTTGTAGCTTCCTCTGCCCCAAGCTCCCTGCAGGCCCTGAGCCAGCTCTGCCTTCTAAGAGGCCTAATTAAGCCCCGGTGAGGAGGTCGGGAACGTCAGCTCTTGGCAGGCAGCTCCCTGGAGTGGGGAGATGGGTGGTGGGGCCGCCTGGATCCTGAGCAGCGTAGCAAAGAGAGCAATAATAACACCTCAAATTGTAATAGTAACCATCACCGCTTAGCAGAGCTGTAAACAATAACTGCCATTATTATTATTATTACCCTGAGTGTTAGCCTGGCTCTGGGCTGTGATCAGCATTCACGGAACATTTCCTGTTTAGCGCTGGGGACTTCCTGAGAGCTGAGACCCTCTCCTTCCTGCTCCGTCCTCACCCCAGCTGTCTCATCAGGAGACTTAGAGGGAGGTGGTCCACCTCGAAAAGCCTGAGCCTTGCCCCGTTTTACAGATAGGGAGTCTGAGGCCTCGACAGGCCATGTTTAAGGCCGGCCGGAGCCCCGATCAGATCAGAGGGGTCTCGTGTAGGGGGTGGCCCAGTCCCTTTCTGGGTCCTGTGGGACTGTGGGCCACTGTTTCAGCGGAGAAGGGGAGATGGAGCCTGGAGAGGGGCAAGTATCCCCTGGGGTCACTCCCGGGCCGTGGCTGGCCCTGGGCTGCCGGAGGGCACAGGGTCAGGGTGGGCTGCGGTCTTGCTGATGAGGCAGCCTTGGTGAGGGGCTGCTGAGCCCAGCCCTGAGGCTCCGGCTCCCCGACCTGCTCCCGGCAGCCACCGCCTCGGGGAAAGCAGCCTTATTAGCGCAGCCACCTGCAGGCCCTGGGTGCAGCCGGGGGCGGAAAAGGCCTCATTTACCCCAGCTCTGGACCCCGCGCACGGTGACCACACGGACTCCAGACAGGGCTTCCAGAGGCACACGGGTGCAGCCACATGCACATCTCAGGCCGTGGGTTAACGTGGTCACGGGCACAGGTGCGCACAGCCAGGCTTAGACGCTCAGACGTGCACCCAGACATAGAACGGCAGGGATGCACCCACATCCGCACAGCATGGGCCCCACGCGCCCGCATCTGGGCGTGAAGATGCAGGCAGACACCGCGTGCTCTCCAGCAGACAAACGCGCTCACCTTTTGACTCATGCTCACCTCCCTGCACACACAGGTGCACAACAGGTGCCCAGGTGCCCAGGAGCACAGATCTACAGAGGCACAGATACAGACATGTCTCCTGTCTGTTCACGCAGGCACAGCCAGGCTGGTGAGCACGCGTGCCCGGAAAACACACACACACACGGGCAGGCCTCCAGATGCAGGCCCTCCTGGACCTAGGAATGCACCCCTGCAGAACACACACCCATGTGCCGGAGTACATACACTGCAGTTCGCAAACACGCCCGCCCCGATACACGAACACACAGATCTTTGTATGCCCTGGCACACGTGGGCGCACAGTCCACGTGTTTCTCTGTCTCTGTTGTTTCTGAGTCCCTGCTGATGAGTGGCACTTGCAGGCTCTTGCACTTTAAGGCACTGTCACCGAACCAAAGCTCATTTGGTTCCCACTGCCTTCTTGTGGGCCAGGCTTTACATGTTCCCATTTTACAGATGAGGAAACTGAGCTTCTGATGGAACAGGGGACTCACACCAGGACAGCCAGCTAGAATGTGATGGAGCAGGCAGTCATGCCCAGATTCCCTGACTGCATCCCAACACAGGTGGTGGTGTAGCGGGGGTGAGGCCCAGGCCTGGCTTTGAGCCCCAGCTCTGCCGCTCACCAGCTGTGTGATCTCGGGTGGGTCTCCTCACCTCTGGGAGCTTTTGTCCTCACTCACAAAGATGGAAGAGGACAGCAACTGCTTTGTGGCGTCGCATGGAGGGTCCAGGGGAGAACTGACGCGGAGGGACAGGTACGATGTAGGGGTGTGCCCTGTGAGCAGTGAGCAGATGTCATCTGCCTTATTTCTCTTATCCTGGTGCTTAGGAGAGAGGCCTGGGACAGGCCCTTCTCCCCCACATCCTCCAGGCGGAACCCACCCTGCCCACACCTCAATTTGTGGGGTGATACATTTCTTTGGTTTAAGTTGCCCAGATTTTGGTGCTTTGTCATGGCAGCCCTAGGACCCTGATGCAGATTTTGGTCCATAGCAAATCCAGAGGGCTGCTGGCAGAGTCCCATCCCGGGCATTGTCCCCACGCCGCGGCGGGTCTTGGGCGAGGGGCTCCAAGCATCTCCAGAAGAAAGGGATCCACACATCCTAAGAGGAACAGGGGCCTGGGCGTTGCCACAGCCTACAGCCAGGCCCCGCTGTAACAGTGACTTAGAGCTGATATAACAACCCTCGTATTCTTTTAGTGAGGCCTGAAAGGTGCTATTAAATGGAATATTGAGATAAGGAAGTGGGAGCGGGAAAGGTTAGACACTATTTATTCAGGTTTTCATGGGGCACTAAAATATCCTCCCTGCTGCCGCTGGCTGCCCCTCCCTCCTCCCCCTCCCCTCCCCTCCCTCCTCCTGGGCACCTGGCCTGCCGGCTCTCCCAGCACACAGGATTCAGGAGGCCTCTGGCCTCGGTGCCATCTCCTTGGGAGGCGGCCTGGCCCTGGGAATAGGCTGGGTTCTGGGCTTGAGGGGACCCGACTATGAATCCTACCCCAGCCTGCTGACCTGCAGGGAAACAGAGTTTATGTGCTTGGGCAGTGGTGGGGAATTAGGGGGAGAGTAGGGGAATGCATGGCCCAGGGTTCACTGCCTTCTCTTTCCCCAGAGCCCAGCTGGGGGCAGGAGGGGTGAGGGATGGTTCACAGCATCCTCGTCCCACAGCACGACCCCTCGGACCAGCTAGGACCCTTGTAGTCTCCATGCTCCCCATCTCCTTCCTTCCTTCTTCCCTCCCTCCTCTCCCCTCCGCCTCCTTCCCTCCCTCCCCCCACCTTTCTTTCCTTCCGTCCCTCAGGTCTCCTTTGCACCAGGGATGCAGTGAGGGTAGGAGACTATGCTCTTGCCCTCGTGGAGCCCACATCTTCACTCATAGCAGCCCTGTCATTAGCCCCGTTTCACAGATGTGGCAACTGAGGCTTCCATAACTTGGGCAAGGCCACCCAGCTGCTCCGTGATGGATGAAGGACAGAAACCCAGCTCCGTCTGACTGCTGACACAAGTCTCTGCCTCTGAGAGCTGCCTGCAGGGACCGATGTGGGTGCGAGGTCCCCAAGCAAAAGTGGGCAGAGTGGGCGCCCATGAGGTGTGAAGTCCTGAGAGAGCGACCGTGGGGGCCGGGGCGAGAAGGAGGGATAAAAGGTCATCTCGGCATTTTGGGGGGCCTCAGGGGTGGGGTCAGCCAGGGCAGGCTCCTTTCCAGGTGGTGGGTTATCTCAACCCATCCCCACCCACTTCCTCCTTGGAAGGATTTACCAAGAGATTATTATAGTGGGCATCAGGGCAGACAGACCCGAGTTCAAATCCTACTTCTGCCTCTCCCTAGCCACGCGATTCTGGGCAAGCGACTTAGAACTTCAGACTTCTCATCAGTAAAATGGGCATGAGGATACCAACTTCCACGTATAGAGTGAGTTTTGGGGGCTACTGGAGGTGAGTGTGCTTCGTAAAGTGCTGTTGGATGTGAAGTTTGGGCCATTATCTGCATTCGTGTCTGTCTTTGCTGGAGACAGTGCATGGAGAGCAGAATCCTTGACTGATTCAACTGTGTACACAGTTGGTGCTCAACAAATGTTACAGGCATGATCTGTTGGGTGGATTATAGTTTTTAGTTTTTGTTTTGCTTTATTCCCTTTGCAGATTGGTAGCTCCTCTGGGACCCCTGGAATGCTTCAAAGATGACAATTTTAATTATTATTACTTAATGACAATAGTGACAAAGGCTCATTTCATCGAGCACTTTCTGTGTGCTTGGCTCATCAAATCTTCACAACAACCCTATGAGATGTGTACTAGTATTGTCCCTACTTCACAGATGAGGAAGGGGAGGCTCAGAGATGTTGTGTTACTTGCCTAAGGTCACTCAGCACATAAACTGAGGGGAGTAAGGACTCAAACCCAGGTCTGGGTTTTTCTGACTCTAAAGTGGGGTCACCCCAACCACTGGAGGACCCTACATTCAAAGGTTTATGTCCTTGGGCCTGGGTAGAAGACAGAATAATGTGAAGTCTGTCACCAGCTGGGCACTCACATCCACTAATAATACAGTCAATTGCTCCTTTCAAATTACAGTAAATGTTTCCCCCCTTGAACAAATCATTTACCGCAACTGCAGAAAGAGTGTCCTGTTTACACGCAGAGCCAAAGGAATTCCAATCTGAGTCTAATTATTGATGCTGCAGCTTCTATGGCCTTGGGAAAGGGCTGCCTAATTGCACCAATTAATACCTGCCACTCGTGTGGGCCTGTCGGGTTTGAAGTTTGGTTTCCTTCCTCCGCGGGTGTGCAGATGTGATGGGTCCGTGCAGGCACCGTGGGTCCAGAGCTCCAGGCCATGGGCTGGGTGTGTTTTTGTTTTCAAGGCATTGTCATTTTCAGGGGGTGGGGTGGGCAGCCCAGGCGCCCTGTCAGACCTCCCCCTGGTGGGGGCTGCCTCCTTCCAGGAGGGTGAGAGACGGCTGGGGCATGCTGTCCAGATGCCCGCCCCCGCTCCGCCTCTGACACCCTCTGAGATCTTGGGTGGGGCATGTCTCCAGCCCGAGCCTGGGTTTCTCCACACAGAAAATGGAGTTTATACCCATTTTAGTGTTACCATGAGATTTAATAGAACCAAGTATACCAAGTACAGATGCTGTGTGAACTCTAAGGGGCTAGCCGGGCTGAAGGAATTATAACTAAAGATGGCAGGGCAGTGGCTGCGAGGTCAGGAGACTGGGGCTCTTGTCTTGGGTCCACCTCTTACTTTGCTGCGGACCGTGGGACAGTGCCTTCACTTTCTTGGGCCTCCATTCCCCCAGCTGCAAAGTAGGAGTGATTTAATCTCCCCCGTCTGATGCCTGTGCGGGAACCTTGCCAATAGCACCCTGGCCGGTGAACATGGAGGCTGTGTTTGTCCCGTAGGGCTGACGAGTTGGGTGATGAGTTGCCTGCCATATTAGGAAAGGGAAACGCCACTGGGGATTGTTTGGGTGGCGGGTGGGCTGCTGGGTGGGAGTGGAGAGGCCAAAGAAACATCATGGGCCTCAAATGAAACTGATCACCTCCAGCTCTCCTGAGCTGGGTGGTCTTCAATATAATAATTGCAACAATGACTCACTGGTGCCTAGTGTGTACCAGATACTGTGTGATACATGCCACATGTAGGATCACATTAATGTGGTCTCTAGGAGGGAGGTATTATTTTTATACCCATTTTATAGATGAGGAAGTTGTGGCTCAGAGAGGTCAAGTAAATTTCCTGAGGTCACACAGCCAGGGCTTTGTCAGAACCAGGATTTGGACCCCATTCCCTAGGATTCCAGAGCCTGTGCCTGTCGCTGCTACATCTTCCTGCCTCCAGTTGCCTCAGTCTCCGTGTCTGTATAAGGGGCCGGTGTTAACTTCTTCCAGGCAAAGATGTGGCTAAGACTGGGCAGGATCAATGACGTGAGTCGTGAGGCCCAGGGCGTGGCACCTGGAGGGCCACATGACCAGCAGGAGCCGTGGTTCTTCATGGATGTGTGTGAGTCGGAGACTCTCAGCCACTGTTCCATCCTCCCACTCACAGTAGCTCAACAAGCCTGGTGGGAAGGTTGGCTGTTTATTTCCCAAGAGAGCGGGGGTTGGCTGGGCTGGGTGTTGTCTTATCCTTGTAGTCCCTTTTGTTGGAGATCCCTGTCTTTGGTTTCCTCAGCACCCCTGGGGCTTGTGGTCCCACCTGAGCGCACGTGGGGCTGCATTTCCTGATGTGACACATTGTCACCACGCATTATGTGTTATCAGCCCCGCAAAACAGTGACACCAGAGCCTGATGCCACACAATCGACAAAAAAACGAGGTGGGCTCCCTGGAGGGGGTCTTGGGCCTTGACAGGAGCCCTGCAGCCCCCCGCCCCCACCTCCGACTCAGAGCCCCTCTGCTGCTTCTTGGCAGAGCCTACAAGGCCCCGAGGGGGTGGGGCTCCGCCGGCGGGGCTGGCGCTCACCTGGGGATGAGCTTGATGTCCGGGAGCCTGACACATGCCTTGTATGAGGTCCCCAAATTAAAAGAAACAAAGCTCCTTAGTCAAAGGCAGTCTGGGCCTGGTGGGGAGACGTGGCAGGGCTCCGGAGTGCGGTGACTGACTGATTTCCCCTAATTACTGCTGGTTTAATATTTATAGGGTTGGTGCCAGAGGGCTGCAAGGGAGGTATTCAGCCTGAATGGCTGCTGTGGGAGGTAGGGTGGGGGAGAGGGGTGGGGGCTGGGGGGCGGGGAGGCCCTGGCTGGGGCCACTGAACAGGCAAGAATCTGCCTCCATTCAGAGTCCTGGTTGGCCAGACCTAACTAATCTGCGCCTGGCACCTTCCTGAGGCACAGAGAATGTCCATTTATGTCTCACTAACTATGTGCTGGGCACTGGGCTCAGACCCTGCCAGCCTGGAGGCCCCCGTGTCCTAGTAGTTCAAAGTGCAGGCTCTGGAGTCAGATAGATTGTGTTTTTAATCCAAATTTGACTTCTTCTTAGCTGTGTGCCCTTGAGTGAGTGACCACACCTCTCTGAGCCTCAGTTCCTTTGTCTTCAAATGGTGGTAATAATATACCTTCCTCTTGTGGTTGGTGTAAAGATCCAGTAAGGTAAAACAGGCAAGGTGCTTAATACAGGGTCTGACAGAGTTGTGCTTAATGAAAAGTAGCTGTATCGGTGAATCTTTGTGGGATTGAATCCCCCTATATCAGTTTGCTACGGACTCAGTGATGCTGCATAACAAACCAGCCCAAACTTGGTGGCTTCACTAATTTATTCTCCCGGATTTGTGGGGTGGTTGAGGGTTGGTTCATTTAGACTGGGCCCATCTGGGTGCATCTGCTGATCTTGGCTGTACTTGCTCGCGTCGTTGGGGATGGCGGCATGGCTCGTCCAGGCTGGATTCTGTCCACGTGGCTCTCTCCTCTTTCTGGGACCAGCACTGCTCTGTGCCTGTTGCTCTCTTGGCCATGCCAGAAGCATGCAAGATTATTGTCTATCCTCCCACCTAACATTCCTATGAAGGAGAGATTATCATTTCCATTTTCCTGATGAGGAAAGTGAGATTTGGATTCTGGAAGTCACTACTGGTGGAACTAAGATCTTAATGCTTCAAACACCATGTTCTCAATCACCAGGTATGCCGAGCCACCTTGCGTCAAAATAGAAGGTACCGTTGATCACACCTGTACTATATGCCAAGTGCTTTGCATGAGTTATCTTTAATCCAAAGCAACTTTAGGACGAAGGCATTTATATCTCCAGTCTACAGACGAGGAAGGTGGGGCTCAGGCTAAGGAACTTGTCCAAGCTCTCGTAACTAATAAGTAAATAACAAACTGAAGATCAGAACACAGGTCTCTTTAACTCCAACATGTCTTTGTACCTGAGATTTCCTCTCCTTGGCTCTCTCTCTCTCCCACTTTCTTTCTCCCCCTCCCCTGTCTTTCTGCAGCCAGACTATGTGTCCATCAAAATAATAAGTGTTCAATAAATTGTAATAAGTAATAGACACTAGAAACTACAGTGATGCTGTCCCCATTTTAAGGATGGGGAAACTGACTTGCAGAGGTCTCTTGCTTGGGTCACAGAGCCAGGAGTGGTTTTGCAGCACAGAACCAGCACTTGAACTCTGGGCTGCCTGCCACCCAACCTGGAGTTTTTGTATCTCTGCAATGTTGAAATGCTAAGAAGGGTAGGTTGCAGTGTGTCATATAAGAAATTGGAACTGAGGCTCAGAGAGGTGTGGTCACTTGCCCAAGGGCACACAGCCAAGAATTTGGCTATCTCTGGGCTCTCCCTCCTCTTCCCCACCCACCCTATTCTCCACCTGATTAATTGACGCCTTTCTGCGCTCAGGTATCTGCATCCAATAGGCTGCCCAGTCTCCCACACTATTTTCTCTTCCATCAAAGCTTGCCCTCCTGGTCTCATTACTTCTGGTCTTGCTGGGGACAGGAGCTCATTTGACGAGCTAACGTGGGCCACTTGGGGGTGCAGGGCTGAGGATGGTACCTCATATAGCCTCTTCTCCTGACCTCCCCCCGACCCTCCCGAGCTAACCCGGGTGAACATTCCCTCTGACTCCCTGAGCCTCTGTTGCCTTGTCTGCAAAACGGGGAGAGTCACACATCCTTCAAGGGCTGTTGCCATCCTTGGACATGCTGCTCTCTGGTCTTAGCACAGCATCCTGCAAAGAGGAAGCACTCAAGAAATGTAAGCTATTGTTACTGTCAGTTGGACCCTGCAATATTTTTTAAGGGGAAAGGGAAAAAAAAAGCTTCACATTGTGGAAGCTGGATGACTTAGGTTCCCTGAGCCATTATTCTGCAGACGGAGAAATTATCTAAACTCCATCCCAGACTCCAGGAGTGCGGGAGAGGAGGAGGGAGAGAGTCCCCGGGCTTCCAGCTGTTGCCGAGGAGGGGTAAGGAGAGCGCAGGCATGGACTAGTGACAATAGTCCGCCTGCTCAGAAGGGCCCAGGGGTGCGGCCACGTGCACACAGCCAGCTGCCGAGGGGCTGGGGCCACTCTTGGACCAGAAGCTTCCCAGCGTGTCCTTTGTCCCTGACTCAGGTCTCCTTGGGCTGTGGTGGGGCGTTGTGGGGCGTCTCAGGGAAGAGCATCAGTGCTCTCCTGCGTGGGGGTGGGGGGTGGGGGGGAGGAGAGAGAGAGAGAGAGCACACACGAGCTGCCAGAGCAATTCTTAGTGAAATCCCGGGGGGTTTGTGTCAAGGACAAAATAGTGTGTCCCATGGGTAAATATAGTTAACACAGCTGCAAAACAGAATTTATTTCTTGTTTGAGATATCATTTTTAAAGTATGGCATAGGGAGAGCTTTAAAAATGAAATTATAGCAGGCAATAAAAAACCTCATAGGCACTGTATTCAAATTATGCTACAGTAATAGGCCAAGTTCATAAATAAACATTTCGGGTTAACCCTTTCTGAGCCCCGTGGGCAGATCCGCTGGGACCCAGCTGGGAGAGGTGGTTTTAAACCCCGATGGGAAGAAACAGCATCGCCTTTCAAAATAGAATCGCCTTGCAAGTGTCCGTTGGCTCCCTCCACCCACCTTGTCCCCCCAGTCTTTTCTGTCTGGCTTCTCCCTTTGGGTGTTAAAGGGACACGGGTGATTTTTTGCTAAAATGAGAGGTTTGAGTTTGCAGAATGTGCCCCAGACCTCTGTGCTCTCTGAGCTAGGAGTATTTTAGGGTCTGGATTAGGTAGGGTCCTCTCAAAACTCTCTGAATTTCCCACCTCCTCTTAAAAATATCACATATTATGTTACTGTTCCCTCTCTCTCATGACATTTCAGTACAGGGGTTCTACGTGCTGTCGGGGGTGATTTACCCCCAGTGAATACGTGGCAATGTCTGGAGGTGTTTCTGGTTGTCACAACTGGGAGGTCCTCCTGGCATCTGGTGGGTGGAGGCCAGCGATGCTACTGCCGTGCATAGGACGGTCCCCATCGCAAAGAATGACCCGGCCCCAGATGTCCACAGTGGCGAGGTTGATAAGCCCAGCTTTATCGTAATTCCTTGTTCAGTGTCTGCCGACCTCTTTGAAAGCTGGCACGTGCTGTCATGATCACAGTTGAATTTTATCGCTTAGCCTAGTGCGTGGTGCACAGTAGGTCTTCAGGGATTTGCTAAAAGGTTGAATGAATGAATGAATGGAAACTCTCCCCTGCCCCTCTCTCCCCAGTGGACTCTGATTCATCCTTTTATTTTTAGCTCAAAGATTGCTTTTTCAGGGGAGGTCTCCACTGGACCCCGACTCTGAGGTTCCCACCCCCACCCCCAAGTGCCGACACCTGCACCTTGTTTCTCATCCTTGGCTTTACTTGTCCATTGCTCACAAGCAGCTGTCTTGACGGCCTTAGCTAAAGTGGCCTCCCTCGTGTCACTCCCTCATCCTCCTGTTCCGTTTCCGTCAGAGCGTTTATCAGCAGCTGAAATCATTTTGTTGAACATGTTGCCATCGCTGGGTCCCTGGTGCCTGGTGTGGCGCCCGGACCAGAGCGGCTGTGTGGTGCGCACTTGCTGAATGTGTTGGGGAGGGTCAGAGAATGGGAAAGCCCCTCTTGCTCTAGACACCCTGCTCTCCTCCCTTGGGTTCCTCCCAAATCTCCTTCCTCCGGAATGGAGGCTGAAAAACCTCTGATCTCTCTCTGCCCTGTACCAGTAACTTGTTGGGGGAACCTGGCAAGTCTTTCTCTTCTCTGCAAAAGAAAGGCGTTGGGGCACAGCCATGCTTTGAAACTGTGTGTGTGTGTGTGTGTGTGTGTGTATCAGAATCGCCCTCTCGGAGTTTTCCTAAGGGGCAAAGCCCTATTCTGTGCAGTCCTGCAGAGTCAGATTCTCTTCAAGGGCGTGTGCCCTGCTCTGTGCTTTGGTGTAAACTCCCTGGGCTGTCTGGATTCAGAGCATGGTTGGGAGCCAGACAACCAGAGGGGCTTCTGGAGCCCCCTCCAGGCCCAGCATCTGACATCTCTGTGATTTTCAGATGCCCAGCCTGGGCCATTTATCTGAGTGCCTTTCTTCCCAGGATCCCCTGGCACTTTTGCTAATTTAATAGCATTTAATTTAATTTCGAGATGATTTTTTAAAAAAAGGCTGTTGCCGCAGAAGCCCCAACCATCTCATTCCTCTTCCTCCCTGAGGCTGGAAATACATCTTGTGGCGGGAGCCAGGCTTCTGGCCACGGATGTCCCTTGGAGGGCCCACAGCCTTTTTGCAAAAAATGCTGAGTTTGCTCTCTACCCATTGGGCATAATTACCTTCCTCCTCTCCAGAGCCCTCTGCGTGTTCCAACCTGAGGAGGAAAGAAAAGCAGACCAAGTTAGAGTCTGACTAATGAGCTCTTATCTCAGACAAAGGGATCAACATAACCCACACACATACACGCACACACGTGCGTACACGCGGACACACACATGCACATGCACACGGTTCATTCTTGCATGTTCTTTTGGGCTGACTGGCTGCAGCTGTTGGCTACATTGAGCTTTGAGCTTTCTCCTGAACTTTCTAGATTTTCTTTTCTCCTGGATGTTCATGGGCTTTCTTCCAGGGATATGCCACATCCATTTCTTTGCCTCCTTTTAGTTATTTTGTTATTTTAACCCAATTTTACATGTGCTTGATCATCAGAACTCACCTTAGATTCATCTATTCACGCATTAAATACTTTTTATTGAGAATCTCCCATGTGGCCAATGTGAAGACGGGCAAAGAGGTGAGTCAGACGGACAAGGAGGACACAGCCTGCCCAGGAGGAGAGGCAGGTACAGGGGAGGTTCTTATGGGTAAACATGGGGAGGGAATATGGAAAATAGGGGATGGGCAGGTAATCCCAGAAGTCTTAGGGGAAGCACCCCCAATAAAATAATTATGCTACTTGTCCAGAGAGCAACCATAAGGAAAAAGACAGAATGGAGATGGTGAAAATATCCCATTACATCCAGACAAGTTGAAGTTCTTTTCTCACCTGTGGCAGAGGTTACTAGCTCTTCCACAAATCTATTTCATCTTCCTCCAGGAGACACAGGTCAGGTGCATCTCCCAGCCTCTCTCACGGTGGCCTTGAGACTAAGTTCTAGTCAAATGTGGGTGGAGGTGATGGGCTCCACACCCAGACGTGGTCCATAAATCCTCCCCGGTGTGAGCCTGAGTGCTCTTTCACTGCTGATTTAATTCAGATCAGTCAGGAGAGCTGGGAGCCCTGGAGCTGAGGATGGAGGAGCCACAATATGGCAAGAACCTGGGTCTCTAATGCCTCTTGGAGGAAAGTCACTCTAGAGAGTTGCCCAACCAGGAATGTCTACAGTGGACCTTACAAGAGCTAGAAATAGACCTCTACCATGGTTAAGCCATTGCATTGCACATTTCAGGTATATCAGCTGACATTACTGTACTCTATGAGCCCCTCAACCCTTCTGCCACCTGTGTCTGTAAATTAAGTTTTGTTGGAACATGGCCTGTGGCTGCTTTCAGGCCGTAGCAGTAGAGTTGAGTAGGCATGACAAACTGTATGACCTGCAAAGCCTAAAATATCTACTGTCTGGTCTTTTACAGAAATCATTTGCTGACCCTGGCCTGCGCTAATACGCCAAGCATCTAGGTCAGAGCCAGAGGAATTCTAGGTTCTTCTCCTGCTGTTCCTTTGAAGAGACCATTCCTCGATGCTCTGCCTTTCTGCCCTGATTGGTTCTGGTTTCCTTGGCCCCTTTGGCTCCATTCCTTGGTCACAACTTGGCTTTCTGAGTTAGACCCAAACAGAGACTTCAGAAGAGGATGATTAGGGGTGTGCATTCTTTAACCTCCTCAACCTCCTCCTCCTTAGCTCTGATCCCCTGAATCATCTAGCCTAATTCCCTGACTGTCCATACTTGCGAGCAGACACAGAGAGAGAGAGGTGTAGACTTTCCCAGGGTCACCCAGCCAGTGAGTGGCTGAGTGGTCTTGCAGAGAAGGCTGGGGGGCAGGGGGCTTCTGGATAAAAACAGCTAATGTTCACTGAGTGCTTGCTGTGGGTGAGGCACACATTCACTCCTTCCAGGAAACCTCAGTGTGCTGACATCATCGTCACTCCCATTTTATAGATGGAGAAACTGGGGCACAGAGGGAAGCTAACTCACCCAAGGTCCGCTCTGCTGGGGAAGCTAGGGTTTGAAGGCAGCAGTGTGAGTTCAGAGTCCATGTTCTTGCCCGTGGTGCCCTAATGAATGTCATCCTTGCCTACTTGGAGTCTTGAAACTGTCTTCTAATCAGCGCCAGTAGGAAGAGACTCAGGTGTACAGGGTGGTCCTCTTCTTAGCCCCTCCTCTCCTGTCCCACCTCCCTGTGATCCTCAAAGCCTGAATGGTTCATCAATTTTGTTTGCATATCCAACTTGAGACACTGTCATTTCATTAACTCAAGTGAGGGGCTCTTCATACGAGGCTGAGTTTCAATAATTCTCTTTAAAGTTACGGAGAAATGTATGCTTAATTATATTTGCATATGAAAAATAGGATCTAATTAGTTTGATTGATTATTATTTTAACCCTAATGGCATTTTGAGTATCTGTCCCAACTAATAGCAAGTGTATCACTAATAAATCACTGAATTTTTATGGCATGGTCTATTGAGCTGGCTTATGAAATATATTTTATTAATATCCCGGAATGTATTGAAACTGATACAAGTCAAACAACTGCTCATTTATTAAACTGTTTAAGTGTCAGTTTTATACAAGAGTAATAATACAGGAAATATGTGCATTCAGGAGACATCAGCAGGCCACGGGTACTCAAAATATTAGTTATCTTGGAAAAATATATTATGGAAATAAAAGTCCAATTATGTCATTTATTGCATTAAATAAATCTCTATTGACTAACATAAATGTTGCCCATTAGCAGATGCACTTTCTTTCAAACTTTTTAATTCTCTAGGATTGCACTCAAGGGCATAGGGAGCCTGGATTGCCAGGGAAGGGGAGTCACTGAAAGCTGTGGTCAGTTTCCCTCCTTGTGGACTGAGGCTGTCCTGAGCACTAATGGTCCCAGGACGTCCTTTCTTAAGGGTTCCTCTTCTGGGACATCACCAAGGACTGGGGTGCAGGTGCCAGCTCTTCCAGGAGCACAGATGTCATCCTTCATTTGTTCACCTGATGGGCACTTTTGGGGTGCATGCTGTGTGTCAGGCACTGCACCCTGGGGACACTGGGGTGCACCAGACTGGTAGGGACCCTGCTCCCATGGCGATGACATTCTAGTGGGGATAAAATTAAAAAATAAACTCTTTTTCTCCGCTGTTACTATGCATACCAACTAAAAGGAAAAAGCAGTTTTTCTTCTACGACGTACATTGCTTCTGACACCAAGGGTGTGGGTTCTTCCCCGCACCAACCAATTCTCCAGCTTGGTGTCCTCCCATTCAGTTCCGGCACTAACGACCTGGGGTTAGTGCAGACCCCACTGGCTGGGGACTCAGTCCCACTGACTGGCCCGCCTGATTGACCAGCCATATGTTGAGGATTCCCACAGTCCCCTCCTTGGGTTCAGTAATTTGCTGGAACACCTCACAGAACTCACGAAGATGCTTTACTTACTGTTATTTATTATGAAGGCTACAACTCAGGAACAGCCAAGTGGAAGAGATGCGTAGGATAAGGTACATGGGAAGGGGCGTGAAGCTTCCTTGCCCTTTCTGGGTGCGCCACCCTCCCAGCTCCTCGATGTGCTCACCAGCCTCAAAGCCATCCAGACTGCCGTTTTGGGTTTTTACGGAGGCTTCATTACCTAGGCATGGTTGAGTCATTGGCCATTGGTGATTGAACTCAGTCTCCAGCCCCTCTCACCTCCCCTGAAGTTAGGGGACAGGACTGAAAGTTCCAGCCCTCTGATCACATGGTTGGTTCCCCTGGCAACCAGCCTCCATCCTGAGAGATTTTCCAAAAGTCACCTCATTAACATAAATTCACTATAGTTGAAAGGGACTTATTATGAATAACAAAAGCGATTCCTCTCACCCCTGTCACTCAGGAAATTCCAAGGGTTTTAGGAGCTCCGTGCCAGGAACCGGGAACAAAGACCAAATATATATTTCTTATTATATCACAACATCACGGCGAGACAATGGACAAAAGAAAAATGAGACAATTTCCAATAGTGATACGTGCTAGGAAGGGAATAAGGCGGGCTGCTGGGGTGGGGGATGCCCTGGGCAGGGTGCCTTTAGATTGGAAAGTTGGGGAGGAGGACAAGGAGCTAGCCAGTGAAAGAGCCCAGAGCACAGACTCCCAGGCAGAGTGGGCAGCAGGTGCAAAGACTCTGAGGTTAGAGTGAGCTTATCTCGTTTAAATAACAGACTGAATGCTGGTGGGGCAGAGAGTGCTAGGAGTGGGGTAATGACAGAGGAGGGGGCACCGAATCATGAAGGACCTCGCAGACCAAGAAAAGGAGCTTGGGTCTAATTCTAGGTGTGATGGGAATCCCGTGGACCGTTAGATTCAGGAGAGGGAGATAGATTTTTATTTTGCCAAGGTCACTAGGGTGCTGGGAGGAGAACGGACTGCAGGGGGCCAGGATGGCCACGGAGAAACAGGGAGGAGGCAGGTGCAGTCATTAATGGCGGGATGGGGGAGGGAGAGAGGTTGACGGTTCTGGATGTGTGTGGAGGTCAAGTTGACAGGGTATGCTGATGGATTAGAGATGGGGAGACAGGGAGAGAGGAGCCAAGGATGCTTCCAGTGTTTGAGCTGAGCATCTGGGTACCATTTCCTGTGCTGGAGAAGAGGGTATGGGATGAAACAGCTTGAGTAGCAAAGTCAAGAGTGTATTTTTGGTCATATCAGGGTTAGAGGGGCCAGTATGACTCATTTAGTCTGGTGGTTCTCAAATGTTAGAGTGTATCAGAATCTCAAGGATGCTGGTCTCCATCCAGAGTCCTGGACCTTGTCCCCAGAGGTTCTGACTCATCAGGTCTGGGGTGGGGTGTTGACATGAGTTTCTTTTCGGGGTAGGGGTAACCCCTGGTGGTTCCAATGTGCAGCCATGTTGGAGGACCACTTTTCCAGTGCCCTCATTTTGCAGAGTGGGAAACTGAAGCCCGGGGAGGAGACAGGATTGGCAAATCGGTGGCAGAACTAGGATGCAAACATGAGAATCCTGGGCCTTGACATGGCTTTCTGCTCTTCCCAAGGCCCAGGCTGCCTTTGTCATCACAAAAGGAGCCCGAAGGCATATTCTAGTGCTCTGGGGTAGGCAAAAGCCCAGACATTCTAGCTCAGCCAAGCTCCGAAACATTCAGGACAGTGGTGGGATGTAGGGATTTTTAGAGTTAGAGGCAGCTGGGGATGGTTCAGTGCTTGGGCACTGCCATCTTGCTGTGCAACCTCGGGCAGTTCATGTAACCTCTCTGATCCTTGGCTTCTGTACATATAATTGGACATAAGAATGATGCCTTCTTCACAAGGTGTCCTGAGGCTCCAATGGGATTCTCACTTGAGGGGCTTAGCACAGCCCTTGGCACATGGTAAGTCCTAAATACACATTAGCTATAATACTGATACAAATTACTGCAGATACCCAATGGTGACCTGGGGAGGCAGCCAGAGCAGTGGTAATAGCATGGACTTGGGAATCAGACAGATCTGGGTTCAAATTCCACTCCTTTGCTGTGGGACCCTGGGAAGACATCCTACCTCTCTGAGCCTCTGTTTCCTCATCTGTGAAATGGAAGGGCAGGCACTATCCTACCCATGTGTAGGGTTGGTTTGTGGAATTGATAAAAGTTGTGCATCAGATTTCAGGCTCAGAGCCTGGTCCTCAAATACTGGGAGTTATTGGAATTATTACGCCAACTTCAATTCACTGACCCAAATTCCAGTCAATTGCAACTCCAGTGGAAGCCTCTGCTGCTGCCTGGGGCCTGCCACGTGGGTGGCCGTGGAGGACAGCGCATGCCTGGGGTCTCCCCACTGCCGTCTTTCTAACTTGCTGTGTGACCTTGGGTGAGCCACTCACCCTCTCTGGCCCCTGTTGCCTCATGTGAAATGAGGAGGTTCGTCTGGTTAATTGCCAAGGTCTTTTTCAGAGCCTTTAAAAAAAAATCAATGATGGTAAAGGTCTGTGATTAGTGAGAAACCATCTGCCCCAGGCGAAGACTAGACCCTCCCCAACCTTTCCAGGGGAATAAAAAAATAAGCAGAAGACTTAGCAAATTGCCATCTCACAGGCCTTAAAACCGAATATCTGCTTTTGTATCAGCCCTGATTGAAATTCTTCTGCTAGGGCGGCCGTCCCTGCCATCAATGCCTTAATTAGAAATTAGGACAGTCACATTGGCATAAATTAAATCAGACTAAAGATGATTAACAAAGTAATGCAAGAAATCATTAAATTAAACCATTGTGCCAAGTCCTCTGCTGATCTATCACAAATTTGGGCTGCTAATGAGGTCTTAATTAGTAAGTTAGGTCGAAATAATTCATGTCATTCACTTCAAAGACAGCCCTCTTTCTTGCTTGCTTTCTTTTTTTTTTTTCCCCCTCTTTTCGAATCCAAGCCCTAATGCAGATTTATCCTTGGCTGCGGAAGGGGGCGGGAGGACATCATCAATAAATAGCAGAATTCCTCAGATTATCAAAACTTGCTTGGCATCAAATGTATTTTGGGGGAGGCTCGTTCTGATGTCAGATTAGGCAGAACGGGGTTAAACAGCTGGCGATCCAAAGATGACGGAATGGCAGAAAGAAATGGAACAGCCTGGAAATTCATCACCTCATGATACAGATGGGAAAACTGAGGACCGGACGAGGAAAGGGTCTTAACACTGGGGGCAGAGCTGGGACTCTGACGTCCTGATCAAGGATTTGCTTTTCTCTCTATTGCTTTGCGATGTCTTCCCAGTGTCCAGAAAAAGCAGCAGGTGAAGGAAGCAGGTTCTGAAATGATTCAGTACTATCTAGTTTAGTCAGTAGGAGGCCCCTGCCGAGTAGAGATTGGCAGCTTCATGGTCTTACAGGGACCGCTCCAGTGGCGGGACTGTGGCTGTCAAGAACAAAGGCACTTGTTATAACGGCTAGCATTTCCTGGACACATACTGCATGGCAGGCACCATCATAAAGGCTTTCCATGCCTTTCCTCATTTCATCTGCAAAGCAGTCAGTGAAGTAGACATTATCGTGTCCCCCATATTATGGACAAGGAAGCTGAGGCTCAGAGAGGTGAATTAACTTGTCCTAGGTCACACAGCTGGGAAGAGACAGAGCTGGAATTTGACTCTGATACCAACATGTGAATGCTCCACCGCTGTGGTCTCCTACCTCAACAAATAACTGCCCAGTGAATGGCAGGGTGGCTGGGTGGGTGATATGCGGGCGTGCAGTAGGAGTCTGTTGGAAAGGTGCCTGGGGAAGAGTGGGCCAGTCAAATAAACATGCCAACTCTGCGTGATTTTAGAGCAGAGCGGGGCTGTTGGAAGACCAATGGCTTTGGGGTCAGGCTAGCCAGAGGTCGACACCCAGTTCTGCACACTCCTAGCTATGTGGTCTTAAGCCAATGGCTTCTCCTGTCTAAGCCTCAGTTTCTTTACCTATAATATGGGTGCAATTAATATCTACCTGTGAGGAATTTGTGAGGATTCAATGAGATTAGATGAGAAATATGCTTTTACACAGTAGGTGTTTAAATGTTTTCTTCCCCCACCTTCTGAAAAACCTTTGCCTGGTGATTCCGTTAGCTTCTGCTGTGTAACAAACTATGTGAAACCCAGTGGCTATGTGAAACCAAGAACAATGTAATTAGCTCACGATGCTGTGGGCTGGCCGTTAGAGCTGGGCTCTGCTGGAAGATTTTCTGTCTGGTCCGAGCTGGGCTCACAAAAGAGTTGGTCATAGCTGCTGGTCTGCAGGGCGACTCCACCATTGAGGGGCGGCTGGCTGTTGGCTCGGGGCACTGGGCCATGTGTCTCTCATGTCCCAGCAGGCTAGCTTGGGCATGAGCTCTTGGTGGTGAAGGGTTCCCAGTATAGCAAGAGAGGGCCAGCTCTGTGCACAAGCCCTCCTCAAGCCTCTACCTGTGTGGCATTTGCTAAAGTCTCACTGGTTGTGGTGGACTGAATAATGCTCCCCACCCCCTCCTCAGATGTCCAGGTCCTAATCTCCAGAACCTCTGACTGTATTATATGGCAGAAGGGGCTTGGCGGGTGTGATTAAGTGAAGGATCTTGAGATGGCAGATTATCCTGAATTCTGGGGTGGACCCAACCTCATCACAGTGGTCTTCATAAGCAGGAAGCAGAGGGATCTCAGAAGAGAGGAAGGTGTGGTGATGATGGAAGCAGAGATTAGAACAATGGACTCTGAAGATGGAGGAAGGGGCCACAAGCCAAGGAATGCAGGTGGCCACCAGAAGCTGAAAAAGGGAAGAACATGAACTGTTCTCTTAAGATGTCCAGAAGGCACCAGCCTTCCTGACACCTCGATGTTAGCCCTTAAGTCTCACTTAAGATGTCTGACTCCCAGAAATGTAAGATTAAACATTATTTAAATCCACTAAATTTGTGATAATTTACACACAGCAGTTGTGGGAAGCTAATGCATTGGCCAAAGGAGGCCCAGATTCAAGGGGTAGGGGGAGAAATGGACCCCATTTCTTGATGAGAGCTGCAAAATCCGTTTGTAAAAGGCGTGCACTTGGGATGGGAAGGAGTTTCGGTCAGCTTTTGCAGTCGACCACATCTGTGAACATGTCGCTTGACCCCAGTGATTTACAAATAATAGTGATAATAATGATAGTGCATGTTTAGCGAGCACTTTCTAGAAGCCAGGCAGTGCAAGCACATGCATGCCATATTTTTATCCTTTCTGTTTATTGTGGTAAAATGTACATAACATAAAATTGACCGTTTATCCATTTTTAGGTATATGATTTAATAGCTTTAAGTACATTCACAAAGTTGTGTAACCATCACCACTGTCTACCTTCAAAACTTTTTCATCATCCCAGACAGAAACTCTATAACCACTAAGCAATGACCCTCCCCTCCATCCTCCCTTGGTCCCTGGGAGCATTCTATCTCTGCGAATCTGCTGGTTCTAGTTCCTGCACAGAAATGGAATCATGCAATACGTGCGCCGCTGTGTCTGGCTTACGTCACTTAGCGTAATGCTTTGGGGGCTCATCTGCGTGGTGGCATGTGTCAGAATTGCAACCTCGCAGCAACCCTCAAAGGCACCTGAGGCTCAGAGAGGTGCAGTGACTGGTCCAAGGCCACACAGCTGGTAAGTGGGGGTGTTGGGGCCTGAACTCAGGTCCCCTGGATTCTGGGTGAGCATGTTGACCTCCTGTCACTTCTCCACCCTGCCTTCCATGGCAGGTGCTGGGCCTCCCAGGTCTTAGTACCCACAGCCCAACCAGAACTCAGTAAAGTGTCTGCCCCCCAGCCCGCCCACCTTGCTGCCCGAAGCCATCCATTTGTTTCCCACCGCCGAATGGCTCCCCACCCAGCCAGGGCCCAAACAGTCACTTCTTCATTGATTCCCTGTCAATTAATTAGAAAATCCATCCAGCCACTCCACAACTGGCTAGACTTTGAGGATTCATAAGGGAATAAGTAAATTAGCCCTGGAACGGGAGTGGAAGTGAGGCGGTGGTGCGGGAAGCACATGGGGAGGCTCAGCTCCAAGGGCCCAGCTCTGCGGTGCTGCCGCACAACTTGGAGGGGACCCCGGAGTCCACACACCCTCTACAGAGGGGCAGGGGCCCCGGACCTGATGCTTGTACTGTTAGGAGTGTTCTTAATCAAAGCTTCGTTTTATGGACATGACTCTGTGATGGGCATTTCAAATATGTTCCATATGCATTATCTCCTTAGCCCTTCATAGGGTCTCTGTGAGCCAGATGAGGAAACTGAGGCTCAGAGAGGTCGGATGACTTGTCTGAGGCCACACAGCCAGAATGTCAGGAAAGAATCTCCTTTTTGAGTCTGTTTGTTCCCCTCTTTTGGGGTGCATTTTCTGACTTGCCCATTGGAGGGCTATGAGTGAAAAGGGCATGGGGTGGGATTCCGTTCCTTGGATGGCGTCTGGGGGATTGTCTCCAAGGGGGAGGACTTGGGCGTTGAACTCCTGGGATGTTATTTAGAGCTGGAGGAGACCTTACCAGATCATTGGCTTTGATGACTTTCAAACTATTCTTAGCCTGCAGCATCCAATGTGGAAGTGAAATCTCATGTAGATTTATGAAGGGGGAAAAAAAAAACAAAAATAAAGCCGCTTGGTTGAATAGTAATAATAATATTAACAACAATAATAGATGACCCTGTGGTGCTGGGGCTGGCTGATCCTGCTTCACTAGAGATAACTGTTCAATATTCAGAATTTTTTGGAAGCTAGTTGTTAATCCACCAGCTTGAAATCAGTTGTAATGGGAATATTTGCACCATGGAAATTGGCCAGTGTTAGAAATCAGTGCTCCTCTACCCCCTCACTCCCCTACCTAGATCTGGTTTACCAGCGCAGCACTGATAGTAACCATTTAATGAATATTTGCTGGGTGCCAGACACTGTGCTGAGCACTTTATTTAAAAAAAATATGTTTAAATTTAAACCACACTGTGAGGGAGGTAGTATTAACACCCTCACCTCTCTGATGGGGGAATTGAGGCTTGGAGTGCTGTCCATAGACACTTGCACAAAGTTACCAGCTGGTAAACGTTAGTGCCTGCTGCATTCCAAATCCCATGTGCTGTCTCTCAGACGATGGAATGGTTCTTAAAAATCACTGAGACCCAGAGGCGAATGGATGTGCTTGGGAGCTCACAGGGCAAGCAGCAAGCTGGGTGGAGGGAGGGAATCAGACCTTAGCATCCTATCTCCCACCCTGCAACTTGGCCTGGTGAGCAGGCAGCAGGTGGGGACGCCTTAGGTGGGAAAGCGGGATAAAGAGTCACTGGAAGTCTGTCAGTTTCCCTACTCCCTGGCAGGTGTATCCTTAGGGTGTCACAGCCTCTGTGCTTCTTCATCAGGGTTGCAACTCTCCATCCTGTCTGGGAACATTCAGACTTCCGTGCAGTGTTCCAGCTGGGATGTACCTGAGAAATCAGTGTTTTCTGCAGTCCAAGGACCAGGAAAAGATCGCTGCCCTTGTGGTTCTTGGTTTTGTGGTGATGCAGAAGTGGAAGTCTGTATCCAGAGGGGAAGTGTTTGACTAGCACATAAGATATCTTTGAAGGTATCTGTGTGTGTGTGTGTGTGTGTTGTGGTAACGGGGGTGGAAAGATGAAAATGTAGGTTGGGGAAAATTAAGAACTTTGAAATATCTTGTAATAACCTTTAATGGAAAAACAGTAAAAACGAATGTATGTAGGTACATGCATGACTGGGATATTGTGCTCTACACCAGAGATAGACACATTGTAATTGACTGTACTTCAATAAAAAAAAATTTTAGAATGAAAAAAAAAAGAACTTTGAGTACCATGCTCAGGAGATTAAATTTTGCTCAGCCGGCACAGGGGTGGGAAAAGCAGAGATTTTTGTTAGAGAAGAAAAAAGCAGATCCATGTATTTTAAAAAATGATGTTGAATGAATTAGGGATCGTGCCCCCTTCAGGGTGTTGTAGAGAACTGAGTGTGTGAGGACAGCTGCATCCCTGCCACCAGAGAACACAGCTAGCTGGGACTCTGGCAGCTCAGTTTAAGGTTTGCCTCTTCCAGGCAGCCTCCCCTGATCACCCCTTCCTCTGGATAGTATGGTTGGCTGGTAGGAGCACTGGGTTGTCAGCAACATCTGGATTTCAATTCAAGGCCACTCTTTGGCCAGCTTGGGCTCTTGAGAAGACACTTCAACCCTAGGAGTCTCGCTGTCTTGCTCTGAGAAAGGGTAGGACTGTTGAGCTGAGATCAGTGAGATCATGGGTGGGGATGTGCCTACAGCTGGGTCTCCTCTCTGATAAAAGGGGTCAGAAAATGACTCTGCCGAGCCTTTCCCTGACCACTCACATCAGACGCTCCAGAAGTGTCTGGACTGTTACCCCCTCCCTCCTGGAGATGTCTGCTCTGACACTGTTAGTTTTATTCCTAGAATGGAGGATCAGGGACAAAGCGAACCCTCTCAGTACCAGGAGTGCTCATAAATTATGGGGAAGATGAGAATATTTTAATACAAACCAAAGAATCTCAAGTACAAAGAACTGTTCTGAGAATGTGTTTTTTTTTTCCCCGCTTCTCTCCCCTTTTCTGTTCCCCTGATACTTGGAGCTGAGAAGACTCCTCGGGGAATTTATAACAAGTGGAATATTTAAAGGTAAGGAGCCAGAGGTCTCTTTGACGGTCTCTTTTCAAGGGAAGTCACCTCAGAGTGTCTGGTACATTCATGAGTGACATGAAACGAGGGCTGTGCGCAGAGAAGGGGAGAATATGCCAAGAATTGTCAATTATGCAAAAAAAAATTGCTTGTCCAAAAGAGTGATGTGTCTGGCTTTGTTCCCCAGATGGAGTTCAGCATTCTGGCCGAGGCTCTTGCCAGACTGAGATTTTTCTGGAAGTTCTCTGGGGCTTGGTTCCTCCAACCCACCTGTGACGATAGGTCACTTGGTCAGCTAGGGGTCACTTTCCACCTGCTCCACCAGCGACAGCTATGGGATTTGTGCTTTGACCCATGTTGAAGAGATCCTGATATTTTGCGTCCTTTGTGTGGGAGACAGTTTCCAGGAGTGATCTTGATTGGGTGTGCTACTCCCAGGGCTGGACATGGGAGAACAGCCTGGTCAAAGAATGTATCAGCTATCCACTGCCATGATGCTGCTGTGTAATAAAAAGCAACCTAGTCTTGGGAGCATATACCAGTCCACATTTTTTGTTTGTTTGTTTTGCTCATGGGTTATCTGGATAGTTCTGCTGATCTGGGCCAGGCTTGGCTGATCCCAGCTGGACTTGCTCAGGTAAACTGATGAGATGGTTGGTGGCAGGCTGGTCTAGATTGGCCTCACTTCCATGTTCGTGGTTGACTGGCAGTTGCCTGGGTGATGGAGGTGGAGTCAGTTACTTGTCCTGTGCCCTCCAGCCAGCCAGCCAGCCTGGACTTGCTTGCCTGGGGGCTGGCAGAGTTATAAGGAGAGAGAATGGAAGCTACAGTGCTTCTTAAGGCCCAAGCTTAAAACTGGCATGATGTCACTCCCTCCACGTTCTATTGGTCAAAGCAGATTCCATGGCCAGTCCAGACTCTGGAGGTGGGCTGAAGTCTCATCCTTTGATGGAAGAGGTTCAGAGTCACATTGCAAAGGGTGTGAATCCAGGGAGAGCACAGAATTGAGTCTTTTTGCAAACAATCTACCATGATGGATGAGCAAAAATAGTGAGTTTCACTTACAATTATTACTGGCACCTCTATGCTGGGTCCTCTGTAGGGTGCTGGGGTAAGAAGTAAATGAGACATTCCCATTTTCACATTTTGAAGGCAAGGAACAGACATAGAAACAGACGATTATGAGCCAGTCAGTGTGAGTGCTATAATGAGGGAAGCTCAGGCAGTGGGGGAACTCAGAATAAGCAATAAACACTCCCTGGAAATCAGGGAAGGCTTCTTGGAGAAGGTGATGTGAGTTTTGATATTTAAGCAGCAGCTCACAGGGTAGAGGAGGTGCCAAATAGGATAACAGGGGGAGGAGCAGCCATTCCAGGAGGAGGAAACAGTGTGTTCAAAGGTGTGTGTGAGAGAGGAGCTGGGGGTGAGGCTTTCAGTCCCGGCAGCTGGTAGCAGGTGAGGGCAGAGGTAGTGCAAGGCAAGGCTGGTAAGGAAGCAGTGACCCCGCGGGCAGGACCTCCTACCTGGCTCTTGGAGCAGCAGGAGCCTTGAAAGATTTTGTGCAGCAAAGTGGCATATCACTGGGTGTTTTTAAAGCATCCTTCTGGCTGCTGTCTGGGGACAGTTTCGAAAGTGAGACCAAAGGCAGAAGGACCAGAAGGGGGTCCTGGGATGTATGTGACCTGGTTAGACAATCATGCCCCTGGCCAGGGTTCCACATTAGCTGGCATTAATGGGTTATTGCCGTGAGAAAATCACCAAGCCCAGAGCGGGGTTTCAAGGGAAGTTCTGATAAGGGGGTGCAGGAATGGATGAACAGAGCTTTGTTAATAACAATGGAAACCCTCTGCTCACTCATCTCCCCCCAGCCCGAGCATCGGCTGTGAGCCAGGTCTCGTGCTGAGTGCTGGGGTCTCAAACAGTATATAATTCCTGCCTCTGAAGACCTCAGTGGGTCTCAGAGATATGCTTCCACTCCCTTGCTTCCCAGAGTCTGCAGAGAGGGCTAGGAACTGCCCCGCTCTAATAATAGCCCACCACCCCCAGCCCTGTTGACCCCATCGTCCTGCTTCATTTCCTTCTCGGCAGGTAGCTATACCTGAAGTTGCCCCAGTTATCTCTTTTCTCACTCAACAGCTCTCTGCCTCCCCAACTCCGAGACTGCGAGCTCCATCAAAGTGCCCATCATGTCTTTTCTATTCACATCTGTATCTTTAGTACCTCCCTCAGTGCCTGGGCATAGTGGGTGGGAAGACTATCTTAGCTGAATTATTGACAGGCTAGCTCACTGTGAGATGCTGAGCAAGCCATTTGCCTGCTCTGAGCCTCAGTTTGCACATCTGTAAATTGGGGATATTGTCCAAGGGCCCATCTTCCCACTGTTTTCTGAGCGGCTGCTCTGGGGCCGCCAGACTGCATGTTGGATGCTCGGTATACACGGATGATTCTGATCCATGGATTTTCTTGCCTGTAGACAATGTCTCCACCTCCTAGGGTGGCTGCGAGGATGGATTAGGAAAAGAACTTAAAGCAGGTGGCAAGAAACTCTACAAATGGGAGACTTAAGTCCTGTTTCACATTCTCCATCATTTGGGATTTTCAAAGCTTTCTCCACTCCAGTGGGGATGCCCAAGGTCACTTGTGCTCATGAGGAAGGTGGTGTAAAAATCAACACCTGGAATTGTTTTCCAAACAGCCCTACTTATACCCCCTCCGCTACCTTCCTTATCTGCATCCAGGTGCTTTTAAAAAGGATACCAGGCACCCACATTCTTCCTGGAGCATTGCTTCCAAATCTCTTTTATTTGAATCTAGGGGGGCTGGCTGAACACAAAGCCATCAAAACCAAAGTGGCCCAAGATGTCCAACTGGCTCAAGTTAGCCAGAAAATGAAAATGAGTGTTTCCTGGCTGTCTAAAGGGCTCTGTCTGACCCAGGGTCCTGAAACCTTCACCCCACACCTCCCTTCCCAGGAAGAGGAAGGAGCAGCTGGCGTGGGTCACTCTCCCAAATTCCTAGCCTGGCAGTGGTTAAAATGTGATCCCTTTTATTCAAGTAATAGAGACGAAGTTCCCTGGGCCTTCGAGGAGCATCAATCCCGAGATTTATTAACCAATTTAAAATACTATTGTCTTTCACTTCAGAGCAAGATTGAGGGGTGTTGTTGGAGGAATGTAAAGGCAAGAGTGACTGAGCCTCAGAGCCAGGAGGTGTCTGTACCTGGGACTCAATAGATATTCATGAACATTCCCGTATTTAGTGAAGGAAATAACTTAATACCGACAGTGCGATGGAATAATAGCTATTTCCTGGCTGACTTGCAGGCCTCAGAAAATGAGATTGTGGCGGCTTCATTTTTCTTGTCTTTTCCCGTGCGCTCCCTGCCAGAGAAGGCGGCGGCCGCTGGGATTCTTTCTGCATTTCCAATGAGCTGGGGCCTGCAGCCCCCTCCCGGGCCTCGTGCTTCCCTTATTCCCCTGCCACCCACCACTCCCTGCCGTGACCTTGGCCTGGGCATTGTTGAGAGTGTCACCCCGTACCCTGTTTAGTAGTCCAGATGGGGCTGAAAGCAGTTCAAGCTTTATTCAGGTGGAGGGGCAGGCAGATTGGATCACTGGTTTCAACATTGGTTCATTCGTCTGCTCATTTATTCATTCATTCATTCAGTGTTCACTGAGGGTCCACCATGCACTAGGTGCTGAGAGCACACACAGAGATGATCTCAGGTCCTTCTCCCTCGGGGCTCACAGAGCCTTGATGGAGATGCAGAGTAAAACATCCCAAGGGCCCCAAGAGCTGTCCACACAAGGCTCAGTGAAGCCCACAGAAAGGTGGGGCCCTGGCTCCTGGAAGGACAGATGGACAGGAGTGGCACTGTAAGCCCTTTACTTCTTAAAAATTGCCTCTAGTATGACTTGTCGAGTGACCCCCCCTGCCAAGCCCTTTATAAGCATTCTGTCATTTGAACCTCATAGCAGCTTCATGCTGTGGGCTATCATTCTTCCCATTTTACAGGTGAAACCCTGAGGCTCAGCCGGATGAACTGGCTTCAGGTCACGTAGCTGGGAAGTAGCAGAGACAGAATTGGAACCCAGGTTTTCTGGGCTCTGCCCTGCCTCACTGGCCCATTGGGCTTTGCCCAGGTGTGGGAGGGCTTCCCGGGGGGTGGGAACAGCCTGGACAAAGGCCTCCAGATGTGAAATGACCTGATACTTTGGTGGAGCCATGGGAGGTGGCTTAGGGCTTGAGGGTAAATGGGAGTAGGTACCGCGGGAGGGGTGGGGAGGTGACAGGTGTAGGGAGCGAGGGGCTGGGGGTGTCCTGGGGAGCTTAGATCTCAACTTGTGGGCAAAGAGGAGCTAATGAGTGATTTCAGCCTTGGGGTGGAGGGCTCTGTATGGGCTGTACCCTGTTTGACCCTCCAGACTGATCTCCATCCTTCATCTGAGCCCGGGAAGCTGACCTGATTGGACATGAAAACAGGTTCCCATGGCCTGTGGCCCTGGCTGGATTCAGCCAATGAAGATCCCGGTGAAAGACTAGAGGGCAGGGGTGGGGAGAAGAAGGTTGAGTGCTCCTTCACCTGGCCTCCTAGGGCTAGCTGTGGCCTCTGACCGACAGTCATCCAGGGGGAGCTGCTCGAACTCCACTCTCGTATTCCCTTCACCGCACGAATCATCACTGAGGCCAAAGCCTTTAGTAACATATTTGTTCATGGATTGTGTTTTGCAGGCTCCCTCAGGGCAGGGACTATGTCTGCGGTGGCACCTCGGGCTGATGTTCTGGAATGCTCGTTTTTATGCACTGGGCCATCTTCTCAGAACTCTTCCTGGATTAATTGTCTGAATTCTGAGAACCCAGTTACTCCCATTTTATCCAGGGCACACAGAGGGAAAGTCACGTTCCCAAGTTCACACATTTAGCAGGTGCCCACACTGATATCTGAAGCCAGACCATGCCTCGCTCAGAGCAGGCACTCCACAAACACTTGTTGCAGGCAAAAAGGGATGGGTTTTGTTAGCAAAGAGCTGGACTGTGGACTGACTGCCAGACTGTCAAGCCTTGTGGTTCATCAGATTATCAGAGCTGCCAGTCAAACTGATGAAGTACAGGTCAAACTCATCAGGTGCCCCTTCCAGGTCCCAACCTGTGACCAGACCTTCCCTCCACTCCCCAGCAGAAGGGAACGAATGTGACCACAGGCCTGCATCATGGCCTTCCTGGGCTCTAGGTGCTTTTGCTTTTGTGGGCCCCTTCTTCCATTAAAAAAACTAAAATTATATTTTATGACTGCTTTGGTACAAAAAGGAATATTATTTAGGCTGGATTATATTAAAATTTTGCTTTCGGTTTTAAAAGAAATTAAAACATTTTCTTGGGTCCCTAAAATATCCCCATACACTCCACCAACTGTGTGTAATGAAGTCAGGTGTGTGTGATGAAGTCATCCTTGAATGGTTGAGCTCTCCATCTTGTCCCAGGCTTAAAGCATCTGATAGTGCATTTAAGTTGTGCAGCAAACCTTTGTAGAGGGCATGGTTATGTCCATTACAGAGATGGGGAAAACTGAGGCTCTGAGAGGTTGGCCTGCTCACCCAGGAGCACAGAGGGAGACTACAGCAAAGCTCACGTCTGTCTGAGAGTTTGCCACGTCGCCACAGGAAGTTCCAACAAAGGTACCCTTGGGTTCTGCTGAGAGTGACATCCACCTGGCAGTGAATTTGTCACAGTGTCAAGATAAATATGGGACTGACGCAGGGATGGTTGGTGGGACAGAGGGACTTGGGTGACTTAGTTGGATTCTTGCTTGACTTATGGCCACTTTGGCTCCAGAGTGGCGGTGAGGGTTAGGGAAAAAGGAAGGGCCACCTCCTTGCCCTTGAACTTGAACTTCTGGGCAAAGCTGGTGGCCTCTGAGTCTGTGACTGCTGTTGGGGTGGATCCTGGGGCTATTTGTAGGCTGGGAATGATCCCTCCAGCTCCGATAGCAGGTTGTAGGTAATAAGGTGTCTGCTCTGTAATGAGCTCAGTGGGAAGTTAATAAACACTGTAATAGTCAGAGAGCAATTGCAGACTTGAGCATGGAAGAAGAGAAATAGCCGAGGGGTGGCAGGACCCCTGACCCCTCAGCAGCTGTGCTGAGGATCCCCCACCCTACCTGCCCGACATCTGAAGTTGCAGAGGAGTCTGGCCGGCAGTCCCCGCTTCTTGTAGTGGCTCTGCTGTTCCCTGGTGCATGACCTTGGGCCAGTGGCTTCATAGTCTCATAGCTACCTCCTCTGTACAGTGGGGCTAATGAGAATTAAACAGCTCTGGCACTGACGTCACGGGCACGTGGTGATGCTACAGCCCAGCATCCTGCCGAGTGCCAGGAACCAAGGCTGCTCTCAACAGCTAGAAGCCAGGAGTGAAGAGCTGAAGGCTGCTGTCCGCCCCCCCACCCCCAGATATTTCCTCCGACGTACTGGGTTCTTGGCTTGGTGCTGCTTGTGTGCACTGCATCGGACAGGTCCCCTGGGCCTTAGGTTCACTGGAGGGGGACAGAAAATAACAAATAAGGATAATACAACGTGTCAGGGAGCAGCCGTGAAGGAGGAGAAGAGGGGTAGAGAGAATTGGGGGGCTGCTCTTTTATTGAGGGGAGTCAAGGAAGGATGCTCTGGTGAGGTGACATTGGAGCAGAGTCTTAAAGACAGTGAGGGGACAAGCCATGAAAATAGCCGGGGGAGAAGTGCTCTAGGATGGGCCAGAAAGAGCAAAGGCCTTGGGGTGCGAAGGTGAGCTTGGGTTTGAGAACAGAAGAGGCCGGGGTGGCCAGAGGCAGGGGAGGAGAACTGAGGTCAGAGAGGTAATGGGGGGGCAGGCTGGGTGGGGACTTTGTTAGGACTCTCCTTTGGGGACAGCCTTGTGGTTGCAGTGACTGACCATGTTGTCACCTGCCTGTGCCCTTGGCTGTCAGCCCCATTAGGGGTGGCCCAGCTGCAGGGAGCCACCTTGCCTTCCTTGCTGTCCACATCCAGTGTCTGACCACGGCGGGGTCTGAGGGCTGGCTGACGTGGGGTAACTCTGATTGGCCATCCTAACTCCGGGGCTCTGCTGGGGCTGCCTTTCCGCCTGGCCCCTCCCTCTGCCCAGCCCTCTCTCCTTCTGTTTCCAGCCGCATTGATCCCAAGAGCACAGGCTTAACCCCATCTCCGTTTCTCCTTTTAGAAAATGGAATTGACACCCCAATGGATGGCTTTCCTTCTGTCTCAGCATTCTGGATTGGGTGATAAAGGCCATTCTGGCAAGGGTCAAGGTGGCTTTTGGTGCCTTTTTCTCCCTGAAATCCAACCTGCTATGAGGGGAATTGTAAGGACTTGGGCTTTTAGAGAGATGGAGAACGCTTGGAGAGTTGTGCTCAGAGGAGGGACACGATCTGATCTTCCTTTTGGAAGGATCACCCCGCCTGCTGCGCGGAAAGCAGAGTTGGGAGGTTTGCAAGGGTTTAAGAGCAAGGTGACAAGTCCCTTCTGAGTCTCAAAGCCAGAAACTCGATCACTCTAACTTCTGTTACTGCTGATAATCCACAAAGACAGGGGTCAAAAGTCCTGGAAAATAGGGGAACAAAAAACCCCTTCTGTTTGGTGCTCAGAGGGGTCTTCTGGGGCATAATCTTCCCAGGACTCTTGGAATCCTTAATACTGCTCAAATTTAGTTGAGGTTCACTGTTTACCAGTACCTCTTGTGTGGCAGGTCCATCCTGGCATCAGGGTTACAGCAGTGACCAGAGTCAGTCCTGTCTGTGAGGATTTTATGATCTAGTGAGGGAGACAGATAAGTCGATGGGAGATTGCAACCCAGTAAAAAGTGCTCTGATGGGGCATTGAGGGGCCTGTGATGCATCTGGGAGGCTCCTAAATTAATTTGGGGAGGGGAGTAAAAGAAGAGTGGGTGATGTCCTAGCAGGAACAGAAGCAGGAGTAGGAGTTAGCAAGGGTAGGTGGGTGGGGAGAAGAGGAGTCCCAAAGCATGGGCAAAGGCCCAGAGGTGACAGGGGGATCACAGTGGCTTCTAGGAGATCTGGTATTTCAGAGTGGCCGGGTGCAGAGTGTGAGATGAGGCTGGAGGTGGGGGTGGAAGGGCGGGTAGGTGTTGAGTCAGGAAGGGGTTGGTCTATGAGTTAGGACTTTTATCCTCTTAGTCAAGGCAGCCCTCCTTCAAAGCCACAGCTGCTCATGCAAGAATTTGTGGATGGCTTTTATCCCACAATGTGGAATGTTGAAATGGAAGTACCCCTGGGGCCATCAATTCTGTTTTCTGAATGAAGAAACCAAGTCCCAGACAAGAAGAGATTCGACCAAGGATCACTGCCAAGCTGGGCCATGGTGTGGGGCTCAGGCTCTTCCCTGCCTAACACGTTGAGCGTTTGTCCCTAAAGCTTTGCCGTTTGCTTTGAGCAAGCAGCTAAAACTTGGATAAAGCCCCCAGCGTGGGCTTGGCAGAGAGTAGATGGGCAGTTAATATCAGTTCTCCTTCGCTTTCCTTTCACGTATTCTAGCTCTCCTGCTACCCTCTGGCTGTGCAACTTTTGGATAAGGCCTCACCCTTTCTGGGCCGCCTCTGCTTGATGGGAAGCCACCTGGAGTATCTTCCAGGGCTAAAGTTCTGAGAATAGGAAGGAACAGATAATTATTTGGCTGCTAGGATAGTCACACAATTTTGTTTCTGCTAAGATTTTCTGCCTCTCAGAGCAGCCTGGAACATTTTACTTTACCCACGGGCCTGGGGTGCAAATTAGAAACGGAGGCAGGGGGCCAAAGGGGAGAATCCACAAAGGGCTGAAGCAGCCCCACAGTGTGTGCTTGCATTTGGGTTTTGTCCCTCCAGAAGAGCCATTTCCAAGCAAGCAGCTGTCTGTCCCCTTTGAAGAGTCTTCGCGGCAGCTGCCATCCATCACCCGCTTGGCATGACCGTTAAGTACCAGTGCTCAGCGCCGAGGGCTGCAGGAGGGGACTCCGAGAGGGGTTAGCCCAGGGCCAGGGAATTAGAAAGAGGCAATCAAAACAGAGGGGATGGAGCAAACTGGTTAACACGCAGGCTGTGAATGAGGCGGCGCTGGGTCAGATCCCCACGTGGTGGGCCATTGCCACTCAGCTGCTTCATTTTGCTCTGTGGGTTTTGATAACAGATTTTTGTTCTTCCTTAGTGGGAATGGCCCTTTCCTACATCTGAAACCCCTTCCAGCCTCAGGGGGTGGGCATGCAATCCCAGTCTGGACAACAGCACTTTCCAATCCTTCTGACCACAGGGAGAAGGTTAAATGGTCACGTGTCCTCAGGTTGGTCCAATGAGACTTGTATTTTGATGGTGGTTGGTTTGGGGTATACCTAGGGCTGTTTTTGACCACCTTACCTCCAAAAGAGAATTTGTCAGAGAATAAAACTATCACAAAGCACACTAAGAGATGGAAAAGACAGATACGTGAGTGCCTGGATTCAGCCATGTCTGATGCTGTTCCCTTGAACTTTTCTGCTACACGAGCCTGTAAGCTCCTTACATTGGCTTAAGGGTTTTTATTTTTAGTTGGATTTATGTCAAGAGTAGCCATGAGTCCTCCACTATTCCACCCATTCGGCATGTGATTTCACATCTCTTGACCTCAGTTTTCTTCCCTGTAAAAAGAATACATTGCAGGGTTAATATTTATGTTAAATGAAATAATGCATGTCAAACACTCATCACAGTGTCTAACTAATAAATGCTCAATTCAGCTATAATTAAGCCCACTCCCATCCTGTTAGGGTCCACAGAGCCCTTTCTCGGCCCCTTGTTCTCATGTGAAGGGTTCCTGTGAGGCTTAAACAAGGCGTCGTGAATGCAAAATGCCCACCGTGTCGTCTGGCACATTCAAGTATGGGTGTTCTCTGGTTGCCCGATGAGCAAGCAGGTTAGTTACGGAAGCCGGGGAAGCGGGATGGTGGTTTTCCTGCATCTTGAGGCTGCCCCCTGGTGGCCGAGGCTGGCCCGGAGGCTGGTCCAGAGGCTGGAGCCTGCCCCTTAGGGCGGGGTCAGGCCGCAGGGGATTCTGGGGCAGGTGGGCGGAGCTGGTCTTGGGCCCTCTGGTGGATGTGGAAGTTTCTGGAGGCTTCCGGGAGTTCCTGAAGTCCTTAGGCGGCCTTTCTAATGGGTGAGGCTGCATCCCCGCCCAGTTAGTTGCCTGACCTGAGGTGTCGCAGCACGAGCGCGTCCAGGCTGTCAGGTGCGGCCGGGCGCTGGCGGAGGCCGGCAGCAATGCCCTGCGGTAGGAGGAGGCCCCAAGTATGGCCGCCGCCAGTGTCTGTGGCCCTGGGCTGAGCCGCGGTCCCCCGCCTCTCCGGGAGACCCTCCAAGACCAGAGGTAGGTCTGGCCTAGGCTCCTAGAGCATTACGGCTTCTTCCCTGGGTCCCGGAGCGCGTGAGAGTCTGTGTGTGCCCTTTGAGTTCGAAACCTCGGTTTCCCCTCCGCCCCCCGGGCCTCCCGGAATGAAGCCCAGCTGGCCTCCAAAGCCAGGTGCTCGGGGAGCTCTTCTTCCTGGTGCAGGAGCTGGACGTGGGGCTCAGACCTCTCCTTTGGAAGGACGTGTGGAGTGTGTGGGTCGCCCACCTGAGGGTAGGGCTGTATCGCGAGTCCGCGCCTCCTGCTTGTCTCCTTGTGGGTCCTTCTTCACTTGTAGATCTTTTCTGGTAGCTTCTGGTCTTTTTCATCCGTGGTGGTTCTGCAGATAGCTGTGATTTTGGTGTGTTCATGAGAGGAGGTGAGTTCAGGGTCTTTCTACCTCTTCTTCGTGGCGGGTCTCTCCTATAACGCTTTGAAGATGGTTCATTTTGTGTGTCAACTTGACTGGCTCACAGGGTGCCCAGACTTTTGGTCAAAGGTTCTGGGTGTGTCTGTGAGGATGTTTCTGAAATACCCAAACCGATAATAAGTGTAGTTGCTCTCGCCAGAATAATGATAGTGCCAGTAATGGTGCAGAAATTTTGTTTTTTTCCTTTGTTTTTCCCCCTCTTTAGAATATTTCTTAAAGAGAAATGCGGCATATATCTGAAAACAAAAAACAAAAAACAAGTGGGTATATATCCAAAAAAGCCTAAAAACACTCTAAAAGATACCCCAGTGTTCATAGCAGCATTATTTGCAACTGCCAAGATGTGGAAGCAACCCAAGTGTCTGTCAACAGGTGAATGGATAAAGAGGATGTATATGTGTGTGTGTGTGTGTGTGTGTGTGTGTATGTGTATGTGTATGTGTATATATGTGTGTGTATATGTATATATGATGGAATGCTATTCAGCCATAAAAAAGAATGAAATACTGCCATTTGCAGTAACATGGATGGACCTAGAGGTTATAATACTGAGTGAAGTAAGTCAGACAGAGAAAGACAAATGTTGTATGATGTCACTTATGTGTGGAATCTAAAAAGCACAACAATGAATATAACAAAAAAGCAGACACACAGGTACAGAGAACAAACTAGTGGGCCGGTTGGGAGAGGGAGGGGCTAGGGGTGTAAGAGGTGCAAACTATTATGTATAAAATAAGCTGCAAGGATCTATTGTACAACACAGGGAATATAGCCAATATTTTATAATAACTCTGAGTGGAATATAACCTTTAAAAATTGTGAATCACTATATTGAACACCTATAACTTATATAATATTGAACAGCAACTGTAGTTCAATAAAAGAATAAAATGATACTTAAAAATGAAAAATAAATGTAAAAAAGAATATAGGACTTACAGATATGATTAAGACAGTTTTGTCCTTGAAAAGCTTATAAATTACTGCCAGAGATAGACCAGAGAAAAAAAGTGTTCTTTGTTAATGTTATTTGGATGGGCTCTAATGAATTCCATGATTTTTAAAAAACATTTCTGTATTTTGGCCATTTTGGCCATTCCCCCTACCCTGATTTGTGGCCATTCTGAATGAAGTTTCTGGAGTGCGTTGTTTTCTTTTCCTGTCTGGGACCTCACGTGGGCTCTTATCATGTAAAGGAGTGCACCCTTTCTCCTGTCCTCCTTTAATTTGGGTCATCCTTGAGGTTGCAGCCTAGATACATCCCCTCCAGGAAGTCTTCCTGGATGCACCAGTTCTAGAATAACGTGTCCCTCCTTCCTGTAGAGCCCTTTCCTCTCATCACAATATATGATAAGCATCAAATGGCCTGCACCTGGGCCCCTTTTCTCTCCCTCCTCTTCGGAGACGGCCCCCACTCTGTCTGTGGAGTGTGTATCTACTTTTACTTTAACCTGAGCACCCAACTGCCACACCTCTTTCCTTGCTTTTGTCTTGATTTACACTTTATGCAGTATGCATCTCTCTAAATAAATCTACCTTTACTCAACTATGAAAAAAAAAATAGCTTGCACCTTGCTGGACCAGGAGTTCTAAAGATCCCAGGACCACATCTCATTCATTGCTGTAACTGGTGCAATGTAGCACAAAAGAAGCCACACATAAATGTTGGACAAATGTTAAATAAACACTGCAGCTCACATCCTTGGATCATTGTGGAGAAAGGACTGGCACCCCTGTTTGATAGAAGATGAGCTGGAGACTCAGAAAGGTGGCGAAAGCGGAAATGAAGCAGAACTGAATTCAGAATTTAGTTTCCTCTGATTCCAAAGTAGTTTTGTACTTAGCTACACTGCCTCCATTTCAGCACCTTGGGTTGCTTCTCCCATTCTTCCCCCCCAGCTTCCCAGCTCCTGGAAAAGGCTAGAGACAGAGGAAAAGAAGCTGGAGAGAGGACTATGTAACCTGGGAAACAGAAGGCATCACCTTCTCCAGCAGGAGAGAAGCCGGGAACACAAATGATGCCAGCATTTCCCGTTATTTTCTTCCGGAGGAGAACTTGGCCTCCTTTCCTCATGCTGGGGACTCACAAAATCCGATTTGAAATCTACTCAAGTGTACATTAACCAGCTTCCTTTTGGCACAGGCTGGGGAGCCTATAATTAGAGCAGACACCATACCATTTAGCGAGTTTCATTCACAGGAACAGAAAGTGTGCTTGCAAAGGGAGACGACTGGAGAAGCAAACTTCTCTGGAGAGCTTGCACCTGCTGAGTGCCAAAAAGATGCCTTTCTAAGTTCAGAGATTGTGGCTGGCTGAACGCAGGTGGGGACACCACCCTGGGAAGGCGACGCCAGGTTGTCCTCAAACAAATCGAGCTTGGGTCAGGGCACACGTATTCAAATCAACACGCAGGTAAACACCTCAGCTTCTCTGAGCTGTTTCTGCATCTGTGCAATTGGGACATTATCACTGACCTCACAGGGTTATATTGTCAAGGTCTAAATGAGATGGTGTATAAATAAAACTAGAGTAGGTGCTCAGAGATGATAAACAGTACTACTTCTTAAAACCACCACCTCCACCAATAAAATAACCAGCATTTATTGAGCACATATTACATCCCAGACCATGTTCTAACACTTTATACCTATTAACTCAATTTCACAACACTTGGTAAATAATGCATTTGAGGAAACTGAGACCCAGCAAGATTGTGCCACTTGCACAAAATTCACACGGGATGATAGTTTTTACTAATATCCCAAGGGGTGTGGGAGAGCATGACAGTATAAGGGAGTATATGGAATACAAACTCATCAGTGTTGAGGTCCACATTTTCCTTATTAGGATCTTGGGACCAAGTAAAGGGAGATTTTTTAGGTAAACTCTCATTTATTGGGTGCTGTCTAGTATAATCTAGATGCTTTAATAGCTATTATTTTGTTTAATAATTTATTCTTCTCCCTGGGAGATTGCAGATGTGAAAGAATAGAGCCAGAGATTGGTATGTCTTGCCAATGTCATGCAGAGCTGTGATTAAAACTCTGGGTGGTCCAATCGCATACAAATTACTCATTTTACAGTACCACAGGATCACGTGAGCCAGTCAGGACGCTTGGATACAGAAGCTAGCTTAAAGGAAAAGGAAGTTTATTGGATCATCAAATTAAAAACTCTCAAAGCAGGCCTTCAGGCATGGCTGGATCCAGGTGCCTGAATAAACACAGACATTTATCTTTCAACCCCTCTTCTCTCTCTGATGGCTTCATCCTTAAGAAGTCCCTCTCCTCTTTGTGGTGAGATCTCCATTGGTTTTTTGAGTATCTGGCCCTGGCTGATTTTCCCCCACCTCCCACCATTGGCTTCATTACCTCACCCAAGTTAGAAGATGAGGTGATGTGGTCTTCATGGGTCAGCCTCCTGAGAGTCAAGAGCAGAGCAGGGAAGGAAGGGGGGTGGAGGCCAGAAGGAGAATAACCAACCGTTGCTCCCACTCCTCCATCTAGGCTCTAGTTTTGGTTCCTTCTTAAGTGCTATAGATTTTCTACCAAAACAGGAGGCTGCCCTGATGCACAGTTTTCATCCTAGGGATTGGATGCTTTTCACCTCCCAGGCATTGGCTGGGCCAATCAGGAAGTATGGACGCACTCTCCCTCCGGCTTGGGATCTCTCTCTGTCAAAACCCAGGACCCCACCTCTCGATGCCTGACTTGGGGTTTCTTCCTCCCCTGGCAGCCCAGGTCCACTCATCTCCTTGGGCTCCATTTCTTTCTTGTATCCTGGCAGTTAGCTCTTCTTCTGTCTAACTACATCTGTTCCTCATCCCACCCCCAGGGCGTGGCCCACTGAGCCCCCTCTGTCTTGCTTCCACCTCTTTCCAGATGTGGCATTGGGAACCGGCCCTCCTTATTCCTTCTCTGCTTCTTTGGCTCTTGCCCAGCTGGGCACCATTCACCCACTGGGTGATTGAGGGCCACTTACCTTCTGTGGGCCTCAGTCTTCTCAGCTGCAGAAATGGGGGTGATCCCTACCGATCAGTTGACCACAGTGAAAGCCTGAGCTTGGCGATTGTATTTACAGTAACACGAACACAATATGTGAGGAATTACCAGGAGGTTTCGGGCGGCCACAAGGCTGGATTTGTACTGATACTGCCCCATTACCAGGTGTCATGTTGCATTTGCAGGAGGTAGCTGTATGGAATTCCACTCCCTTGTACTGTATGAAATATTCACCTGCCTTCCCTGGAAGAGATGAGAGCATCCTCTCTGCTTCCTGGCTGTTCCACCATGGATGGAGCCAAGCCCCAGGCTGTCACTAATAAAGGATGACACCAGGACCAAAGCAGAGCCTTGGGCTTCTGGGACAGAGGGGTGAGGCTAGTGGGTGGTGCAGAACAGAGGGAGGGGTCATGACATCTGTAGCGGTCCAGGGTCTGGTAGAGCCTCATTACTCGCCTGTTCCCCGTAGGTAAAGACACGTGGAATTGGAAGGAGTCATGGATTGAGTTGTGTGCCTCCATCTCAAATCCTTATATTGAAGTCCTTTCAGTACCTCCAAATGTGGTGTTATTTTGAAATAGGGTCATTTAGATGTGAGGAGTCAAGATGAGGTCATGCTGGAGTGGGGTAGGCCCTGATCCAGTATGACTGATGTCCTCATGAAAGGTGTCCGGAGACAGACACACATGCAGGGAGAACTCCAGGTGAAGACTGGAGTTATGCTGCCTCAAACCAAGGAACTACAAGAAGCTGGAAGAAAAGCCTGGAAGAGATCCTTCCTTGCGGTCTTCAGAGGGAGCCTGGCCCTGCTGACATCTGGATTTTGGACTTCTGGCCTCAGAACTGCAAGACAATAAATTTCTGTGGTTTTTAAGCTGCCCAGTTTGTGGTACTCTGTTGCAGCAGCCCTAGGGAAATAACACAGAACGGAATCCCCAGGGGGCACGGGGGTCAAGGGGGTGCTGTCTGGGCAGGGCATGGAGGATGAACTCTGGGGTCAACCAGAATTGACTTTGAAAATGAGAGTTGAAGTTTTAAGAGGGAATTTGGTGTTGAGAGTATGGAGATAGAAGGAAGACATTTTTACTTCCTTACTGTAGGGACCCTGGGTGACTCATCACACTTTTCTTGGCCTCATTTTTCTCCTCTGTGAAATAGGGACAATCTGTTGTCCTCATAGTATTGTTAGGAGATTAACCAGTATAACCCCGGTAGAGCAATTAGCACGTGAAACTTGTGCTTTCCTCACTACTGGCTGAATGACCTTAGGCAAGTCACTTTGCTTGTGTGGGCCTCAGTTCTCTCATCTGTAAAAGGGGGCTAGTGATTCTGCCCTCACATTTTTGTTAAAAGTATAAAGAAGGTATACAACCATCTGTCCCGATAACTGACAGCTAGTAGGAGGTAAATAATTGTTTAGCTTCATTAGTAGCTCTCCTCCTTGTAGGTAGCACTGGGTGGGAGGGGTGGAAACAGACCCAGGTCTGGTCCTGTTTGTCTTAGCCCTGGGTCTGGAAGCAGCAGTGTGCTCCCTGAGAAGGGACCTCCTCTGTCCTTCTTCCCCTGTACGTCCTCCAGCACGAGTCCTGAGGAAGCCTTGCTACCTCTCTGCTTGTTTTAATGATCTCCCCAGGTCTCACAATGCTTGTTATCGAAACCACAGCAATCAATCATGGGCCCCCTAATTAAAAGCCAGCCTTAGGTCCCTGTGCCTGGGACTGGAGCCCTGCCTTACCTGTATCCAAGAAGAAAACTAGTCGACAGAGGCCTTAGTGAGAACTTGTTCCCCAGAAGTCAGGACAGAGCCAGTTCAGAGGGGCTGAGTGAGCCTTGACCCCTGAGGTCAGTGGGGCCTGTCACAGCAGGTTGTGTGTTCACAATGGCCCTTGTGTGGAAGCCCAGTATAGTGAGAAGAATTTGGACTCAAAAAGCTGGGGTTTAGAGTGCCAGCTCCTATAGCTGATCTTAAACAAGTCACTACACTTCTTGGGCTTCAGTTTTCTTACCTGTAAATTGGGGATAGTAACTGTGCTTACCTCCTAGGGTTGCTGTGAAGAGTGAGTGAGTAAAGTGGTGAACACTGCCGGCCCGGGATGCTCAGCATCTTGTCTTATGGGAGGCGAAGATGTTTCTTATGCTGAGGAACCTACAGTCTTCCATTTCTGCTGCTTGGCCCAGTAGCTGCCTATTCATAGTGGGGAGATGCTTTTTTTGGGCCATTTTAAGTGAGAAATGTAGTCATTTCTTTCACCCCTGGAAACAAACATTTTGTTTGAGGAATTTCAGAATGTCAACAGAGGGATGAGTGACCTCAAATCTAGGTAGCCTGACTCCCTCAGTTTGAAGTTGTAATACCTGAGAGCCAGAGAGGGAAGGATGCTTGTCCATGGCAACACAGCATATGAATGCAGAACCAGGATTAGAACTCAGCTCTGTAATTTGCCCTCATATCGCTTTTAGTTGGTGATGGCAGTATGGCGGTCAGCCATAGTCCAAGCCCGACTGACTAGCCTAGAAGCAGCCTCCCTTAGTTGCTGAACTGGGATCCTCGACTTTCTCTTCAACCCAAGGCCCTTGTAAGGGCAAGTCTCAACACAGGAGTTTGAACATAACAAAACCACAGGCTGACAGCCTTGTACTCACAAACACAGTGTTGGGGGAGGTGAAGGGGGAGGAAGTGCTCTCTTGACTTTCCAAAGGAAAACAATTTTCTTTCTTGGTAACTGCAATTACTTGAAAACCATGTCAAAACAGTCATTTTTTTTCCTCCAGTACTGTCTCTCTCTGTCTCTTTCTTCCTCTCCCTCCCTTCCCTTCCTTCCCCCTCCCTCCTTTCTTTCTCACCAGTGTTCAAGGGGCCAGAGAAACTACAGGATCATCAAGGGCAAAGATCTCAGTTAAGGACCCCGGACAGAGATGCATCCCCCACCCCATTAGCTGAGCTTCCCTGGAAAGAAGGGCAGCAGCCAATTAATGCCCAAGATCCGATGAGCGTATTCCTCATATGGATATTTCTTACATTTCTTAAAGCATTGCTTTTTGGTTCCATTTCCCTATAAAGTGGTGAGCCCCATATGGATGGGCATTTTTGAGAAGCTTGAGGGCCCTCATCTCTCGAGAGCACCCTAGAAAGATTGTCTGTACTAAGTGAGTCTTGCTGCTCATTCTAATTATGGTCCTTTCCAACTGTAAACCTCTTTGAATAATAAATAGATAATGAGACTTAGGAAAATAAAGGCTGTGTCATTAACCAAGCCACAGACCACAGATCACTGGCAACTTTGGGGCCACTTAGCTCCTTGACTGCTTGGACAGCTGTGTCTGTACCTAAATTAATGGTCCTGTTCCCACTGTCTGATCACTGAACAGACTAGGGGAGAGGTCACCTGATTCCCTCACAGGGCTAAATAAGACACCTTTGTTGTGGGTTCTGCTTGGCATTCTCTGTCTAATTACAGGAACAATTGTTTGAACAAATTAATACATCAATTTAGCAGAAGGGTCATTGTGTGAATGCAGAGTCCCTCCCAGGCCAGGAGAACGAGGACTTAACTTCCACTTCTGCCCGCACCCAGACCTGTTTTATTTTAAGTATGCATTTGTGACCTATTTGGAGTTCATATCTCTGGTATCCATTTCCTTAGAAGTCCTGTCTTGTGGATGTGATAGGCAATAACCAAAGTAGGATCTGCCCCCTTTTACACTACCAGACCCTCAAGGTCAAGAAACTGATCTCACTCACCTGTAGAGTGCCAGTAGAGAGCCAGACACAGTGGTCAGTGTGTGTGATGACTGACTGAAGGACTGAATGAATATTAAAAGGGAAATTGAATTTAAGCTCAGTGAGGGCAGGGATTTACCGTTTTTATTTTTTTCCTGCAGAAAACGCAACATCTAAAACAATGTTTGGTCCGGAGTAAGGTGATCACTGTTTATTGTATTGCGTGAGTGTGGGAATGAATGAATATGAGAACATGGGCCCCCTTTCCTTGCTAATTGTGGGATCTAGAGAGAGGAACTCCTCCCTTTCTTGTGAATGGTTCAATGGAGGCTCCGATGACAGTGTTTATGGGAGGTTGCTTGGTGACGTGGATAAAATGGGGGTTGAAATCCAGGTCTTTTGGACTCCAGAGTTCTTCCCCCTGAAGATACAGAAGTGCACTTCATATCTTCATGGCATGATTGATGGCTTGGAGGCCCCTCCATGGAGTCATGTGATCTGAACAACCCCCATCTTCCCAGTGGTTCACCAGTGCCTGGATGACCACTGATAGCTTGGCAGCCCTTCCAGTTCTCTTCTTGGTAGGATCTTTTCCCTCTTTTTTTATAGTGGTCAACAAAATGGGTCAACTCTCCATGAGGGAAGATGGATTTAGGATGTTGATCAAAAGAGGGATTTGGGAGCAGGTATAATGAAAGGCAAGATGAAGAAGATACCTAGACATCTCTGCCTCCGCACAACCTATAATGTAAGAGAGGGTCAAAATCTTGGTAACCATCTAATTCAATCCACTCATTTAGTGACTGAGACACCTGAGGCTCAGAGAGGGTTAGATATTTGCGAAAAGGCACACAGCTTGTGACTTACAGCATAGGGACTTGCACCATGGTTTCTTAACTGCTCTTGTGCTTTTTTTCCCCCTCTGCACCATACTCCCTCTAGTTTGGCGGGATGAGGGGGGCCCTTAAAATTGTCTCCTAAAGGAAGGAAGCAGATTTATGGGTTAATAAACATTTACAATGAGCTGCTGAAAAACAGACTCAGGTAGACAGGAATTATTCATTCAAATTAACTATAAATTAAGATCAACCTAATTTAGGCCTATTAAAATGGAAAGCATATTATCTCTCATTCAAAGAAATTTGTATTTGATGCAAATAGAACAAGTTCCTAAACTTTAGAAATGTTCTTGGATTTTTCATCTGCGTAGTTAACCAATGGAGAATGGGTCCCCGATTTAAAAACAGGGGAACATAAGGAACAATAATTAGTTATGTAAATAATGTGGCATTCTTGTTTATAATTAGTTCAAGAATAAAATAAAATTCACGCATGTCACAGGACTAATTTTCGTATGCAAATGAACAATCAAAATTATAAACGGTAATAATGCAGTTTGGGAGAGGTGACAGTCTCAATTTATTAGCAGAGGTGCCAGTTACAGCTGATAATGGCTGACGTTGAGAGATTTCAAAGGTGCCCAGACCTGGAAAATTCTCACCAAGCATGAGGGAGAAAATCTAACTGAAATGTTTTTTACCTGTTTTATGTTACTGTTGGCCACAAAGTATGCCCAGGGCTCCCCCAAGGCTGGAAAGAGAGATTACCACACCAGGGAGAGAGGACTTCAAGAGAGTCTGTGAAAAGATTGCTCTGGAATCTGGCTGGTGGAAGAAGCCAAGAGAGGGTATTCTAACCTGGACTCTGAACCTCAACCATGTGTATGACCTTGGGCAAGCCACCAGCCCTTGCTGGGTCTCAACTTCCCCAATAAGATGGAGTTTTCATGAAAGAGGAGGCAGAAACTTTGGAATCAAACAGGCTTGCGTTGTAACCTCGGCTCTTTACCACTCGGCTAACTGCGGGGCTTTCTTCCTTACCTGTGTGTGCTTAAGTTTCCTCCTGTGTAAAATGGCAGTAACACTAGTGTTCCTTATCTGTAAGCAGTGCTGAATTACCTCCAGGAAGGACCACGTGCATGTTTGGAATACCAGGTAAGTGCAGTATCAGGGGAAGAGAAAGAGTGAGATAATCAGAAGGTCTAGAAAAAAGGTGCTGAAATTTTGGCCTTCATGAGAGCTTTGTGTTGTTCTGAAAAATAACTTGAAAGTTCACCATGTCACCATGAAGAGGTGCATCATGTTACTTGAGATTTACCCATCCATCCATCCACCTAAATATTAGGAACATTTAACTGTGTACCTTATGATGGATGGAGACTCCAGTCCCATGTAACTGGTGGCACTCCAAATTTGGGATGGACATTAATGATTATTGAGCAACTACTGTGTGTTGAGCTCTATCTAGAAGCTTTAGTTACATTATCTCATTTAGTCCTAATGACAGCCTTAAGAGCTATGGATAACAATGCACAAAATAACAATAGCTTCCATTTATTGAGTGTTACTAGGCCCTGTGATTAGCTTTTTATGTGAATTACCTCAGTTAATGTCCCCAACAGTTGTGAAAAGGAGATACTCTTTTTTTTTTTTTTTTTTTTGCCAGATTTACCATTATTTCACAGATTCAGAGAGGTTAAGTGACCTGCCCAAGGTCACACAGAACATTAGCAGTCAAGCCAGGCTGTATCTCCTGGTGTTTGGAAATTCAGGTGGGCTTCTGTCTCCACCACTGTGCCTTCAGTACAGTGATGTTCTCTTGGAGGAGGGCACGTTTGCTCCTGGCCTCACTAGGCAGTTGTGGGAGGAGGAAGACAGTGTCTTCTCCCAGAGATGTTTCTCTCTGCTCCGTACCCCAGGGGGCATCCCCTCCTGAGCACCCTGACAGGTCAGCCTGTGCTCAGAGCAGCCTGGGCGGGCCTTCCACAGCTCCCAGATGTGAACACACGCAGCTGTCAGGCTCCCAGAGTCTCTGGATCCCAAAAACAGTAGGGGACCCTGCAGGATTAATTGCTTCTGCAGCTCCCAGCAGGGAGGCGTGGGACCCAGAGAGCTTAGCTTAGTTAAGGATGAAGGGAGGGCACACAGGAGGCTGAGAGCAGGCCTCTGCAGCTCAGGAGGCTCTGTTCTGCAGGCCCAAAGACCCTGCGTGGGTGGAGGAAGGCTTATGGTGGGGAGGGAAGGCCATGGAGGGCCTCGCTTCCTCTGGGGCTAAAATGTCAGACCCTAAAGTCCTCTTCCCCCTCTTCCCCCCTTCTGTGCAACCGGAAGAGGAACCCCAGGAGAATCTGTTTTCACCTTCTTAATTCTCTTGGTGTGATCTTCTTCCCTTTCTATTCTTCTTCCGGAGACCTACTATGTCTTACACTCTGGGGATACCAAGATGAACCAGGCAGACCCAGGCCTGACCCCATGGAGCCGGGAGTCTAGTGGGGAAGACAGACATTATCCAGTACTGGCACAGATAAGGGCACGGTGACAGGCTGGGCTCAGGGTTACGTCAGGGAGTCGCAGGTGTCCCTGGAGCAGGATCTGATTTGTGTGGGAGGTGGTCTTAGCTAGGAAGGACTTTCCTGAGGGGGTGAAGTTGGTACTCAGCATAGGTGGATTAGGTCAAGAGTCACTTCACCTCCTGAAGCCTCAATTCTTTGTCAAATGGGATAACAGTAGCACCTACGTCCTAGGATATTTGTAAGGAAGAAATGTGATGAAACGGGAAAATGGGTAGCATGGAGCTGGTACACAGCGAGCACCCCCATTTTATAACCATGGTTGTGTTCCCTTCATGTGACACCACCCTGGATCAGAAGCCCATCTTTGAGTAACTGCTTCCTGAGGGACAAAGAAATGCAGGCCCCCTGTATGAAATGCTTTCATGATGAAATGCACAGAAGAGGAATGGGCTCACTCTGCCGTGTGTGTGTGTGTGTGTGTGTGTGTGTGTGTGTGTGTGTGTAAAAGAGAAGGGGCAGAGAGAGATAAAGAGGATTGCACAGAGAAGGTGGTGTCTGGGCCAAGTCCTGAGTGTTTAATACTGTTCAAGAGAATGAAGAAGGGAAGGGTGTTGGAAGTAGAAGGAACAGTAGGTGCAGATTGATACACCCAGCAGCAAAACTGTTACCGACATGGAGAATCAGATATAATTCCCCACTATGTTCTAGCTCATGTCCATGGCCTTTCACAACTCAACTGCATCTCCTCTCTCTCTCCCCACTTAATGTGCACAAGTCACACTGCCTTCTTTTGTGACCCTCAGACACTAAGGCTTCCACACTTCCTCTGTCTGGAGCCCTCTTCCACTAGGCCTCTGCAAGTCCAGTTATTTCTCATCATTAAGCTCCCAGCTCAACCATCACCCTGGAGAGGACTCTCTGACCCCTCCCCAGTCACGTCACTCCTGTCATCCCTGTGATTTTACTTTTAGTGCTTATCAATACATCTCTACTAGTTGACTTGTGTATGGTTTCTGTCTCTTACTAAAACATAAACGGGGCTTGGTTTTGTGCTGTCATACCTCTAGCGCTGAGGACAGAGTCTGGCACAGAGTTGGTCCTTAAAAATATGTGTTAACTGAATGAATACTTGTATAGGGGCAGCAGTTGGCTGTATGCAGAATACCACACCTTATGTAAAAAGTTCTTTTAAAATACACCATTGACACTTGAATTTCCTCATTTGAAGCATGTAAAATAAGAATAGCCAGGCTTCCAAGACACCTTGCTTCTATTCCCAGCAGCATTTCTTCACCAAACAGATAATCTGGGGTTGGGGGGATAAAAATAGATAAATCATGTTAAACTTAAGATGAAAATTGAGAATATTCATTGAAGGACACTTAAGAGGGTAAGAAATAGAATAAGAGAAGATAATTGAAATCCATATGCTTGATGAAGAACTCTTATCTAGACCAAATAAAGGACTCCCACAGTCAACATGAGAAAGGCAGATAATCCTATGGAAAAATGGACAAAAGGCCTGAATAGGCATTTCACCCAAATGGGTATCAAAATGACCAGTAGACATATTATATGTTCAGTTTCAGGAGTCAACTGAATAACACAGATTAAAATCACAATGTGATACTACTGCACACACACCATAATGGTTAAGATATGTAGAAAGCTAGGGGATACCAAGCATCGGTGAGAAGATGGAGTAACTGAAACTATTTTACATTGTTTGTAGGAGACCAAATTGATACAGCCATTTGGGAAATCTGTTTGTTGGCATCTACTAAAGCCAAGTTCATGTGTATCGTGTGACTTAGTAATTCCACTTCTTGGTATAAATCCAACAGAAATATACACATATATGCACCAGGAGACTTGTGAAAAAAAGTTTATGGCAGCACTATTTGCTTTAGTCCCAGGTAGAAACAACCCAAATGCTTACAATGGAAGCATGGCTAAAGAAATGGTGGTATGTTCACACAGTGTAAAACCAAGCACCATGGCAGTGAACAAACCACAGACACGTATAAAAACATGGATGAATCTCACACATATGATTTTGGGTGAAAGAAGGCAGACACGAGATCACATGCCATGAGAGTCTATCCACCTCAAGTTCAGCAGCTGTACAAACTGTGTTAGGGGTTAGGAGGGTGGTTGTTTTTTGGAGTTGGATAGTGACTTGGGAGTATGACAGTCTCTGGGTAGTTGAGGATGGGGTGGGGGAAGCTGGGAATTTTGTGTGTCTTGAGCTCAGTCCTGTGTTTGATTTGTAAAAATTGATTGGTTGCACCCTTGTGCAACTTGTGACTTATGCATCTTTTGGCATGTATGTTACGTATTAATAGAGTTTATTTAAAAATACTTATGGGGTCCTGCAATATGCAAACTGGTCTTGACTCTGGGGAGCCATCAAAATCAGTGGAGAGGGAAATCTGCACCCCCCAGCCACCATCATGGAATGAAGTACTCTACATTCTAGTGAATGCCATGGACTCGCTGGGTGGCCTCAGGTAAGAGACCTTGTTTCCCTTAGAGATAAGAAAACTGGGTTTCATTTCCCTTATCTATAAATTGAGACTCCTCTTTCCCTCAATCACACCCAGCTGGTGAATTCTCTTTTCACCACTCCCTTCTTCTCTCAAAGAGACAAGCCCTCCTCACCATATGTCTCTTTGTTTATTTCCACTCAGAGCTACGTTTCAAATCCTGGCCCTAAAAGCCCAGGCAAGGAGGGGCCCCGGCTTCCACCTCTGTGAATCCCACAGCCCTCCTCCTGAGATCTGCAGGGGGAGCATGAAATATTTAAAAGCTCAAATTGAAATCCTGTTAGCGCCAGGTCTTGGAAAGCCAAGTTCTCCAGCCCCAGAACATCAGTATCTGTTTGCTGGTGTCATTTAGGGACCCTGGCTTTCCAAACCATTGACTGAACCTTTCTGTCAATCCAACACTTTTAGGGTAATTTAACTTAATAATACCTTTGTCGGCACCGGCGCCTGTATCTGAAGGGTGATTACCATAGAAGTTATTTTAGGTTGTTTAATGGAATGTAGTAAATTCTCAATTGACAGGGCAGATCCTTAGAATGGCTTTTCAAAGTGTTTACCTTTCAAAGCCTTTCCCCCTCACTTTACCAAACTTACTACTTTGAGCTGGTGAAGACTTCATAAATTATTAGCAATTGTTCTCCCCCCGTGTTCACATGCATCATTAATTCTTTGTAAAAAGTTCAAACTGTCCGGAGCTTAATTGTTATCACTGGGAGAACGGCTGGAAATGGATGTGGGCTCTATTATTTCTGTCAGAAATTTTGACTTACTGCACTTGATATTTTACCCATCACATTGTATTCTCAGTACAGAGAGCAAAAAAGAGGAAGGGAGGGAAAAAAACATAAATGCTTCTCCTTGAAACAAAAAAATAATAATACATATATTTTCTGGGGAGAAAAGTCAAGGATCCAGGTGACAAAATAATAGTTCCAATCCCCTGAAGAGAGAGGAGGAGGGCAGCGTTTAGGGGAAAATTTATGTTGTAAGTTTTATTGGCTTGAACTGTCTTTTTATTCTAAGGTTTGAAGGTTCTTTAATTCCAGGAATCTAATTTTTAGCATTTCTGAGATGTTGAAATTCTATGTGTCCAATTTCCCAAGGCATCTGATTTTTAGGATACATTAATTCAACAGTCCAAGATTCAGGACTGCTGGGAAGTATAGTCTCTCAAAATTAGAATGAGGGGTCGGGGGTATAGCTCAGTGGTAGAGCGGGTGCTTAGTATGCACAAGGTCCTGGGTTCAATCCCCAAGATCTGCATTAACAACAGCAAATTAGAATGATATTGACAAGAGCCACAATAATAGCACATTTACTGAGAGCTTGTTATGGGCAGATACCATGCTAAATGCTTCCTTTGCATCACCTCATTTAGTCTTCATGTCACCCCAAACTATACTCTATCTAGGAACCCCATTTTACAGCTGGATAAATGGAGGCACAGAGTGGTTGAGTAACTTGCTCAAGGACACACAGCTGGTAAGTGACAGAGGTAGGCTTTGAACCTAGGCAGTCTGACTCCATGGACCTTACGTGTAGAACCTAAGTATCCCATCTCTAGATATTGTCAATGGTTCTTTTGCCCCACCTGGAAAGCTGTGGATTAGGCAGGGCATGGCAGTGCAAGTGATCACATTTGCAGGTGAGTCTGTTGCCAGACAACTTCTTAGGTGAACCAGCACTGGCCTATCTTCTGCCTTTGTGGACACTGCTTATCCAGTCCAGGAGGTCTTCGCTTCCCATTCATTCTACAAGATCACCTCTTCCAAGAAGCCTTCAATTCTGCTCTGCCACCACTGGAAGTGATTGCTCCATCCTTTGGAACTTGACAGCATTTGTTGCCAGGAAGTGGGATGGGAGGCAGCTGGTAAACCACCCAAGAGCATGGACTATCGGGTCAGATGTACTTGGGTTGGAATCTTGCTTCAGTGCATTGAGCTTGAGTTAGGCATGCCCTTTGAGCCTCAGCTTTCTCCTGTGTACAATAGGTCATCTCATAGGATTGTTGTGAGGATTAAGGGAGGTGCTCAAAAGGAGTCAGTGAACTGCCTCACACATGATGCTCAATTAACACTGGCTGTTGTTCTGACTGTATTATAGTTATTTGTGAGTATATCCTGCCTTTCATACTGAGTGTTTTGTGGGTTAGAGCATGAGGATCAGTATGTTTTGGGCATTTGCCATGGAGTCACTCTTCTGGGCTGAAGGCTTTATGTTTGTGACATCACTTGACCCTTATAACCACGCTGAGCCTACGAATAATCCATTCTTCAGAGGAGGAGCCTGAATCTCAGTGAGGTTAGTCATCTTGCTCATAGTCACAGGGGTGGTGTGTAATGGTTCTGGGATTCAAACAGATGAGAAAGCCTGCGTTTGTCTGCTTGGTTGCACTGTCGAGGAAGAAGGACCATGTATATGTCTTCTCTGTGCTGTTCTCCAGAAGCTCAGTGAGAAGTGTTTGAGGGGAGTCCCCTGGCAGCACCTGTCCTGTCTTCGGACGTTGGCCAGGGAGTTAGGGCCATTGTTCATACGAATCAGCCAGGGAAGGAGTTCCTTTGATTCTTCACCTATTCCCACTTTTCTTTTTGCCTGTTTTTGTGGGCCTCCTTCCCAGTGAAGCAGAAGAGAAGGGCCTGATGTCCCAGTGATGGTGGGAATGGATTGAGGGTTTGGATGGGCAGGAAGAGCTGGGCCAGGAGTCTGAACATAGGGACTTGAGTTCTGGCCCAGCTATTTGTGTGACTTTGGGAACATCCATTTTTCTCCCAGATTATCCTTTTCCACAACTGCAAAAATACATGAGTTGGGTTATCACTTCAGTGGCTTCCATACTGTTTCTCACATAGAACCAGATGCTCAGATGAAATCGTTATGAGAAAGGCTTACACTTCTGGTCATTTAAGAGAGGGGCTGCTATGAGTGGAGAGGGAGTAGGGGTGTTGATCCCAGCCCTCAACTCCACAGTGGTGCCGAGGCAATGAAAACCAGTGTGCCAAGGGCACTGTTTGAAAAGAGATGGCCAAATGTTCACTAAGGATATTTTCTTCTTTAAGATTCTATGTCTCTTGCCATCCTAAACAATTTGGCCAAAGCTTAGAACTTCTCAGTTGGAGCCAGGTAAGCCAGTCCAGTGCCCTGGGAGTTTGAACACAGAGAAGGTCCTGTGGCCTTGGCCATTGATTTCTGTCTGGGTTTGGAATATGGGTCTGCAATTTCCTCCAAGTCATAAGCCTGCCTGTGCCTCAAGTCTTGTGGAATAACAATCAGATCCCTATGTAGCGACCGCTCTGGAAGCCTCCCTGCTTGTTTGCTGAGTGAGGAAGTGTCACTGTCAACAAAGGAGGTGAAATATCGTTGTAACTCTTAGCATGTCAGAGAGAGTCTAGGCTACTGGGCTACATGGGAGTAGGAAAGGTGCCCCTCTGGTTCTCCTGGGGGAGGAACAGAATGACAGGGTCCACCCACTAGCTCTTGCTTTCATAGAGCACCTGCACTTTGACTTCTTTCCATATGCACGTATGCTTTAAAAATTATTTTTGCTTAGTGTTTTACTTTTATTTTCCTCTATTTCACACAGAAAGCTAAGACTGTGATATGTTGGAGCTTGTTTCTTCTGTCTCGTAAGAACCTATTGTGTCCCTCCCTTCCCAACTCTAATCAGTGAAGTCACGTGGATAGCTTGAAATTGGCCATGGTAGGAGTGCTTCCACCATGACAATTGGCCAGCACTACAAATGAGGGCTTCTCCCTAGGGGAGTTCATGGTTAAATATCTACCAGCACACTACTAGACTAATACAATAAACACTTACATGCCCATCACCCAGCTTTTCTATATCTTGACTTTTTGCTTTATGTATTTGTTTCAGACCTTTCATTTTTTTCTTTTAAGGGATAAAATAATACAAAAACAGTTGGCTCCATCTGTATTACTCTCCACTATCTCATTCATTTGCTTCCTGATTCAGAAATATAGTCCCATCCCAAACTTCGTGTATGTCATGTTTTAAAAATATTTTTACTACATGTGTCCATAAATAATACATGGTATTGTTTTGCATATTCTTAGATTTATATCTGTCATATTATGCCATATGTATCATTCTACAACTTTTATTTTAAAATACATTTTATGTTTTTTTAAAGCTTTATACATGCTGATATATGTAATTCTAATTCATTCATTTTAATTTCTATATGGTGTTCCATTGTATAAATATACCAACATTAATTCTTTTTTCCACTGATGGACATGTAGGCTGTTTCCAATTTTTGTACACATCTCCTGGTGCACATATGCAAGAGTTTTAAAGGTATATACTTAGAAGTGGAATTTCTAGGTGCAAGGATATGCATATCTTAATCTCTGCTAGGTTTGCCAAGTTGCTCCCCAAAATGGTTGCACAAATTTACACTCCCACGAGCAGTGGATAAGAGTTCTTGCCAACAATTGGCATTGTCAGATGGCTTAATATTTTTCCAATCTGATGTGTGTAAAATGGTATCTCTTTGTGGGTTTAATTTGCATTTTCCTGATTACTAGCAAGATTGTGTATCTTTACGTATGTTCAATGGACATTTATTTTTCTCTTTTGTGAATTATCTACTCATTTCTTATGTCATTTCCCCCCATAGTGTTGTTTATCTTTTTTGTAAACCAATTAAAAATATATTTTGATTACTAATATTTTGTGATTATGTGAAATGAAAATTTTTTTCTACCGGTACATATGTCTTTCAATATTGTGTGAGATATCTTTGTGTACTAGTTTTCAAGTTAAATCTAATAACATTTATTAATCTTTAATTTTATAATTTGTGAGTTTGTGTTTGGTTTAATATAGGTAGTCCATCCTGAGGTTGTAAGATACCTTCCTATAATTTATTGTACAATTTAAAAAGTTTAATTTTTCCCTAGTAGGTCTTTGAGTAACCTAAAATTTGTTTTTGCATAATGTATTAGGTAGGAATCTAATTTTATTTGTTTTACATGTATGTAGTCAGTTGTTCCATCACAGTGTAAGAAATATTCCATCTTTTCATCTCTGATTCTCAATAATGTTTTGTAGTTTTTAGTGTAATGAATTTTCTCATTGTTTGTTAGATTTATTTCTAGGTATTTGAAAATTTTAATACTATTATAGTTTCATAATTTAAAAAAATTTTCTTTTCCATTTGTTCATTGCTAGTATATAGAAATAAAATCAATTTTTTGTCTATTGGCTTTGTATCCAGTGACGTTATTAAATTAAAATATTGATGCTAGTAATTTATAGATTGTTTTGGATCTTTCACATACTCAGTCATATCGCCAGTGAATAAAGACAGTTTTATTTCTTCGTTCTCAATCCTTAAGTTTTCATTTCTTTTTCTTTCCTACTGCTCTGGCTAGGACCTCCAGTACAATGCTGAATAGGATTGGTAATAGCAGACATTCTTATTTAGTTCCCTATTTCATGGGGAAAGCTTTCAGTACTTCACCATTAAGAATAATCTTCGATGTATTTAAATTTAAAAAATCAGATTGAGGAAGATCCCTCCTATTTCTTTTTTTCATACATTTTATTTCTTTTAGTGGAGGTACTGGGCCTTGAACCCAGAACCTTGCACATGCTAAGCATGCACTCTACCACTGAGCTATACTCACCCCTCTCCTATTTTTAATTAAAAGTTTTTATCATGAATGTACATTGAGTTTTGTCAAGTGATATTCTGCATCTATTGAAGTAATCATGTAATTGTTCTCCTCTGTTGAAGTGGAAAAATACACTACTGATTTGGGCCATTGTATTTCTGGAATAAATATCAACTGGTCATGATATATTATCATTTTTATTTCTAACTGGATTTGATTTGTAAAATTTTGTTAGGGATTTTTGCATACAAGTTCATGAGAGAGGTACCACTTATTGAAAGGAATTTGCTTACTGAATTGTTTTGGGATTGTTGTTGAAAATCAGTTCACCGTTTTTGTGTGAGTCTAGACTCTTCTTAATTTTTCCAGTTTTTTTGAGATGTATTGATTGATCACATTGTGCAAGTTTAAGGTGTACATGTTGATTCAGTACACTTCTATAGTGCAAAGTGATTACCACCATAATATTAGCTACCACCTCCATCCCTTCATGCAGCTGTCCTTTCTTCTTTTTTTTTTTGTGGTGAGAACATTTAACATCTACTTTCTTAGCAACATTCAAGTATATGATACAGTATCATCAGCTATAATCATCGTGCTGTACTTAAATCCCCAAACTTCTTAATCTTATAACTAGAAGTTTGTACCCTTTGACCAATATCCCCCCACCCTTCCCCACTCCCCACCCCTGGCAGCCACCACTCTATCCTCTGTTTCTCTGAGCTTGTCTATTTTAGATACATATAAGTGGTATTGTATGGTATTTGTCTTTAGCTTATTTCACCAGAGATAATGCCTTCCTGATCCATCCAAACTGTTGCAAATGGCCGAATTTCCTTCTTTGTCATAGCTGAATAGTATTCCACTGTATATATCTATATATCTGTTATTTCTCTCTCTTTCTCTCTCACACACATCTTTATCCATTCATCTATCAACAGACGGGTTGTTTCCATGTCTTGGCCATTGTGAGTAATGCTGTCATAAACAGGAAATGCATATTTCTCTGAGACCTTATTTCAGTTTCTTTGGATATATGCCCAGAAGTGGGACTGCTAAATCATATGATAGTTCTATTTTTAATATTTTGGGAAACCTCCATACTGTTTTCCACAATGGCTGTAGCTGTTTACATTCCGACCAACAGGGCACTAGGGTTCCCTTTCTTCATATCCTTGACAATACTTACCTCCTGTCTTTTTGGTGATAGCCATTCTAACTGGTGTGAAGTGATACCTCATTGTGGTTTTGATTTGCATTTCCTTGATGATTAGTGATGTTGAGCACCTTTTCATGTATCTGTTGGCCATTTGTATGTCTTCTTTGGAAAACTTAGACTCTTTAGTCTATTCCTTTAATCTGTATGGCTCACCTTTTACCAACTGTACCTTGTATTTATTACTGTAGCTTTATTGTAAGTCTTGATATCAGGTATGGTAAATCTTCTGTCTTCATATTTCAAAAATTGCTTTGCCTTTTCTGGATTCTTTGTGTTTCATAAAAATTTTATATTCAGTTGTCATTTCTGACTTGCTTGGATTTGGATTGAGAGTCCTCAAATTTACAGATCAATTTGGGGAGAATTGTCATCTTAACAGTATAAGTCTTCTGATCCATGAATGTGGTATATTTCTCCACTTACTTAGGTGTTCTTTACATATTTTTAGTAATGTTATGTAGTTTTTAGTGTACAGGTTTTGCACAAATTTCATTAAATTTATCCCTAAGTATTTTACATACTTACATGATATTGTAAATAAAATTATATTTTCTGTTTTAATTGTTCAGTGGTAGTATACAGAAATATTATTTTGTTAAATTAATTTGTTAGTTTTGATAGTATTTTCATAGATTCCTTAGGATTTTCTACTTAGATGATCATATTTTCTGTGAATAAAGACAGATTTACTTCTCCATTTCCAATTTCTATACCTTTTGTTTGTTTTCCTTGGCTTTTTTCACTGGTTATGATATCCAGGATGTTGTAAAATGGAAGTGGTGAAAGTGGACATCTTTGTCTTTTTTCCAGTATTTGGGGAGAATGACATTCCACCATTGTTTGTTAACTGTGTTTTTTTTTCCACATGCCCTTTATCAGTTTGAAGAAGTTCCCTACCTTTAGTTTGTTGAGAGTTTTTATCATGAGTGAATATTGAATTTAAAAATAATTCCTCTGTGTCAGTTAGGACAATCATGAACTTTTGTCATAATATTATGGATTGTATTAATTGATTTCCAAATATTAAGTCATGTTGCATTCCTAGGTTAAATCTCACTTGTCTATTATATATTATCTTCTCATATTTTGTATTCAGTATGCTAATATTTTGTTAAGGGCTTTTACACCTGAATTCATGGGGGATTAGTGGCTTGCAGAATTCTTTTCCTGTAATTTTTTCCCTTTTTTGATATCACGGTAATATAGGTCTCATAAAATGAATTGGGAGGTGTTTCTTCCACTTTTATTTTCTAAATGTGTTTGTAGAGGACTGGTATTATTTCTTTCTTAAAAGTTTGATAGATGTCACCGTGTAGCAGTCTTTTCCTGGAGTTCCCTTTGTGAGAAAGTTTTTAATTATAAATTCAATTTCTTTAGTGTGTATAAGACTATTTAGATTTTCTTTTTCTTTCTAAAGTCAGTTTTGGTAATTTGAGCCTTTCAAATTTTTTCCATTTTATCTAAGTTGTGAAATTTATTGGCATAAATTTTAATGATAACCCCTTAGTATATTTAAGTGTGCAGGATTTGTTGTGAGATCCCCACTTTCGTTACTAATTTTAATAACTTGTGCCATCTTTCTTTTTTCCTGTGCAATTTGGCTACAGGCTTATCAGTTTTATTGATCTCTTTAGATAATCTGCTTTTGTTTGTTAATTTTATTTATTATTCACCTGCTTTGTATTTTATTGATTTTTACTCTCATCTTTATTGTTCTTCCTTCTACTTTTTTTAGATTTAATTTGTGCTTCTTTTCCTAGCTTCCTAAGGTAAGAGCTTATATTAGATAATTGATTTAAGACCTTCTTCTTTCAGATACAAATACTAAAAACTATAAATTTCCCTCTAACCACTACTTCACCAGTACCCAAAAATTATGATATGCTGTGTTTATTTATTAGCTTTATTGTGTTATAATGGACTTACACTGCATGTTTTTAAATAGTATAATTTATTGATTTGACATGCATTTTTGCCTGTGAAACCGTCACCGCAATGAAGATAATGAACATATTCATCACCTTCAAAAGTGTCTTTGTGCTCCATTTTAATCCCTTCCTTCCGTTTATCCACCCCAACTCTGATTTCCTTTCTGACACTGTATGTAATATATAAAGTATATAATACATAGATTATATGTACACAGTCTGTACTATGTTCACACTGTACGTACTCTCTCTTTTCCTGGTTCCCTTCACATAGCCAAACTCTTCTGGGATTCATCCATGATGTTTTATATATCAACAGTTAGTTTCTTTTTACTGCTGAGTGACATTTCATTGTATGGATATATCACAGTTTGTATTTTCACCGGCAGATGGGCATGTGGGTTGTTTTCCGCTTTTGGCAGTTACAGATAAACATTGTACATTTATGTACAAGTCTTTGTATAGGCATGTATTTAGATTTCTCATGGGTAAATACCTAGGAATGGAATGGCTGGACCATATGGTGGCATCTGTTTAACTTTATAAGAAATGGCCATATGGTTTCCCAAAGTGGTGGTTCCATTTTATTCCCTCCAGCAGTGCATCAGAGTTCCAGTTGCTCCACATCATTTGTCAGCGCTTGGTGTGGTCAGTGTTTTTAAGTTCAGTCATTTTAATAAGTGTGTAGTGGTATATCATTGTGGCTTTAACTTGTATTTAACTAATGATGTTGATATCTTTTCATGTATTTGTGATTCCTCTATCTTCTTTAGTCAAGTGTTTGATGAAATCTTTGCTCATCTTTTTATTGAGTGTTTTGTTTTCTTGTTTGTAAGTTTTGAGAGTTTTTAAAATATATTTTTGCTATGAGCTCTTTATCAACTGATAAAATGATTTGCAAATGTCTTTGTGGCTTGTATTTTCCTTCTTTTGTCAGTATTTCAAGAGAAGAAGTTTTAAATTTTGATTAAGTATAATCTCTATCCAATTCAACCTGACAGTATTTAATAAAACCATCCCAACAATTTACAACCTAATACAACTCAACACAATACAGTACAACGACCACTGCTCAGTCCTACAACCTAACTCAGCCCAACACAAGCAAGTTCAAGTCAAAACAACTCTCTGCAGTAGATGTTCCAACGATGTAATGATATTCAGTCTAATGCAGTTTAATAAACTGTCATCACCTTTTCTGTTTAAGGAAGGTAGAGTACTTTGGATACTACACCAAAGTAACATCTATAAAATATCTATTTGTTTACAGTTAGTTTTTGAATCAACCCTTAAAGTCATGGCCTTTTAACACCTCCTCGGTATAGGTATCAGGAAAGTGAATCTCATACATTAGAAACTTTTTCCCATTCATCTCCCTCCCCTTTTTGGCCCCCTGAATCCTCACAACACTTTATCTTATTTTAAGTCGTCACTGGTCTCATCTGTGAGCATTTGGGAGCAGGGACTATGTCTAATTTACATGTCTTTCCTAAGTACCTTTCAAAGGGCGTAAAGGAAATGTGGCTTAAATGAATGAATGATCAGAGGAAGAAATCAGAGAAGCTCATTCTATTTAGAAGAGAGTCATTAGAGTTTTATCCTTTTTGGGGTCCTATTGGGGAGGATGTGAGGCAGAGTGCATGGACAAGCCTAGATTTGAATCCTGGCTCTGCCACTCATTAGCCATGTGTCCTTGGGCAAGTCACATCACCTCTCTGAACTTGTTTCCTTGTCCATCAAGTGAGGAATAAAGTACCAACTCTAGGGGCATTTTGTGGATGAACATTGAATACGTGGAAAGCACCTTACACTGTGTCTGACATAATTGAGGATTGATAAGCAGCGACTGTAATTTTTGTCTAAGTTTCCTTGTTCAGCGCTTTATGTTTGCAATTTGGAGGTGCTACCTGTGTGGACCAGAAAGACTCAAAAATGTCTTCTAGATCCCTTGTAAAATATCATCTTTTGTCATGATTTCATTGGCATAATTACTGAATAGCTACCATTTGTTTTGTGTTTTACTATGGTTCCTTAGTTGAAGTAAGCATGAGAACAGTTAGTGTGGTGGAAGAATGAATTTATAGGCTTAAACAGTTAGGGATTAGGGCACAGCACGGTATGATAACCACAGCTATTTGAACGCACACTGTTTGCCAGGTCTGGTAGGCATGGCATGTGATTTCTGTTTTTAAGGAACTTACGGTTTAGAGAGAAGGCGATGTCAAAGTTGAAGGGAGCAAACTTGACTGAGAGCTTCCGCTGTGGCAGCCATGTTGTGTCGGGCAGAGGGTTGGCATGGAGGAATGTGGATCTGGGCGGCCTTTGGCCAGGCTCTTTCCCTCTCTGAGTCTCAGTTTCTTCATTTCTGTAAAGGTGATCATGATACACACCTCATTGGCTTATAGAAGGTGCTAAATCTATATTGGTCCCTCCTTCGTCATTTTCATGGCTTACCAGGTACCTTGGTGACACCACACATCCGTACACACACACACACACATGCATGCACATACGCCTATGTACTTAGAAAGCACAGTTAAGACGCTGTTAGTAAAATGGAGTCAGCAGGAGTTCTGGGCTCAGAAGGCATCTCTCACTTCCTGAAGCAATACCCATTTCTTGAGTCATAAAAAGTATGTGCATCTGACTCCACATTCCACTGTGAGAGACGTGCAGTCCATCATATGAACCACTGGACAGGAGCTTGCGGCTGTCAGATGCACAAATGGCCCCGTCTGAACAGCTTGGTCACCACCTTCTCTCTGGGCGCCAGGCTGCCCCTGATCAGGGCTCATGTCTACGTCACATTTGCCAAATTGGGCTGCCAGGACAGCTGGCTCCAAAGTCAGTTGCCTCCCCCGCTAAGGGGCCAGGGCTGAATCCTTCTTCATTACAGCCTGGTTGTGGGTTAGGCATTATAAATAACATCATGCAGACAGCCAGATGGACAGCATGCCTAACTGGGTGATGCTTCATCTGTCCCAGCAGGGACAGCCTTGAAAATAGCATCTGAGAGATTGGACAGGAACCATGAAGTCATGGTGTCCTTCCCTCGGGTTTAGTGGGAACCCTCTTAGCTCATCTCAGACAGGAAGCTGCCTGCCTGTTATCCTTATAAATCTCCACGAAGAAAGGGAAATCTTCTCAGATTCTCTCTGCTTTTTCCTTTTGGGAATAGTTAGTGCAGGGTGAAAACTTTCTGGAGTAAGATCTGGGCTTAAATCTTGGTGAAGCCACTCACAAGCTGTGTGACCTCAGGCAGGTTACCAAACCTCTCAATTCCCTCACCATTAAGATGAAAGATGAGAATAGTTCCCTGCTCAAAAGTTGCTGTGGGTTTTGGATGGGATAAGGATCATTGTAAATGCTTGGGGAATGGGAACTGTAATTCTAGGGAGGCACCAGGCTGGTAAGGATGATTACTCAGCTACCTCCCTTGGGGTACATCAGAACAGTACCTCCTGTCATCACTCAGGGCAGGTCTGGCTCTTTCTGGATCTAGGGACTAAAGAAGAGCCTGTCTGAAGGGCCACTCTAGTGCCAGTGTCCCTATCTCCAGGTCTGTATTATTATCCAGGAGGCAGAGTAACAGCATAATGGGAGGTCACAGGACTGAAGTCTCAAGTCCTGGCTGGGTGACATCAGTACATCCGCTGGTGCTGCAGGGAACAAGGTGCCTCAGGGACTGTTCACCACCCCCCGCCACCATACCCAGCCCCAGGACATTCTCCTGACCTCTGATTTTATGTCTTAAAACTCTATTAAAATAGATTTATGCTCCAAGAAAAATTCGAGAGTTGCTGCTGTGGCCAGTAGTCCCTTGGTTTACTCAGACGACTGTAATCTACCTCCAGTGATGTCATTCTCAAACACGTCTGAGAGTCTCCTTCCTCCATGGCCTCCTGCTGCCTACTGCAGGACTCAGTCCGAGCACCATTCCTTGGCATTCAGAGTCTCCCCAACCTGACGCTGCCCGCCCCTCCCCCTCCTCCCCAGCTCACTCCCACATTTTGCCTTCACCTTTGGTACTGTCATTATTAAACTCCAGGACATTCTCTGAATGCATTAGATGTGGTCCAGCATCTTTACCTCTGTTCATTGTGGCTCCCTTATCTGGAATGCTGGTCATCTGCTTCTCCGTGTACTCCCATCCTATACTCACTCTTCCAGACCACACTGAAGTGTCCTTTCACATCAGAAGGTTTCTATTTTGATCCCTCCAAACAGAGGTAAGCAATTATTCATGCATTCCGATGTTTATTGAATGCTTACTCTGTGCTGGACATTGGAGGCAAAGAGTGAACAAAAAGAGACTTGGTCCCTACTTTCATGGAGCTTACAGTATTTCAAAGGGAAAATACTACTTACATAAGTAATTACGGCATAAGTAAGTCAGGCTCTGTACTTTATATGCACAATTTCATTTAATCTTGACAATATCCACTTTATAGATAAAGAGAAAAAGACTTGGAGAGGGGAAGTGGCTTGCCCAAGGCCACACAGCTAATGAATAGACAAGCTGGGATTTGAACCCAGGAATGTCTGATTCCAAATCCAAATACCAACCATGGAATTTACCAGCCCTCTGTTTCTCTCTTTATCAGCTGGAACGTGGGACTCCGTGGACTGGGTGAGCTGGCCATTTCCCTGACCAGACATAGCTTCCCCAGACAGATGCTGGGGTGGGGGATGTGGGTGGGAGAAGAGAGGCGTGTTCCACACCTGCAGCCACAGCCCCTGGTCCCATCTCTGCATCAAGTACCCATCTCAGGCCGCGGCCGGTGCTGGTATTTCTTTCTCCTGTCTGCATTTTGGCAGGTTCCTTGGAGAGAAATGCTCTTAGATTCATTTAAAAGTCTAAGGAGGGCCAGCACAAATTATTAGTGTTTGAAATATTTATAAAGTCTCTTGTTTGCCATGGCATAGGAGGTGAGAGACCACAAATAAAAGGAAGCTGTGGCCGCACCATGAGCAGCAGAGAGAGATGGAAAGGAAGGGACATTGTCTGCTGCTGTCTGGTTTTCCAGGGCTGCCCAGCCAGGGGAATTTTCACTCTGCATTTGCTCAAACAAACTTCCTTTCTGCTGCTCTGGCCATGTCTCCACCCTTAAGATGATCCCCCAGACATTTGAACTGAGGGTTTAAAAATCATAAACCATTAACATTCGAGGAAGCTGGGTGAAGGGTATATGAGAACTCTCTGTGCTAGTATGTGTGTGTGTTTTCTTTTAAAAACTTTTCTTGTCTAAAATTATTTCAAAATAGAAAATTAAAAATATATTGCAAAACACATACTGTGTTGGAGCTGGAAGACAACATGGAGAAAAACGTTCTTTTTCTCATTTGACAGATGGAAAAACGGAGACCCAGAGCATGAGGTCTCAAGTTACGCAGTGAATCAAAGACAAGAGCTGAGGGCTTCTGACTCCCAGCCCAGCCCTCCCCTTAGCTCACCTCCTCCCACTTCTACACATGAGCTGATAACTTAGAAAAGACGGGTTCTGGTCTTGATTTGGCAAATGTATGGCTCTGATTCAATCATTTTTGTATGTATGTATATATGAATGTGTGTATTTGTGCATTCATTCATTCATTCATTCATTCGCTAACTCAGTAAGTATGGTGCTTTGTTGGCAAGTCAGAGATGGTCCTGCCTTTGAGGACCTAGGAAAAGGTATGGGTTCAGTTGAACTCCACCCTCCAGCTGCCCACCAAGGAGCTCTGGAGCCTAAACAGAACCATAGAGTTGTCCCCCCTGGAGCTAGGAGGCTGGCCTTTAGTACCCTTGTACTAGTTAGTTGTGGCAATGGGACACTGCTGGAGGAGGGTGTAGTCTCCTGGGCATTTCCCAGTAAGGTGGCTCTTGTTAGCTGAGGACAATTCTTAGCTGTAGGGTGCAGCCTTGAATGTGAACAGTCAACATTCCCAAGAGCCGAGGCACTGGCCTTTCCAAGGGATATGAGTGGGGTGCCAAGAGTACCTACTACCTGGGGAACTGGAGCTTCAGCCCACTAGGAATCTGGTGGAGAGAGTATGGCATTCACAGCTCTGCGGGAGGGAGCTGGGCTGTCTACCCACTGACTCCCACGGGCTTCTTCCGGGGGAGCTTGATGCCCAGCCTGAATGAGCACAGCCTGACCTGTTTGGTCCACGGAGAGCTCCAGCAGACAGAGGGAGCCCTCAGGCAATGAGACCTGTGTGTTGGAGGGTGGACATTGGGCACGTGTGCCTGGAAATGGGAAGTGTTGAGGAAATGTGGGTGTGGGAGACGCAGGATCATCTGCTGCAGACGGCCTGGGCCAGTCACACTTATCCTCAGGTATGTGGACTTGGGAAGCTGCTAGAGGCATGGGGCCTGTTGGCTGGAGCACCAAAGCAAGAAAATCAGAGTTCCAGTGGTGGCCACCATGGCCTTTTGCATGGAGGCATTGTTAGAGCAGACTGCTGGGGCAGAATGTGGGGTGGAGAGCTGTGTGCACAGAGATGCTGCAGCATCACTTGGGGAAGGTCATGCTGGCCTGAGAACATGCCTGGCTTCTGATCATTCATTCATTCATTCTTGAGAGCCTGTCTTGTGCCGTTAGACATACTGTGTATAGTGTTGTTCTAGGTGCAGAGAATATGATGGATAAATAAGGCAGGCAAAGTCCCTGTACCCCTCGGAGCTTATATTCTTTGTGTGTGTGTGTGTGTGTGTGTGTAGGAAATAATTAGATAAATAAACAAGATAATTTCAGATACAGACACATTTAGTAAATGAAACAAACAGGATGCTAAATGGAGAGTGGTGATGATGAAGGGGTACTTTTGACAGAGTGATCATGGAGAGACTCTGATCACACCCATTTTACAGATGAGGAAACTGAGGCTTTGGGAGGTTATGTAACTTGCCTGAGTGCATTCAGCTAGTAAGTGGTCCAGTTTTAGATCCCAAGACTGTCTCTCTGAAGTAGCTTCTACTCTTTGGCTCTAGTTTCTTTGGGTCAACAGAGACACATAAGCCCTCTTTCTTCTTCCCCCGTAAGTCATTTTGTGACTTGGAGACCAAGACACGGACTCTTCTGTTGGTGCAGTGGCCCTGGAGTAAATAAGCTGTGACTGGTAGTTATGGGGCTAGCCTTACCCTGGCAGTGTCGGGGTCCAGGAGAGCACAGTGGCTCTGGAGACAGAGAGCTTGGTCCTGGCCCTGTGACTTGCTCACTGTGAGACCTCGGACAAGTGACCTCACCTGTGCAGGCCTCAGTTCCTTCCTCTGTCACATGCTGATGCCAGTTGTTTTACCTCCTGGCATTACTGAGAAGATTGAATGAGCTGATCCTTGGGCTGCACTCGGCACTCAGCACTCAGCCTGGCACAGAGTGAACGCTCACTTGATCTTGGTGTGGCAGCCGTTTACCCAAAATATGCTGATCACTTGTCGGGTGGCCCACAGGGCAAGAGGCAAGTAGAGACCGTGGCCCCCGAATGACCCCAGGCCAGGGCCAGGAGCGGATAGGAGAGGATCTTCTGACTCTGGGTGGGGACTGCCAAAGCCAATTAGGGGCGTCAGATAGACGGCAGCCTCCAGCACCCAAGCAAACCGATGTGGCGGCTGATGGAGGGGCCAGCTCGTTCTGACCTTAAACCCAAATGCTCCTGCCCACATCTGCAGCTAAATAAACCAAGTAAATCATGCTGGCAGATAGATAATTAAATAATTATCAGGCACTTAATAACAAGGAGTGGGTGTTCTGAATTACCATATTAGACAGTGTCTTTGAGGACTAATTGTTGCATTACATCAGAGTTACTCATTCATTATTCTTGTCATTTCGGGTGATAATTTGCACTTTAGGAGACAGCGACAATTTTAGCAGGCAATTAGAGACGTGTCAGGCCTGGCCCCGTGAGTTACTGTCACAATTATTGCCTTTTTTCCAGTGTCCTCATTTGCAGCCATGTATTTAAGGGGATTTGGGTAATTCCAGGCCTGGGCAAAACAACCAGCCCACGGTATAGTGGAGGGCAAGGACACGGCGGCCGCTGCTGTCAGGACAAGGGATGGCTTTCAAGAAGCAGAGGTGCAGAGTCCAGGCCAGTGGGGGCAGGTGAACGGAGCTTTTCCCTCCACTGACAGAAGGCACATTCAGTCTCTAAAAACGAGGGCTCTGCCTCCCCAGTGGTGCTGGAGACTATCTGTTCCTCTCCTGGTTCCTTGTCACCCGCCCAACCCAGCCCTTTATTATGACTCACCTGAACAGTTGTGGTGAGTTCTTTGCAGGCTTCGGGGAGGCAGAAGGGAGGATAGAGGAGAGAAGGGAGAAAGGAAGCTGTATTAATTATGTTTTTTAAACATTTTCTTTATTTTATGATGCTTTGACACCTCGGCGCCCTGCAGACCCAGAGAGGGACTGCCCCTCCCAGGATTAGCTAATCCTAGAGGGACAAACATTGCTTTCCAGCACATCTTTGATGTGCAAACCAACCAATGCAACGTCCACACACTCATCTGACTCCTTTTATCAGACTCCTGCAGCCCAGGACACCATCTCTCTGCCTGAATCACCCCAGGGCCAGGTTCCAGACAGCCAGGGAACCACCAGCCCTATAGCCCAGAATCTGCTGAAATTGTTCAAAGCAGCCAATCTTAGATTAGCTTACTCTCGTCTTGCCTGTCTGCCCTGCACAAACCACAATCAGATCTCCTGCACATGCTTTCTTCTTGCTCCTTCTGCCTCTGACCAGAAGCACCTTCTGGTGCTTCCCCACGTGGCCCTGCCTGGCCTGGCTTGGCCTCTCTTGGGAGCTTGAGCAACAAACCGTCTTTTCAATGGCAGTCGTCTCCTGATCTGTTGGCCTCATGGTCCCTAAAGAAAACAAATTCCTGGGCATATTTTAAAACAGAAGAGAAGAAAACAGGAGAGAAGAGAATAGACGAAGGGGAGAAATAAGAGGGAGAAAGAAGAGGAGATTGAAAGAAGGAAGGGGAGGAAAAGAAAGAGATGGAGAAAGACAGAGGAAGAGAAATCAAGGTGACAAGGAAGAAAGGAGGGGGAGAGATTGGGAGAGGGCGGGGTGATGGGGAAGAAGAGAGGAAAGGAGATTGCACTTGAAAGTTATATTTGAAACCGACATTTTTTTTTCTCTTCATGGCTCAGAGTGTTTACTTTTTGGCGAAATCCAATGTCGGGGTTCATTTAGCCACGGTTGACTCTCCTGACCCTGGACAACTTGAGAACAGACAGTGTGAATCAGTGACTCAGAATAGGTTCAGAAAATATTTTTCACTGGCTACATAGTGGGAATCAAGAAAAATAAAGTGCTATTCCACCCCAATGCAATACTCGGCAGGAAGAGAAGGGCGGGTTTCCACCTCAAACCGGCTACTTCTCAGCTCTGTCCTCAGCAATTAGGTAAGAAGAGACCGAAATGGCTCACCTGGGCCTCCCTTTCCTTTCAGGTTAGCTTTGGAAAGACTCACCAGCTCAGGACACACCCACCCCTAGGAGACAGGGCCGCCGGTGAAGGGAGATGCAGTCCCAGTGACTCTCGGAAGCAGAAAAGCTCAGAGCTTAAGGAGGTGAGTTTGGGGTCCTAGTTCTGCCACTCATTTGCGGTGTGACCTTGGGCAAGTCCCATCTCTGACATCTTGATTTTCTGACCTCAGAGGGAGTCATCACTGCCTGAGCTCTAATAAAAGTAAGTATGTAAAGATTGAGCATAGAAACTGGTGTATAGCAAGTGCATGTTAATTCGTGGGGGCTGCTGTTTTATAATTATTTTAATTTTGCATTATTATATGGATATCTGCTCCTATGTGGCTGTGATCTGGACCTACTGTCTCCCTTGTCCTATTGGAATAGAAGATAATCCTGGTGTCTGGTCTGGTTCCCCCTGGTGTCAGGACTAGCTCTCTCTATGATGGTGCCTCTGAGGTTTAGAATGCTTCCTGGACTTCATTCCTGAGGGCATGCTCCCCCTGCCGCGACATCACACATCCACCCCTGACTGGGAAGAGGATGGGAGAGCTTCCACAGCAGGTGCTGAGCAGCCATTGTGTGCCAAGGCACGGGCTAACCACTTCACTTTTGTTTTTCCATTTAAGCCTTACAGTAGCCTCTGAGGTAGGTATAATTATTCCCGTTTTACAGATGAGGAGACTGAGGCTACGAGAGGTGGAGTGGGTTCCTCAGGATGACACAACCAGCAAATGGCAGAGCCAAGATTTGAACTTGACTCAACGATCTTTTTGCAGTCCTCACTGCCTCCCAAGATGCAATATCATGACTCTGTGTGGTCACCGTGTAGGAGAACAACTCGGAAAGCAGTGCTTTGGACCCATTTCTACAGCAAGATCGGCTTCATTCAGCTAAGTGTGTTTCCTTCAATTTTAAAAATTAGATTTGAAGAAAAACACAAAGCATTGAAAAGTACAAGAAACTAGTAATGCATCTATCCATCCATCTGTCTAAACCACACACATACACACACACACTACATACACTTGCACACACACATATGCATAAGCTAAATGGAGTTAATTAAGTTAAAACTAGTAAATCTAACAGACCAGATTAACACAACGGTCAAAACTGTAGGAAATATAGTATTTTGAAAAAAGAATAAATCCAGCCAATTACAGATTTATGTTGACGCCAGCCCAGTTACCACAGTTTTACAATAATCATTGATCAATCAACGTTTTATGACAAAACTATAATTTTCATGTGTTTCATCCTCACCTAAAAGTTTCCTCGGTTGCTTAATTCCCAGAACGTGATTCCGTAAATCTTTCTCTCTGCGATATTAAGTAGATAATAAGAATGCCATGAAAGATTTGCTTATGGTTTAAACCACAGTTGCAAATGATTTATAATTAAGGCCAAATCTAAGACAAAACATTATTAAAGCCAAAACCTGCTCTAAATTGGCCTGGTCTGCTTGGGGCTTCAGAAATTTATTGGAGTTTGATGACAGTATTTCCTTGGGTGAGATCCAAGGGGTCAGCTGACACCAAGGGGAGATATTTATGAGTAAGGGTATGCTGTGGAAATCACTGGGGCATCCCTGGTGGCAACAGCCAAGGGAATGGACGTGACTCCATGTGCCACCTTCAAGGGCAAAACTCTCAGTGTGGGTTCCTCCAGGCAAGTCAACTGCAAATGTGTGACCCAGAGTCTGCCCTGCCTTCACAGGTCTGAGAGGAGAGTATCCCCAGCAGGAGCCCAGTGTGACTGGAGCCTACTGTGAGTGAGGAGAGGGGTCAGGGCCTCTCCAGTGGGCTGAGAGGACCTTGGCTTTCACAGTGATGGAGAGCCCGTCAGAGGGCTTTGAGTCAGGTAGTGATCTATCAGAACAGCATTTTAAAAGTGATTGTTCTGAGTGCTGTCTGGAGAACAGACTGTAGGGGGCAGGAGTGGAAGCAGAAAGATAAGAAAGGAGAATTTCCTGTCCACCAGCTGGGAAAGGAAGGTGGCTTAAACCAGGAGGTTGTGGTAGAGAGGGGAAAACAGGGTTGCGTTTGAGATACTGTCTGTAATTGAGTGGACAGAACTTGTTGACAAACTGGTTACTGGATGTGACAAGAAGACAGGAGTAAAGGCCAAGTCGCAGGTTTCTGGCCTGAGCAATGTGGTGATCATTGTTGCTGTTCCCTGAAATGGAGAGGACTGGGGTGTGGCAACAGGTTGCAGAAAGGACGGTATGGCCTCAAGTCTCTGGTGATGGACGTGGGAAGTCTGAGGTGCCATTAGTGTCCATCTGGGAAGGTCAGGGAGGCAGGTGGATATATGAGTCTGGAGTCTAGGAGAGAGATCAAGCTGGAGATATAAATTTTGAAGTCATCAGCCCAAGGATGATTTTAAAGCCATGAGATCACCAAGAACTGAGGACAGATAAGTCTAAGAGAAGGTCTGCAGGCTGAGCCTTGGAGCCTGAGACATTTAGACATCAGAAGAAAGGAGATACCTAAGCCCAGGGCATCAAGAAGGAGCTGTCAGTGACATAGAAGAAATTCAAGAGAATGTGGTGTCCTGCAGGTGGCAAAAAACCAGGGTGAAGCCATCAGTTGTATCAAAGACTGGAGGAGGTCAAGTAAGATGAATAATGGAACCTTACCACTGGCTTTGGAAACATGGCAGTCATTGGCGACTGTGACAGAAAAGCTTGGAGTTAGTTCCTGGACCACACTTTGACATCTCATCATCAGCCTTCACCAAGAGACATTCCAAGAGTCAGCGGTGTAAAAATCACTTCATTTCTTGGAGACATGTCTTTGAGGAACGTCCTGCACCACATCACAGCTCCTTAGGCATGAGCACCCATGGGAGGTATTTCTCCCAGAGGAACATCAAGGAAATCTTCTTTTGAACAACTGACTGAACTTTCCATCTTCAAACTCCTGGATTCCTGTTTCCTTCTTTGCATCGGCCACCAGTTGCCCAGCAGTGGCATAGGGATGCATTTTTGTGTGCCGGACATACTCTTGGCTCTCTCTTTTTTTTTTGTTGTTGTTGTTCTCATTTTCCTGGTTACATTGCCTGTTTACCTAGTCTATGTTTATTGTATTTTTTTTATAAGGGGGAGGTAATTCGGTTTATTCATTGGTTTCCGCTCGGAGGAGGTACTGGGGATTGAACCCAGGACCTCTTACCTACTGAGCGTGTGCTCTACCACTTGAGCTATACCCTTCCCCCTAGTCTATTTTTATTTTAATCCTCCTTTAATGTGTGCATTTCTCTCAACAGTGTGTATTTCTGGTGTGTGATCACTGCAGATCTTTTTGGAACCATATGGGGTGGGTATTAAATAGTGCAGCAAATGCCAAATGTTATAGTGGTTTCATAGATACCACTGGGTCTTGATTAAGGACTTGCATGCATTATGATGGAGAGGAAATAGGCCTGGGCACAGAGCCAGGGGATAATCTAGTTCTGGCTCTGCCACTAAATAGCTTTGTGACCCTGGCAGATCAGTCTCCCTCTCTGAGCTTCACCTTCTTTGACTATCACACACAGGGTTGTACTAGCTCAGGGTTAGCAAATATGAAGCACATACGCACTGACCATAAACCTCCGTAGCAGACATCACTAATCAATAAGGCACTCTTTGGCGTTGAGCTCAAATAAGACATCAGAATCCTTCTTAACACAGTACTTCAGGCTCCAATGATAAGTTAATAGGAGTTGGTGTGCTAAATGAGATCTTGCAGTACAGGACTAAATGATGTCTCAGAGTGAGGTGGACTGCTGGCCATGAGCTAGAACTGTAGTAGTATCTGTAGTGACATTTCATTGCTCCCAAGAAAAAATTCCATGGCAGAGGGGGTGAGAAAACTCTGTAATAACTATAAAGGGCACCATGCATATCCTAGCATTTGTCGTTGAATATGTCATCAAGAATGACATTTGGACCATACCTTCTATCTATTTAAGATGAGAGCTTGGGAACTTGAGATACAAAGAATTGCTACCTATCCAAGTCTGAATGCTTGTTTTCAGAGAAAGACATGTCTTCTACTGGGATAAGCAAATTCATTTAATTTCTACAGTCTTTAAAAGCTTTTTATGAACGTAACCCAGTATTTCTATTCAAATCACCTTTCACAAGTCTGAGGGGAAAATTTTTTTCTTAATAGACAATCTGGGTAATTACTTTTTAATTAATTAATTGATTAAAGAATTCCCTGTCACTGCATTTAATTGAGTATATCTTTGTGTTCTGTGTCCAGGATTCATTGAGCCCTAATTGTGTGATTGACTCTTCCTTCCCAAAACTTTATGAGGTAGCTAATTTTATTATTCCTATTTTATAGCTAGAAAATTGAGGCTCAGAGAGGTGACTAGACCAACATGTTTTCTAAAAACGTCTTCAGTAGCATCTTTGATGTAATACAATTCTAATCCTAAAACTTACAAGAATTCTGGTCTCTGACCTTTGTTTTTGAAACACCAATGAGAAATTGATGATGGCTTCAGTAGAGGGGATGTGAGCAGACTTTTATCTCAGAAGGTGATATTTTCTACCTTCATCCATTTCCTCAGTCACTCCTTCAACCTATGAGGTTGGCGCTGTTGTGATACCCCTTTTACAGACGGGAAAACGAGGCTTTGAAAGCTGTACCTTGCCTAAGGTCATACGATTTGAACCCCATGTGTATGTCATTCCGGATTCCTTCTTCCATGATAAAACTTCCTCTCAGGATTAACCACAGGCAGACATCACTCCTTTTCAGAAGTGAAAATGAAGGGACAAGATGATTTCTGGGATTTCTAATGTGGACCCTTTTAAAATTCATACGCACAGATGTTGGGGGAGGAGGGAGAGAGACTTGGCCACTGGAGAGACATGGTGATAGACGGCTGCTTGCGTTTGGTGATCTTGATCTCCTGTTGTGGGTGACAGGTGGGTTACCAGGTTCTGTGGGCAGAAATGTTTTTTTTTAGGGGTTGGAATCCACTCCGATCCAGGCACTACTGACAATAAACACTTGCTGAAAGAATGATGCTTGAATGAATGAATGAATGAATGGTCACTCTGCTTGTCCCCCCTCCATATCGTCAGACCAGACTCTGGTAAATATCCTACATGCCGCATCTTTCAAAAACTCCTTTACAACCTTGAGCCTTGCCTGCTCTGCCCTCCAGAGCTCTGGAGGCACTAACAACCCTCCTTACCCTTCACCCATTTCTGCCTTTGGAGTCGCATCCAGGGAATTTGCTGCAGCAGCAGGAACTGGCTGACAACACAATTCTTCCTGTTTCCTGGGAAAGCCTTTAGTTTGCTTTGTTCTGTACTTGAAAGTGAGCAGGCACCATACTGTTGAGAACAGCTACTTTAGACCCAGCTGTTTGGGACACAAGGGATGTTGGGCTGGGCGGGGGAGGTGAGAGGAAGCCAGCTTTGGGGACAAGGAGGCCGGATTTGAGTCCATCCCCACTGTGTGACCCTGGATATGTCATTGGCGCTCACTGAACCTAGGTTCAGCTGTCTTTCCAATCCAGGAGGCTGAGCTGCTCCTGAGGTCCAAAACATAACGTTGCGTAAGTTCACAATCAGTGCCTTCTGTGAAACAGGAGTGGAAAAAATCCTGGCTGGTCTGATTTCAAAAACAATGGATCCCCTATCCTTTCCTGGGTGCATCTTTGGAGAGGCAGGAGAGAGGGTCCTGGGTCCTGACTTTCTGATGGGGGAGTGGAGGGTGATGCTGGGTGGGAGAAGAAAGACTTGAAGATAATGAGAAATTGCATCAACTTTCCCCAGAGCTGTTTCTGATTCTCCAAGCAAGCAAAAATAAAGGGGGGAGGGGTGTGGGGGAGAAAGAGGCATTTATTTTGGAGCTGTATTGGAAGCAGAAGTGTCAACTGGCTGAAATGCCACCTTCTCTTGCTGGCGAGTGGTGTGGGTGACAGCCCGCACATCCAAATGAGGGAGTGATTAGACCGCGCTTGCTTCTGAAGATGGATTTCTTGGATGGGGGAGCGGGCTGGGGGCTGGGGGCTGGGCTGGTGTAGAGGGGACGGCAACATGAGGCTTTGGCAAGTTAATTAGGGTTCAGGAGTCCAGCGAGCAGGGAGAGAGGCTGGATTTGCATAAAGCCCATTTACATAATGTTCTTCACAAATTGTGCAGCCAGAAGGCTTGGGGCTGGCAGGAAGGGGGAGGTGGTTGGATGCCTGAGGCAGCAGCAGCCAAGGGGGAAGGGCGAGGCCCAAGACGGCCCCCTGGCCTCCCTCCTGTCCTGTCTGTCTCCACCATGGCACACCCTGCAGCACCCTTCCCTCCCACCTCCCAGGCCTCCCCATACCATTTTTGTCCCAGCCCCAAACTGCCCCAAACTGCCCCAAACTGCCCCATGCCACCCTGTCTCCCCAGTGCAGTCAGAGATACCTAAAATGCCCCTATGATCACAGGTCTCCAGTGCTTAAACCTTTTGGTGTCTCCCTCAGGATTAAGTCCCATCACCTCAACCACCCTGTTGACCCTTCCTCTCTGACCCCGACCCTGTCTTCCCTCTTATTCTGTCTTCCTTCCTCAGCTCAGTCCTGCTGAGTGACTCTTGGGGCCCGGAACATGTTTTGCTCTCACACGCCTTTGCTCCTGCTGTCACCTGTGTGGAAATGCCCATCCCACAAAGGCCAGCCTCTGTGACAGACCCCTGCACCCTTGTTTCAAACGCCCGCCCTGCTCTGGGGGCATTTCTTCACACCCCTGCAGCCTTCTCAAGTGGACGAAAAGCCTCTTTGATATGGCCAGAACTTGTGCTGCGTAGGCCTTGCTTGGTGAGGGTCTCTTTCTGAATCAGACTCCTTCAGGAACGAAAGGAGCTTGACAGACACATCTCTGTACCCAGCTGGGCAGGGACACGCAAACAGTGTGCACCCAATAAATGCTGACTGGTTGAATGAGATGTGCCTTCCCAGCCGCATATTGAGGCTAGGGTCGTGTCTGCCTGAAAGGGGCCAGACCAGCTCTTTAATTCCTCTGGGTTTCTCTCCACACCTGCTTTCTCATCGTCATCATAACCAGTCCTGGGTTCGAGCCACAGTGGACAAGGAGAAGGTGCCCAGAAGGGTACGGTGGTCTCGGAGCTGGACCTTCCACTGAGTGTAAGACAATAAAAGGCAGACAAAAGGGAAAAAGACATCCCAGGCTGGGCAAACGGGGAGGTTAAAAAGTGCACGGAGCATTAGAGCATGGGAAGGGGGCTGAGTGGCCCGGAGCCAGATGAGAAGCAGGGAAAATTTGGTGAGGCTTGAATTCTGGTCTTGAAGAGGCTGAAGTAGATCTGGTGAATTTTCGTAAGTCTCTGAAGGTTTGTGTTCAAGGAGAAGAAATAGAACAGTGGCATCTAACTGAGCACCTACTGTGTGCCACTAACGTGATTTCATTCCACAGCCTTGCACTGTAGGTCTTACTCCCCCCATAATTACCCTGTTGGGAGGATGGGCATGCTGCCCTCACTCACTTGAGTCTCACAGCTCATAAGCAAGCAGGGCTTTGAACTCTGGTTTCAAATCCTGGTCAGCCTTCTGAATCTGATGTATTTGTGTATTAGAGAAATACAAAAAAAAAAAAAAAAAAAAGAAAAAAAAGAAAGAAAGGGAACTAGAAGAGAGAGGCAGAGAAAGGGGCCAGAGGACGGCAGACAGACTGCCAGAGAGAGAAGGAAAGGAAGAAATCAAGGGGGACTGGCTGAGAAAATCAGAAGAAAGGAAATTCACAGGTGTCAGTTGCCCTGGAGAGCAGCCGAGATGCTTTTGCTCCAAGACAGACCTGTCTGATACAACTTTCTGTGATGTTGTTCTCGATCTGCTGTCCAACACAATAGCTGCTAGCCTTATGTGGCTATGGAGCCCTTGAAATGTGGCTGAGCAACTGAGGAACTGAATTTTAATTGCATTTAAATTTAGATATGCATAGCCATGTATTTGAATGTATTAATTTATATTTAAATTTGAACGGCCATCTGAAGTGGTGGCCACAGAATCAGAAGTGCTGCTCTAAGAACAGTCCTTTTTTTTTTTCTATCAAGGGCCTGGCTTGGGTTTCCTTTGAGTTCTTCTCAGCCTCCTAGTCTGGGGCTCTGTTCTGAAACAGGCACCCCTGATAATTCTCTCCCTCATATTCCTGGACATCCCACCCACACAGAGGTTTAATTTTAGCTGATTCTCTCTCAAGGACAAAGTATATATTTTTATTTTAATTTATGTCGCCTGAACCATTTCCAAGTTTTACTTTTAGAACCTGTCAATATTAGTGACATGTGGCATTTTAGGTACTTTTCTGCTGGTGGGGCCGAAATTTATTGTCATTTTATGTCACTCGGCAAAATGCACAAAATGCCAGAAGTGTTATAAACAGAGACGATTTATGTTCGGGTTGGGGTGAGGTTAAGAGAATGAATATAATCCATTTTTTTTCCAGAGACTTTTATGTGAGTGTGCCGGCCAGCCAGCAGGTGCACATTTGACACTCGGTGGGAAGTCCTTTCCAAGCAACGGGAGATGGCAGATGTAGACAGGGCCTAGTTACTGCTGCCTGGGACTGATCGTGCCATGCTCTCGTGTGTGTGTGTGTGTGTGTTGTGTTGTGTGTGTACTGGCTCCAGGGTCTCAGGTACCCAGTATGGAGTTGTGCACACAGTAGGTGCTGAATTAAAGCTTGAGGCAGAAAGGATGAAGGAGGGGAATTTGAGACATAAATGGGGATTCGAATGGCTCCTCTGTTCCAACTTCATAAGAGTGGTCTTCTGGAACCTTGTCATTCCACTGCTCTGAAACTTTCAGTGGCTCCCTAGGACCCTGGGGTTCTGGCTTCTCAGCTCTGTCGAGATCCGGTACCTGAGGGTGTCTCTGGCCTCACCTCCTCCGAGTCACTTGCAGCACTCTGAAACTTTTATATTCTTACTCCGTCTTGCTTTCGCATGTGTATTCCTGCAGCTGGAATTGTCCCCGTCCTCTTTCTCCTTGTGGCCATTCTTCAGTAACCGGCTCCAATTCCTCTGTCCTTTGCAGCCTTCATCCCTCTGTCCTCCCAAAGAGCGATGATTTTGGGGAGTCTCCTATCAAACACACACACACACACACACACACTCTCTCTCTCTCCCCCTCCTTCTCCCCCTCTCTCCCCACATTGCCCTGTTTGCTTTGCTTCTCTGTTGCCCCCAAAAGATCACAGGCTACTTGAGGGCATGGTCTGGGGAGCTGCAATCATCTTGTTCTGGGTGTGTACTAATAAGCTAACAAGGGAAAGATAATTAGATGCCATAACAAACAGGTTCCAGTTGAGTTGGTCCTCAGCATCACCATTGCTGGATTAGGATTGAGCTATGTTGTAACTGCTAAGTCAATTATCGCTGTTCACCTTCTTTCCAATTTCTAAACCTTATGGCTATTGTCTTTTCCCCAATGTGCTCTGTCCTTAGATATTTATTCCTTGAAAAAATTCCTTTATTGTAATTTTATTGGGTTTGGGGGAGGGAAATATATTAAAGAGGTGTGTTCAATCCACCGTCTTAACTAGAGGTCAGTAACAAATGACAGTCTATGTTAGATTTTGGGAAAATTGCTTCTCTTCCCTGGGTCTCTGATTCTTTATCTATGAAGTGAGGGAGTTGGGCTGGATGAGTGTTTGATGCATCATGAGCAGGAGTTTGGATTTCATGTGACAGCAGCCACTCCCTGTGATCCTCCACTGCCACTGGCATTTGGCTTGTGTTGTGAAATCTCTATCATTGGTGTCCTGCCTCCCAAACTGTACAGTTGGTGGAAGGTTCTGAAGTCCCCCCTTATTTGTGGTGACAGTAACTTTCACTCATCCAGAGAACCCAGAGTTCTCACCCTCACCTAATGGAAGTCTTGGGCCAACCCACGAGAAACCTTGAATCCTATCTTATAGATGAGAAGTGCAAGCCTTGGAGGAGGGAAGAAACTTGCCTAAAGTCATAGGGAAAGTCAGTAAGGAGCCAAGTGCCAATCTCGGTCTGACCGACCTTCGACCCCGATGTGCCCAGCATCCCACCCATCATGGATGCTCAGCCTATATTTTTTTTGGAGCAGGAAATGATGACCCTTGGGTTGGGTCACTGAGGAGCCATAAGGGCAAGAAACATCATCTCAAAATTAATTATACAGCATAATGTTTTAAAGGTTCATCCACATTATAGCATGTACTTTGTTCTTTTTATGGCTGAATAATATTCCATTGTGTAAACATATACCACATTTTGTTTATTAATTAATTAGTTGATGGACATTTGGGTTATTTCCGCTTTTCAGATATTGTGAAAAATGCTACTATGAACATTCGTGTACAAGTACTTATCTGATGCTGAGTTCAAGAAGCCAGACACAAAAGGTCATGTATGTGAATCCACACAAACAGAAAGAAGATTGGGGGTTGCCAGGGTCTGGGGGGAGGAGGGAACAGGAAGTGACTATTTAGTGGATATGAGGTTTCGTTTTGGGGTGATAAAAATGTTTTGGAACTGCATAGAGATGATGGTTACACAACACTGAGAATGTATTAAATACCACCAAATTGGACACTTTTTAAAGGGGTTAATTTTATGTCATGTGAACTTCACCTCAGTAAAACAATTCACTGCTGGAGACTTCACTCCAGTAACGTTCAGTGCAGCCTGCTGTGTGTTTGTGGGCTCTCCATTTGAAAAAGTAGTAGGCACTTGGGAAAGATTTGTGGCATAGATTCACAAATTGTCAAGTTGACTGCTTCTGTCTTCAACCAAGTCTGGTCCCCAGGACAGTGGCATCAGCACCCCCAGGGCTGGTTAGAAATGCAGAATCTTGGTACCCTGCCCCCCCACACTGAATCTCTATGTGAAGCACATGTTTGCCTCTTGAGCATGCTTCCTCAGTCTCCTTGTCTTGTCACTGAATAGAGAAATGGCGGGTGAATATTGACGATAAATCCCCCTGAAGTCTGTCTTCACTAAATAGGACTGTGGTCTGTCTGTTCGTCTGTCTGTCTCTCTTCCCTCTTCTGGTCAGTCTTCTTCTGTCTCTCCTTCCCGCCTCTTCCTCCCTCCAGTGCTTCCCCTCTCAGCGAGTCCCTACCCTCCTGCATTCTCTGAATTGATTTTTCTCACTCATCTTGGCAGGTTAGTAATCACCATTCTCAGCAGAAATTCCTTCCATTTCATTACACTGGGTGAGAAATATTGGGCAGCAGGGGGTGGAGTTGGGGCTGTTTCACATCACCCCCATCTTTGCGTCAGACGGGGTGGTGGTGGGGGGATTTCTATTCTGGGGACCCCCTAGGAAGGAGGCCAGTGGTGCAAAAGGGAGTGGAGACCCCTTTGTTGCTCTTACCAGCCTTGAGGTCCTGCCCCCTCTCCAGCTCCCAGGCCCCCTGCCTTTCTCTGTCCTCAGTCAAGACTCGCATCTGAGGGTTTCCTGTGGCTCACAGAGCCTACTTCTGTGTATCGCTCCACTTAATCGTCACAACACTTCTGCGAGGTTGGGATGGTCACCTCCACCGTACAGGTGGGGAAGTGAGGCCTGGAGACGTGGCACCACTTGCGAGACCCCTGGAAACTAGAATCCTGTCTTGAGGCTTTGGCAAGGGTGTCCCGAACTGCACCCAAGCTGCTCAGTGAAGGGACTGCTCCATCATCTCCCTGCCGTGGTGTGGTCCTAGCAGAGAGAGCTCAGCATTTGTGGTCCCATGAACTTGGGTTCCCACCTCAGCTCTGCACTTACTGGTTATGCTGCTCTGGGAAAATGGCTGCATCTCCCTGGCCCTCCCTCTCCTTAGCTGTCCAGTGGGGATGGGACAGAGCCGGCAGAACACAGTTCCTAAGATGAGAAGCTCTGTCTTGTAAACCTGCGCTTCCCTCACAAGCTGTGCCACCCAGCGGACGCTGCATCACCTCTTGGTGGTTCCATCCCCCGTCCTCAAAGCATGTTTAGAAATAATGTGTGTCCCTCTGGATTATTGTAGGGATTCCATGAGCAAGCTCCTCTGCAGCTTATAGCACATGCCTGGCACATGGGCAAGTGCACAATAAATGTCCTCAGCTGAAACAATTATCATTATATTTCATCGACTCTAAGATGCTGTCACAGTGGCAAGATGTACCCTGGATTCAGAGATGCTAACATACGAAAAAAAAGTGTGCTTAGAATCAAGAACATCCTCCTGTGTGTGGCTCCTACCCCTTGTGAGGCTTGAGGACGGGCACCTTCCATGCCTCTGCTACTGAATCCTGACAATAATCCTAAAAAGTGGGGTTTATCCTCCCCATTACATAGCTGAGAAGACTGAGGCCCAGGGAGGTGAAGTCACTTAACCTTATGTTATATTATTTGTAATAAGTGAAGCTGGGACCAATCCAGGTCTCTGCTACCAAATCCAAAGTGCCAAATAAAAAAAAGCAGACACAATCATGTTTTGCAGAGTACAAAATTCCAGTCATATGTGTAGGGTGAAAAAAGGAGGGAAACTTATAATAATATTATTATTATTGTTAATAACACCTACATAGCATTAGGTGACTATCAGGTGCCAGGCACTGGGCTAAGGGATCTATCTGGATTACCTCATTTAATTCCAGCAACAGCTCTCTGTTATAATCCTTGTTTTACAAGGGAGCAAACTGAGGCTCAGAGAGGTAGAGCAACTTACCTTAGATCACACAGCCAGGGAATGGTGAAGCTTATGGCTTCTTTACCCTTAACCTAAAATTGGAAGCTGCTCACTCTGGGTGCCAGGAGCTTAGCCAGAAGGACCTTCTCTACCCTTGGGGGCCTCCCTTTGACCCCCTGCCCCACCCAGGCTCCAAGGTGGGAGTCTACTAGGTTCTCACCCACTTTTCTGTGACTAGTCTTTCTTCAGCCCCTCTCCTTGCTTGTCAGGATCCGAGCTGGGGCAGCAGGCATGGTGGAGAGAGTGTATGGTATGCAGATCGCTCTATTAAAATTTCATGTGGATTCAAAAATTCAGTGTTGACTCCGGTGACGCAAATAGGTATGAAAATTCCAAGGAAGGCACACTCATTGTTACTGAAATCAAATGGTTGAACAGCCACTAATGAGGCAGACAAGGAGCCTTGCTCACCCTCTGAGGATTGGGGGAGCCGAGAGGAGCAATCGCGCTACATTATTCATACCCTCTTGTTTGAGTTTTAAATCTCAAGAAGGCTCTGGAAGGGGAAGGGAGAGAGGGCAGAGGCAGCGGAGGGGGTGGCGGGAAGACGGCCCCACTCTGCTAGCTGCAGTAGGTCGGGTGACTAATTGACAAGGACTCACAGAGCCCCTTCCCCAGGGTGCCCCTCTCTTCCAGCTCTCATTTTCAGCTCCTGCCCACAAGCACCTGCTACGGTGCTAGATTTCCTCCATTAGTGGCTGTGTGTTGTGTGTGAGCTTGAGATGCCGAAGGACGAAGCTGGCATATGCACCTGGCCTCGGGTCCTGGCTCTGTGAGCTTAGGCTGGTGGCTAGACCTCTCTGAGCCTAAGTTTCTTCCCCTACAAAATGGTGACACCAACCGGTGGCTCTTCTACCTAGTTTGGGTTAGGGAAATGGCATTTCTGAGGTTCAAATGCTAAGTACATTGTAGCACTTCTCACACTTGAATACTTACAGGGGTCACACAGGGATCTTGTTGGATGGAGATTCTGATTCAGCAAGTCAGGGATGGGGCCTGAGATTCTGCATTTCCAGCTAGCACCCAGGTGAGGCGGATGCTGCTGGTTTGTGGACACCACCCTTTGAGCATCAAACTAGACCATAATAATAGGGAAGCACTGTGTAGGGTCGATCTGCTGGTCCTAAAGCCTTTCTGTGCACCCGCATCCCTGGGAAGTTTGGAAGGACACAATGTTCATGGCATTCCTTGAAGGTCGAGTTTAATTGGGTCCAGGCATCTGTAGCTTTAAACCCCTGCCCCTCTTGGTTCTTATATGCAGCCAGATTGTGGCAGTTCTTATTACTGATACTTCTCAGTTGTGTATTCCTTTCATATTTCCTGGCCATTTTGTAAGACTCTTTCTTTCTCAGTTCCCCTCCAATGTCCAGTGCCACCATGTGCTGAATGCCTAAGAGGATGCATTTCTTCCTTTTCACAGAGCAAAATGCAGGAGCCTGAAGACCCACTCACTTGCTCTCTGAGGGGGAAGAGATGCTGCACCCCAGGGGCAGCACCCCCTTTCCAGCTTCTAAGGATGCACTTGGGGTCCCCTCTGTGGCGAGATGGGGAAAGTGTGAATCAGGGGCCATCTGAGCAGCTGTCCCTTCAGTGCTGAGATTGCTGCCCGGTCGCACTGGTGACACACACTCTAAAAGTGTAAACTATACTCCAGAGGAGCCATGGCGGTAACGCCGGCTTGCTGGGAAGGGACTGATCTCCACCTGTGTGGAATGTGCAGCCCCACCATTGACCACGCACCCAGCATAACTAATAAACAGGTTCCCAAGCGGAGCACTCCCTGCGTTTTGTAATTATTACTCGGCTATAAAAATGCCTTCTCCCTCCTGCCAACATTATCTTAGTAAACGTTATGAGCGCTCACGAGGTTAATGCAAGGCTGTAAATCCGCAGTGGGTCGAACAAGTGAGACTTGAGGAACTGTTCATAAATCTACAGGAATGGCTCCAGTTTGTTTATTTAATAAAATACCATTTCATACAAATGCACAGGGCACTGCAGGGTTCGTACCTTGATGGGTGCGCCTGGGGAGGGGGTGGTGAGGATGGCAGGTGCATGCACATGGGTGTGCCCAGCGCCCCATGCACATGAGTGGAGCATGTGACCATGTGGCGCCTGGATAGCCACATGGTCTGTTACCACACCAGCCGTTCTGAACTCAGTTACCTGCTCCACTTAAGGCAGCTTGTTGTCTCGGAATTCTTTAATGGGCCTCGTCAACATTTGAAACGATGCTGCAAAGCCCAGGACATGTGTAACACTTTGCACAACATGAACACCTCCCCGAGACAATCTTCTGGGATTTGTTAGGGGTGCTTTGCCCACGCTGGGCTGCTAAATCAAAAAGAAGTCAGGCTTCCCCACACGTTGTGGAGTAAAATGCTAAAAGCACGGGCATTGGAGTAAACAGATGTGGGTTCTAGCCTTGATTTGCCCCTTACCGGGAAGAAGGCCTTGGTGTTCACCTCTCGGCTCAGTTTCCTTCTCTGTACCATAGATAGTGTCACCTGTACTTTCAGGAGTACGGATGTGAGATGCAGGAGGACTGGAATGGGGACCAAGATGGCTTTCTTTGCTGTTTCATTCACCTGCAAGTCCTCAGCATTGCAGTAACCCTGAGATGCCTTTGTAATTAGTTTTGGCTGTGGGTCATCTTCAGGGCCTTCATTTTTTTCTTTTCAGTTGGCTGGGCCCTAACCTGGAAATGAATGACCCTAGGATGGGATCAATGTAAACAGCAGAGATTCTGCAGAACCTGCAAGCGGCGTTTCTGTCATATGGGGATTTGCATCCCTGAGCCTGTCATGGGAATCAAGTCACTCAGCAAAGGAGACGGACAGTGTGGCCTCGTGAGGACCACGATGTTGGTAGACCAGGGTTTGAGTCCTAACTCTAACACTTAACTATCGGAGTGACCTCTGTGGTCAAGTGTTTTAACCCCTGGATTCCTGTGAAATAGTTATAACATCTGCCTGTCAGGGTTATGAGCATGACATGAGCTGACGTGGGGGAAGAGTTCGTTAGGCCTGGCATGCTGTACAAACTTAATAAATAGTGGGTAGATAGATAGTGGAGGATACAAGAGAGAGGCAGAAATGAGGGTGACCAGCCTGTCTCCTGGGACTGTCCCAGTTTGAAAACTGAAAGGTCTCATATCCTGGGAACTCCCTCGATCCTGGAAAAACTGGATGGTTGGTCGCCTTAGCAGAAATGGCTAAGTCAATGCTTGAAGCACTCTTTTAACTCTGGGTTTAATTTGGCCACAGCTATTGATGATTTAATAACACCTGGCTGATTATAGAGGCTTCATCTAAAAGCCTCTAATTCCCCCAGGCTAATTGCTGAGCTTTTGATTAACCCAGTGGCTCTCATTAGAATCACCTGAAGAGATTTCCAAACATACCAATGACTGGGCCTCACCCGAGACCAGTGTCTCTCCAGCTCACTGCTGTTGACATATTGGGCAGAATAGTTCTTTGTGGCGGGGGGCTGTTGTGTGCTTTGAGGGGTGTTGAGCAGCATCCTTGGACTCTACTCTGAAGATGCCAGCAGCAATGTCCTAGTCTTGTGATGAATAAAAACAACTCCTGGATGGCAGACTCACCCCAAGTTGAGAACTACTGCTCCTGACCAACTCAGGAATCTGGGGGCAGGGTAGGAACTGAGCCTTTGTTTTTCACCTTAAGTTCCCTTCCCCCAGCTGATTGTAGCATTCAGCCAGGGCTAAACTTGTGAATGTGGCTGGATGCTGATGTTCAAAGGGAACTTTGGAAGTTGGAGAGGGCTGCAGTGGACTTGGGGTTTGGCCCAAGGTGATCATGGGGAAGAGAAGGTAGGCAAAGACCTCATTTGATAAAAGAGGTGCTGAATTCCTGTCCCCAGATATGCTCCTCTCTCCCACCTGCTACACAGCCCAGATCTCACCAGTACATAGGAATTCTTTTAGGGGGTTACAAATGCCCCATATGAGTCCTCTTTTAAGATACTTTTGGAAAGCAATACATGACACTGTTATTGGTCACTCATGACTTCTTCAGGGTGGGAGGCTGTGCTAGTTCTCAGAATGTTTCGACATGTTAAATCATTTGATCCTCAAAACTCTCTGGGGGAGGTGTGGGTTTACTTGTACACATTATGGAAAAATGACTCAGAGAAGTTAAGCAATCTTTGCAATGTCACACAGCTGGTTGGCAGCATAGGGGAAAGCAAAACTCAGGAGAAGTCACTGACATTTAGTGACTGACTTACTCTGCCTTTTGTTTCCTCCTGTCCCTCGGAGAACCAGGTGCTGGCTGAGCACTGTAAGAGTAGTGGTAGGATGTGTAAAATTCCCTGTGTTCCACCTTGGCCAGGAAGGAAACATTCCTGTATGCTAACCCTTGTACTTACCTCTTTGAATCATCCCAACATCCTTACGCAGGAATTGCTATGACTCTCTCTTTGGGAGAAAGGAACTGATTTGCCCAGGGTCCTGCAACTGGTAGTAGTGGGGATGTCAGGACCAAATATCAGGCTCAGGGATACAACATTCTATGGAGAATGCTGTCTACAGAATAGAAATTTCCATGTTCAAGTTTTTCGGCTGTCAGCATGAGAGGTGCTCCAGTGTTTGCAGGATTCCAGTAATTCCAGAATAACTTAGATCTGAGGGGAAGTGGCCACCAATTAAGTGTGTCTCCTAGGCATTTGGATTACTCTAAACATTCACGTAGTCAAAGATTTATTTCTTTTATATAAAATCTGGACCGGCCAGAGGGAAAACAGAAAATGAGGGCTAGGGTGGGGCACAAGGTCTTCCATGTTGATTCACCAGAGCCTCGTCCTCCCTCCACTAACAAAGTCCATCTTCAACCCAGAAGGGGTCTTCAGCCCAACTCTGCTGGAATTGGCTCTCCCCTCACCAGAAGTATCTACAGGTCTTGGAGCTGAGACAGGAAGTGACTCCAAGTGAGGTCAGCGTTTCTCATATTTCCTCCAAGGTGAAGGGTAGTCACAATGTAATTGTGAAAAGCGATTACAAGGATCATAACAGTACAAATCGAGAGTGAGTTTTCTGACTGCCAGGAGAGGAAACATTTTAGGATTGGCTTCCTAAGAGGAATCCATCATTTTGATTTTAGCTATGGCGGTTAACACAGCGTTTGGTCTAATTTTAGAAACACTCTGAGACAGGAATAGGGTTGTGCTGTGTCTTTGTCAGTCAGTAACTTAAATTTTCTGAGTCTAGGATGGATACTGGCTAAAAAATTACATTCAGGGAAAGTTCTATTTCTTCAGAATCACACCAGAATTTTCTAATGTAATGACAGTGATTCTTAACCCAAGCAGATCTGTGTATTGGTTGAAGTATCTTTGTTGATAACCACCAAGCTCAGAATTGAGAGAGAAGGGAACAATGTGGTTAGGAGGAGCCACGTCTCACTTGCATCACAGAGGAGACTTGGGAGATAAAATGGGGTTCAGTATTCAGAGAAAGTGGGAGAGTCATGGAGGCAGGAACAGCATATGTAAAGCCATGGGGGCATGAGGAACTCGGTTGTATGGGGGGTCAGGGGAAATTTTAGTGGTGGGAACAGGGAGTATATGGAATGGGGAAATCTAGGGATGCAGCTGGTTGAGAAAGATTTGGGCATTCTTACCCTGCAGTCTGCTTGCCCTCTGACACTCAGCAGAAGCAGGCTTTTACCCCAGTCCCCACACCTTCTCTGACTGGTGGCCTGGATGCCCAGCTTCCTGACCTCTATCATCACTGACCTCCTTTGAGGATTGGAAACTCACCTCCACCACCCTGTGGGCTTGGAACTCTGTTAGTTTACATGGAAAAGGAGAATTAGGGTTGCGTCTGAAATTAAGCCTATAAATCCACTGACCTTAAAATGGAGAGATCATCATGGAATGTCTGAGTGGGCCCAGTGTCATCACGAGAGTTCCTAAAAGCAGAAGAGAGAATCAGAGAGACAGCAACATGGGAAGGAGTCAGCCTGACATTGCTGGCTTTGAAGGTGGAGGAAGGGGCCAGGAGCCAAGGAGTGAGGCAGCCTCTGAAAGCTTTAAAAGCAAGGGAACTGATTCTGCCCTGACACCGCCCTGCTGACATCTTCATTTTAGCCTAGTGAGACCCATTTTGGGCTTCTGACCTCCAAACTCACAAAGCAAATCAACAGCTAAACACATAAATATCTCTTCGTCTCCTCAGCCAGGTTGATTCCTGAGGCCTCCTGGTGCAGTGGAAAGACTTGGGTTTTGCAGCCAAGCTGAGATGGGATTCAGTGGTGGCTGGGCCACTTGCTTGTGAGCACATTGCTTAACCTCCGTGAGCATTAGTTTACCCACCTGACAAATGGGGATAGTAATAGGCAACATTGGACTGCAGTAGATCCAACCTCATAAAGCTGTTATATTACTGATATATTGTATATTAATTCAAGTAAAGCAGTATGATAATTGCTATAACTTGCAGGAGGCATGAGGAAATGTGGGAATTATTAATCCTTCCAGTGGGGGCCGATAATCGTAGAAAATTTCCCATAGAAGGTCATACCCAAGCTGAACTTTAAATAGGGGTAACATACATGAAAGGCTTAGTAAAATACCTGATGTGAATTATATGCTCAGAAAGAAAATGTAAGAGAATAAGAAATGAGGTTGGTGGGGGATCCAGGACTCCCTCCCAGCTCCCTACCGAGTCGGACGCACCTCAGTGCTAAGCCTTCTCCTATTCCTGCTTCTCCTTCTTGCCCCATTGCTGCACGCATACTTGGTCCTGAATCCTACTGCAGGGGCACCCAGCAGGCACAGACATGACAGGAGAGGGAGAGAGGCAGAGCTGGAAAGAGGGGCTTGAGGAAGATTGATGCCGGCATTGTTGTCATGGCAACGACAGGATGGGCTTGAGGCCCCACTGCCAGGAGCAGCTCCTCCAGCTCTTCCTGGATTCCAGAGTCTTTGAGGAGAGGCAAGAGGCTCAGGTAGGGTCCCTGAGGACACAGATGGGGCCTTAGGGTGACAGCCAGTGAGAGGAGGCTCTGGGATCTTGGATGCTCTTCTGGCAGCACCTGCTGGAATTGCCCCAGAATTGAAAGATGGGGAAGCTGAATATTAAAGAGCATGGTGAGGATACATTTTCTAAGTACCTACTATGTAGGTGGTACCTGGTACCTTCAGATCACTTCTAATTACTTATCTCTTTTCCACCAGACTATGTGATTTGGAAGGACAGGGAGACATCTTGGGTATATGATATGTGTCAGAGAGACCTGGGCTCAAATCCTTGTTCTGCCCCTTACCAGGTGGGTGGCAATGTGTTATTTCCTCTCTCTGAGCCTCACTTTTCTCACTTGCAAAATGGGTAACGTTTATGTTGTGTAATATTGTCTGCCTCATAGATTGGTTGAGATTTTTGAATGATATAACTGATATAAAATGCTTCGTGTAGTGCTTGGTAAAGCGTAAATGCCCAATAAATGTTATCTGTAATACAATATTACAAAGCTATCTAGAGAAAAGATACTTCACATTTTGCTGGCTAAAACAAAACAAAACAAAACAAGACAAAACACTATGTAGCTTCAGGAGGGGTGGGATCTAGTTCACTTTTTGAACCATCTGGTTTTCCCCCTGCCTGCCTTACATTTATAGCTGAATTTTTCTGTCTCTTAGTGGAGCTCTATTGGCGGATGGAAGCACATATGTCAGTCATCAGGAGATATGGGTTAATAATAATAATAGTTCTTCTTTATTGGGGACTTGACTATGTGCCAGGCCCCTTGCTAAACATTTGACAAGAGTTCACAGTAACTCTTTAAGTTAGGTGCTCTTGTTATTCCATTTCAGAAGAGAGGGACTGAGGCTTACAGAGGTTACTTACATCATCCCAAGTTCACCTAGCTGGTAAGTGGCAGAGATGGGACTTCAGTCACAGGTGGAATTTATTGTTGAGGATGAGAGAGAGCAGATAAGGATTGGTGCCGCTGACCATGGTCCTGAAGCATTAGTGAGCGGTGGGGCTGAGCTACTCCTTAGAATGCTTGTTCATTGGTGCTCCTGTCCTGCCTCCCCTAGGAATCTGGCAGGTGAGAGAAGAGGCAGTGGGGAAAGGGCATGGAAGGAGAACATAAGGAGCCAGTGAGAGAGAAGGTCAGGGTCTTCAGGAAGGACAAGTCTCCTGAAAGGTTGCTAAGGAGAAATTAAAGTGACTTGTTTTGCTATATATTTTGGATAACAAATTTGCTGGGAGAAGTGCTTTTTGAGACATTTGGTCCTCTCCTTCCTTGCCACAGTAGTGGTCAGTAACCTGTTTTCTCTCCCTCACAAATGGGCTCTCATTATCCTTACATCACAGATTTGTTTTGAGGTGTTAAGGAGAGAATAGTGGAAAAAAAACCCAAGTGTGGTGCCCAGCACGTTTGGGTGCTAAGTTCGTTCTCTTTAGCCCTTCTCCTGGTTTTATCAGTGAGTATCTTCTGCCTATGTTTGCTTTGGCCTAGGCTGCATCCTGGCCAGCCAGTCCCTGACCCAGAATGTGGGTCTCCTGAGAAGAATTTCTGGTAGCCCAGCCACCCAAGTTCATTTGTAATGCGGGCTTTCTCTGCCATAAAGCGCGGAGCTGCTTGAAAGAGTTTGGAACCACATTTCCCTGCATTAAAAAGTGCCTCGAGTGAGGCTCGTGTTCCAATGGCGGCATGTAAATGCCTCTTTCAAGAGGGGGAAATTGCTTTGAAGTTACTATTTCCCTGGCTTTGATAATAATCTGCTTAATGTCTTGTGTCAAACTAATTACAGCATAATTACCTTTTTTAATAACAGGTACTTTTAATTGGTGCAGGGTTAAACAATTCTGTTGTAAAAATCGGTTGTTTTACATTCATGGCTATAGTTTACAAAGAACTGGGACAACCTTGTAATATTAAACACTCCATAGAGCTGGGGTGGGGCGAGACGGGGAATGATACTGTGCCTTCTCTCCTTGACATTGGACCCCTTTTGTTGTAATGCTTCAATGGCTCAGAGACAAAACTTCTTACGCCAAACTCTTGGAAGAAGAGAAAAAGGATGCTTAGGGCTACGTGTGTTCACATACGTCTTCTCGCTTCATTCTTAACTGTACACACATAAAAGCATATCAGAGAGGTATTGTTATCTCCATTATACAGATGGCAAAACTGAGGCTCAGAGAGGTTAAGCAATCTAGTGCAGGTCACAATGTCACATGATTGAATCAGACTTTGTACTCATGTCCCTTTCTTCCAAATCCTGAGTTCTTGAAAGGTGGTATAATTGAGTGGTTTAAGAGTTTGGGATAGATCTGGAATCAACATATCTAGGCTTGATCGTAGCTCTGTAGCATAATTACTGGGTGACCTAGGGTAATTCCTTACCCTCTCTGGGCCTCAATTTCGTCATCTGTAAGAGTGACAGGTAATAATAGTATTTACCTCATGGGACTAATAAGTTAATATGAAATAACATAAACGAAGTGTCTAACATAATAGGTACTTCTCCAGCGGAGATTCCTCCCGTTCCCTCTGAGCATTGCTACAGTCCTGCTTTTCTGCTCCTGGACTCTTATAAAACTCTGAGTACCCCATGGATGTATTTCCTCACGTCTTGGCTGAAAAAAGTGCACACACTCATCTCATTACTGCAGCTTTTTGCATTTCATTAAAAAACCTGACAGGCCATTTCGTAATAATTTATTAGCACAGAGTCAATTTTTATTAATTACAATCATTAATTTATCAGTGTTCCCGTCATCTGAAGTTTGGTCAGAAATGAAAGGCAAGAAGTGCAGAGAGAAAAATGGGCGAAGTGGAAGTTGCCGGGCTCAGGAGCCAGTGGGGCGGGGGTGGGGGCGGGGAGGGGTGGAAGGGGCTGCTTGGGTTGGTGGGCTCAGTGGAATAGGAGGCACCATCTTGGATGCAGAGCCTGGGCATGGGCAGCATCTTGTACTGGAGACCAGGAATTTGACCACTGAATTTTGCTTCCTTTAATGTAGGAACAGAGGGAGTATAGGGGTGATACATGCAGGGCTTCATAGGCCTTAGGCACAAAATCCTCCAAGTTCTGTCTCTGTGTTGCCCTCCAACTTCAGTCTCTGTTTCTCTCCCTCTTGCTCACTCCACATGGGTATTAGTTTCTCTAGTTGATATTTACCTCTCCCTCCAGATTGTAAGCTTCTTGAGAGCAGCAGCTTTGTTTCGGCCATCGCTTGATTTCCGGATGCTAGTGGAGAACTCAACAAATACCTGTTGAGTGGATGAATAAACAAACCATCTACCCACCCTCTGTGCATTTTACAGAGGCAGAAGCTGAAGCCCTGCCCAAGGCTGAATCAGTCACAGGAATTAAACCTGCAGGACCTTTGGTGGCCTTTCCATATCTTACATGTTCCCCCTTTTTGTGTTTTGGCTTTTCCCTCCATCCTAGCCCTTGGGGTCTCTCTTCTTCATCAGAAAAAGTAAAATGAAAAGCAAAAGTATGGAATGAGAGTAAAGATGAGGCTATTCTATCAGGGAGGTACAGGTTTGTTTCTATCTGGGTCCTAGTCTTGCCTCACTGAGACTCGTTTCTGGCACCCACATCCTGGCTTTATGCTTATTCTTCTCTGGGCAAAGAGCCCTTCTAGTGGTTTCACTGCAGGATCGCTGAAGGTGCTGGGGAAACACTCACGTGCTGGGGTCCACCCTGGAACTGTGATCCGTATGGCTAACGCTGAGACTGAAGGATGGGAGTCGTTCTTGGTTGTGACCACATAGAGTCAACTCCATGGCCAGCTGCTCCTGCACCCAAATCTGTGTGGTGATGTGTCTCCTCCTATTCTCTCCACTTGCTCCTCTTACACACCAGGATGGGGTCTAGCAACAGCATCCTTCCCCCTCCAGTGTCCCAATACCAGTTCACCCGAGTGGGCAAACATCCTCTTTACAAGCTGGGGCCCTGGGATCACACAGACTTTGGTTTGAATCGCAGCCTGGGTAGGTGCCTTTGCCTCTCTGTTCCTCAATTTTCTCATCTACAATTGGTGCCCGCCTTGGTGGGTCATTGTGAAGACTGAAGGTCAGGGCACATATCCTCATCTGGGGTGAGGGCTGGTGGTGGGCATGGGAAGCTTTCTTTGAGAGGTGGTCCCAAGGCAGAGTCTTGACAGGTGAGTAGGAATTAGCCAGGGATTCTGTTGGGGATGAACTGGAGGACATTACGGGAGGAGGTGATGCCAGATGCAGAGGCATGTGGATGAGAAACAGCATGATGTATGCAGGGAACCCTGAGCATCTCAGTATGTGCTGAGTGTTAAGTGCATGGCAGAGAGCACTGGGGAGGAAGGCCGGGACCAGCTAACACTGGAACCTTGCTGGCTGTGGTAAGTTGAGTGGCTTTTGTTTTGAGGGCAGTAGGGAGCCCTGTGAAGCAGGAGGGGGCTTTGGCATTAATTCTAAACTATAGAATTCAAATACAACAGAGGGGTTTGAAGGGGAAGTGTGGAAATGGCCAGTGAGGAAGGTGTGTAGCCATCCCAGGTGAGACGATGATGGCTTGATCAGATTGGCAGGGAGGGGTGATGGCTCTGAGGATGGGAAGGAGACATCGGATTCAGGAGTTACTAAGAATAAAGAATCCTTTGCTGGGAATCTTCTTTGTCTACATCCCATATTTGAAGGCCAAACCTGAAGTGTGGCCCCCTGCATGGAGATGTTATAGATAACCAACCTTCCTGAGATGGAAACTTCCTCTCCTTGGATCTCTGCAGCTCTCAGATGTGGCCTTGTGAGATCAGACACATCTAGATCTTAGCCCCTTGGAGAAGGGTTTGTGCACTTAGCTTGGCCCAGATTTGGCATGAGATGAGCAACCACTGGATGGAAGAATTAAGTAATGTTGGTGTCATTGTCACTGCTTCCTAGAGCCTAAGAGACAGAAAAGACTTGGGGTGTGTCACCCTTCTGAAACCTATATGCCTCCACCTTTCTCTTGTTCAGAAAGTAAAGTCGAGCCTTTTTAACTATACTGGTCTTTCTCTCCCTGTACAGCTGGAATAAATCCCAGGACCTTAGCTCAGTACATCCACAGTTCCCCATCTGAGCCTCAGTTCACTTGTCTGAAATTGAGGCTCCCCACACCAATCTTGCCACGTGGCTGTTTTCTGAACCCCCTTAAAACATGAATGTTCCTTGGGATTGAGGGGAAACCCCAGTGAGCAGGCTCTCCCTTCACAAGTGGTCGCGGCTTCTCACCTGTAAGGGCTGGGATCTGCTAGGATTGCAGCAGGAATTTTGGGGCCAAGCTGTTCTTGGCCAGGGAAGTGGCACGTGGGGGAGGCTGGGGAGAGAAGCTGATTCAAGATGAATAACCCAGCTGTTGGAGGTACCTTGTTCTGACCTGAGTACAGCCATCTCGAGCCAGGCTGGGGACAGATGGACACTTGCAGATCCAGACCCCATGGGGTTTGCTGTGGTAAAGTGTCACCTGCCTGGAGCAAGGTCAGCAAAGTGGCCCTTGCACGCTTCTCTGGGGCGGAGGTGCTCAAGAGCTCCATAAGGCCCAAGGCTCCCTGGAGTCCAGGGTAAAGGCGGGGGCTCTGAGGAGCAGGGTTTGCAAGTCTGAACCATGCCACATGCTTGGAAGCTGTGAACAGTGCCTGAGATCTTGGGCTCTACGTTGGATTCATGGATTCAGGTGCGGCCCTTGCATTTGAACTCTGGGTCCTTGGGCACAGTTCCCAGTGTTTGGTAGGCTCTCAGCACACGGCGGTGGGCATGAAGTAGCATGTGCAGTGAGCCCAAGGTCACACAGAGTTGTAAGACTCTGTCCTAAGGGGCATTTATGGAGAGAGAGAAAGAAAGAGGACCCTCGTAATACTGATGTCAGGAGTCAGGACCAGCACCTCCCTTTTATCACCAGATGGGGTGACAGCACGGTTTGTGCTTCAGAACAACAGCTGATTACCCTTTTCATGACGCCCCATTCTTGTCTGGTGTCTGCTTGGGGTGGTGTCTATCACATGTGCCGTGTAATATGTAAATCTGCCCAGTTCTGAATGGTGCTGAAAGTGAGGATTAAATTATCTATATTAAATGTTACAGACATTAGATAGAGATATACCCGATCTATATCTAATCTCTGTCACCTCTTGACCCAGTGCCTGGGAACCTAACATGTGGATAACCATGATTTTGGGGGGTTTGGGTACCTAGGTGCACAGAATTGAGTAGATCCTCTCTGCAAGGACTCTTATTTATATCATCCCCCTCCATCTTCTACCTCGATGCCCCTCCTCTTGCCCACCTTGGCACATATCCTGGTTTGTATGCCCTCCAAACCAGTCTCGCCATTCATACATATTTGCATCTTTGGAAAAGGTATGGTGTGTGCAGTTTTGTAAATTGCAGAAATGGTTTTGGGTTCTTTTTCTGGCTCTTGCTCTATCTCAGCATCATTTTTGAGATCTGCTTACGCTGCTGCATATAAATCTGAGTCCTTTTTTTTTTTTTCCTGAGAGTTGCAGAGTATTTCCCATTTCCCAGCTTGCCTCCCACCGCGTATGACTCACCTGCTTCTCAAGGGATGGAACATGGCCACTTTGTATCAGCAAAACAAGAACGCAGTGAACACATTTATGCATATCTTCTTGTGGCCGAGAATGATATTTCTTCAGGCTGTATCACCAGTGATGGGTTTGCTGAGCTCTTGGGTATCCACACACTTAATTCCGCTAAGTCTGGCCAGACTGTTCTCAGACGGCTGCGTGGTTCACACTGTCTCCAGCTGTGCGTGAGAATTCCTCTTTCACCACATTTTTGCCGAGATACGATACTATCTTTCTCTGACTTTTGTCAGATAAATGGGGATAATATGATACTTCATGGTTAATTTAATTTCCATGTCACTCATCACTGGTAATTTTGAACACATTGTTATATACTTATTAGAAATTTTCTTTCCCTTCCTGTGAATTATTTATTAACGTATTTTTGTCCATTTCAGTATTGGATTTTCAGGGTTTTTTTGTTTTTCTGATTTGTAGGTTTCTGTGTTTGCTAGATGGTTATTCTTTATAAATATCTTGTTTCACTCCATTAGCCTTGTGCTAACTTTGTCTGTGGTGTCCATGGGACAGATATCTTTAATTTTAGTATAGTGAATTCCATCCCTTACCCATGTCATCATCTCTAATGTTGGGATGTTTTCAAGAAATTCTGCCCCCTCCCATTGAAGGTCATGAAAATATTCTCCTATGTTTTCTCCTATTTGCTTTCTACTTTTTGCTTTTCATGTTTAGGTATTTAACCTATGTGGATTTTTTTTTTTTTTTGTATATGGTGTGAGGTAGGAATCCACCTTGATTTTTCCCTGTAGACTAGTTCAGTAGTCTTGATATCAATTACTCAATAATTCATTTTCCCACTGTTTGTGATTGTCTGTCTGTCTGTCTGTCTATCTGTCTATCTCTGCTCTCCATTTTGTTCTGTTTGTCTTTTTAAGATACACTATTAATATGGTGTATTAATAGGAACAAAAGCAAAGCATCTCCCAGGGTTATAGGAAGTCGGGTCTGCAAAAGGACTTTAGAAATCACTTTTTCTGATCACACCGTATCACATACAGGGCAATTAGGCTCAGAAGACAGCAGCTCCACGTTCAAGGACACAGTAGGAAATGGAATTCTTGTCTCCTGACCCCCACCCCCATCAAGCATTCCTGAGGATTTGTTCCATTTCGTGACACCTGAGGGTGTTTAGATGTGAGTGCCTTTTAGGGGCAGACATATTCCAAGCCTTAATGTTAGATTAAATACCAAATACCTTAACATTTGAAAAAATGACATTTATTATACCGAGTTGTAAACAGAGAAAAAATTACAATAGAACCCAGTGTAGATCTTACATAAACGGCACCCGTTCGGTGTAATGACTCTGAGAATGTCAGTGCTAACAAGCACATAATTGGCACCGGGGAGATAATTTTTGCCACCTTATGCAAAGGGGGAACCGTTCTGCATAATGATTTTACCTAGGAATATTCTTTATTCAACAGCCCAATTTGCATAATCCTCCCAACTTTCTCAAGTTAACACAAAATGCTCTGGAGACATTGCCAAGTTCTCCTCCAGAAGATGGCTGCTGCTGCTGCTGCTGCTGCTTTTTTTTTTTAGTTCCTCGCCACGCTAGCTTTGTTGAGATATAATTGACATATAACATTGTGTAAGTCTAAGCTGTCTGCTACCTGAAGTAGACCCCTGTCTCCCTGGCGTGCGCACGCGGTGTGCCCGGTGCTGTGCTCCCTGCCTCACCTGCATTTGCAGTGTCCTGAAGCTGGATGTTTTTTTGAGAACTGGATTCTTTTCTGTCCTGTTCTTCATGATATTCCCAACAGGTAGCGAAAGGCTCCAGCTGCAGGAGATGCTCAGCATGGTTGAATGGATGCATGGGGAGTGCATGTCATGACGGTCCTGTGAGGTAGGGGGTTTTGTCACTATAAATTGAAATCACTTAAGTAAGGTCAGAATGCCAGTCCGTGGCCAACCGGGATTTGAACACAGATCAGCTGGACTGTGGATATATTTATTTTACAAATACTTTCCATCTTCCCCTCAGGGAGTAGAGTGTCTAATATGGTAGCCACCAGTTATGTGTGGCTCTTTAAATTTAATTAAAATTAAATAAAAGGTAAAACTCCCCAGTCTTAAGTGCCACATGCGGGGTACTGTGTTGGGCAGGTCAGCGCTAAGACATTTTCATCATTGCAGGGAATTCTGTTGGACAGTAGTGCATTTATATCTTCTCTTTTTGAGTATCAACTGTGTGTTAGGCTGTGTCTTGGATCTCTGTATACACACTGCTAGTACATACTGGTATTTTGAGCTCACACACATCTGGATTCAAATCCTAGTTCAGGACTTGACTTTATGTATGAATCTTAACCTTTCAGGACCTGGATTTTCTTTTCTGCAAAATGGAGATACTAATAGGACTTAACTCATAAGGCCATTGTGAAGGTAAAGGGTGCGGATACACAGAAAGCATTTAGTACAGTCTTTGGCTGTGAAGATTAAAGACAGTGGTCCCCATTCTGTAAGGAGGAAACTGGCATTCAGAGGAGCAATGGGACTTGTCAGGGTTCTCATGTCAGTGAGCAAGTCCTCTAGGATTTCAGCCTGTGTTTGCCTTGTGCCAAAGTGTAGGGACTTTCCATTACTGTGGACACCTATACCTTGAAGCACTGCTTCTTACAGGATGGGGAAGATTGCCCAACTATTGGAGGTAGTCCAGAGACTACAGGGAGTGGCTAAGGGATAAGAGATGTGTTCCTGGCAACCAGGCCCTCCTATACCCAAAGAAGTCACTGTTCTGCACAAAAATTTAGAGATAACATTTTATTAAAAAAGAGAAAAATTTAACCAAACAAGAGGCAGCTTTTATTTTACGTAAGATAAAACTAGGCCTGGTAAGGGGAAATGAGTGTCCTAGGATCAACTACTTGCTTGATCTAAGATCTAGAGTAAAATCTCAGATCTATCAACTCCCAGCTCAAAGCTCCATTTTTCTGTATTTCAATGATGATTAACAAAGAACCAGATTTAGGAAACTTTGCTTATTGATCAGGGCTCTTTCAGTAACAAATACCAGAAATCCAGATGAAACTGTTTTAATCTAGAAAGGGAATATATTGGTTTATATTTTTTAAAAAGACATCAGCTTCAGGTATGGCTGGCTCCAGATGCTCAAGTGGTGTCAAGAATATCTGTGTTTTCATCTCTTGGCTCAGCTTTTCTCTGAGTTGGCTCCATTCCCGGGGAATGGATTTCTCTCTGTGGTGGTAAGATGACTGCAACTCCATTTAAATTATTTGTGCCCCCTACTCCCAGAGTCTCTTTCCTGTGAGTTACAGCAGAAATCACAGGACTGGCTCTCATTAGATGGCTTGGGTCATGCACCCATTTCTAAACCAATCGCTGTGACCTGAAGGAATAGGACTCACCTCTGGAGCCAGGGAGAGGTATCTGTGCAACTAGAGTCCCGTGGACTGAGGGTGGAGGAAGAATGGGTCCCTGAAGAAGTATAAGCTTCTTCCCAGAAAGCAAGGGAGTGGATGTTAGATGGGCAAGGATAAAGATGTTTACTGTATATTGTCCAGGTCAGTGTTTACAATTGCCCTGTCCACTTGTCTGGTATCTGAATTGCCACCAGATGGTCTCCATCAGAAATAAGAATTTAAAAAAATAATAAAAGGAGAGAATTTAATTCCTTGCACCTATGACTGTCAGGGTGAATCTAGGGTGGTTGGGTAGTCCTGAGCCCAGAGAGGTGTGGATGGAGAGAGAAATGCCATCAAAAGGGCTGCTGACACCATAGCAATGAAGGCATCTCAGCTATGCTCAAGGCTGACTTGGCCTTGTAGATGAAGTTTCAGGTTTCTCATTAGGTTGCTCAGCAGGAATCAGGAGCTCCCTTTGGGAGATATGAACAACTGGGAAGCCTTCCTGGAGTTGGTGATGATTGATCTGGACTTTGAATTGTAAACAGGATTGGCATGGACCAAGGAGAATGCAGCTGGAAGAATGTTAACCGTGAAATTAAGTGGACAGTCTAGAAAGGTGCAGAGCAGAAAGACCACTCCTCTCCTCTTGTCTTCCTTTCATCCTTCCGTCTAGGACTGTGGTTAATCCATTTGTGCCACTTCTGTGTCATTTGGTAAAGGGCTTCTCCTCTGGATAGAACCTCCCTTGCGCAAGATATACAGCTTTGAGCTACAGTGTAAATTGTATTTCAGCCTCTACTTGCCCCATTGGCTGAGCATCCTTGAACAAGCAATGACTCAGACAACTGTCCCCAAGAGTCTTCTTCCTTCTGCCTCCCCTTTCTATCTTTCCTTCCCTCTTGCCACCTGTGTCCCTCCTGGTTCTTATTATGCGTGTCATGCAGATCTGGCCTCTTTCATTTTTGGTCATTCAGACACCTCTCCCCTGTGTTATCCTGGACCATCTCAGCAGTCACTGCCATTGTAGGCAACCCTTGACCCCTTCTTCCTCTGGGAGACCCCACCTCTGAGGCTGCCAGAGGGGCCCCTTGTTGACCGAATCTACCTCCAATTCCTCCCTAGCTGATGGGCTTTAACTCACAGGCCAAGGCTCCCTTTCTGACAGGCTTGATTTGGCTCCCTGCACATCTGGGCCTCCCATCTGGCTCCCGCACATCGCCTGTGCGGGTTGCTTTATGGATATAATAAATATTACTTCCTTAATATGATTTCACTTAGGTTCCCAGTGACTCACTCAAGCAAATCTTCCATTTAACACATGACTTTCTCTTCAGAGGGAGCAGAGAAAATATTGTTATTGGAAGAGGCACAGTCGTGAGGGGCTATGGGGAGCATGTGCACATAACCTCAAAGTTTGCTGCTGTCCACAGGCCTGGCGAGACCTCAGCATTCCAAGGAGCTGGGTTCAAGTGTGGGCTGGAAGATTTCAGGAAATGTTCCAGCTGTGCCCAGCTGGGGTAGCCACAAAAGGACTTCAGATGTCATGCTGCCCAGTGCTGTCTTGGGTCTCACCTCCACTGCTTGGTGTGTGGAATGGGACCAAGTCCATTACGTCATTCATCTGGATGGGGGAAGGGACCAAGCTTACCATCTACGGGCAGTTTGTCAGAGGTGTGCAGATAGCCCTTATTTCCAACAGAAATTTTTAAAGTTGCAATTTGAAGGTAGATTTATCTTATTCAGTGCTGAGTGTGTGAATGAACGTGTGAATGAAGATGGCGTGCAGTCTGTTAGCGACACTTACTAGTGGAATAGGATACAGCAGCCAGAGCTGCCTATTTTACTACTTCTGTGGGGCAGAAATCTACACTTCATTGAGTGTTTTCATGCATCAGATATTTACTAAATCCTCGCCATTTCTCTTTAAAGTAATGTTTATTGAGGTGTCATTTACCCATAGTACAGTTTATTCTGTATAAAGTGCACAATTTGATGGACTTTTTGACAAATGTATACAGCAGTGTAACTACCAACACTATCAAGATACAGAATAATTTTCCCCCTGTGCCCCGGATTCCTCCATACCATGTTGCAGTCAACCCCCTGCGTGCAGACTCATCTTCTGGCAAGGACCGGTGAGATTACAGTCCCCATAGTTTTGTCTATTCCAAAATGTCGTATAGTGGAATCACATAGTAGGTAGCGTTTTGTGTTTGGCTTATTCCATTTTGCATAATGCTTTTGTGATTATTCCACATTGTTGTATGTATCAGCAGTTCATTCCTTTTTATTGCTGAGTGGTGTTCCAGTGTGTGGATACATCATAGTTTGTTTATCTCATTCTTCTGTTGATACTGTAATTATCTTTTGAGGTGAGGCATTATCTACCCACTTTGAGGAGAAGAAAACTGAGGCTCAAAGAAGTGGAGTAGAGTGAAGTGAATCCATTGTTACTCAGCTCAGAAAGGTCTGTCACAGACCTGATCCCAAATCCTGGGAGTAGTTATAATGTGTACATTTCTTTTCCTCCTCTTTAGCTAAATGACTTCATTTGATCAAGAAAATGCTACTTGCACAAGCTTCATTTTCTCCTCCTCCTCTCTCAATAAATGTTTGATAAATAAACAGGTCAGGACCACCAGGACTGGCAAGGGACCTGTCTTCAGGCTCTGAGGGCTGTGCTGCAGGAAGTGAGCTAGCCATCACTTCGCGTGTTCAGCAGAGGTACCTAAATGCTTTGCAGAAAGGTGCCTGGTTGCAGGATTTCTACCTGGGAGAGGGGGGTCAAGATACATACACCTTAACGTCCCTTCCTTCTTGAATTTCTTACTAGAGGAGGAATATTTGGGGAGAGAGAAAGCTCAGTACAAATCCTGTTCTGCTGTGTAACATCGGTATTTCTGTTCCCTGAGCCTCAGCTCTCCCATCTGCACAGGGGACACGTTCACCCTCCCTTGGAACTGGGGAGAGGATTGTTTGAGGCGACATGTGAAGGCACCGGCACAGCACGGAGTACACGGCTGGTCCCATCCCACGTCTCCCCCACTGAACTGTGTGAAGATGGAAGTGTTCTTTCCACTTTGCTTTCACTGCAAGAGTGGCCTTTCCTTCCCTGGAGTAGGAAACATGCCCTTAGTTTCCTGCGAACTTGGAGGGTGTTGGGAATCTGTTCACAGAACCTGCCTTTCTCCCACACATGCCTCCACCTTGCAGATGAACTACAGATCAACGTCCTGTGCATTAATTTTTCCAAGGCATTTACATTGGCTGGGGGCCATATTTCACGGCTGGAGAGTGGCCCCATTCCTGTCTTATCACAACCACCTGGGCTTGTCAGTGTGGTGCGTGCCCTGCCTAATTCCTCTCCCCAGTTCTTGTACTCCTCCTCAAATCCCCTGCTGAGCTGGCTCTCAGATTCCATCCATCTTGCCAAAAAAGAGCTCTCTTGGTCCAGGACCAGCTGAGCAGAGGGGCTGCCTTGTGTCTCCCGTATCTCCTACCTTCCTGCCAAGCTTTGCGGGAGGCTGGAGCTGCCCTTGTTTCTGGTCACTGTGCCCCGTCTAGACTGTTGAACTGTGAAGACATACAGAAGGGGAAGCAAAAGCTCAAAGAGATGGCACAGATCGCTCAGGGTGACACAACAACCAGATAACAACAGTTCTGCCTACAATCAACGTCGTCCTCGGAACAGGCAACTTCACCAGAGTGCACTGCCGAGTCTTACAGATATCCCATGAGAGGGACTCTACGCTTATCCCCATTTTTGAAGTGAAGACGCTGATGCCTAGAGAGGTGAAGTCACTTGCCTAAGGTCACACAGCAGGTATGTGGTAGATCTGGGAGTTACATCCTGATAATCTGGCCCCAGAATGTGCGCTCTCAGCATTCACACTGTGCTGCATTTGAATGATCAATCTGTGCAAGATGCTCTACTGGGCACTGCAGCACAGACTGGGACGGGGATCTGGCACTCAGGAGACTACCATAAAGCTAGGTTGACGTATAAATGCAGGAAAGGCATCAAACCCAGGGGTAATAATGCCTGGGACAAATCGAACATCATTTGATTTGACATTTGGCTTCCTCCTGTGTGTTCTTTGGCCCCTGATCTTTCCTCCCCCACCCCCAATCTTTTTTTGTGTCTCTGTTTATCAGTTTCCCACTGACTGCCTAGCCTAGAGCAGAAGTTTAATAATGGTTGTGTTAATAAATCAAGGGAAGAGTGACAGTGTTTAAAAAAGAACGAGAGGAAGGCACAGAGGAAGAGAAGAGAGAGGAAGCTGGTTCCCATCTCCTAGCAGTCTAGGAGGTGTGTTGATGGACTGGGCTTTAGCTGGGTGTGGATCTAGAGGGAGAAGCAGGCTTGGCAGACAGGACTGTTCAGGTCCAGCCTCTGGGTGAATAACAGTGCCACTGCAGCTGCGCTGGCCTTTGTCTTCTTCATTTGTTAAAATTTGAAACATTTACCCCAGACCTTGGCATCCCAGGCTTCCTGTGAGGTTCTGATGAGGGAATGGACAGCCTTGGAAAACAACAGCCACGCTAAACCACAGGGCGTATGGATTCCAGAGACTCCAGTTCACATCCTGAAGACATTGTGGGGGTTCTGGAGCTCCACTTACCCACCTGGACCTTGGGGATAGTAACTGCTGACTCCAAACGTCTGATTGTGAGTCAGTGAATGATCAGAGCACCTTTGAGTTTGGCTGATGCTCCCGCAAAACAGAGCCTGGCACGGCCAGAGGGAAGAGAGCCTTGACCTGGGGCTTCAGGAGATGTTGCTTCTATCTCAGGTTGGGTTGACTCCATGTGGTACTTCGTGTAAACCATTCCCTTGCAGAAATCCCCTTTAGACCCTACTATGCCCAGAATGAAGTCCAAAACCCCCCTGCCGGGCCCCTGCCTAATCTTTGACCTCTCCATTCCTGAAGCTCAAGGCCAATTTCCCTTCTGTCCCTCTCGGTGAATTTTTTCCTGCCGCAGGGCCTTTGTACTTGCAGTCTCCCCTTCCTGGAATGTTGTTCCCCCGGTCGACAAACAGCTCACTCCTTCACTTCCCTCAGGCCCTGCTCCAGTATCACGACGTCCCCATCCTTCACCACTTGACTGCGCAGGCACATCTCCTCAGTGTTCAGTTTTCTGGCTTGTTTGCTTATTTTTACCTCTGTCTCCCCATGAAGACAAGGACCATATTTGCCTCGTTCACAGAGGTGCCCCCAGGACCGAGAACAGTTGACACTTGATTAACTATATGTGGATTGATTAATTAATGCGGTTTCTCACTCTCTTGGCCTCTGGCTCCCTGAGTTTGCAAAATCATGGAGGAAGTCTCAGCATTTTGGAAGGGGTCCCTGCGCTGTCTCCCCTGTCATCCCATGATGGGGGTGTGTGGTGGGCAGCAGTGGGCCTTGGGTGGCTCAGAGTCTCCTGACGAATGAGGCTGATCCCCGCGACGCGGCCATTATTGATCTAAGCAGGTTGTCGGTGAAGGGGAAGTTGTAATTGCTGCTGTAGTTTCATTGTAACCAGCAGCCCCGAAGGGAAATTAAACTTTGCAGCTAATGGGGCTATATGATCCTTCAACCTTTGATGTATTGAATCCAGCATGGTCCCTGGAATACTGAGTGGCTGCTCAGAGCATCGTTTTTAAGCAGAAGCTGCCTCCAGGCTCATATTCTTTCTGGCCTGGGGAGGCGATGGAGCGGGAAGGTTCATGCATTTTTACGTTCCATCAGTTTCCCTAAGAGGCTTAGAACATCTCTTGGAATCAAACCATGAGGTATTTGAGCTTGAAGGAACCTCAGGGCATAAACACCCACCTTCAGCCTCAGCCCCTCTAATCCATCCTCTGCACAGTGGCCAGACAAGCTCCTTCAGGCCTGATCTGGCTATATCACATACCTGTTTAAAAACCACCAGTGCAGGCCCATTGCCTAGAACTTCGCCACTCAAAGTGGATCAGCAGCTTCAACTGCTGCCGGGAGCTGGTTAGAAATGCAGCCTCTTGGGTCCCACTCCAGGACCTACTGGTTTAGGAATCTGATTCCTGTTCCTGATTCTCACAATAAAGTCAGAGAAGCACCGAACTACAGGACAAATTCTAAGCTGATTTTCATGGCACACAGGAAATTTTGATCTGAAGGTAATGCAGTATTAAGGATCTATGGTCTGGACTTACAGACTTTGGGCTAAATCATGACTTGGCCGCTTACCAGCTGTGTGGCTTGGTGTGATTTCCTTCTCTGCTTTAATCCTCACAGGGTTGTTGTGATAATGAAATAAATTTTTATATGCAGAGTGCTTGGAACAGTGCATGACACACAGTAAACACTCAACAAATAACAATTCCCTTCAGACCTTACAAAAAGCCTGTGTACAGATCCTTCATTCATACTAAAGTGTAAATGACTGAAACAGTCAACTGATAGCCAACATGTTAATGACTCTTACACAGGCTCATTTTGTGTAAAAGTGTTCTATTTTTGGAAAGGAGTGGAGAGAGGCTGTATGACTCCTGAGTCTATGTGCTTAGGCTCAACTGATGCATGCATGAATTAATTTTTTAACCAATTGCCTGGCAGGTAGATTTGCAGATGGCGAAACAGGCCCAGAGAGAGGAAGTGGCATCTAGGATTCCCAGCTCGTGGATTGTAGGGCTTTAGGTCTCCTAACTCCGAGTTTTCCATTCAGCCAAAATTTACTGAGCATGTATGTTGCATCAGGCACCATTCTAGGCAGTGAGGATGCTGCAGTGACTAAGACAGGCCCATTCCCAGCCTGCCAGAGCTGGGAGTGGAGACCAGGGCTCTTTCTTACACACCACAAGGGTGTTGGATCTCACTTCCAAATGTCCTGGTGGCTTGGAAAACTTTTCCACCCTCCCACTTTCTCTGCTGCCTGTGCTGCCCCCACCAGCCCTCCCTCCTCTCCCCTTAACCCATTCATATACCTCGGCCCTGTCCCAGCATACCACATCTCCTGGGCTTGCATCCAAGCCGAGTGGGAGATGGGGCATATTTTATCCTGGCACTATTTCTCATCCCGTCATGGACTTACAGGAAATTATCATTTCTCCCCAGCCAGCCTTCTCCCCTTGTCATGTCTCTTGGGAGAAGGACTATGGGTGGGCTCTCCATGGAGAGCCCAGTGGTTGCACTGGGGATGTGATTTCTCTGGGGCTGGTGGCTGCCACCTGTAAGATCTTGGGAATGGGGATGCAGGCAAGATTAAGATAGTGACCAGGCTGGCCAGAAATTCATGTGGCAGTGGGCCAGGAGGCAGGACCACTGGGTTTGCATTCCTGCTCTGCTGTGATCTTTTTTCATGAGCTTGGGCAAGTCCTGTAATCTCTTTGAGCCTCTGTGTCCTCACCTTTGAAATGATGTTCACCTACTAAGTGCATTGCATACAAGATGACACCTAAGTTCCCATTTACAACAATTTCCTGTGCTAAGATATGTAAGCATCTTTTATAGACACGGGCTTTACAGATAGTACATGCAACAGAAGCTCAGGTGAGGAAGCAGGCGTGGTGGGCTGCAAGGAGCAGGGACATCTCTAGAAGGAGAGGGAACACGAACTGCTCCCCTCCTCCCACCACTTGCTCACATTCCACTGGAGGGTCTACAGAGTGCTTGGCCTTGTGTGCTGGGCATTGCACATGCCATCACATCCTCTCCAGAGAGGGCATCTCAGTGCCCTGAGACCAGGGACACTCCCAAGTAAAACACTAGTCTGGCTGCTTATGAGGAGGTGACCTTCTGATGATCAAGTCCCTACCCTGTCTGCATTATCACACCAAGTGTATCTGTTTCTCATTGCTGTTGTAACAGATTACCACAAACTTAGTAGCTTGAAGCAACACACAGTACCGTCTTACAGCTTTGAAGTTCAGAAGTCTAAAACTGAGGTGTCAGCAGGACTGCATTCCTTCTGGAGGCTGTAGAGGAGATCACTTCTCCTGGGCCTTTTCAGTTCCTAGAGGCTACGTATATTCCTTGGCTCAGAGCTCTTCCCTTGCCTCCATCCCTCCAACCTTTGCTCCTATTGTCATACCTTCCACTGCTCATTCTGACCCTCATGCCTCCCTCTTCTAAAGACCCTTGTGATTACAGGATAATCTTTCCATCTCAAGATCCTTAAGTTAATCACACCTGTAAAGTCCCTTTTGCCATGTAAGGAAACATTCACAGGTTCTGGGGATTAGGACGTGGGTATATTCAGCAACCACACCAACCCTTGCTGGCGTTATTTCTTCTCATCACTTGGAAACAGAGACCCAGAGAGGGAGGTAAGGTCAACCATCATAAATGGCCAGACTGGGGTTTACACTGGGGGCTGTCCCTGTCCCCAGTACACTGAGATGCTTTTCTGGAGAGGGTTTGATGGTGTAGTAAGATAGGTAACTGAAGAACACTGTGGATAAAGGCTAGATGAAGGACTCCAGGAGCGTAAAGTCCTTTTTTTTTTTTTTTCTGTTTCTTACAAACACCTTCTCAGTGCTTAGTGCAGTGCCTGGTACCCAACAGGTGCTTCATTAACATTTGGTGAATGAATCAACATAAAGAAGAAAGCATGAGGCATTTTGTGAAAGCAAAGAAGTGAAAAATAAAGTGGAGAATGTAATCAGGGAGTCAGATTGTGGAAAGTCTTAAATGCCAGAATAAGGAGGTTAAAAATCACTATGAAGACAGCTGTGAGCCACCGGTTATGTCTGATATGAATCTGGTATTCCAAGCAAATGAGTTTGACATTGTCTTGTAAGGAGAGTTAGAGGAAAGAGAGGTTGGAATCTGGAGAAAGGTTAGGAGATAGGGGGCTGCTGGAACAACCCAGCATTCTGTCAAGCCTGCAGACTCTTGTAATAATCAAGGACCATTAAAACAAGGCGAGGGGCGGGGGTTATTATGAGATGTGCATCAAGAAATAAAGAGATATAACTTAACACTGATTTAAATAACCATGGCTATAAGACCGAACACTTACTACGTATTGTGAACTGGAGTAGGCGCTGCTTCATACATAATGTCATCATCACTCACAAAATCCTGTTTAAAATGCCAATTTTGTGGATGATGCAATGGAAGCTTTGAGAGTTGAGGTGAGTCACTAATGTGGAACATCTAGGAAGTGGCAGAGCCAGTATTCGAATTCTTGTCCCTGGCATTTGCCTCTGGCATTGTATCCCTGGGATATGTGCTGAGGGTGATGGAGTGAGGATACAAATGGGCAAAATTATTCCACTGTGGGTGTATAGAAGGGATATGGATAGCCTGAAATGAAATGATGAAAGCTTGGGTGGGGCTTCTTATTTGGGGTAGGGTTTGGTGGGATGTTTGATGTGGCCTTACTGGGTTTGAAGAGCCCAGGAAAGGTCCAGCAGAGACGACCATCCAAGTTGATAATTTGGATCTGGAACTCCGGAGAGGATCTATAGATGGAGATGAAAATCTGGGAGTTACAGCAGACACTGCTGGTGTCCTTACTCACATCCCTGGAGCCTTACCTTTGTAGAGCTGGTTGGGCTGAGTTCCAACAGCCTAAGGCTGTTGCTGTTGGTGCCTGCTCTGCTTGCATGTGAGGAGGCTGGAAGTGCTTGAGAATTAACACTCCAGGAGCAATTCTCAACCAGTGGTTGGAGGGAGCTGGTGAATAAATAGACTCAGCCCCCTGATTCCTCAAGTGGGGTAACCCCAAATACTTCCCAGCATTCTTCAGTGGGATTCAGCTCTAGTTGCCCATAGTAGTACCTGGCTTGACTTCATACCTTTGATCGGCTGTTTTCCCTTCCCTGTTTCACTTCTGGATGCTCCTTCCGACTGTTTCTTGGGACTACCAAATAAACTGCTTACACTTGAAACTTTGGCTCAGAGTCTCTGCGTATGGGAGAACTAAAACTAAAAATCCAGTCCCCGCAGAACTGGATAATGAAACTAGGACTGGAGGCAGGAGAGAAGCAAGTCAAGAAGTCAGAACCAAACCTTGGGGGTAAACCACATAGAACTGGGAGGGGAGCTCATAGATACGGAGGAAACAGGAAAAAAGATTCTAGGAGCCAGGAAGGTGCTTCGGTCAGTAGTGGCAGAGTTGTCCACGGTGCTGAAATATTTGCCTTAGCATTCACACTGTGGAGGGGAGCCCATCTGTGACTCTGGCCCATGGCCTCTGCCTCTGAGAACTGGAATAGGCTCTTAGACATAAAAACTTGTCATTAGTAATCATTGCAGAGAAATTTTTGTATGATGAGTTCAGTACTAGATTTCCAGAAGTCGAAGGAGGTCGAGCATAAGATAAGTGAGTAAAAGCAACAGATATTTATTAAGCACATTTTATGTGTGGTGCACTTTCATATTTATACCATTGGCTCCTCAGTGCATTCATAAAAATTAAATAATGATACCCATTTTGTGGATGAGGAAGATGGAGTTCACAGTGGTTAGGGTGACAAGCTAGATCAGTAGCAGTGGAAGAAAGGAGACATTTGATGGAAATTGGGGGAGAAGTGGGGTAGGGAATTACTATTTATTGAGCACCTACTCTTTTTAAAAGCCCTGTGAATTACAGGTTGTGTAATCTGATACTTAGACTACTTCTGTGTGCCTCAATTTCCTTATCTGAAAAAATGGAGGTATTTCTAGTATAACCACATGGAGTTTCTATGGGGACTTATTATGTATAAAACATTTAAAACAGTTCTGAGTAAATGGTGAGCATTTAATGTGTTAGTAATTATTATTTTATTATTAGTCCTAATATTATTATTACTACAACTGCTGTGAGCTGTATGTATCTCATTGCTAATTTCTGTAGCAGGTAAAGATAGGCATCATCTCCAATTTACAAATGAGATAACTAAACATCAGAAGCTTGCCCAGGGTCACAGAGCTAGAAGGAATGAGCATGTATTTGAATCCTTCTCTACCTGATTCCAAAGCCCATTTTATTCCATTGCATCAGGCTCAGGCAGTTTTTCCAAGTCAAAAGTGACTTATGATAGTTTGAAGGGAGAGGATAAGGAAGAAACTGAATACAGAAGAGCATAAGTGGGTAGCAGTTGTGTGTACTGTTGTAGGTAGGAGAGTGTGATCAGGAGCCCCAGAATTATAAATTTACCCTGGACCAGACAGGAAAGAAGGGAGGGAGGGAAGGTGAATTTGGCATTTTGGCAACAGTGCAGTGTGGTTTAAAATTTTCCTGTCTGGGGCTTTTTGCTGTCCTGAGAAAATTAGGTTTCATGTTTTTAAGCTATGAGCACGGCAAGAAGGAAGAAGGGGTGGTTAAAGAGCAGTGAAATTTGTCCTGGTCATTATGGGTATCAAGGACGATAATGGAGAGAGAAAAAAGTCAAGCAGGATTCTGCAGGACCAGAGGGAATGTCTCACCCTGCATTTGGAATAGGTTAGTTGTGTCCTGCTCCTAGGTCAAGTGTCACAAGTCTTAGTGGCTCAAAGATCAGGGAAGCCTACCAAAGACAATGCAGTATGGTAGAATCACCAGAGATTTGAGTCAGATAATCTGGTAAGTTTAAGGCCAGACTCTGTCAATTCTTGGCTGTGTGATCTGTGTCCTGTTAATTCCCTTCCCCGAGCCTTAGATTAGTCATCTACAAAATGGGGTTAATAGTACCTTAATCACAGAGTAATTGAGCAAACTAAGTGAGATTATGTTTGTAAGTGTGCTTGAAATGTAGAAAATGCCAGTAGTAGATATTAACAATGTCATAGTTACGATTTAGGATTTCCCCGATTCCCAATGCAGACTAAATCGATGTCTTCCTGTGGACTTTGCTTTCCCCCATGGTGGGTGGGACAGAGCTGGTGCTGTTTTTTCCACATCTGCCTGTTATGGACTGGATCCCAAGGAAGACAGATTGTGGATGGCCCACTTTTCCTTGAAAGATAGTTTCATGTTCCAGACTTTCTGGAGGACAGGGATGCCTCAGAGGAAGCCCAATCCAAGCACTTGATAGGAAATTCTTTCCTTGGATGGAGCTCCCTGGAAGAACCAGGGCTCTGAGGATGTTGGTGTGGCTTTGTGGATGGTTGAGTCCTCTGTACATGTCATTCCACCAAAGAGAAAAATTAAACCCTCTGTAGAGAAAATCCCACAAAGATTTTACTTATTTTCTTTTTCTTTTAAAATTAGCTGAACAACCTTTCACTACACATTTACCACAAACCAGTAAACTATGCAAGGATCAGCCCTAGTAAGTTGCCACTGGGGAGCTGTCCGCAGTGCTGAAACATTTGCCCCTACAAACTGGATTGTGTACTTTTTAAAAAATTTTTTTGATTTTTTAAAACATTTTTTTTATTGAGTTATAGTCATTTTACAATGTTGTGCACTTCTTGAGGGTGGAATGCATACCTTAGCCATCTCTAGTTTCCGAAAGTACATGTTCACTCCATATTTATTTAGTCAAATAACATTTACTTGTTTATATATACTTAAATAAATATTTAGTCAAATAAATATGGATTTGATTAAAATCAAATACATAAGATGGATTAGACACTGAATGAGCAGTCAGGATGACATAGATCTACCCTGATTCTGTTGTCTTTTTGCTGGGTGGCTCTGGAAAATCTTCTTCCCCTCTCTGAGGGTTCAGTTTTGCTATCTGAAAATAATGGGGTTGGACTAGATGAATTTTAAAGGGACTTCTAACTTTTCAAATTCAGCACACATTCAGTGAGAATTTATTAAGCACCTATTGTGTACTAAGTAGTGGAAAGTCTGATGAAGAGCTTAACATGTTCTTGACCTCAAAAGTTCTTATTCCAATGGGGCAGAGAGGAAAATGATCAGACAAGTACAGTATCACAAATGTGATAAGGTCTATGACCATGATTGGTGTCAGCATAAGTGGCTACGACAGCCCAGAGGAGAGGTGCTGCCCAGTATGGGGAGGTGAAGGATAGAAAGGCTTTTTGGAGGAGACACTAAGATGTTGCCTAAGTAAGGAATAAGAGTTGGCCACCACAGATATTTGGAGGGAAGTTTGAGTTCTGAGTAGATAAATAACTCAAAAAGGTCACTTGCAGAGGCCTGAGTATATAAAGTGCAATGTGTATTTATGAGGCCACAGGTTGAATGAAGCATGGAGAGAAAGAGAGAGAGAGAGAGAGGGAGGGAGAGAGAGTGTGTGTGTGTGTGTGTGTGTGTGAGTGTGTGAGAGAGAGAGAGAGAGAGAGAGAGTGAGTGGAGAATGTAGATATCAAAAGGCCAGTCTAAAAATGTAAGCAACAATCAGAGGTCAACATTAAAGTGTTTGACCTTTATCCTGAGGGAAGCACAAAGGGGTTTTAATCAGGAGAAATGACTTGATCAGATTGCACTGTAGGAAGTGCCCCTGGTTGCAGTGTGTATATTAGAAAGGAATGAGGCTAGACTTGGAGACCAGTAGGATGAATGTTGTAAGAACCCAAGTGCCAGGGGTTGGTGGCTGGGCTGGGGTAGTAATAGTGGGGTGGAGTGAAGTAAATAAAATTGAGAGATGTTTACATGGTCCTGTCTCCTGACTCGGTGCAGATGCCAAGGGAAAAGGAATCAAGTTCTGTAGACTGGGAAGCTGGGTGTGTAGAGGGCCATGTATTGAGCAGAGAGCACAGGCATGGGAACAGGCGTGGCTGGGGATAGGTGTGATGTTTTCCATTTGGGGCATTTTGACTTTGTGGGGCTATGGGGAAGCCAAATGAAGATACAAAAGTCCAGAGCTCAGACAACAGGTCTTGATGGAGGTTAAAGAGAGTTAAGATGCAAATAGCTCCAGTGTCTTCTCTTTCCTCTCTAGTTCTCAAAGGATGTATTCCTTTCCTGAACTCCTTGAGCTTGTTGGTGCCACACAATTAGGCACTTAATTGCTTTCTAATTGATACGTACCTCAGCCTGTCTCACCAGATACATTTGCAAGCTCCTTGAGGGCAGAGGGGTCCTTAAAATGCCCTCCTGAGCCTCTCCCTGGGCACCACATGAAATTTATAAGATATTTGAATGGGGGAGAGGAGAATGGCTAGCTTGTCGGTCATTGATGACCATGCTCAGCCTCAGTCCTCCCATCTGTAGAATGGGAATCATCAGGCATCCTTCAATCCTTCCATGATCATTTATGGTTTCACATTTTGTTCATCCCTCAGAATGGTGGTGTGGGAACTAGGGAGGGGAGAGGAAGACTCATTAGTCTTCTAAAATGCATTTTTCTGGCCTGGTCCAATGTCAGGATGTTTAGGCAGGAGATAGAAATAAAAAAAAAATAAGATAAGAGAGGCAAATTGTTTCTCTCCAGTAGTAGCAGTCGCTCAGCAAAACAAACAAGTCTACCGGAATGCTTTGGCGATTATACAGACAAACAAATCACTTTCCCAAAGTGCTTCTTGGGGGAATTAGGGCTCCTGGAAATGAAACACAAACAGATTATTAAAAAAGAGCTCCCCGTTGGGAGAGAAACAGTATTTACAAGAGAAGATGTGCCTAGCCGGACCTCTAATTGCTGTTCATTATCTCATATTGATTTAATTAGCTGCTGCACTCAGGTCTGAATTGCCTGCTGCCCGCAGCAGGAGACTGGCGGAGAGAGGGGGTTCAGATTGACCGAGCAGCCTCTGCCATCTCTCACCCTCCTCCTCCTTTCCCCCTGAAACATGGGGGTCAGCTCACGGGGTGTCCTTGTGGTAGCAAAGTGGCATCCGGTGGCTGGAGGCAGCCAGCCACGTCTGAGGCCTTGTGGGCTACTCTGTCTCTTGTGCACCTCAACTGGGGTGGCTGTGAGGAGCTAATTAGCTGCAGTAATTAGAGAGAGTGTCTTCATAATGTGGAATTAGAGTGACTTGGTGAAAACACGGGGAGATATATGGCCCAGGCTGGCGGTCGTAATGGGGGAGAAGCAGGCAGGGGGACGATGAGGCGGCCTCCCAGAGTGTCTTCTGGTCCCACTAGGGTGACTTTTCTACCCCCTTCTCTAGGGTGGCTATCCCATGTCAGGCTATTCAGCTGTTCCTGGCCTCTACCACTCTTCTGTGACCCAGAGACTCCAGCTGAGCAGAGCTTTCCAAATGGAGAAGGAAGGTTATTAGCGTTTTCTTTCTAGTGGGCGCCTGGGACCAATTGTTTTGAAGATTTGGGGTTTATAATTGCAAGTGATTAATGGAGGAGTTGGCAATCAGGCTTAAAAGGTTGCTAATTGCTCTTTTAACAAAATTGTGTCCGAGTGAGAGCAGAGTGTGTGTGCGCGGGCTTGGCATGTGGAATGCATGGCGTCGGGGCATTAAATGGTGTTGCTGCCTTTCCTCCCTAAATCTATTCATTCAGCAACTCTTGACTGAGAGCCCATGAAGCTCCTGGCCCAGTGCTGGGCGCCGGGGACACAGCTGTGCATGAGACAGAGCCCCTACCCTCAAGGGGCTTACCGTCTGGTGGGCTTGGGAGGTGTGGGGTCCTCATATCCAGTCTACTTGTGCCAAGGCCACAGAACCAACCCACACTCATTAGAGAACGCCTAAGAGTTGACTGTGTTGTTCAGAGAGAGGAGGAGCAGGTAACAGTGAATTCAGTGAGACCACACTTACTCGGAAGTGCTAAATAGGACAACTGTGTGCAAGTGCAGCACAGTCATGAACCACAAGGAAAGCAAACATAGGCTTGGACAGGCTGGGAAAAATGTTCCAAATTAATGAATTAAGCTCCTGCACTGCTCAGAGAAATTCTCAGGCCTCCTCACTTAGAGCCTAATAACTTTATATTTATATGCAATTGTAGCAAGACAAGTCATCTTGTTACAGCCTGATTGTCCTTGTTACCACAGGTATAAAGCCGTGATATAAGCCCCATCTGACAGAAAAGGAAATTGAGGCATATGGAAGTTAGAACTTACTCATGTTTGCCCAATCTGTAAATTATGTTTCAGTCTCCTAATCACATATTCTCTGCATCAGGCTCATAGGAGATCCCTAAAGGTCACATATGAAAATACTTTAGGGTTTACTGTATTAAAGAGTAACAAATAGATTTCATCTTGCTCCTAAATTTTGCATTTCTTAGTAACAGCTGCTTGGAATGTGGCATTGAGAAAGCATTCTAAACGTGTATCTGGTCACAATGGAAGAAAAATCAGTGATCAATTAGTAATGTCTGCTTTGACTCAGGGAATGGAGGCAGTGGTGTAGATACCATAGATTTGCCATGTTTTGATAAAATTTGATCTCATCTTTCAGATATGGAACCAGAGTCTCAAAGAATGGAAGTGACTTGCCCAAGGCCTCTAGGAGTCAGTTGAACAAGGATGTATTCACCCACATCCCTAGGTTAAGTCTTGCAAGAAAATAGGAAACATGGCTTGGACTTTTCATGAGCTTACATGTTACTAGACATAGATAGGTGTGTGCAGAGAGAATCCAGAGAAATGGTGAAGGGAGAGCATCACAGAAGAGGAGGGTCATGGAGGACTGAAGTAATTGGGCAGCTGAAATATTTAGGGAGGATAGGTCAGGTGGGGGTACAGCAAGGCCAAAGGCAGGTAGTTGGAGAGGAGATTCGTGCATGAGATATATACATGAGAGACAGGGAAGAGGCTGACGTGGCTAGAGTGGAGGCCGTGAGTTAGGAAATGGCAGGAGAAAACCTAAGAATCCCATAAGGAAAGGATCTTTCACTCTTCTGTCTCACTGTAATGATCATGGCACCTTGTATACAAAAGGTGCTCAATAGGTGTTAAGCGCATTTTTTTTTACCTATTATGCCATTAATTCACTCAACACACACTCAGAAGGTGCTTCCCATGTACCAGATCCAGGACTCAGTGCTGGGTATGTGCTGGCAAATCAGAAAGACATGGTGGCTGTTCCCATAGCTCTTAACATCTGGCAGGAGAGGCTGCACTGCCAGATGAAGGAGCTCGGGGCTGGGCATCAGGGGGGCTGGGCTCTGGGCTGCTGCAGCCACAAATTTGCATTGTTACTCTGGCCATGTCTGAGTCTGTTTCCTCCTCCGTAAAGCAGTGAGTAAACATGAAAAACCGCAAATTGAGTCTCGTCACTAGCTAGCTTGGAGTCCTCCAAGGACTTCCCATTGGGCTTTGGAATGCATTCAAAGGCTTACCCTGGCGTTCCTGCAAGAGAGCATCCTGCCTACCCCTCCCTCCCAGCCTCCCACCACTGCCCACCTCGATCTCTCAGCTCCAGGCTTCCTTCTGCTCCTGTAAGCTCCGAGGTCATTCCCACCCTAAGGTCTTCACAAATGCCTCCCCTACTTCCCACCTGGCTGGCTTCTTCTCATCCTTTGGGCCTCACTGTGATCACCAGCTCTTCCGAGAAGTCTTCCCTGATTACTCCATCTCTGCAGGAGTCCTTTACACTGTGTCACTGCCCCTTTTGCTCCACGCAGCACCTACCGCACTTTGTAAGCATCTATTTACTAATTGGCTGCCTTTCCCCCTCTATCTTCCCCTTCTAGTTTGAGGGTAGGAATCCTGTCTGCCTTCTCCCCATTTTGTTCCCATTGCCAAGCCTGGCACCTGCTCTTGTTATAAACATGTGTAGAATGAAGGAATAAATGAAAGTATGGCCCCGGTGGGTTAAAGCAGCCAGAAGGCTGATTTGGCTGGACTTTCTCAGAATCAGTGGTCAAGACCTCCTGGTTGGGATTCCTGAAAACTTGGACTCTGACTCTAATACTCACCAGCTGGATGACCTTGAGCAAATTCCTTTACCTCTCTGGTTCTCAGTGTCTATTTGTAAAATGGTGGTAATCATTGTACTCACTGCAGAGTGTTGTCTTAGAGGCAAAATGAGATAAGAAAGCACCGAACTTAAAGTCTGATGCCCAGAGCTGCCGAGTGTAAGGCTGCTGACTTACTCTTTGTGTTTCCAAATTGCAGAGTGAGCTGCCTTGGGTGGTACAGGGAGGAATGGGAAGAGGTGAGCCGGTAGGAGGTTAAAGAGCCTCAACTATTGAACTGGGGGTGGGAGATTGGTCTGGCCCTTCAAGTACTATCCTGCCCTGCAGGTCAGTCTCTCACTGGTCCTGGGCTATAAAGAAATCAGCCCCATGGAGCTCTGATTTAATTAGCTCGGTGATATTGCCCTATCGATCACTCATTTCAAGTCTGCCAACTGGGGGAACTGCGGTTTGCCCATCACCCTCTCACTTACTGAAAGGAAAAGCAGACATCGACTTGTTTATTCAAGCCCAGCTGGGGAGGCCCCCACAGCCCCTCCCCTATCCTCCTCGCACAGGTATTTGAGTTTGGATAAATCTCTCTTCATCATGCTCATCAGCAAGCCCTTCATCCCCCTCCCTGAGCTTCCAAGGCCCTCTCCCCATTGCCTCTTTTCCAATTGAATTAGCTTTAATATTTTTTTGATGGAAAAAGTGTTTGCTTTATCTCTGGTGCTAAATGTCCTAATTGTTTCCTTCATCTTGGGTAATACCTCATTAATTTAGCTGCTGCCTGCCTCTTCTAGAGCAGCTGTAGCCTTTGGGGTCTTTTTCTACAGGTGATTGATGATTCTGGGCCCGGAGGGGACACAGTCAACTTGGGGCTTCCATGAGGGCTCTTCTCACTCTCATCCTCCTGCTTGTCTGTTTGTCTTCTCCCTTCCCTTCCCTCCCCTTCCCTTCCCTTCCCTCCCCATCCCTTCCCTTCCCTCCCCTTCCCTTCCCTTCCCTCCCCATCCCTTCCCTTCCCTTCCCTTCCCTTCCCTCCCCATCCCTTCCCTTCCCTTCCCTTCCCTTCCCTCCCCTCCCCATCCCTTCCCTTCCCTTCCCTTCCCTTCCCTTCCCTTCCCTTCCCTTCCCTTCCCTTCCCTTCCCCTTTGCTTCCCCTTTGCTTCCCTCCCAGTCCCCCCCCCCCTTTCTCTCTACCTCTTTCTCTCCCTCTCTTCCTCCTTGCATCTTTCTCACTCAGCCTCTCCTCTTTTCCTGGAAGGAGAATTCAAACTAGCTTAAACATGATTCTGGCAGGAAAAGGGAATATGTCATTATAGCTCAGAGGGCCAGCTTCAATCTATGTGCACTCTGACTGTCCCCACCAATGCCTGCCTGCAGTTCCTTATTTCCTTCCATTGGAACCACAGCAGCCATTAGCCCAAGGTTTCTCCAGATGTGTAGCACTTAATGCAAGCCCCAGGGATTCCTGGTCAGGGAATGAGAAGAGTGGGATCTTGGGTCTAGTAAGTTGGGAAATGTCGCCTGTGATGTAGGGGGCTCTTCGAGAATCACAGAACACATTGGGAATTAAAGGCTCTGAGAAGGCTTTCAATAATAAAACCTGTTGAATTGTGTTTCATCCAGAGATTTCTGAAGATATCCACTTAGCCAAGTGCTTCAAGGAACTAACTCCTTTGGGAAATGTTGGCCTCATCTAACAGGGCTCTCTCCACACTGCTCCTTCTTTGACAATCAAAATGCTACTGGCTCCCCGCCCCCTATTTTTTTAAGAGTCTTCCTATGTTTCATTTTCTCAGATGCACCAACTTCCCAGGGAGGAACTTATCACCCCTCATCTGTGCCCAGAAGAGGTGAATGTGAGATTCTGTTAGAGAATCATCGCAGTCAACTCTTCAGAGTTTGCCTCTGGATGTGTAGTCTTTAAGGCGGGCACTAAGGGAAGTAGACTGTTGGCAGTCAGACACAGGTTCAAATCCCAGCTCTGCCACTTGCTGGTTGAACCTTCCTGGGCCTGTAGCTAAAACTCTCATGACTCAGTCTGTTCACCTGTTAACTAGGATCATACAAGAACTCGCTGAGGTAATGTCAGTGAAACGTGGGGCTTCTGAGGAGGGGGTCAGTACAGAGTGTGTGTGTGTGTGTGTGTGTGTTGAGGTAAATTTTCCCCCAGTATTGACCTACTTTGAGTACTTCACATCATTGGAATCATACAACATGGGACCTTTTGTGTCTGGCTTTTCACTGAGTGTCATGTTTTCAAGGTTCATCCACATGGTAGCACATTCAGTGCTTTGCTCCTTTTTGTGGCTGAGCCATAGTCCATTGCACAGCTCTGCCATATTGTGTTTATCCATCTGTCACTCAGTATATTCTCTGTGAGAATCGTTGAAGGCACTCTCTTCTCTCCTTTGAATAAAGGGGGAAGCTTACTTCCAACTGATTTTTAGGAAGCACATTGGAGTTAGAATTGCAAGTTAATACAAGAGGATGGGGTTTGTTGGGTTGAACTCTGGACTGAAGTTAGGGGCTCTAGACTCTTTGATTTTGCTCTGTGACCTTGGAAACTCCCTTCCCTTCTCTGGGCCTCAGTTGTCTCATCTGTAAAATGGGGGTTGGTCAAGATAATGTCCTGATTACTTCCTGCTCCAACATTCCATGATTCTAGATGTCTCTGGACTTTCCCATGGAGTCACCATATCTGAAAGAAACTCTTCTTAGGGATATCAGAAGCCTGTTTTGTCAGATTCTCCATTCATGTATCAGGCCGAGGAGTGATGTAGGCAGAAGGGCCTCAGCGTTTCTATCTGTAAAACCAGGAGGGAAGTGTTGAATTAGGCTTTAGTTTATGCGCCTATGAATTACACACGAAGTGTAACAGAGCCAGCATTTCTGCAGCTCTTCTCAGCCAGCGTGCTGATGGGGCTGGGATTAGTCACACTTGATTTAAAAAACCAATGCTCATGCATTGGGCCCATCTGTCAGCAGTCTGGTCAGCTGCTCTCCCGATCCCATTGGATCCCACTGTGGTATCCACAAGCACCTAGGATTCAGATTTCCTCTTTGGTAGCTCCTTGTCAAGACATATTTTGAAAAACTAAGAATTCCTGCATTTATTTCTGTTAAAATGGAGCAACTGGAGAACAAGGTCTAATTAGAAACTAACGAGGGCTGTGGCATGGAAGCCCCACTGCTGACATGAGGACTGTGGTCACGAGTTATGCTGCGCATAGCGGTGGTGAGAAGGGGAATCTGCTTGGCATTCAGGGGATCTGGCCTAGGGATGGAGACCCCACAGCTGGGCCTTGGAGGAAGGATCTGCTGACCCACTGTTATCTGTGGGCAGACAGGAGACCCACACCTCCTGGGTGCTGTGCTGCCAAGAGCTGTCACCTTGGGCAAGTTATAAAAGGTAGCAATAAGCACTAGACTGTATGCTCCAGGCGGGGAAAAATCATTTTATGTCACTTGTTTTTGCTTACTGTTATCTCTCCAGTACTAGCACAGGGCTTCACCCTTTGTGGGTGCTCAGTAAATATTTGTAACCTGCCCTAAAGCCAGGAAGCTGGAATGTATTAAATGTGGGATTTGAACCCTGGCACCTTAGAGCAGAACATCTGGGCTTCCTACCTGATATGCCCTTGCTTGACCCACGTGCATCACACAGTGCTGTCATTGTCCATTTGTCCATCTTCTCTCCTGGACTGTAAACTGCTTAAGGAGGAGTTTTTCCTTCATCTTCATATCTCCAGTCTCCAGCACAGGGCAGGATCTGCAGCAGGTGCTCAGTAAATGCTCATCATATTAAGTTCGGTAAGATCTCAGTGAACTGGGGCAATCTTTCTGCAGCAGGAGGGACTAGAGTGTTAGATTGAGAACTGGACTATTGTGTATCCCGGGCTCCAGCCTGGAGCCTGGCATATAGCCAGGGCTTAGTACATGTGGGCCAAACAGAAATGTTCTTGTCAACCCCATTAAACCCAAGAGAATGAACCACAATGCAGGAGGGACATTTAAAAATGTTGTCATTCAAGATACATTGCCTGAGCACCAATCCTGGTTAGGCCATTTTTAGATGAGTGAACTGAAGCTCAGCAGGTTGTCTTGGGTTGGGCTCCCAGGAAACAAATTCAGAGATGGAAAGTTGCATGTGGAAGATTTATTGAAGAGTGCTCTCAGGAGATATACCTGGAAGGGAGGAAAGAAAGGATGAAGGTATGAAGGAAGGAAGGAAAGATTGGTAGAGACACGACATCGATCCACCATGCAACTGCTCCTGAGGCCTTAGCTGATCATACAGGGAGCTCTGGTCCACCATGCTCACTCTTGCCCAGTACAGAGGGCCAAGGGCTTCCCTTTCTTCCAGCAGGAGGTGGCTGGTGGTGGCCTCAGATGATGTGTGTGTCCGGGGGTGGTGGTAATAACACCTGCGCGGCAGACCCACAGCCCTCAGTGCCCCAGGAACTTTGGTAAGTGCTTTCTCCATGCCCATTCTGGGCAGACAGTATTTTAGGAGGTGTGTCTTTGGAGAGGAATGACTTTATTCCCACTGGCTCCAGGGTTTCTCTGGGCGAATCATCCATTCTAGATCTGCAAGCCACTCTCTAGCTCAGGAGAAAGGAACACATGTATATCATACACATTTTCCTTCCTAATCCATCCAGCTCCTAAATGCTCAAGACCTTCTGGAAAGGGAGGCTGAATTGCATGGTGGTTACAATCTGGGACCCTTGAATCAACAGACCTGAGTGTCCTCTCTCCTCTGGCCTTGCTATATGAGCCTGGTGTGGTGACTTCCCCACCTGGCACTTCAGTTCTCTTCTGTGTTAAATGAGGTTAACACTTCTTAGTGAACATTAAATGAAGCAGCACAAACACAGTACCAAGGATACACTTAATTTTTTTCCCCTCCTTTCTTCCTCCGCCAGAGCTGGAATGTGGCAAAAGGGGCTCTTCTAACTTGTGTCTTGTGAAAGTGGGATATTTGGCTCCAAAGCCAAAGCCACCTTCACTAGGTTTTAATACAGGCCTTATCCTTACCCACAAGAGAGGTCGTTTGACTGCATGCCAGTGTTTTGTTGATTTAAGAACTCAGTGTGCCTGTCACCTCCAAGGCACTACACATTCTGAAAAGTTCCTCCCAGTCCAGCCATTAATCACCCTCTGTAATTAAATAACACAGCAACCTGTAATTAGGGTATCGATTTGTTGACTTAAGTGTTTACTCCTGGGTTCTCACTCCAGCCTGTGAGCTTCATGAGGGCAAGGTCTATGTCCATTTCTATTCACACCTGGCTTTCTGTTGTCTGCCCTAGTGCTTGGTGCATAGGTGATTCTCAATAAATGTTGGTTGAATAAAGAATTGAGTGGATACAGGGGTTCGTGGCCAGGTTTCTCCTAGACATTACCCTGAGTGTGAGAGAAGGGTTGGCAGTTAGCAAGGAAACTCAGTCCAAATGATTCTTTGCATCTGGACTGTGCTTCATATCTTAGATAGCACTTAATAGTGATGGGTGCTGATGGGGAAGATGATGACAATGATGGTGATGATCATGAAGATGCTGATGGTGGTGATGAAGATGCTGGCAGTGATGGAGGTAATGGTGATGAGGGCAATAATGATGATGGTGGTGATGATGTTAATATCATTTCTTGAACTTTTATTATTTTCCAGGTAGCTTACATGCATGACTTCACACGATTTTTGCAGTAACCCTACATTTATTTCCATAAGCATAACTACATTTATTATTTCCATTTTACATATGAAATAATGAGACTCAAATATTTGTCCAAAGTCATCCAGCAGGTAAGGGACAGAGTTGCGACTTGAACTCAAGTCTAACTTTGCTTTCATCTATGAAATTCTAATGCTTTTTTGTGGCCATGGTCTCAACGAATCTCTTTGATGTAATAAGACAGTCATTATTATCAGTATAGGTGATGAAAGAGCTTCAGAGAGAGAAAGGACTTGGCCAAGGTCACACAGCCCAAGAGGGGACAGAGTTGGAACCCAGATCCTACTGTTCTTTTTCCCAACATGAGGCTTTTTCTATTATAGGACAAGGCTCAGAGATTTGGGCATCTTAAAGCAGAAGGGAACACAGAGTCAGGATTCTTGAGTCCTAGAGCACCACCTCTTTCTAGCCACATGAACTTGGCTGTGCCACTGAATCTCACTGAAACTTGGTTTTCTTGTCGGTAAAATGGGAGTAAAGAGGCCTACCTCAAAGGGAGAGGATGAGGGTTTACTGAAATCATAGGTGTGGAAGTGAGTCATAAACTGTAGGTCTCTGTGCTGTTGGGTACTGCCAGTTCCTATGCCCTGATAAGCCAATATCTTCGTGGTGTTGATAGTCCAGTGGAATCTCTGTGTGGCAGGATTCACTTAAATGAATCACCTACCTCTGAAGTCCTGCCTCTGGCATTCACTGGCTCCCAAGAAGCAACATAAAATTCTTTCTTCAAAAACTGAAAAAAAAGACATGGTGTCTAAATGCTGAACCTCAGTGTTGGTTAAGTTTATAAGGAAAAGCCCCTTACCCACTATGCTTTAGTCACCTGGCTAGACTCTATCCAGCAAACATTCCATTTTCAGTTCCACCTCAGGGCCTTTGCACTGGATGTTTCCTATCCCTGGAATTTGCTTTTTCCTCCACTCAGTGGAGTGTCAGCTCAGACATCACCTCCACAGATAAGCCCTCCTGTCCACCCCATTTAAAAAATACCGCCCACCCACCTCCCATCATCACTCCATGTTGTTCTACTGTTTCTTCCGTGTTCACCAAACCAGCTGGAATTAACCTAGTCAGTTTATTCTATTCTCTGTCTCCAGCATGAAAACATACCCCCCATGAAAGCTGAGCTGTGTCTGTCTTGATCACTGGGGTTTCCCCAATTCCTGAATAAGTGACTGGCAAAAAATGAGCATTTAATAAATACCAGTGGAATGAAGCACTGAATAAATGAATTCTATCCCCTGTGACTTGGGGGAATCATGTTATGGATGGACTCTGACTCAGGCTCAGCTAGGAGATGCCACATCCTATTTCCAGTCCCCTGAGTCACCGAGTGTCACGCCTGATAAATGGCCATCATTGTGGGAAGGCACCAGACCTTATTTTTCGGCTGGAGCTGACACCAGTGCCTCCTGCCAAACATGGGTGGGGAGCCAAGTCCACACACTGAAGGACCAGGAGGAGGTGGGCATCCTGGTCCGTGCTATCCGTACTGTTTCTGGCTAAACAGCCCGGTTTTCTTGCCTCTCTCTCTTTGTGAAATCTACTGTCACCCTTTTGTAAAGACGTTTGAGAAAGTGTAAAAGCACATTTCCCGGATCTGGGGATGCAATAGTTTGTGCAATTATAACCCAACACATCACAGAAGTCAGATTGTCACTTGCTGCCTGCATAATTCATCACTCAGTTTCCTGTCAGGGTCTAAGACCTTTCATAGCTGGTAGACAAAAAAAATTAAGTTTACATTGCTTGATTAAAAATTCAGAAGTTTAAGGGCAAGAAAAAAGGAGGATGTGAGTTGTATCACCATTATATAGACAGAGATAAATAAAACATTGAAAGAGGAAAAAAAAAAAAGACAAGGAGGAAAAAAAACTTGCCGGTAACTTGTCATTTCTCAGGTTTAAGAATGTCAGTAGAAACTTGACTAATTTTTTTCTCTCTAATGGTCAAGATTCAGGGTCTATGGCAGGATGGTAAGTGAAAGGCTTTAGGACTCAGAGGGTATTCTAATTCCTCCCTTTCTTTCCTCCTTCCCTCCTTCCTTTCTCCCTCTTTCTTTCCTCTATCTCTCCCTCCCATTCCTCTCTCCCAAAATTTTATTCAAGCCCCGACTCTTCACAAGGTACATTGCAAAGCCCTGGGCATATGAAGTGAATAAGCCAGAGTCCTATAGTGATGAGGTACCTGCAGGCTATTTAGGGAAAAGACAGTTTACAGCCCACAATGATCAATGATGTGATGGTGGAAGCAGAGGCAGCTCTGGGGGCCCAGAAAGGGCACCTGATCCAGCCCAGGTAACGATCAGGGGAGCTTCTAAGAGAAAGTGATGCTTGAGTTGGTTCTTCACGGAGACATAGTATTAATCAAGTGATAGACAGGAGATGGAGTAGGGGAGTGACATTTCATGTGGGAGTGAGCAACATTTTCAATGACTCAGAGGCACAACGGGGCACGGTGAGTTTTTGCAGGTAGTGTAGACTGGGTAGGTGGTGAGAGTGTGGCAGAGATTGTGTCATGAGTTCTTAGCCCCCATTACATTAAAAGTTCCTTGAGGGCAGGGACTATGTTTCTTTTATTCTGTCACCAGTGAGAGCCTCATTTACTGGCACTTTGTTTGTCACACCAAAGAACCCAGAAGATATTTGTTGACTGACTTTTTGATTCTAGAAGTCACTGTGGAGCCATGGAAGAATCTTGAGCATAGGAGCAACATGATCATATTTGCACTCTAGGAGGGTCCTTCTGAACGGATGATGGGTGAACGATGGCTTAGAGGGAGAAGGGAAGAGCTGGCTGGAATTGTAGGCTTGGAGACTGTGGTCAAGGCTGTTAATGGCCCCCTACTCTCTAATTTCCTCTTCTTCCTTTTGGTGATAGAATATCCTGAACTGAACAGGGCATAGGGCTGCCTAGCTAGAGACTACATTTCCCAGCCTCCTTGCAACTAGGTGTGGCCATGTGACTGTGTTCTAACCAATGAGTGGATGGGATGGGTGCCACTTTCACACTACTTCCTTAAAAGGAGGCTGCTTACCCCATTTTCCTCTCTTTTCTCTGTCTTCAATGTAGCTATGATGATGAGGAGATAGCTTCAACCGTAGTGATGAGGATCACACTCTAGGGCAGGGATTTGCAAACCCTGCCTGTGAACCAATACTGTCTGGCCATTTGTTTTTGTAAATAAAGTTTGGGACACAGCCATGCATATTCATTTACCTATTGTCTATGACTGTTTTCTTGCTACAGTGACAGAGTAGAGTGGTTGTGACTGAGATTGATGTGACTTTCAAAGCCAAAAATATTTACTCCCTGACCCCTTCTGGAAATTTGCCGATCCCTGCTCTACGGTACGGCAGAGCCATAATATGGAAGGGACCTGAGTTTGTGGAGCAGAGACACCTGCCCACTTTGGCAGCCCATTTTTATCAAGAGTGAGAGATGAGAGAAAAGTTAACTTCTCTCTGTTTTTAGACACTGACTTTGGGTTCTCTGTTTTGAGAGTTGCATCAGGACATCTGGAAGATGATGGTGGCCTGAACCAGGCAGAAGTGGTGAGGAGGAAAGAAGTGAACAGAATCCAGAGACATTGGGGAACTCAGGTAGGCAAGTCTAGTATCTGGCTGGATGAAGATGTGGGGGAAGAATCAGATATGACTCCCAGGCCAGCAGTGGTGAAGGCAGCGGACAGGGGAGCATTTAGGAGATGATGCTGGGTTCAGTTTTGCTGTATGGTGTTTGAGGTATCTGTGGATTCCAATGGTACTGGGAGACAGTTGGCTCCCAGGGGAGAGTTTGGGGAAATGACACATTGTGTATGAACAGGATAGACCCCATCCCTTGGTAATTTTATATTTTGGTAACACCAAAATTTGAGCTAGAAAAGACTTTAGGTATCCCCCAGCCCATCTCCCCATTTTAGCACCACAGAGACTGAGGCTTAGAAGGGACAATAGGCCCTTCCAAGGGCACACAGGGGGCTAGGGGAGCAGCCCAGGATCCCTGGCTCCTGTTCCAGTGCTTGGTCCATCCCTTCCTCCCAGCCGTCCATGTGCCAGGTCCTCTAGCAGGCATGGGGGATGAGATGGAGAGCAAAACACACATGGCCTCTGCCTGGTGAATGATGGCACGTCAGTTGTGAGAGGCACTTGATTTCTGAGATGTTGAAACGTGCCAGGTGAGCATCTTAGAAGGATGAGCTATGGTGAGCAGAGCAGCTACCGTTTCCTGAGTGCCTGCACTGTACTGGGGGCTGTGGGAAGTGCTTTTCATGGGTTATTACAACCAGTCCTTGCAACAAGGAGGTAGGTGCTCCTACCAGCCCACTTTACAGGTGAGGAAAAGTAATGTTCAGAGATGCTCATCTCTAGCCTAAAGTCACACAGCAGGAAAATGGCCAGAGTTGTGAACTCATGAATTCTTTCATTTGCAACAAGCACTTGCCCAAACCTACTCAGTACCTGGTGCCATTCTGCCATTTGGGTTATAGCAGAGAAAAAAATCAATCATGTTTTCTGCTCTCCTGGGGTTTGATTTCTAGTGGTGTGTAAGGAAAGGGAAATAAACAGATAAATATGTGTGTGTGTGTCTGTGTGTGTGTGTGTGTGTGTGTGTCTGTGTGTGTGTGTGTGTGTATAAAATCAGATGGTATCAAGTTCTAAAAAGAACAGCAAACAACAATTAAAAAACAGGGAAAGGAGTTGGAGAACGAAAGGGATAGTTTTATTGTACAGAGGATGGTCCAGGGAAAGACTCCTTGATAAAATGACTTTGAGCAGAGATCTGGATGAAGTGAGGAAGGAACAAACCACCTTTGGGGAAGGACATTGGGGAAGATACTTCAGGCAATGAAAACAGCAGGTACAAAGGCCTTGAGGTGGGTTTGAAACTCAAGTCTACCTATGTTTAACACTCTGTTTTCTAACTGTGTTATTTAATTCAGCATGTACTTTCCTGAGAACCTCCTATGTGGTGGCATGGGTCAGAGGGCAGATGAGATAGACCAAGCCTCTGCTCTCAGGGGGTTAGCAGACTGGCAGGGGAGACAGACTCACTCTGGACACAGCCTGCTGGCCCCAGGCCGATATAGAAAGGGTGACATAAAATAGAAAGGGAAAGGGATTGTCTGGTCAGGGAAGGACTTGCCCTAGACCTCAAAGGCAAGTGGAATTTCTTTAAATTCTTTGTTTCAGTAGTATAAATACAGTGCTCAGCTTGACGAATTTTCACATGAATGCCCTCACATAACCAGCTGCTTGATGAAGAAACAGAGAGTGACTAGCTCCCCAGAAGTCTCTTAAGAGACTCCAGCCACTCCCAGGTAACCAACCCCTAGCCTGACTTTGAGCAGCATAGGTTAATTTCGTCTGTTGTTGCATACAGTACATCCTCTCTTGTGTCTGGCTGCTCTTACTTAAGATTATGTTTGTGAGATTCATCCATGTTGTGTGTAATTGTATCTCATTTATTCTCATTACTATGCAGAATCCCAATGTGTGAATACGCCATGAATTTTTTTCTCGTTCTGCTATTGCTGGAGATTTGAGTTGTTTCCATTTTTGGCCATCCTGGGTGTTGCTGCTATGACATTCTGGTACGTGTCTTTTGGTGAACATATGTGCGCATTTCTGTTGGGTATGATCTAAGAGTAAACTTGCTGGGTCAAGGGGTGTGTGCATATGCTGAGCTTTAGTAATGCTGCCAAGTGGGTTTCCAAAATGGTTGTACCAATTAACACTCCCACCAGAAGCGTATGAGCGTCTGAACAACTTATCTGCGTGAACACTCGGTATTTTCTGTCGTTTTCATTTTGCTTCATTTCTTTTTATTTTCATTCTTGGTGGGGGTTCTCGAGATGGTATGACATTTTGGTTTTAATTTTCATCATCTTGATGACTAACGTAGATGGGTCTGTTTTTATATGTTTGTTGGTCATTTGCTTATCCTCTTTTGGTGAAGTGCTTGTTCAAGACTTTTGCCTATTTTTTCCCCTGTTGGGTTATCTACTGTTTTCTTGTTGGTTAGAAGGTGTTCTTTATATATTCTGGATATGAGCCCTTGCTTAAATATACTACTGAGATGATCTCTCCTATTCTGTGGGGTGAGTTGCCTTCTCATTCTCTTAATGGTGACATTTGATGGACAGGTGTTTTTACTTCTAATGTAGTGCATTTTATTTATTTTTCTCACAGCGGGATAGCATTTTCTCAAGTGTATTTGAATGCAGAAAGCAGCCTTTTCCAGTGGAGGGAGGGATTTGAGCAGAGGTGGGAGGTGGGAAGGTCAGAGCCTTGGAGGAAACAAGCACATCAGCCATGACCTGACATTCAAGGGGTGTAGTGGAGGTGTTGGGGGCTGATCATAGGAGCTTTGTAATGCCAAGCTGTGGAGTTTGGACTTCCTTTCTGAAGTCCACAGAGGGCTGAAGTTTTGAGCAAGGGCTGCCAGGACCAGAGCAGGTGTTATTAGGAATATTAATCCAACATCAAGTGCTAGGATGCAGATGAAGGGATGAGGGGATGTTGAGGGAGGTAGAGCTGTAGCAGGTGGGCACATCCAGCCTGGATAGGCTTGGGGCAGCTGCATACACAGAGCTTGGCATTGCTTCTCTGCAGATGGGTGTAGACTGAAGATCATAGGGGTACATTCATGAATGACATCCTTAAGGATAACGTCACAGCCCTCTCAGGCCCTGACAGCCTGGCGCTGTTGTCTGCTCTTAAGGAAACTCTTGGAGAACAAACAGAGGATTCAGAGAGTCCTTAATCTGTCAACAATCTGAGATCCTCAGAAGAGAAGAGGCAAGACTGTTCTGTGTCTGGGAAGAACTCTGTTTCTCTGAAGTGAAAGACATGGCAGAAGCCTGAGAAGAATTGTGGGGTATAGGCAGGAGACCTAGATTATAGGCCTGGTTCTACCTCAGCTCATTGCTGTGTGTCCTTGGGGAAGTCCCTTCCCCTCTCTGGACCTCAGTTTTCTTATCCACAGAGATATTGTGAGACTCAGATGAGCTCATGGGCATGAAATGACTTGTGACTAATACTTCACAAACGTAAAAGATTACTGAGTCTTCCTGCTCCCAGGAACTAGGGAGTCAGAGAACTTTGCATTTAGCCTGCTAACAATTATGACAGAGGTTGTCTAAGGAGCCAATATTGCTGGACCTTACCCAGAATCAAAGATGTTTGTTACCTGCCCTTCTGCACTTCCTGAGTTCCTAGGACTTGTCTACAAATGCCAACCTCCCCCTTCTTAAATCCAAACATCTTAAATTCCAGATATGGACACTGAAATTATCTATTTTCATTAGTAATGTATTCTTTAGTCCCTTTGAAAATATTTAAGGTAACTGACAAAATGATAACACTTTTTAGTGCATCCTCGGGGCAGAACACCATGCTGGCCACTATGTAGGAGATGCACTTGAAGACGGGGGCAGAACAGGTGACACAAGCAGAGGCACAGGGTGGGAAATAGTATGGAGGACTCAAAGAGCCTGTGATGGCGAGTCTTATTTCAGCTTGGCTAGTGTCTGGCACTCAGTTATTCAATCAAACCCTGTTTTGCTTCTGTGAAGGTATTTTGCAGATGTTCATCAGTTGACTTTAGGTAAAGGAAGTTATCCTTGATAGTGAGGGTGGGTCCCATCCAGTCAGTTGAAAGGCTTTAAGAGCTGAACCAGTGTTTCTCTAAAGAAGAAATTCTGCCTCAGGAATGCATCAGCTCCTGCCTGAATAATTCCAGGCTGATTCCTGTGAACCAGCCTTACCAGCCCCCACAGTTGCATGAGCCAAGGCCTTGGAATAAGTGTCTTACTAGGTCTAGGACTAGGCCTTTATCTTTGTATCCTCCTGGTTCTCTTTCTCTGGAGACCCCTGATGGGTACAGATCCCCAAGTGAGAACATGGGGTCAGTGTTGATGGGAGCATCAGAAGATGAGGACCGGCCTCTTCTATTCTTCCCTTCAGTGCTGCAGCCACAAAGACCTAACCCTCAAACATGCCAGGTATAATCTAGCATCCAGACCTTGACGTTTGCTGTTTCCTTCTCCTGGAATGCTCCTCCCCTAGGTACATGAATGCCCTGTACCACCACTTGGTCCAGATCTCTGCTTAAATGCCGCTTGCTGGTGGGGCCTTGCCTGACCATCCTAACTATCATCACCCTTTTCTACTCAGATTAGTTTTCTTCCTCATGCTTACCACTGCTTGCTATTTTATGTATTTATTTTGTCTGCCTCACCCACTGGAATATGAGTTCCTGAGACTAGGGACATTTCCATACTTTTCTACTTCTGTGTCTTAGTTCCTAGCACGGTGTTTGGCACAGAGAAGGCACTCAGTGGGCTCCAAATTGTGGTGGGTTTTGGGTACTGTGCCGAGTAATTATAAGGAGTTTAAACCTGCTTCATCAACCCACCTCCTCCCAACAGTCATGGACTCCTGGAGAGTCACTGTGGGGGGAACTCGCAAAGAGATGCCCGGGAGAAACAGCTTGGAGGCACTTGACAATTTTCCCTTATCTCCGATGATTCACGAGGCCTGGCCAAGTTGTTCATGAAGGAGGCCTTATGATGCATCTCAAAAAAGCAACCATGGCCTCTCAATCACTCAGCACTTTTTGGAAGGAAAAACAGATATCAAAAACGAAAGTGCACAAACGGTAATATATGATATCAGATCCGTCATTCTTTACAGCAACATGGACGATGGCGTTTGGGAAACAGCAATTGCACCCAAAAGATAGACAGGCAGTTTTGACATGTCTTGCCAGAGAAGAATCACCCATCCCACCCCCATTCCCCCACCCTCCTGGCCCAATCACAAGGAATGACAGAATTACAAACAAATCAATCAGGCAGAGAACAGAAGCGGCAGAGACTCTCAGCTTGGGTGGTAATAACAAAATGGAGTGCCAGTGTATTCTCAATCATAGGCAAATGGGTGGCTGCCCACAAGGCAGGATGTGATGGGCCCTGGGAGGACTCGCCTCCAACAGCTTGATCAATGATCTGTCCATGGTGCTGATTTGTACTACTCAGTGTTAGTGTTGGAGAATAGTCACAGGGGATGGTCATCAACCATTTGCTGTTGTGTGAGAGTGAGTTTATTGTGAATTGATGAAGCTGGAGTTAGGGGACAGATATCCAGAGGTCATAAACACATAAGCCTATGAGGGCCAACTGATAGCATAAATGAGAGACAAGTTGTAATACGATAGGGAGTGGTGGGATTGAGGTATAAGACAATAGGGAATGTTGGGGATTGTGGTTAACTAGATGGCATGTGCACCATATAAACAGGGCATCCAACAGTTTGTGGCCATGTGAGAATGTGAGAAGAGTGTTTCCAATCAGAATTTGTGAGACGGCTCTTATGTGGACTCTCCTGAGCTTTATAATGCTGGCAGCTAATTCAAGGATATTCTGGATGAGCCCCTTATTTTAAGATGGAGATATTGAGTTGCAGAGAGGGTAAGGGACTTGATCAAAGCAGCTCAGCAAGTTGATGAGAGGTTAGGGCCTAGAATCCTAGTGCCTGGCTTCCAGTTTGGTGACTTTCCTCCCAGTCCAGCTTGCTTTCTTGTTTGACAGGAGAGGCCTCTCCTCTCTGAGCCCTGGACCTAGGAAAGGCAGATAACAGGATGGAATATGGGGGAAGATGTTTAAGCAAACCAATCCTATGTTTTGCAATAGCATAATACAGCTGCAATTATTTCAACACATCCTAGGTCAGCTGAAGTGCCAGGCCTAGGGAAGAGAGGCTGAGGAAAGGAGACAGTGGAATTAGAGGGTCGAGGATGCCTTTGAAAAGCTGGATACCTCTTCTGGACCACTTGCAGGGTGCCGGAACATCCCTTGGGGAGCACCTCTGGGCTTAGAGCCAGATGATCCCCTTCTTCCTTTCATCCTAATCGAGCTTCACGAGAGCAGATCCTGTGGCCCCTGATCTGAATCTCAGCAGTGGTAAACTATCCCTGTAGGAATTCTCTGCATCAGACAAATCAGGCAGATCGTGAAGAAAAACCAGCTGGGGTGTATCTGGTTTAGCCAGGAGCCCCCACCCCTCCTCAATTCCACCCCACCTCCTCCCACTCCTTGGCCATGGCCCCTCAGCCCTTGTCCCCAAATTCTGGATGAATCTTTCTCCCTTAGCAATGCTGGGGACACAGTCTACATTAAGCGAATCAACAAGGCCATCTCAGAAGAGACCAAATAGGAAATAAGAGGCCCCATTGCCTAATGGGACTTATCAATTATGATCTGGGGCCATATTTCTTGGAGGGGTGATTGTTTCACGGAGTCTGACATCTCATATAGCTTTAAATTACTCACAACCAGGACGGCTTACAAGATAGCAGTAAAATCAGGAGAGGATTGGGCAATGTAATTATAGTATGGAAATGATGTTGATCACTCAAGCAGGGAGCAGACCTTGAATTGAAAACCCTGCTCTGTCTCCCCACCCTCTTCCTTCTAGTTCTCCTGCTCAGGGCTGTAGAATGCACAAAGCCTGGGAAACATGGAGGTAATCTCCTGTTCCGAGGCTGGAAGTTGGCCAGATCACTGTGTAGGGTGTTACAAGTGTTGGGGCTGGTGTGGACCAAAGGATCAGGACCAAGGACAGATCTCATAAGTCTTGATGGTCAAGATCTAAAGGCCAGGAGGCAAGAATCTGAAGGAGTTGCCCATTTCTCAAGTTTATGGAGGTTACAGTTCCTAAGTCCTTAATATATATATGCTAAGAATTATATTAGGATCTATAATTATAGAGATCCTTCCCGCCATTTCCCAAGAATCGTCTTCGTGTCAGACACCATGTAAAGTTTGAGGATACAAAGATGAATTATTTCAGCTATTTAATGAGCACATACTATGTACAAACATTGTGCTGGAACCCAGATAGAGAAAAACTCACATTGTTCATTCAAATATGTATTGATGATTGCCTAGTTTGTAGGACTGCTAAACTTCTCATCAAACTCATTTCCTCTTCTTCCTGAACACACATTTAGGTTACATTTCCTGGGCTTCCTTAAAGTTAGGTGTGGACATATGACTGAATTCTAGCCAATAGAATGTGAACAGAAGTGGTGCAGGTTAATCCCTGGTCTGGCCTATAAAAACCCTCCTACATGTGATCTTCCATGCTCTTTCCCTAACCTGCTGGCTGATGTCAACGCACAGTGCAATCCTAGAAGGCCACTTACTGAAACTGGCAGAGCCATCAGTATACTGCGTCCCTGAATGAACAAGTGGAGCATAGCCTCTCCCCCACCCCAAGCCTCTGCTGACCTGAACCTGTATTGTATCATTAGCTGAGCAAGATATACCTGCACTTCTTGAGCTGCAGAAATATGGAGTTTGTTGGTTACCCTGGTTAGCTAGATATTATACTGGGTTTGTGGGGCATAAATATTCATGACCGCTTTCCTTGGCATTTTCTATGATCCAGGCAGCAAACTGAGTGCCAGAAATGTGAAGCATAGTTCATTCATTCAAATACTTGGCTCTGAGGTTATAGAGCCACATGATAAATGAATAATAATTAATTGATTATTCCTACAAACAGTCATTAGGTAACTAGTTTGCTCAGGCCTTAGTGTTAAGCTTTGGGGATATAAAGGCTAATTCATTCAAACATGGATTAAGTTCCTATCACGTGCTGGGCACTGGATTAGGCATTTGGGGATTAAAGATAAACAGAACTCTTATCCTCAGGGGGTTCACCATTTGGTGGAAGAGCCGGGTCATGGTGGTACAGTGTGAAAAGTGCTAAAATGGAACTTTTTATGAGATTCTGCAGGGAACCAGGAAATGATCCCTGCTTGGATCTGAAGAGGAAGGGGAGGGAGCAGGGAAAACTACAAACAAGTGGGGGTTTTAGATCTAGGCTTTGAAGGATTGATATGTTTTCTATGCAGAGAATAGGTGGGAGGGAAATCCAGGCAGATGGAACACGATGTGCAAAGGTGATATATCCTGGGACCAGTGAAAAGTTTGGTGTGAATGGAGCTCAGGGATATGTGGCAAGAACAGAATCAGGCAAGCAGGGCTGCAGCTTGAATCTAGGGCAAATGCTCTTGCCTCTTCACCTGTGGGGTGCTTGCTGTTGGAGCCAGGAGGGTTCAGAGACTGCAGATTAATTCCCTCTTGGACTGAGGTGGGAGTGGACACTCTGTCTTAATTCACTTCCACTTCCACGGGCAGGGATTGTTTTGTTCTTCCATTTCAAATTACACGTTTAATGCCAGTGCAACTTTATGACATTATCTCACTAATATTATCCCCATTTTATAAATGAACAAACTGACCATCAGAGGGGTAAATTATACACTCAAATCACACAGCTGTCTAACCCCATGGTTGGCATTCGAACCTCCAAGTAAGACCACATTCCCAATGTGTTTGTGGCTCTCAGTAAAGCAGGAAACAGATTTCCTGTCCCAATGATGCAGAGGTTCTGAAACCCTCTGGGGTTAATTGGCTGTATTTGGCAAAGGCCAAGGAACTTTCCCTCCCAAAAGCTAATCGGAACTAATGGAACACTGAGCTCATGTGCATGTGTGTGGTGGAGGGGGGAAGAGTGGAGGGAGCTCTAGCTGAGCCCAGACCAGTGTGAGCTGTGCTGGGAAGGAATAAATCTCCTTCTGAGCCAACATTAATATAAGCTTGGCAGGTTCTGGGCAGGCCCCTGGCTGATTATGCCAGTGGACACTGGGGAGGGGAAGATTGAGCTGCTGGGGGTGGCGTGAATACACATCACGCAGGGTAATGTCTTGAAAATATATAGCACCCAAGCAGGCAGGAAGCTGAAGGCGGGGCAAAAGGGAATGGTGGGGGGCAGGTGGCATCTGTTTGCAATTATGGTGGCCAGAACCTGCTGAACGAGGCACCCAGAATGATGCCTAGGGCACTTACCCACCTGCAGTGGTACCAGTCATTTATTTATCATGTGTTTATTGAGTGCAGTGCCAGGCATTGGGGGATACAGGGCTGAACATCCAGATACATCGCTGCCCTCATGTAGCTCCTAGTCTGGAGGGGCAGACGGAACTAAGCAGACCATCATGCCAACTGCATGAAAAGTACATTAAGGGGAAAAATAAGGAGTTGTAAGGGCTTATAAGACTTAAGCAGAGGTCATGGAGGACTGCCTGGAAGAGGCGACAATTGAAATGAGAGCTGAAAGATGAATTAAGGTTAACTTGGTGGTGTGTCCATTTATGTAGCAGTGGGTAGGGAACAGAAAAGAATCATATGTGGGGGTCCTGAGGCAATAGGGTGTTTGGAACTTGTGAACAACAGAAAGTAGGCCAGGGTAGCTGGTGCGTGGGGAGTCAGGGCTCAGATATAGGTGAGCTGTAGGCAGAAGCCAGGCCAGGTGTGGCCTTGTGGGAGTGGAAATGATGGGACTTTGTCATGGAGCAATAGGGAGCCACTGAAGGTTCTGAAGCAGGAGAGTTACTGATCAAATTCTCCTTTCTCAAGGTATCTCATCAAATCCTCACTGCAGTCTGGTGAGATAAATATAACCATCCTTTATTATTTGAAGAAACTGCAGGTCAGCCAGGTGAAGCAATTTGCCTGAAGTCACACAGCAGATGAGTGGCACACTGGGCCTGTTGTATCCTAAAGGCTGAGTGGCACCTGGGAGGTGGCAGGTGGTGAGTGATGGACTGGCATTATCCAAGAAGGGCACACCTGGATCCGACACAGGCTCCAGAGGGATGGGGACCCCCCTCCAAATCTGTAAGCCTGGGTGTGTGAGGGTATGAGTTAGGATGGGGTTTATTCTCTGCCTGGCACCATGCATGACCTCATAGCTGCCTCTCTGTTGAGTTCTGGCACATTCAATGCTCAGAAAAACCAGCTCTCTTTTACTTTCCTTTCAATTTTATTATTGCCTATTCCCCCCAAACAGAGCAGTTGATTGTGCCATTAGAACAGTTGCTGAAGACATCCCCTCCTTTTCTATTTTAGCTTCCGAGCTGAGGCACTGGTTGTGCCCGCCACCTTGGAATTACTAAAATTAAAATGCAAGGAGGAAGGAATTGAAATGTGGCATGGCGGAGCTGTTTGTGTGTGAACTAGGCCAGTCGTACCCCAGCCTGGACTGCAGTTTCTTCCTCTGTCAGTTGGTGAGAGGAGGGCTCTGTCCAATCCTCTCCCCTCTGTCCATCCTCCTGGTTGACCCATTTCCACAACTCTGCTCTTCCAGATGTGCAAGGGATGTGCATCAATGGTGCACACAACCCCAGGGGGTGCTGATCCTACAATCTGAGCTTCTGGGACCTCAGAAATGAAGCAGATATTTACTACACACCCCACTGTCTGGGGATACATCAGTGTTGCTGAATGAATCTCTCTGCACCCAGATTCCCCATTCTGTCCTCTCCTTCCTCAGTTGCTCCAGTCCCTGCAGTCAGGGAACTGTTCCATTGGAAACTTACTGTCTAGGTCTAAATGGATCTCTTAAGTTACCATCCTTGTCCCTGTGCCAAACTCATACAAGAGAAGAACTCTATTACCCTGGTCTTTAGAATCATGGTTCTGAACCACTTACCCCAACCTGTTCCTTACACTGCCCTAGACTTCCTCCAGGATTCCTGCTCCATCCTAGGGGATGTTTCCTGCAACCTGATTCTCCATGGATTCTTGATAGAGGGACATGTTACCATATATGGAGATGGATGTGTCCCTAGTGTTGTCAGCTGGTCTGAAGGCCAGGAGCTGTATCCCTATACTTGACTCCTTCCTGGCTCCCCAGCATCTCTACAATGAAGACCTGCATCTTTCAGCCACACTACAGCGAGTCTCAGTGCATCTTTCCCAACTCCATGCCACTGTCCAGACAGTTCTGCCTAATCCTGCATTGCATTGGAAGGATGAGTCCTAATCAAAGTCCTAATCAAAGGTCACCAGCTAGTAAGAACTCCTTCTGAGTTTTGATGACAGGGGATGCAATTAGAAGTTTAGAGAGCTGTGGATTCCAGAAGGGGGAAGGCAGGAAATGATTGTCATTCTCCGCTTTTATTTTCCTATAATCCACATGGAGAATAGAAGGCTTGCTGGGTGATGTTCCGGAAGCCGGTTCTCCTCTTTGAGCCTCAGCATTCCCCATCTGTTCAAATGGGTGGGCTGGATGGGCTCAGAGCCAATGATTCTCTGAGATGAAGCATTATATACTTCCTGCTGTGTCTTGCTCAGGTCTCACAGGGTAGAAGGGTTTTGAAAGCATTCATCAGTTAATGCATCACTTGTTCATTAAAGATTCTTCCTGGACATCCTCATAGCTCCTACTTTTCCAGGCATTCAACCCCCAGCCCCCACCAGTGCTGACAAATTGCTGCTTGAAGTTCACAATCCCAGAGGCCTTCTTAAAATGTCCAGGAATGCAGGCATGGGAGGTGAGGAGGGAGACTGGGGAGGTGTTGGCTGAAAGCCACAAGCCACAACAGCGGGAAGAGGGTATAGGGGGTGCACCCTGAGATTGCTCAGGCAGCAAGGTGGTCAACAGCGTCCTGACTTTGAAAGCAATCCAAAACAAGGTCTGCGTTCTAGTCTCCAGTGATGTCACAGCTAATCATTAGCCTGGTAATTACATTGAAAGCCTTCTGCGATCTTATCCTCAGCAGGGTCATTAATGCAAGGCAACCACACCAGTAAATGTCTCATTAGTCTTATTTTAGACTTATGTATTTTTCAGGACTACAGAATTTTAATAGTGTGCCCTCCCCCCAGCTCTCCCTTCTGCGACATTAATATCTATTCCACATGCCAGATTCTTCCAACTCTTCTCCTGCCCTGTTTCCCCTGCTCAAAGCCCCAAGAGGAGGCTCAGCAAGGAAGGAAGCCTTGTCGGGGGGATTGTCGAGAGGGGCTAGGCCTCTGCCTCCCTCACCAGTCCCAAGTCTGTTTCTGGGCCCTGTCTCTTCTCTGTAATGATAGTCTTTTCCTGGATTTTCTGTGTCTTCCTCAGGAAGCTTCACTCTTTTATTTTAACCCTCTTTAAACCTTTTTCTCATTGTTAAAGAAATGCATGCTCATTACAAAGACAGGAAGGAAAAAATTACCATTAATCTTAGACCCCAGGCAGAATGATCCTCTCCCCACTTCTTGCTCGTCCCCCCTCCTGCATTTCTGGCCTGTCCTTTGTCACTGGAATGGGCTGAACTTCTCCCCTCTTGGGGCCTTTGAACATTGCCCTTCCCTCTGCCCACAGCATTCACCTCTCTCCTCTGCCCTTGGATGACTCCTGCTCTCTTTCCAGGGTTCAGCCTAAACATCACTTCCTCCTGGAAGCCCTCTCTTCCCTCCTCTGTTTAGGGTTGTACCTCTGCCATTTGATGCCACTGCCCATGTCCTACATCACACGTCATAATCACCATTAGCCATCTATATGTAACTTAATTGTTAGATTGCAATCTCCCTAAGTAGGCAGATTGCTCCAGGTGGGCAGAGAACAACCCTGTGTTGTTCATTAACCCTATAGTCCCAGTGGTCATCTAAGGGACAGTTGATGCAAAAAGGTATCAGTAAGTACTTGTGAGTGGGTGGGTGGATGGATGGATGTATGAATGATTGGGTGAGTGGATGGATGGGGAGCTGGACTTATTTTAGAATATTCTCCAATCTTTCCTTGGCATTTTTATATACTGTTGAAATAATACAACGTGCAATTTTATCTCTTTTTTAATTCTGCATTTTTCTGTATGTTAACAACTGTAAGTATTTTTGATGGCTGTGCAGTATTCCATTGGGAGCATATTCCCTAATTTACTCAGTTAATTTCCTACTGGCATGCATTTGGGAGGATGATAGTTCCTGTAAGTAAAGGCTTTGGGCTCTATCCCCAAGCACCAGGGTTCAGATACTGCTGTGCCACTGTCTCAGTGTTGTGACCATACAGTTATAGACAAGTTGTATGATTTCTCTGTGCCTCAGTTTCCTCATTTCTAAAACTAGGGTAATACTTATGGGGTTATTGTGAGGGTGAAGTCAGTATAAGTACATAGAACAGTGCCTGGGACCCAGTAAATGTTAATAACTGTTTCATTGTTGTCAAGCATACGTGATTTGGTGAGGGATGTCTGAAAGGATGGAGCTCTATCCGTATCGCTGACTATTCTATTAGGGCAGCCAGGGCAGTGCTGGAATCCAGAACCTTGGAAGGCCTAGGCTAGGAGCTGAAACACCTTTTCCCATCATGAGCTCACAATCTGGGGAGGCCTTTCTCCAAAGCATGTCTACCAGCAACCTGCACTATCATTTCCCCTTCACTATTCTGGTCTCAACAGTATGGTAGAAATAACCAGGGCTTTGGGGTCAGGGAGGCCTGGGCTGGGACTGCCACTCTGTCCCTGGCAAACCAAGAGACCTTCAGAAAGTAGGTTCCTGTTTCTCAGCCTGAGTGTCAATCTGTAAATGGGTCCAAGTGCACCCAGCTTACTAAGGTGGCTGAGAGAACCAGATGAGCAAGTGGGCATCTGGCGTTTGACCTGTGCCAGCAACCCAACTTCGGTGGTCACCGTCCCAAGACTGGTGTGTGGATACCTTCTCTGGGGTAGCTTGCCGAGTGTCTCCCACATTCTGGGCAGAACATGCTTCAGGGACTTGCCTTGCTATAGCTCATGAACGGAGTGAAGAAAGGAAGAAAGAAAGAGGGCAGAGGGGCAGGTAGGTTTTAACCATGGGAACCCAAAGATGCAAAACAGACTCTTCCATCTTCTCTATAAGTGGTAGGCCTGAAATGTTCCTGCTCTCACTGAGGTTTAGGGCAAATAACGTCACCTTGAACTCTCTCTCTCTCTCTCTCTCTCTCTCTCTCTCTTTTTTTTTTTTTTAGCATAAAGAAGGGTGAGAGGGATCCCTGCTGGTTGGTGGGGAAGATTCCATGAGATGACATGCAGTGAATGCTCAAAATGTGTTAATATTTTTTTTTCTGGACAGTGGTAAGCAAAGTGTTGAAAAGTCCTTGAAAGTCACAGAATCACAGTGATAGGGCTCAATAAAACCTCAGAAATGAGGTCTCTTTACTCCTGGGACCCCTTCCCCTGCCCTGAGCCACCCTGCCTCGGGTCTCCAGGATGGATACATATCGAATTCATAAATGCAGAGGCAATCTCGTGTGTCCTCTCTCCCTGGATCTTCTCTTCCTGGCTGCTGTGCCCGGAGGTTCTCCTACCGGGTTATCACACCAGTTCGTAGATATGTGTCTTGAAATTTGGAGAGCTTCCCACTGGTATATATGCATCAAGGGGGGCAATCTGTGTTGGTCTTTTTGCTGCTGGGCATCCAGAAACTAGCACGGTGCCTGGCACACACACAGGTGGGGGCTTAATACCTGTCAGGTGAGTGAATGAACGTGTTTTCACCTTGAGAAGAAGCTCTGCTCCGGGGAGGCCAGCTGCCAAGCCTCGCTCCCTGGCTCCTTCCCTGGGGCCCGTGGTATTTAATTAATATGAGCCAAGCAGAGCCCACTTTATGGTGCTGGCCCAGGGGCCACCCGTAACTGAGAAATGATAGGAGGCACCTGCGACTTGACCTTGGCTAATGATGGATAGATCCACACGGAGATCAGGAGCCAGAGACCCGGGGGCTGGAGCATCCGTCTAGAGAGCTCGTGTGGAAGGAAGGGAAAAGAGATCTTTGCAGCCCTGGCCTGCAATCTCAGAAGGTGGGGGCAGCTCCCAGGAAATTCTGATGATGCCATTTCTCTGGGAAAACCCGCAGGGATGTCAAGGGCTCACTACATGCCCGGCTCTGGCAAGCACTTTACAGAGGACTTCAGAATAGCAGCAGGTCCTGCTCTTTCCCAGGGTCCTGACATGGTGGGGACTCAGTACTTATCTGTCGGGTGGTGAGTGAATTTAAGTGAAAGTCTCCAGAGGCACTTTGGAGGGAAGCAGAATGGAAGGATGGTTCCCCAGCTGCAGGGTGGACAGAGGTGCAGGGGGGTGGGATGCAGATGGGTGCCGTATCCCCGCACCTGGCTCCTGCCTTTGGCGCTGGCAGACTTTTGGGGGTGGTGATGGCCTCTGTGTCACTAACCTCAGTCTGAGGTCACCGTCACTGCCCTGGCTCCAGTGTCTTACCCTCCAAAGATGCAGCCCTTCATTTCCCTCCTAAAGGGAGAGGACTATTTAAGGGACATGCTGCTGTGATGTCCGGCTCTGGGGTGGGTTAGGGTGGGGGTGGGGGGCAGCTTCAGGACTTTGGATGTCTTCACATCAGTGCTGAGCAATGTCAGGGTGCTGAGAGGAACTGGGGGTGACGTGCCATGCTCTCACGGGACACATCACACTTGCCAAGGGCATGAAGGACAGAAATGGTATTCAGATGACTAGACTCCTGGAGGGTGGAGGGGACCTTTGGCAGGGAGGGAGGGTGTTTGGTTGCAGCCACAAGGTCAAATAGGTGTGGACCTCTAATGACCAGGAGGTGCATGGAAAATGGCAGTACTGCAGAGAATAGCACTTTAGAGCTTATAGAGCATTTTCAGACCCAGCACAGAGGAGGAAGAGACGATTGATGTTCCTATTTGATGGAGGTGCTAACTGGTGCTTGGAGAGCAGGTGCACCAGCTCAGGGCCCGGAGCTGGAAAGTATCAGCCTTGAGGCTCTAACCAGGGATTCCTGGCCAATTCTTTGCCCATGCTGCTACCCGCCCTGCCCCACTGCCCGCCTCCTGCCCTGGCCACCTCCCCATCCCTTCTGAATTTGAAAGCTTTAAAGGGAGTGCCTCATCTTTATTTTTTAAAATTGTGGTGAAATATACTTACAGAATTTACCATCTTAACCATTTTAAGTGTTCATTTCAGTAGCATTAAGTACATCCACATTATTGTGCAACCGTCACCACCATCCAGCTCCTGAATTTTTCATCTTCCTAAACTGAAACTCTGACCCCATTAAACACTAACTCCCCATTTCACCCTCCCCCTCCCCACCTAGTCCCTGGAGATCACCATTTTACTTTCTGGCTCTATAAGCTTGACTACCATAGGTAGCTCATGTAAGTGGAATCATACAGTATTTGTACTTTGGTGACTGGCTTATTTCACTGAGCATAATGTCCTCAAGGTTTATCTGTGTTGTAGCATGTGTCAGAATTTCCTCCCTTTTTAAGGCTGAGTAATACTCCATTGAAGGTTTGCAGCACATTTTATCCATTCATTGGTTGATGGACACTTGGATTGCTTCCATGTTTTAGCTGTTGTGAACAATGATGCTCTGAACATCAGTGTACTGTCCCTTCAACACCTTGCTTTCCATTCTTTTGGGTCTACATGCATAAGTGGAGTTATTGGATCATATGGTAACTCTATTTTTAATATTTTAGAAAACCATACTATTTTCCATGGTGGCTGAACCATTTAATATCCCACCAACAGTGCATGAGGGTTCTAGTTCATCTTCTTACCAGCACAATATTTTCTGGTTTTTTTCCCTGATAAAGCCATCCTAATGGGTGTGAGGTGGCATCTCACTGTATTTTTGATTTGCATTTCCCTAATGATTAGTGATGTTGAGTGTCTTTTCATGTGCTCATTGGCCATCTCTTTTTCACGTTATGGAGAGAGAAGGGTCTAGAATTTTTGGAATCCAACAGGTCTGGGCCTAATCATGCTTGAACCTCTCAACTTTTTCATATGTGGTTGTGGGCAAGTGACTTCACCTCTCCGGGTTCTATTTTCCTTGTTACTGAAATGGAGGAAATCATTCAGACCCATGGAGACTGAGAAGGGTTTTGGATTCTAGTTCCTAGCCCACAGGCAGCCCTTAACAATGCTGGCTCATGTCTGCCCTTTGTCCATCTCTCCCCGCCCTCTCTCTCTCTCTCTCTCTCTCTCTCTCTCTGTGTATATGTATATGTGTGTGTGTGTGTGTGTGTGTGTGTGTGTGTATAATTTTATTTATTTATTTTTTAATTTTATATATTTTTTTGGATAATTAGGTTTATTTATTTACTTATTTATTTTTAAATGAAGGTACTGGGGATTGAACCCAGGACCTCGTGCATGCTAAGCACACACTCCACACTGAGCTACACCCTCTCCCCTCATCAGTCTGTATTGAACTTGAGATGCTGGGAGCCCAGTGTGGGGTCATGGTATCTGCAAACTGACTTCAGTGGCCTGTCAGAAGCACAGATAGGCCTACAGGGTAGTGTCGATTCTAACTTGTGTATTTGCTTTTTTGAACAGTGGGCTCAAGGCTTGCACTGTCTCCTGTCTTGCAACTCCAGAGCTCTGTGCTGGCCTCACCACCCAGAATGTGAGGTTCTTTGAGGGCTGGGGTCATGCCCTGTTCATCTGTCTCTACCACCCTATGATGCCTAGCACTGGAGATAAAGTGGACACTAGCCGGTTGTCCGGCAAGCCCATTTTCCATTCCTTCTGGGCATGTACCTAGGCTGCATTTCCACCAGCCTCTCCTGCTTTGGGATGGGGCTGTGTGACTTTGTTCTGGTGAACAGAATGCTAGCAGGAGTATGGTCTGCCACTTCCGGGCCATGGGATCCCCCACTCTCTCTCCCCTCACCTGCTGACATCCATCCTGACCTTATGAGTGCTTATTGAAGAAGATGGAGACTCCTTCAGCCTGGGGACTTGAAGACCACCTGTGTTCACAGTCCATCCCCATTCCCATCCTGCTGCCAACTGGAATCCAAGAGACCAGGAAACAAACTTCTGTAGGGTGAAGCCATTAAGATGGTAGATTCTGTCTGTCACAGCAGCTGGCATTCTCCCGACCAATACACCAGGGTCCCCAAGCTCAGTGGGGTTAACCTTGCACGTCTGGTTCTCAGCTCTGCACCCACAGGGCCTGGCACAAAGCAGGTGCAAATTAACTTGTGTTGATTAAGTCAGCGACCGGCACGGCACTTGGTGCTCAGTGTTTCTCAGTGGAGGAGGGTGAGAGTACAATCCAGAAGATCAAGGCCACAAGTTCAGTCTCCGGAGAGACCTGTTCCTGTGTCAGAGGAAGGAAAATCAGCCTCTCAGAGCTGGCATCTTCGCTGGACTGCTCGGGGGGTTTTTCAGAGCTGGTGCGTGGGATACTGGCCACACACAAAGCCATGTTGTTTCCTAGGGTGGCTTGATGGAGTACCACAAACTGGGTGGCTTAAAGAGCAGAAATTTATTCTCTGAGTTCTAGAGGTTAGGTATGCAGTAGGCGCTCAATATATTTCTGTTGCCAAATGCAGGAATTTCCCTGTTTTCTAGTCTCAGGCAGTGGGGGCCTCATCTCTTTGCAAACTGTGTCTGGAAGAGTTGCTGGTCCACTGGGCACTCAGTGACAACAATTAATGAGGCTCCTCCAGACCTTTGTGGCTCAAAGTGCAGCCCCTAATTCAGAAGCTGCCCTCTGTCACTCTTTGCCCTGGGGAGCACTTTTCTGTCCTGGTACCCTGTACCTCACACTCAGCCCCCATCAGGCATCAGGTAAGTGATGGAAAGAATTCAGTCAGAGGAAAAAGACAGATTGAGTGCCTCCGTGGCCCTGGCATTTCCCTCCAGATCTCTGGATTTCCATATATTTGAAAACCTAATATAAACAACAGAGAAGAAATTTGCATTTCGGGCAGCAAGGAATGAAAAATTGAGGCGGCGTAATGTATTGCTGTGTGCGGAAGAGGGATGACCGTGGTGAGACCAACCTCTTACGACAGGCCCAATAGGCCGGTGGCAAACTCATTTCCTGGCAGAATATAGGGTTCATCTGCTGGAACATTTAACAGGCATCAAAGAAAGATCACTTCCACCTCTCCCCGCCGCCTGAGATGCTGCTCTCCTGCCTCTCTTTTTGCCATTTTATTAAATCCCTTTATGTGGTTTTAATACAATATGCATGATCCACATGGAGACAAATAAATTCTTATGTACTTTTCAGGATTCGGAGTGTTCTAATGGTTATGTATGCTTTATTTATATTTTCTGAGAGACATTAAGAGGGCGATGTATAAAAATATGCAACCCAACCGATGGTGATTTATGGTTACTCACAGAGCGATGGCGATGTGGCAAGTTATGAAGTTAATTTCCAGATGTGTAGAGATGGAGATGGTAGGGTGGGGGGACTGTGGCCAGCAGTAGTGGCAAGGGGTGTGTTAATTCTGGCAGAGGCTGGATTTGGTGTCAGGTATGTCATAGGGATGCTCATGAGTCTGGAACATTTTAAGGAAATGGTGTAGAGCCAGTGGGGATGTTGGTGATGCAGATGGGAAAGGGGGTGCCCAGAGAGGTTAAGTCAGTTTTCTAAAGTCACACAGCAAGTGAGTGGCAGAATTGGGATTAAAAGCCCTCTGTGGCTCCTCTTTGGGTTGTTACAAAGCACCTTAAGAATCTGTCACAGATTTCATGACCTCTTCTCTTAGTTTCTGAGTCAGTGATTCCAAGAAACAACTGTATCCTAATGTTAGAGCATAGGCTTTAGAGCCAGACTTTCTGAGTTGCACTCTCAGACTCACCTTTTAAGAGTTCTGTGAACTTGGGTGAACTGCTTAACTTCTCTGACAGCCTCATTTCCCATGTGTGTAAAGGGGATGATGACGCTTAGCCTGGAGAAGTGCTATGAACAGAGGATGGTCCAGCATGGGGACAATGTTCATCACAGCATCCCCAGTTTTAATAAACACTAGCTTTTATCATGGCTATTATTCTACCTGTCTCACCTTGGGTAAGTCCTTACCCCTCTCTGGGCCTCAGTTTTCCCATCTGTACAATAAAGGATTGGGTTGTGTCTTGGATTTTAAAGGGAGGACTTCTTAATCTGGCAACTCCAACATTCACTAATGCCAGTGGAATGATATTTACAGGGGGTCCCATCTTGTCTTTGGCTCTATGTATCACAGGCCATAAAAGCGTTCTTTTTCTTAGGCTCAGCAAATTTACCCCTAGAGCTTTTTACCTTAGGGGATTAATCATGGGTGTATGCAAAACAGTAACTATGAGCATTTCTGTTGCAGTATTTAAAACAGACGGACAATTGGAAGTGACCCAAATGGAAACAATAGGGGATAGGTTAAATAAACCGTGATGCAGCAGTGGAGTATCTGTGGCTAATTGAGCACTTACTGTGTGCCCAGACTAGGAGGAGCACTTGACTCTGTGCATTGCATTCAATCCCCCAGTCACCCTGTTAGGTTGCAGTTAGTTCCTCTAGTTTGGCCCTAGGGGAACCGAGCTTAGAGAAAAGACAAATCGCCCAACCTGCACAGCTGGCAGATGGCAGAGCTGGGAGACGCCTGACCATCTGACACCAAACCTGGCCTCTTTTTTTTTTTTTTAAACCACATCACACTCCTCACGTTGATGTCAGGAAGGTGGCTCTGAGGAAAAAGGGAGCATTAATGGCAGCTGTGCATCAATAGTCATCTGTGAGATACTGGCCTTGGATTGTGAGAACACATGGCTGTGTGTGCACTGCTGTGAAGCCACCATCCATGACTTAATGTAAACCTATATCACTGTGTGTTTATGAATTTGCCTTCACCACCTTGCTCTGGATTTTCTCTTGTGGGAAAAATTCACCTCTTGTTTATTCCAATGCCAATTTCTAAGCTCCAGGATTCTGGTGACCCAGGATTAGGTTTATGTTCCTACTCTGCACTTCATCCATCCATCTGCATGTACCATGGATATTCATCCAACCCTCCAGCCATCCTTGGATCTATCTATCCATTATCTATCAGTAGACCCACCATCCACACATTCACCCCCTCATTAACGTGTCTACCTATCCATCCATCCATGTATCCATCCATTCATCCACCCATCCATCCATCTTTTCATTATTCATTCATCTATTTCATTCATTCATTCATTCATCAGATAGTTTTGAATACCTCCTATGTACCAGGCACTGTGATAAGCACCAGGGTCACAGCCCCTGCCTGAGGGAGATCACAGAAAAGTAGAATAATTGAATGAATAAGCAAATCATTGTGATCACTTCCTGGTCATTAAAGATTTATATTATCTTGCTTTATTTTCTCTTCATAGCATTTATCATCACCCACCGGTACACCATAATGTTTACTGAATACAGTCTGTCTCCTCACATGTTAGCTCATTTTGTTCTGTGACCACTGCATCTCTCATTCTAGAAGAATATCTGCTCAATACATAATTTCTGAATCAATGAACAAATGAATATATGGGGTGCGCTGAGGCTGAATGTGGTCTTGGCCTCACAAACTTATAGTGTCATGGGGAGTTAGACAGTGATCGAATGATTAGACATGTGATGTCAGTTGGGAGGGGACACATAGTGCACAGTAAGACCCTACAGTAGGGAATTCGACTCGGTCTAGAAGTTTCAGGTAGGCTTCTTGGAGGAAGAGGTATTTCACTGGAGTCCTGAAGGAGGTGTCAGAGTTTGCTAGGTGAAGGGGTTGGAGTGGGACAGGGCCCAGGCAACAGCAGGTGCAAGAGCTTTGAGTTGCAAAAGAGCCTTTAAAATAGCCAAGTTCTACCCATGGCCAGAGTGCTCTCCAGTTGGTAAAACTCTTTTCTCCTCCATGATATTCTTTCATAGTTACAGCACATTTATGTATTAAGGCAACTGTGTTCCCTCTCATATTTCCGGATACAGAAACTGAGGTCCCAGGAAAGTGACATGGCCAAGAAATGGCAGAGTGAGGCCTCATATCTTGACTGCAGGGCCTGTTGGCTACATAGCCTACCATGCACCATCTTGGTCATTGGAATGGGGCTCTATGTAACCCACAGAAAGTGGTGACTGCACCTCTTAAATTAGTTGAAATACCCACCGAATGCTTTGTGTATTGATGAGTGAGCTCTGCATTCAGATGAAGTGGTGACAGTGTGAACGCAGACTCTGGGACCAAGTAAATGGAGTTCAAATCCCAGCTTCACCTCCTCTTCCCTTTATACTCAGGTATGCTTACCTGCAAATTAGGATGGAGACCTAACACCCACAAGTAGGTTCTCAGTAAATGTAGCATTTCCTTCAACAATTGCAGGTGATACCTTCTCTAGGCAGCCTCTATACTATGATCTGGAGATGCAGTGATGGTTAAACAAGGTATTGCACACTGATAAGCTCTCTAGAACACCTGTCTCGCTGGTGGTTTCCAAGGCAGATGTCTTTTCCATGTCAGAGCCTATGATTGTTGTATAACTTTGGGAAAATCATTGGCCACTCTGGACCTCAGTTTCCTCATATTCTCAGTGATCTCTCAAGTCAGACACTCAAGATTGCATGAGTCCAAATGGCCATGTGATGGCATGGGGCCCTTTGCCTTATGTGCCCACAAATTTCCAGAGGTCTGTTAGAGGGGCAAGCCTACTTGTGATCACGAAATGGACCTGGGGGGCTTCCCACAGAAACCTATAATCTTGCCGGAGCTGACTGTCCCAAAGATAGCTGACAAGGAGGGATTTATTTGTGACTGTCCCAAAAGTGAGGATGAATCCAGTTTGTAGGCAACATGCCCAGACATCTGAAAGCTCATTTGCAAGCTCATTTGCAAATAATCCATCCCCAAGATGGATCCTGTCACGAGTTTCTAGGCAATTTGTGGCTGCCCTTCTGACCAAGAAAGAACCCTTCTCTGTCCAAGTTTGAGGGTCCATGCAGTGCTTGGCTATGACCTACCAAAGAACTCCCTCTGTGATGGCTGTGTATCCCTTACAAATCTCTCTTTAGACATGAATATGATGTCTTGGAGCAAGAAGTTTCTTATGGAAGTTCCAGTCACTGGAAAAAATAAAGTTTTCTGAGAAACCCAGGAGTATAAGGAGACGGCTTTCATCTAAATTGTTCCCTCTCCTTCGAACATCTAAAACATCCATCAGTAGGTCCTGACATTCTGGCTCCAGATACATCCATGCATTTCTCTGGAATCTGACCACATATGGCTACCTTTGGTGCTCCACCCTGGTCCAAGCCACCACAATCTCACCCCTGGGCAGCAGTGAGATCCCACCTGGTTCCATGCTCATTCTACTCCTGCTTCCCCATTCCCCCCAGTCTTTTCTCCACCAGCGCAGTGGAGCACTCTTCTAAAAAACCTAAGTTGAATCCTGTCTTCCCCTATTGAAATGCTTCAGTGGTTCCCATGGTTGGAGTTCTTCCAGCTCCTGCCCTTGACTGAAGTCCAGGTCTGCCTGTCACTGATCCCCTAAACATCATCTTCCCCTTACGTGCTGTGCTCTACCACACAGGCCTTTTACGTCCTTGAATATACCAAGTCCTTTCTCACCCAGGACCCTCTCAAGTGCCGTTTGTTCTGGAAGGGATGTCCCCTACTCCAACCTCATCTTTCAGGTCTCAACTTAATCATGACTCTCTGGAGAGTTTTCCTCCAGATCCCCCCTCAAGTATATTCCCTGTATCAGCATTCAGTTCATGAATCTTTTATAGAGTTTATCATATTTTAGAACTTTTTGTTGTTTATTATTTATCTCCTGTCTTCCCCACTAGACTGTAAGCTCCATGAAGGCAGGGACCATGTCAGTTCTGCCCAGTGCTGTGTCCCCAACTCCAGACTCCAAGCTTTTATTTTTCACTGATAGCATTGGAACAGTGATCATTGTCATCATTATGAAGCAATGCCCCCAGGGTCGGGGTGGAGTCACAGGTGTGGAAATGTCTTCATAAACTGAAATGGCTCATGGGAGGAGGGGGAGGCCCAGGTAGACTTTCTGAGAGCATAGTGACCATGGGACCTCTATTTGCCTGGGAACCTCTGAGCTCTAGAAAATGACCTTAGGGAACAGGAAGGAAAAGGGACCAGGCTCTGGAGTTAGATAAAATCTGGGTCAAGTCTATTTTTTGCTTTCTTACCAACTGTAAGACAAGGGACTTCACATCATTGAGCCGCTGCTTTCTCATGTGCTAAATGGGGATCATGTCACCTACCTGTCTGGCTCAGATTAGCTGATGGAACTTCAAAATGGGCCATAGAACTGTCTTGGGTAGACATCACCATTCTTGTCCTTGTGGTGATCCTGAAGATGACTCAATATTTGACTCAGTGAACATGGTCCAGCCTCTATGAGACCTTAAAGATCTCTTCCAACTCTAAGGTGCTCAGAAATCATACTGGTAGACTAATTTTGAAGGACCCCTCGTTGCACCTACAAGTCTCACAAAGGAACAACATGCAGTGTGTCTTCTTGGAGTGGATGAGGAATTCTGAAATCATCTGGGTTCTTATCCTGTCCCCCTGCAAACTGTCCCCCCCCCCCCCAAGCAGTGGAGCTATCAAGCTGCTGTGCCTTGTTGTATAAGCCCATGGCACAAGGCAGTTGAGCTCAATCGTTAAGCATGTCTGTTCTGCCACTTCAGAGCTCTGTGACTTCAGTGGTTGAATTATGTCTACCTGGAACCTCAGATTGTGATCTTATTGAGAATAAAGGTCTTTGCAGAGGTAATTAAGGTAAAGATCTTGAGTTGATATTGCCCTGGATTAGGGTGAGCCCCAAATATAAGAACAAATTCCTTGTAAGAGAAGGGGAGAAGACACATGAAAGAGGCATGTCATGTGAAGATGCAGGTAAAGAGTAGATGGTGCAGGTACAAGCCAAGGATTGCCGTACACCAGCAGAACCCAGGAGAAGGGCATGGACCAGAAGCCAGGAGAAAGGCATGGAGCAGGTTCTCCCTGACCATCCAGAAAGAACCAACCCTGCCTACACCTTGATTTCAGACTTCTAGCTTCCAGAACCATGAGAGAATAAATTTCTGATGATCACTCAGTTGGTTGTAATTTGTTATGGCAGCTCTGGGGCACTAATGCAATGACCTCTGCCAAGTTGGTTAGACTTTTGAAGCTTAGTTTCTTCCTTGGGAAAGCAGGTGTCTTTGTAGTCTCTGTTCTCCAGAATAGAGGCGTTGCGAAATTGAGAGAAGGCCATGCAAACTACATGGGACATTGCCTGGCACACAGTGGACGCTCAATAAATTGTGATTATTATTCATAGTAAGTAATATAAATGAGCCACTTCTTGGGCTTCTCCTAGCTTAAGTCAAAACAACCCTCCCCCTTTCCCTAGCAAGAGGAGAGCCTCCTTAGAGAAGGCAGGGTGTGGGGAGGGAGCTATGACTGTCCTTTAAATGGATCATCCCAGTAAACAGGGCTCATCTCTCTCATCATTGGTCCTGATGCTGCTGCCTTTACTTTAGTTTCATCAGCCACCATTACATCACCTTCTGTAGCATGGGCATCTTCTTAGAATTCTTTTGACTCATTCATTCTCAGGAGGAATAACATTTTTTTCTAGGAACAAAACCCAGGGCGTAGTTATAAAAACGCAGTGCTCAGTGATAAATATTAAGGACTCCTATTCTCTCTCATTCCCCCCCCCCCTTCTTTCTCTCTTTCTATATCTTTAAAGATTTCATCCCCCTCTCTCTTTTTACTGGAAATGGCTGTCTTTCAAATGTTGAACAGATCTGTAAAAATAATTCCTCCGGGAGGAATTCATTCTATAGGAGCACGTGGAGGACAGGACACAAGCAGGGAGCAGCACTGTCACCTGAACATTGCCAGTCCACCATGTGCCAGCCCAGGGCGGGCCCAAAGTCATAACTTTCTCCTCATCCCCTCCCCAACCACCAATGCCCTGGCCCCTGCCCAATGCCATTCTATTTTCAGGAAGGCTCCCTTGACCCGTGGGTCCTTCAGCCACAACAGAGGTGGCGCCGGCTGGAATCCAGGCGTGAAATTATGAAAGAATGGGGCTGCCGCGGCCTCCAGTTCTGCACTAGCCTCAGATGTGAAATTGCCGTTTTCTTCTCCCCCCTCGCACCGGCCTGTCGCATGCGGGGCGGAAAAGATTGTATTTATCACCTGTCAGGATCTGCCAGAACTGAGTTACGTGAGGCAGGACAGCATAAAATTATCATACACAAGCATGAAATTACAAAATCGCTCGGAACTGAACAACAAAATTATTTCATTTCAGAGGGAGGCCATTCCATTTTTTAGCTCTGACACCTTGACTGCCAAACTTTGAATTGAAATTGAGTGTGAGGGCCATGGAATAGAGACAGCAATAACAAGAAGTAGCATGTAAACTAGCCATGCAGACACACTACATTAATGGCCCCCGAAACCTCCCACCAGAGATATGTAACTAAATAAATGTCACATGTCCCTGTTATTCAACTTGCCTTCCAACAGCTCGAAATGACTTAAGCCAGTGTTAGAGCCCAGGTCCAGTAGCTGAGGGTTTCCTGGGAGGGAGTGGGTCAAGGTTGGTTCTTTAAATCCACAGAGTGATGCCCTGATGAAATAGAAAGCATTCAGGGTTTGGAGTCTAGTGTGTGTAAGTTTGAATGGTGGCTCCAACATCAGTGAGCTGTGTAACATCGAGTGAGTTTCTTAACCTCTCTGAGCCTCTGTTTTATCATCTGTAAAATGAAGACAATCATATATTGTTTGAGTACAAAAGTAGCTTATACATAGTGTCTGGCACATAGTAGGTTTTCAATACAGGAATTATGAGAGTTGGGGTAAGTGGGTTTACCCACCCTTTTCTTTCCTCTTTCAGAATTTTTGTGCCATTTTTACACTCTGTACTGAAAGGATTTATTCAATAAGCTTTTATTAAGCATGGAAAAGAAAACTGTGACAGTAATTTGTGTTTAGGTGTAAAACATAGATTGGATATATTACTTCCAATTTCTTCACATGTTTATGTACCCATACTCTTTGTCATGTGACCTTGCAGCCCTTCCCCCTGGAGGTGGGGCTTATTTCCTCATCCAGTTTTTATTGGTCCTGACCATGTGACTTACTTCAACCAATGGCCTATGAGCAGATGGTGCAAGGAGAGGCTTGACCTCTTGCACTCCTGCAATTTGCTTGAGAATGGCATGCCCTTGGAGGATGCTGGTCTATGGAGGAAGAGAGACAGGTGGAGCAGCCCAGAGTCAAGTTGAGCTCACCTGTAGATCTGTGAGTAAGGGAAACAAATGCTTCTTGTTGGCCACTGAGATTTTTGGGATTGTTTGTTACACAGCAAAAACTGACTCATAAAGTAGATAGACTCAGATGATTATAAACAGAGGTTTGCCTTCATGAATACTCTGCAGAACACTGAAGATTCATGTGAGACTCAGGGAAATTCTTTACAGAGTGGGATTGTTTTGTGAGTTACAGTTTATCTAGAGACTCTGTCTTTTGTAGCTTAAATGCCAGTGTTCCCCCATCAATATGGGAACTAGTCTAGGACTTCAGGTCTCTACTCCAGCAGATCCAACACTCTTTTTTCATTACATCTATTTTATAACACCCACTTTACCATCCTGAAATGAAATTCATGCATTTCATCTTCATACACACATTTCAAAAAAAATCAATATAATTCCCTAACTGTAATATAAAGGAGGAATAAAATGAAAGCAATTTATAATAAAATAATATCTATTACAATATGTAAATTATCGGGAAACCACTATCTGCCAGGAGACATAATGAAGCAGCCTGATGCTTGTACCTACTTATAATGAATAAGTTGAGATTTCAGACAAATATTCAGTTGAATATTGTCGACATTTTTTCTCTATATTTGACATTTTGAAATAAGAGCTAAATTAGTATATTCATGTGTATGGGTGGCATCACTGTTAGTAGGGCTGCTACAAATGTCGACCGACGCAGGTGTGTTGTAGAAACTCACACTCCACGAGCAGCTTTGAGGCCAATGCCTGGATTCTCCAAAATGGAAAACAACTCTTGATAGAATTTTGGATAAAGACAAGCACCGCCTTCCCCCAGTTTATACTGCAGCTTCATTCCAGGAAAATCCCAACTGTGCGACTGTGCCAAAAAAAAAAAAAAAAGATTGTGTTGTATTTAAGATGGATTTGTGGTCCAGACTCAGATAATTATTAAGTAAAAAATTTACCTACATGAATATCCAGGACTTTTGAAATTTCCCAAAGACTTGGGACCATTCTTCTTGGTGTGGGATGTGCTGGGGGTTGCATGTTCAGATGGCTGGTTTGGTACTTCCCAATGTCTCAGGCGGGGTTTCTCCACCTTGGCACAACTGACATTTTGGGTTGGATAGTTACTTGTTGTGGGGGCTGTCCTGTGCATTGTAGGCTGCTTGGCAGCATCTATGGTCTCCACCTACTGGATGCCAGCAGCAACTCTCCCCCAACCTCGCCCCAAGTTGTGACAACCAAAAATATCTCTAGATACTGCCGGGTTTCCTCTGGGGGTGCAAAATACTTCCCCCACCTTGAGAAACAGTGGACCAGGATAATACCCCATTCCCTGCATTCCCCAAATTCCCGTTGGGGATGGTACTACCTCCATGAAGAAACACTTGTTCAGGAAGCCCTGAATTCTGTTATCATTTTATTCCAAGATCAGACATGGAGCACCCTCTATGTGCCAGGTGTCATGGATACAGTGATGAATGTGAGAGTCCTTTAGCTGAAGGAGCTTAAGTTGCTCAGGCCCCATTCTGGAAGTCACCCCTGGCTCCTCCCTGTACCTCTGCACTCCCTAGCCTGTTCCTCACTCCATCCATTCTAATTGTAGATTTCATCTTGAAATTGTCCACTTCTCTCCATCTCCATCCCCTCTTTCCAGTCTTACTCCTCTTCCGTCTATTCTCTGCCCTTTGGCTAACCGTGTTAAATTACAAACATTTGGAAATGTGGTTCTGTCACTCTCCTACTTCAGACTCTTCCCTGGCTTTCCACTGTGCTTCAGGAAGAATGCACACAGAAACAAGACTCCAACACGCTCCACAAGGGCCATGAGTCCTGTCCTGCTATCTTCTTATTTTTTGTCTGCCCAGGGAGGCTGGAAGCTGGGGCTGGACTGTGGAAAGTTTTGAATGTTGAGCTGAGTGGTTGAACCTCAACCAGGTGATAGTTAAGAGATCATCTAGTCCTGCAGTGGCTGTGTCCACCAAGGCCAGATCATCTTCTGAGAGGATGTTGTCCCCTGCATATCCTTTAAAAAGTTTAAAAAAAAAGGTGGGGCTTAGATTATTTCAAGATCAAATCAGAGAATCAAAGGGCAGAACTTAACTGAGATTCGAGGCAGCTTCTGATATTCTTTCCTTTGCTAGAATATGAGATTTAACATCGTTTAGTATCTTCTTAGTAGCCTGGCATGGTGAGTAGTATTATCCCCATTTTATAGATGATGACACTGAGCCTCAGAAAGAGAAAGTCGATTACCCAAGACCACTGAACTGAACCAGATTTGAACCAAATCCTCCAAGGAGTTATCCAAACTACCGTCGTCCCTCACATGATAACCGCAGGAGTCTCCTTATTGGTTTCCTTGAGTCCATTCTGGCCAGCCCACCTATCGATCCTCCACTCCACAGTAGTGGGGTTTTAAAAAGTGCAGATCTGATCAAGTTAGTACATACCCCGCCCTTTCCACTGCTGTTAGGGCTAATCCCATAGTGTGACCCACACAGTCTCATGAGATTTGCCCCTTTCTTACCTCTCCAAACCCATCTCTCTACCCTCTCCTCCCTCAGTCTCTGAGCTTCAGGTGTATAAGTCATCTCTTGGCAACTTGATCCTGCCTCAGGACTTTTGCACATACTGTTCATGTTGCCTACTTCAGGTGCTTTTCACCTTCTGCTCTCTTGAACTTCAGATCAAGCATTGCTTCTTCATGCAAGTCTCTCCCATCCCCCTCGATACCTCCCCTAACCTGGGGCAGATCTATTCATTATACATTCATGCAACAGTGTTGTTCTCTTATTTGCATGGTTAGATTTTTATCGAGTCTCCTCGACTCCCTGAGGGCAAGAACTCAGCCTGCTTTGCTCACATTAGATCCTGTCCCTTAGCTTAATGCATAGTACATAGTAGGTATTCAATAATTGTTTGCTCAGGGAAGGAAGGAAGGAAGGAAAGGAAGAAGTAGGAAAGTGAGGGAGGGAGGAAGGTGTTTTTTCTTTTGCACCCACCACCTCAACATTTGGTTGCACTGCCCTGGAGGATTTACCCCCTCCTCCTACCCCTGGCTGGGTCCGTGGTAGCCCATCAGGGGACCATGTGTCCGGAGCCCCAGAGCGAGTTGGCTTCCAGCTGTGCCAGGCTGCCAGCATCCCTGGGGAGAGCTGCAGGTTTCAGTGGGCAGCGATGCTGTCATTTTGTGGAGCGCTAACAGCTACAGGTACTGGTCACAGGCCATTGCCCCAGCCTTCGCCACGTAAATCCTCCACTAACGATTTGTATAAACTTCTGTTACATGTGTTATTTATCACTGCAAATAACTTGGCAGTGGGTTGGACCGTGCGCTGTCTGTTCCCTCATTCTCATGCTTCCAGGAAAGGCCTGGGCTAAGTAGGTAAGGGGGTTCCCGTAGTCAGATGCTGGGGTGGGATTTCCAACCCTCCCTCTCACTTACCAGCTGTGTGGCCTTGGGCAAGCTCCTATCCCTCTCTGTGCCTCAGTTTCCTCATCTGTTTAGGAGGGAGGAAGGGGGCCGGAAGGATTAAGTGAGTGCAGGTGAAGCACTCAGGTGGGGTTGGACACATAGTAGGTGCTCAGTAAACATCAGCTGCTGCCATCATCACCACCACCATCATCCCTCCCAGCTTGGCCATTGTCTGCCCTGAGAGACCTTCTCTGACCACCACATGCCTGCCACCCATGTGGTATCATCGCGCTCGCCCCGTCTCCATCCTTGCCCCGAGCAGCCTTCCTTCTTCTGTGCAGGCCCCCTAATGGCACTTCATTTAGACCAGTTAGTTACCTGCCTACCTGAAAAGTATTTACCTAACAGTGAAGCACTTACTTTTTCTCTTTATAAGGCACATGCATTACAGAAAATGTGCAGGAAAACTCTTCTCCATCCATTCAGCAAATATCTATTGTGCACCTACTACGTGTCAGTGCTATGCCAGATGCTGACTGTATAGAAATGGGTAAACCATCATGCCATCCAAGCTTCAGCAACTTGCAGGTCATGGAGCTGGGGAAAGAAAATTTTTAAAAATCCCTTTTTCTACTTCCCAGAGAAAGCGACCATTAGCATTTTGCTGTATGTGCCTCCAGGATCATTTCCCCATAAAACTTACACTTATACATATAAATATATGTTTAAATAGTATATATCTTTAAAATATAGCATCATACCATACATTGTACTCTGTAACTTGCTTTTCTCACTTATTTTTTTTTCCACTTAAGAATTGATTGTGAGCATCACATCCATACACCTTCTATAATATTACTCACAAAATACCAAGAAGAGGTGGGATAAGTTTTTCCAGGGCTCAGCTCTTCCAGAGCCAGTTATTTCTGTTCTTAGACAGAACGGCAAGGACAGGTGTGGTCGTGGGTAGGAACAGAGGGAGCGCACCCGCACTCAGGGTTGCCTGCCTCCTAAGATACCAGCCCTCCTATTCAGGATCTACACTCCCTCCACGCACACACCCACGGGCTCCATGCACTTCTTCATGGTGGCGAATGTTATCTTCTGATTGGGGCATTTCTGTGTTAATGGGAAACACTGGAGCCGAGAACACGAATGCCCCTAGGATGGGTACCACCACCTAAGCAGACGGCTGCCTAGGTTACCAGGTGGGTTCTCAAGAGTCTAGCGCTCAAATCAGCAACCTGAGACTCAGAGCCAAAGAGTGTCAAAGCTAGGCTTACAGAGCTCCTGGCAGACCTGCCCACTTTATAGATGGGATCACTGAGACCCAGAGAGGCTCACGCAGTGCCTGAACCAAGTCCAGAACCAGGTCTTTGGTCCCCAGCTCATACTCTTTCCTGGGGCAAATAGGGTGGAGGTGTTTCTTCTTCAGAAGCAGGAATGCATTATCTCTACATGAGCACTTCAGAAACTCACAGCACTTATAGAGACCCAGGGCAGACCCATTCCAGGAAGAATAAATCGCAGGAAGGCACGCCCCAATGAGGGAGACTTGAGTGGGGAAAGAGCAATTGTATCCTTCCAAAGAAAGCCCTGTGGCTCGGAGGCTACCATCCTCTGGGGTGGGAGGGCTCACAGCAGGAAGGAAGCTTGTGTCCCTCCAGGAAAGACACTGTAGACTGCCCTCCTTTCTCCACCCTCCACACAAAGGTGGTGCAGTCCAGCCACCACCCCGGAACCTGCAACCCTGCTACAGGGCTAGGGTCTGATGCTTTTGGGCTGTGCGACCTTAGGCAAGTGGCTTCACCTCTCCTTGCCTCAGTTTCACCATCTATACACTGGGGCTGACAATACCTCCCTCACAGGGTAGTGTCATCATTTACAAGGTTTGTGCTGTCCAATATGTTAGACATCTGTGGCTATCTAAATCTACATGTAAATTAAATATAACTAAATGAAACACCAGCCACATTTCAAGTGCTCCACGTGAAACTAGTGGCTCTTGGACTGGATAGCACAGATTTACAGTGTTTCCATCGTCAGTGTCCACATCAGCAGTGCTGCTCTATAGGCAGAAGAGGGAAGACGCATGAGAACAGAAGCATAAAGTGGGCTGCGAAAAGGTCTAGGAAATAAGTAAAGAGCTACAGACACAGTCAGCCGTAAGGACACTAGCAGCTACCGTGGTCACTCGCGGTAAAGAACATTGTCATTTGCAAAATCCAGGTGTTTCTATTTGTTGTTTGAACACACTGCAAAGTTGAAATTTGAATTCTATTTTACAGATGTGGAAACTGAGATTCAGAGAGGTGAAGAGACCTGCACAGGGGAAGTCTGGGGCATTTTTCTTGCTACATCTCCTTGGAGTTTGCAGGAGGGAGGCATCAGAAGCCAGAATTCCTTTCCCCCTTGATCAGGAAATGCCCAGCACCCAAACAGAACCCCTTTCATTGGCATCTTGTCACTGTTCTTTTAAAAATTCCTTAGCTCTGGCAAATCTGATGCAGGCAGCCAGCCTCCATCCTTCCAGCATCTGTCCTTTCAGTCCATCCCCGTGCCAGCCACCTGAGAGCTCTTTTTAAAAGGCAAAATAAACCCAGTCTTTTGCCTGCCTAGACCCTTCCATGGCTCCCTTTTTCTTTTAGGGTGAAGTGCAGCTGCACACCAGGGCCTAGTGGACCCTCCATGGCATGAATGCCCAGCCTTACCTGCTGCTAACCCCTCCTACCTCCATCCCCAGGTCAGTGCTCCAGCGCTGCCACCCTCTCTGTCATTTCACACTTCTGGGTCTCAGCATGTGTCTTCCCTTTGCCCCAACACCTTTTGGCCCATAACTGGCTGGTGAACGTCTAACCTTTTCCCACTACTACTCTCAAATGTGGAGATGCATGTCTAGTTATAAATCTGTGTTGTGGGGAGGAAGGGAGGGAGAGAGAAGAATAGAGAAAAGGAGCAGGAGAAGGAGGGGGAGGAGGAAGGGAAGGATGGGAGGAAGAGAAGAGAAGAGAGAGGGAGGGAAAGAGAGAGACACAGAGATAGATCTTAAAAGGATGTTTGCCAAAAAAATTGAAGTGATTATCCTTGAGGAGATGGACTTTGGGGTTTTGTTTTCAGTTTTGAATTTTACACTTGTTTTTTAGTCTATTAATAAGTATAACTTTTCCAAAAAGCATATGGCTATAAGAAATAAACATTCATCTGTGACTCCCTTTCAGGACCCCCTCCCTCAGAATAAGCACACCTTCCCCTGAGATAGAGGGGCGAGGCCAGCCACTTGGGAGTTGTCAGAGGACAGGGCCCTTGTCCCATCTGTCTGGGTCACTGGTGACCTGCACAGAGCCCGCCAGGACAGGCTGGGCCTTATAAATGTCTGTTCAATGAACAGAGGAAGGAAACTCATTATAACACTATGTATCATCCAGGTTAAATAAGAGAAAGGATTATTACAGCAATGATGCTGCAATGTACCCTCAATTAGCCACGGCCGTGAGGAGCGTCTGCCACCAAGTAGGGGATCATCAAGAGGCAATTGGACCTTCTCTAGAGCGCCGTTCACTTTATCTGTTTATGTTTAAGTTGTGTGAGGTTTCCCACTCACCCATGCCCTCTTTTTTATTCTTTTTTGGGGAAAGGCACAGACTCGCATCTCGATCATATTTGGTTGAAGTTCTGAATTAAACTAGTTGGTTTCTTAACAGAAGTGATGACCCTGCAGTGAGCAGCGGTTCTCAAGGTGTGGTCCCCAGATTTGCAACATCAGCATCGCTGCCTGGGAACTTGTTACAAATGCAAATTCTTGGGCTTCCCCGACCCCAGGCCTCCGAACCAGAAACTTTGGGGTGGGACCCAAAAATCTGTGTTTCAACGAGTCTGTGTTTCAATAAGTTACTGGCTTTGTGACCTTGGGCAAGTCTTCTTACCTCTCTGTGCCTCAGTGACCTCATCTGTAATGTGAGCTATCAACAGTGCCCATCTCATAGGTTGTGAGGATGGGCTGAGATAGGTACGTAGCACACCAGCACAGTGGCCACACTCCGTCTAAGCAGATGCTACCCGCTAGCATATTTCATGGAGTGGAAGCTGCCTTTGATTGGCAGACTCATCCAGATTTCAGATTATGAATGTGGGGGAAAAGTTTCTGTTAACAGTGTTTCTCACACTCGAGTGTGCTCACATATCACCCGAGATGTTGGAATGCAAATTCTGATTGAGTCGGGCGGGGCTAGAGATTGTGCATTTCTAGCCGGCTCTCTCAGGTGATAGGATGCTGCTGGTCCATGGACAACACTTTGAGTACAGATTGGTTCTAGTATCTGGGGCTCACACCATGCCTGCATGATGAGCTGGCAGTGTTCATGGGCTGGCCCAGGTGAGGTTGGCCCAGCAGGCTATGGGGCATCTTGATAATCCACCTCTGGCTGGGATTACAGTGACCTTTGGAGTGAGAACTGGAGACGTGGGTTTGAGCCCCTTCTGCAGCAACTTACCAGTCTGGACCGAGTCACTTTCCATCTCTGCTCTCAGCATCTTATCGGCCACGTAGACCACTCAAGGCCCTTTCCTAGCGCAGGTGAGGAGAATCAAATGCTTGTTTTCTCAATGAGTGATTTGATGACACACCTTTCCTTGGAGTCATGGATTTGCCAGACTTCAAAAAGAGTGAAATGACTTGGGAGTTTAAAGGAGTCAGGGCAAGTTGTTGCTTATGGAAGGTGGTGGATTATCACTATGGTTATTGTCCGCATCAGTGTTACTGTTGTGGGTGTTGGTGTGGGTGAGAAGTCCTGGGCTGAGGCTGTCCCTCTACCTCTGGATGTCCCTGTCCCTCTGGCCCCAGGGATGGTCAGCTCATCAGAGTCACACTGGAATTCTGACTGCACCAGGGGACCCTAGCAGGCGAGCCTCCTGGGTGGGCTCGGTACACCAAGGGCCAGACAGAGGGAGCCCCAAAGCTGCAAGTCCTCATTACTGCCATTCTCCTTTTTACAGCCACTCTCAGATTTGGAGACACTGCTCACTTCCAAGGGGACGTGACAGGGCTGGAGAGGGAAGGGGTCATGCACGCTCACTTCCAGAGTAAACAAAGAACACCAAGGGGAAGAGGAAAAATGCCTCTTGTTCCCCCTCTCCTGACACATGTGCACAAGAAAACACACACACACACACACACACACACACACACACACACACACACACACACACACACACACACACACTGCCCCAGCTCGCATGTCACCATCAATCAGCTCCCTCCCACTTGCTGTTTGCCGGCAGAGTTCCCTACAGATGTGGTGGGGGTGAGGGGGACTGGGAGAAGGAGAAGAAGGTGGAGCTGGAGGGAGGGGAGGCAGAGATATCCTCAAAGAGTTAAAACCTTGCCTTGCCAGACTGTGAATTCGCCTCAACTCTCCCCCACCCCCCTCAATCCAGCCAAACAACAGCTTGACATTTTCCATCCTTCACGAGCAAGACAAAGACAGGAAGATATTCCCATGATCCCTTTCTGCATGCCTAACCGTGAGCTCAGGTGCCGTGGTGTTGCCCTGCGCCGGCCCCATCAACGTGAAGGGCGAACTCATCCCTTCTGCATCTTTTTCTCGCCACTGCTTGATTAATTGGCTGACTACTACGCCGGCAGAATACCTAATGCCTCTCCTTCCCCTATTCTTCCTTCACAGGTTTTTTTTTTCCCTCCTTTGCTCCATTTACATATACTTTATATTCCATAATTTTCACCCAAAAAGAAAAAAAAAGGGAGCAGGCCCATCTCAGTAATTTGATGTAATGACGGCATGTCACCAAAAAGAGGAATTAGAAAAATCTGTAGGTATTTAATTTATTCTTGTTTTTTTCAAGTAGATCTCTCTGAGAGGAGCATTAATATTCATGGGCAAAGAGAAAAAAGTATCCTCAATAGGAAAATTCCAGATTTTTTAGGGGGGAGGGAGGCAGCTAAATTCAATGCATTTTTAAGCACCATTATTTAACTAATAGTGCCCGAGTCCCTCTGGTCTCGGTTCCTCCCCTTCAATGAAAATAAGCGGGTTTTAGTTTGCCTCCAAGAGCTGTGTGTGTTGGGCTCACACCCACGCAGCTGAAACAGAAAAACTGGGTTCTGTGTTTTCCTCCCCTCCTGGGAAGACTCGAATAAAGAAGAAAAACATAAATAAAGGCCTTTTCAGAGTCCCCACGCTGGAGTTTTGATCCCCTCCGGTCTTCCCCGTTGGCTGTAATAACGTTCTGATGGCTTCATGGGTGGAAAGATTTCCCCAGGGTTTCCAGCGAATCCGCCCTCTCCCCATTAACCTAGGTTCAGGTTTGGGGCTGTTAATTAACTACTTGGTTATCAGAGCCAACGTTGAGTTAAACCATAATTATAATAGTTACAGACGAAGTAGGGGGAAGAAACCCCCAAAGCATCAGAAAGGTGCCTGGAGTGTGAGAACAGGGCGGGAACAGCTTTTCTCTCTGGGGCAGGTCTTTCCAAAGGGTCTCGGGGGTGGTTGGCTCTCCTAGGGATGGTGCTGTTTGTGGGGGTCCAGAGCCTGAGCCAGTCTAGTAGGAAGGTGGGCTCTCAGCCACAGGGGCCGTGACTGGGACACAGATGCCTGTCCCCATCTTAATCAGTGGGATTGGAAACATGTCTGAGTTTGCGGGCCTTGGTACAAGCCACTTGCCTATTGTGGCAATAATAATCATTATTATTATAGTTAGCAATACCATGTATTATGATTTTTCTTTATAGGTTTTTTAAAAATTGAAAAAATTAATATAATTTTTAAAGGTTACGTTCCATTTATGGTTATTACAAAATACTGGCTATATTCCCTGTGTTGTCCAATACATCCTTGAGCCAATCTTACACCCAGTAGTTTGTGCCTCCCCCTCCCCAACACCTGTACTCTCTCTCCCCCCCACCAGCGTTAACCACTAGTTTGTTCTCTGTGTCTGTGAGTCTGCTTCTTTTTTGTTACATTCACTAGTATGTTGTATTTTAAAATTTCCACATACAAGTGAGATCATACAGTATTTGTCTTTCTCTGTTTGACTTATTTCACTTAGGATAATGCCCTCCAAGTCCATCCATGTTGCTGCAAATGGCAAAATTCTCCTTTTTATGGCTGCGTGGTATTCCATTGTATATATAGAGACCGTTTTCTTTGTATTTTTACATTGAGATAAAACTCGCATACAAGCTGCATGAACACTAAGTGTAATATTGGTGAATATTTTATCCACGTTCATGCTCCCCCCTGATCAGAACACTACATTCCCAACACCCCCAGGAAGCTCCCTTCTGCTCCCTTCCAGTCAACACAGCTCTCTTCAAGGATAGCCCCTCTTCTGGCTTCCCAAACCACTGATTAGTTTTGTTTGTTCTTGAACTTCCTGTGAGTGGAACCATATGGTGTGCACTCTATTGTGTCTAGACGTCTTTCTCAAAACCTGAAGTTTTAGAGATTGGTCCATATTGTGATGTGTAGTGGCAGTTCTTTCTTTTAATTGTTGTGCCATCTCCCAGCATATAAATAAACCAGAATCCAGTCGTCCACTCTCCTGTCGATGGTCATTTGGACTGTTTCCAGTTTGGGCTACTCTGAACGTCCTTGGTATGCACGTTTGTCTACCTGCCTTGCAGAGGACATGGGCCCTCATTTCTCCTCAGAAGACAGGGCATGGAATATCTGGTCAGAGAGTAAATGTGCTTTCAGCTTTAGTAGAAACTGCCAAACTGTTTTCAAAGTGTTTGTATCAATTTTTACACGCCCACCAGTGGCATCTGAGGTTCTAGTGGCTCCATATTTTCACCAACTCTTGGTAGGGTTGTCATCCCTTTTAATTTTAAACATTTTCATGGGTGTGGGACCAGAAGAGGCCCTGGGAGACACTCAGCAGGAGATAGTAGGAGATGGTAACTCAGAGAGATGCCGAGAATCAGGAAGGCAGTGAAAGAGAGAAGGAGGAATAGAGGCAGAGAAACGCAAGTGGAAACCCAGAGAGACAGGTAAATGGAGGGAGGGAAAAAGAGCCAGGGACAGAGCGGAGAAGAGGAATGAGAGAAAGAGGAGAGAAGAGAAAAAGGAAGAGGAACACAGAGGAGAAAAGGCAGAAGCTGAGAAGGAACGGGCTGACGTTAAGGGAGGAGGGAAAAGCAAGGGCAAGGAGGAGAGAGGTGAGGGCAGCCCTGGGCAGCAGCCTTGGGAGGAGGGTGAGTGCAGAGATGGGTCTCTTGGTAATTCATGAAACATGTCCTTTTTTTTTTTTTTTTTAAAGTGCTTCTTGATATTTTTATGTTTATATGTTTTAACTTGGGCCCAGCTTTATGGAAAATGCATGAAGAGTAAGTAGTTTCTGGGAATGTTTTATACATGACCAGGGAGTTGGGAGGATGCACTGGGTAGGTGGGAGGGACGGAAGGTGTGGGCTGCTCCCTCCTTGGGTCTCTGGTGCTGGGGGAAGTGGGCAGGTGGTCAGAGCTAATGGCTCTTCCTTTGAGGTTGCAGTGGGGTGGACAAGTCGATGTGGCCAGGACCCACCAGCTGTGTGGTTTTGGACAATCCAAGTCCCTTCCTCCAACCTCAGTTTCCTCTTCTGCAACACAGCATGCTAATAGTGCCTGTTCAGGGGTTTGGTGGGCTGATCTGACCTGGACCAGGGGAAGCCAACAAGGTGAACTTTCTGAATGACAAGTGTTCTCCAGGCAGGGATCTGTCAAACTTGACCATGTACCCAGGGTTCTTGATAACAGGCAGATTTGGATTCAGCACATCTGGGGCAGGGCCTGGGATTCTGCATTTCCAACTAGCTTCCAGAGAATGCTGCTGGTCCCCAGACCACAGGGCTCTAGGCATGCTTGGGCCATCAGCAGCTTAAAGTGGAGCACAAGAAGCAACAGGGCATCTCTGGAGTTGACAGAACTCCAGAGAAGTGCAACCCTGAGCATCAGTAATTCTTCCTGATGCTTCTACCAGGTAAATCCCTTACTCAGACTGAAGAGAGTTAGGGGTCAGTGATGTGGGCTCTGTCTAGTCTCTTGCTTTGCTCCATCTCCCATGCTCCACTCTTAAGAACCTTCTGCAACTAGAAATATCCCTTCATCCAATAAGATAGTGGTTCTTAAACTCTCTGAGGCAGAGAGGGACTTAATATCCCTTTGGACAATAAGATAAAAAGTTTCACATTCTCTCCCAAGTAACAATGCACTTTCCCACTGTTTTCTGTTCAGTTTCACTGGTTTCCAGGGCCTCGGTGAATCCCATCCCTGGACTCTGGCTCAGGAGTCTCTAGTTCAAGAACATGAGCCTTTGGTCCCTGCATTCGTACAAGTTTCTACCCAGGTTTGCCCTAAACAGCATCAGCCCCTCCCCTGAGACTGCCCTCCCTGGAATCCGGCCTTTGTTCCATTATGGCGAAGTGTTGTCTGTGTGTGCGTCTTTCTCCCCCACTGGTATGCAAATCCAGGAAGGAAGAATTGTATTTGTTTCTGTCCCCTGGAACCCAACTCAGGAGCTGGCCCAGGGGGTCCTCAAGAAGTGTTAAATGCGCTAGCAGGTGTGTTTCCTTAGGGAAAGTCCACTGTCAGAGTGTCATGGTAGCTGCAAAGGTGGGGTGGGACCCTTCCAGAGCTTTTCTTCTAGAAATTGGACCATGTCTCTTTGCAAGGATGAAGGCAGCCTCCAGCAGAAGCGTGGATTTGGGGCAGAGAAGGCAAAGGCTCCAAACAGACAACCCAGTCTTTCCCAAGGAGCATAAAGTTCTGTGATACCCTGGGCATCCTTCATGCTCTGATTGGTGGGGGAAGCTGGACCTGGTAGAAAGAACTGAACTGGGAGGTGTGGGGAGTGGGTTCCTGTTATGGGATGAGTTATGTGCCCTCAAAATTCCTGTATTGAACCTGCAACCCCCAATGTGGCTCTATTTGGAGATGGGGCTTCATTAACCATAAAGGAGGTGATTGTGGTTAAGTGATAAATGAGGTCATAAGGGTAGGGCCCTGATCCGACAAGACTGGTATCTTACAGGAAGAGAAAAAGTCACCATAGAGCAGAAAGACTAAAACAACTCCCATCCGTGCTCTGTCACTGGTCACCTGTGTGACCTTGGGCAGCTTACTTCCCCTCTCTGGGCCTCAGTTTCCTCATCTGTAAGTTGGGGTATGATGGGGGAATCTTCAAGGTTCCTTCCATTTCTGAGAGTTTACGATCTCTGAAGATGCTTTTCAGGAAGGCTGTGATTTATCTCACAGATGTGCAGGAGAGGAGCGGTTGTGTGGGAATCAATTTTCTCTTGTAAATAGGATCTTTTTGAAAGCACTCCAGGGAGAAAAGTAGGAACAAACATTTCTAGAAGGCCTACTGTGGGGCAGAAGGCACTTGATACAAACCTGGTTTCATTTCTCTCCTTGCATCAAAGTTTATTTACCTTGCACATATATCATATGCCTAAATTTTCTTTAAAAATGTGATGTTTTTGTTTCACAAAGAAAGGCACTGCATGTTCCTGGGGGATGTGTGGAAAATGCAAAAAATCAGATGTAAAGGGAAAATCATTCATTCATCCAATAGGTATTCATTGAACACCCACTGTGTGCCAATCATGATACAAAGAAACTGGGTTTCTACCCATGTTTTAAATATGTGTGTGTGTGTGTGTGTGTGTGTAAAATTGTGAGCATGGACTCTATAACATTTAGATTCTGCAATTTTATTTACATTTCCATGATATTCATTTTGATATTGTGTTGTAGTCTGTTCTTAGTAAGCCCACCAGTTTCAAGTAAGCTTTCTTTTTCCTGAGTACAAAAGTAACACATATATTTATTGAAGAAAACATGGATGTTATGGGTGCATAAAAAGAAAGAAAGAAAGACTGCATGTAATCCACCACTCAGGTTATTTTCTGTTTATGCATTTAGACTCTCAACACACGTGAGTGTAGCCTGCTTCCACTCTCCTTCATGGGACACCCCATCTCCTATTCACATCCCCCCACCAAACCTACACCTACTGGAACGTAGATAGCTACCCAGAGTCAGTGATTTTTGTCTACTTATATCACTGCTTTATATTTAGCACTTAGAACAGTGCCTGGCACACAGTGGGCGCTCTATAAATAGTGAATGTTGTCTATCGTGTAAAGAATGAATGAAAATGGGGTTATCCAGATCATGCAGTTGTATAATCTGCTTTTCAGAAAATCGTCAATATGTCGTGTTTCCTAGTATTATGAAACATTCTACTGTGTAACACCTGATGTTGCCTCCATAGTATCCCATCACATAGATGAATCATAAATAATCTCTTTAGTTTCCTCTTGTGGCCGTCCAGATAACATCTCCAGAAAGATCCTGGTAGCTGTTCTTTGCACACTTTTGATAATTTTCTTGGGATAAATTTCCAGACATGAAATTGATGGGTCAAAAAGCACCGTATACAATGGAATATTATTCAACCATAAAAAGAATGATGTATTGATATATACTATAACATGGAGGACCCTAGAAAACATTATGCTAAGTGAAAGAAGCCAGGCACAAAAGGTCACATATTGGATGGTTCCATTTATATGAAAATCCAGAATAGGTAAATCCATAGAGACAGAAGGCAGATTAGTGGTTTCCAGGGGCTGGGGGCTGGGGGCTAGGGGCTAGGGGAGTGACTGCACGATGGGTGTGAGGTTTTCTTTGGGGGCTGATTAAAATGCTTTGGAACTAGACAAAGGTGTTGGTTGCGTGACATTATAATTGTGCTAAATGCCACTGAACTGTCTACTTTAAAATGCTGACTTTTATGTTATGTGAATTTTGCCTCAATTAAAACAACTAAAGCAGGCACAATTTCGAGGCCAACTTGCTGTATCAGTTCATGCATTTGAGTAACCATATCCTCAAAAATTCAGTAGGACTGATAAGTTCCTATAACCCTGGACAGGTTTACAGCCAAACGTGTTGATGATCAGTGATACCAGTTTTACTTTTCTCATTGGAATAGTGGATATTTGTATTTTACATATTTACGTTTTCTAATCATCTTGGAGTGTTGGTCTTAGTGATTTTCATTTTCCACTGATGCTATCAACCCTTGTCATGTATGTCTCAGGCTTTATACCTATTTGTTATTTTGCCTTTTAATTTTAACGTAATTCTAACTTTTTGATTGCTGCTAATTTACCAACCAGTGACAACTGCACAGTCCTGTAGCTAATCACCTCCCTGTTGGTTGCCTACCAGACCATTCAGTCCCCACTCCCCCCTTTCCTTTCTGATAGGGTCCAAGTTCACCATCCTTGTCCTGCAGCTAACCTACCTCCAACCTCACAGGTGGGCCTGACTGCCCATGCCCATCACAGTCATCCTGTTTGCCTTTTCAGGGTTAATTAAGACCTGGGTGCACAACACAGTGACAGGCGATGAGATATGAAGGAAAGTTTGCTGGGAGCTTCTGGGAAAGGTTGCTTGACTCTTACAAAGAGGTTTTCATGAGACAATGCCCCTGTTCTTTCTCTGCGGGTGGCTGGATCAGAGAGTGATGCCAGGACCTCTGCAGCCATCTTGTGTCCATGAGGAGAGCTGGCCCAGGGACAAAGTGGACATTCAGGGAAAGACACAGAGGAGTAGATCCAGACCCCTGGAGGCATCTCATCAGTGCATCCTCCTCCTGTGCTTCCCATGAGGTGAGATAATGGATGTCCTGAGCTTTACAGGCATGCAAGTCAGCTGCCTATAAGCTACCGCTGACAGTATCCTAAACCACCAAACTCCATTCAGTGGCAGTGATTTCCTTGTTTCTTTTTTTAAATTTATAAACCAACTGCTTCCATAAACACCTTTTTAAATAAAACTTTTTCTATATTTTGACACATAACCTCAGATATAGTCCCAGAAGTGGAATTATAGGATGAGATAGTATTAATTTTTAAAGTTGCTTAATTCACATTTTCATTTGCCTTCCAGTTGGCGGCTCTACAAGCTAATCAGTCTCTCAGCCAGAAAATAGGGAACAGGGGTTTGAACCAAGGTCTCCTGATATCACATGCAAAGCCAGGTATTAAAAGGGGGCTGGCCTTTCATCTTGATTAAGTTCCTTCAAATCTGAAATCATGGGTAATGAATTCAGTTTGCCTGAATAAAGCATCCCCTGGGGAGCCAAGCCTGGCTGTCATGCTTTTCTGTGCCTTACACTTCCTTAAAGAGAATTCTAGAATGTCAGGATCAGGGAGGACGTTAATGGCCTGAGTTGGGGTGGGTGGGTCAAGGGCTCCATTGATAACCTCCTGAGATGTATGGACCATCTTAGAAAATTTCATGTCCACCCGTATTAGTGCCTGGGAGCTGCTGTGACAAAGTACCACAAATAGGGTGCCTTAGAATAACAGAAATTTATTGTCTCATGGTTCTGGCGGCTGGAAATCTGAAATCAGTGTGTCAGCAGGTTGGTGCTTTGGGTGGAGGGAGGCGAATCTGTTCCATTGCCCTCTCCCAGCTCCTGGTGGCCTCAGGCTTTCTTTGGCTTGTAGATGGCCTGCTCCCTGCGGCTCCACATCATCTTCCCTCTGTCTCTGTGTCCAGATTTCCCCTTTTATAGGGACACAGTCATTCTGGATTAGGGCCTACCCTAAGGACCTCATTCAACCTGATCATCTGCAAAGACCCAATTTCCAAATAAACTCACATTCACAGGTCCTGGGGGCTAGGTTTTCAACATCTTTCTGCGAGGAGGGCACAAGTCAACCCATAACGCCACCCAAACATACAAGATTGTGCATAAAATATCAGGGGTCATGAGCCCACTAAGGTTTATCTGGGGGCCCCAAGATGAGATTCTGTTATGTTCTGACCTCTTCACTTTAGAGTGAGAGATCGGAAAGAAGTGATGGGAAAACCGAGGCCCACAGAGGAAATGCGTGCGTCCAGATTCTCACTGCACACGTGGGGACTGGAGCCCACATCTCTTGGGCTTTCACAGGCATCGCACAAGACCCCAGCCCTGGATAAGTCCAGTCCTCTGGCAGCTGCAGAAGCTGAGCCTCTGATTTAGCCAAGCTGTAAAAGGACAGGTGGCCAGAATTTGAAGGAGGCAGAGAGGAGCTGGCGGGGACTGGAGGTGCCTGCCAGGGCAAACACCTTCCCCAGATGGCAAAGGAGGCTAGGATGTTGGGAGTCCGAGCGCAGGCACACGGCACGTCTCAGGGAGGCCAGAGCTTGTGAAGATCGACACAGGTCGTGGAAAGCACGGGAACGGAAACTTGCTCTTCAGAGTGGTGGCAGGTGGATTCTGGCTTCATTTCTTATTGGCCAAGGCCTCTGGACATTTAAGAGGGTAGCCAGGAGGGGGGCTCCTCTCTGCTGCCTGTGCCAGCTGCCCATCCATAGGAAGCCAGTGTGTCAGCCCTCTTGCCCACCAACGCCAGCCCAGAGGTGCCAAGGCACCAGGCACAGCAAAGCCAGCTGGCAGCTTGTTGGAGAGCCAGTGGCCCAACCGGCCAGCCATCTGCTCCTCACTGCCAGCTGCGTGCCTGTGGGAGGCGGGCCGGCAGCCCATCCAAGTGGCCGAGGTGCCAGCCACTGGGCGTTCTGGGCCAGCTGGCAAGCTGGCAGGACTGGCCAGCATACCTATCCGCCAGCCAGTGCCAGATGAACGTGCAGGGGGACTCGGCCGGGGACCTCAGGGTGCCAGCCTGCCTGGAGTTCCAAGGCATCGGGGGCCCTGGCTCTCCTCCTCCCTCTCCCATACCCCTCATAAAGTCTGAGACTTTGTTGCTAACAAAGGCCCTAAGCAATGGCATGGGGAAGCATGGAAGGGCACAGACAGTTGAGAACACAGGACCCCAGAACCACAATATCCCAGGATGTTGGAAGCCCAGCAGATTGATGGTTAAGGACATGGACTCTGGGGCTGAATCCCAGCTCAGACACGAATTAGCTGCATGACCTTGGGCAGGCCACTTAGTTGCATGTAGCCTCAGTTTTCTCATCTATAAATTGGGAAAGTAGCACCTGCTTCATTGGGTTAAAGTGAGGATTAAATAAGATGCATGTAAGACTCTTAAAATATGACAAAATCTCAATACAAGGCCGTGATTATGACCAATTATGTTATTAGAATCAAAAGATTAGAGTGAGCTCAAATGGGCTTCAGATATCATCTGGTCCAATTTCATCATTTTTAGGTTGGGCAACCAAGACCCAGATTGGGGAAATGTTCAGTTATTCAGATCACAATCAAATAGTCCAATTAAAAAAATGGGCAGAGAGAGTTGGGGGGTGTGGAATTGGAGGAAGGTGGTCAAAAGGTACAAACTTCCAGTTACAAGATAAATAAGGACTAAGATGTAATGTACACATGGTGACTGCACTTAACAACGCTGTCTTGCATGTCTACACCTTGCTAAGAAGGTAGATCTTTAAGGTTCTCATCACAAGAAAAAAGATTCTAACTATGCATGGTGATGGATGCTAACTAGACTTCCTGTGGTGCTCATTTAGCAAGATATACACATATCACATCATTGTGTTGTGCACTAATACAATGTTACATGTCACTTTCAGAGCAATGAAAAATGTAAAAAAAGAGATCATAATGGCACAGGGACCATTTAGGGTGCAGGGACTAGATCCCAGGTCTCCAGACACTTTGCCATGAAAAGCTCACCTGAAACGGGTGGTGATGGCAAGATAGGGAGGGGCCTCCTCGTCCTGTCCCAACCCACCTGGTGCCCCAATTGCTTGACTACCACACTCCACATTTAGCCCTCTGAGTGCACTGCCTGATGTATGAGTGTGTGTGTGTTTGCAAGCTCATACGTGTTTCTGAGTATTGGCATGTGCCCTTGTGTGTCCACTGTATCCTGTCTCCCCAGAAAGACCAAAATTATAAGGGCAGGTTCCATGTCTTATTCGGGAGCACCTCAGCTATTCACAGCTCACCTCTCTGGAAACCTCAGATACATAGAAAGCCTCTGGCCTCCCTGAGCCCCTATGCTGAGAACAACACCCAGCAACATAGCTGGAGCTCTGTAAACCTATGATGAATGAATGAATGAATGAAGTGGATGGAGCCTTTGTTCAGCCTGGTGCAGCTCTTTGCATTTGGTGGGCCAGGACTCTTACTGCCCACCTGCCAGCCAGTAAGAGCAAGGATCTTAATGTTGTAAATTCTTCATCCTAACCAGGAATTTTTGACTCTCACTCAGAGCCTAGTTACCCCGATTTACACACAGTATTAACAAAGGTAGTTAACAGACCTGGTCTGCAGGTTGGATGCAACAAATAGAAGAAAGAAGGAAGCAAACAGCTTCAGGTAAAAGCAGATACAGGTGGCTGCGGATGCCTTTGGGGACTAGAAGGGAAAGGACTGTGTGTTAAAAGCCTCACAAATGTCAAAACTTGAGCAGTCCAGGGCCACTTTGTGGTGGAGAAATCACCCCTATACATGCCGACCCTTTTGTCTCTCTCTGGAAAATGAGTCATGCTCATAATGATAGATCTGAGATTTAGTTAAAGGGCTCCCGTCCAAACATCAAAGAACAGAGTGCGTTTTGCAGAGATTTCCATCCAAAATGTAATTTTCAAAACAGTAATTAAAGAAGGGTGATCTTCCATCAACCAGAAAGCTTGGCTTTCTCAAATGACTCGGTCAGGGGAGGTTACATGCTGCTGGGATCCACTGCTCTTTGTGTGGACAGAGCTGACAATTAGAGAATTTGAAGGAGGCAAAGGGAGAGGGGGAAGGTGTGGGGAAGGTCAATCAAAATGGCTTTTCATCCTGAACGTGAATGTTAACATACCCTCACCACGCGTGTAAAGGAGCAGGCAGTGTTCAGAACTGTTTCACACTCATCATCCTTCACCGTGTTTATTGGGCTTCTTGTCTGCTAAAGAGAACACACACACAAACAGACACACACAGATGTGCACCCACACGTAAGGAAATGCCCTCATGGACATCCTTACATACAGATGTGCACACACGCACCGCATACATAATGCAGATGTGCACATGCACAGACATACACTTACATACACTTACACATAGAAACACACCTCCACGCACACACGCAGGCACGCACACATTGCCAGTCCTTTAATGCCACAAAACAATGGATCTGGAAGACTTTTTTCCCTCTCTTGGATTAGTCAGATGCCAAATAATCCCAGAATCGGGATAGTCACAGGGGATTGATGGTACAATACCATTTCCGGGGAACCTGGAATATTTCAGATCTACACCTGGCATTTACTAACCTCTCCACCTTTGTCTTCTCACTCCTTTCTTCCTTTCCTTAGCTTTTGTTTTCTTTCTTACAATTTTCTTCGTCTTCTGCAAGCTATACATGAGAATTTGCTCATTGTAAAACATCAACACGATACTGATAAAACAAACCTTCCCTTTTGTATTTCCTGCCTCATAAGCACTCACTTTCTTGGCCATAATGACTGTGATCAATGTCATGTGGAACCTGCATCCCCCAGCCTGACATACAGTTCTGTAGTGAATGTAGGAAACAGTCCAGATGTCCATCACCAGGATCAAGGTTAAGCACATTCTGGAATAAAATCTTTTCAGCAATAGCCAAAAAGAACCAGAGTCGGGTTTTGGAACAACATTAGCCAGTGTTTACTGAGCCCTTATACTAGAGGTCAGACACTCTCCCTGCAACCCCTCATGTAATCTTCTCAGCTGTACCATGAACAACATCAACCTCCCCATTTTACAGATGTGAACATTGGGGAAAGGTGAGAGTAGAACATTAGGACGTTTCTTCAGCCATCAGGTTGCAGATCTGAGATTCAAACCAAAGGACCTGTCTCTAAAGCCTGCATTCTTCAGCCTCATTCAAAGATACTCAAAAACCACTAAGGGTGAAAATATATCTTTGCAGAAAAATGTGCCGAATATGATCCCATTTATACAAAAAAAATGCATAAATGAACCTATGGCCTTCTGTCACTCTCACAACATCCCTCACACACTCTTGATGAGTGAATGGTGTGGCAAACAGGTGAATTGACTGTCCAAGGCCAGGCAGCTGTGTTCAAGTCCACCTTTGTCCAACTGCACAGCTTGTACTGTTTTCACAGTACTTTTTTTCTGCTGATAGCAGAGGAACCGAGGAGTGGAGGAGAGCTTGTTTGTGAAGAGTTTTCCCAAAGTGCCTCTTCTCAGAAGACCATCTGTCTCTCCAAGTGGCCCCCTTTTCACTGTTCCAGGCTTCTAGAAGGGCCTGGGCATCTCCACGAGGTCAGAGATGAGAGAATTCTGGGCTGCATGAAGTATGAGACCACCATGAAGGTAGGATGCCTCCTGGCTGGCCACTGGAAAATGTTTCAAATGTCCCCACTTCTGAGCTACATAGTTTGCTGGTGTCTTTGTGTGGCACTGCAAATAGCCTTATAAGTCTTTGCAAGTTTTGAACGCACCATGCGGTTGAAGGAAGTGCCTGAGCTGGGAACCATGAGACCTAGATTCCAGTCCTGTCTCTGCCCCTCGCTTGCTCTCTGTTCTTCTCTGCTCTGTTCTCAGGCTGTGCCTGTGCCCACTGAGGGGACTTGGAGAAACAGTGGAGAACAGAAGATTAAGTTTCAAGACTCAGCTCTGTACCTTACAAAATTTGCAACTGGAAGCAACACATTTAATATCTCTCAGCCTCGTTTACCTTGTTTGTGAAATAGAAGTGATATTACTAGTTGGGCAGCTGCCATTTACAAGTTCCTGGCATATTCCAGGCAAAGGAAACTGCAAGTACAAAGGCCCTGTGGCACCACACTTAGTGGTCATGTCCACCACCTCACTGATGAAGGCACCAAATATGAGCCATCTAACGTTGACCACTCTGCCTTTACTGGTGGGGACAAAGAAGACCAGAGTGGTCACGTGGCTACTTGAGGTGGCAGAGCTAACTGATGGCAAAGCAAAGACTGAAACCAAACCAGGATTAGAATGAGGCAAGCATTAGGCACAAAATTTAAAGCAAGGCATCAAAATCCCAGTAGTTGAGATAAAAAATGCTTCAGTGAAATATTTAAAAAAAAATGAATACAAACAAATCTCTGATGAACAAAATACCAAAATTTTAAACCAAGATAGAATTAGAATTACTGATTTTTCCTTTTGCCTCAGGCTCCAACGTGACTCACACAGCACTTTATTTAAAAGTTTAAGACTTTGTTCATCATGGATTTTTGTTTGCATTAAATTTGAATTTTTAAAACACTGCATTAAAACATTTCTCTTGGTTACTGAATTTTTTAGTGCCCCTTAAATTCTGTGCCAGAGGTGAGTGTCTCACGTGCCTTACTCTAGTCCCAGCCCTGCAGGACTTGCTCTGCCAACCCCAGTGCCTTGCTCCTTCCCTATGTCTGTCAGCTCATTCATTTATTCATTGCTTCATTCAGCCATTCAGCATATATTTTGGATGCCCATGATTCCAGGAGCTGTAAAAATAGCAGTGTATAAGATAATCATAGTTTCTGTCTTTCTGCTGTGGACAGTTTAATTGGAGCAACAGATGTGGGTCAGATGATCTCATAAACAAACGTACAAGTGGATATGTGGCAGTTGCAGCAAAGGGAACCAATGAGGGTGTTGACCAAGAGTGGCAGTCAGGGCAGGCTTCCCTGAGGAGGTGGTGTTTGGATGAGACGGGATTAACCAGGTGGGAATGGATTGAAAGTGTATAGCTGAAAGTGCTCCAGACAGAAGAACGGCAGGTACAAAGGCCCTGTGGCGAGAGTGTGGAGGGTTCTAGTAACACAAGAGGCCAGTTTAGTGGCATGCTGAGAGCCAGGGAGAATGTGGGGCAAAGCAAGGATGGAGAGGTAGACAGGGCCTGGAGACACAGTGGGGAAGGATTTGATCTTCAGCCCAAGGGTAGTAGGGAGCCACTGGAGGATTTAGAGCTGGGGAGTGACATGATTGGGTATGTTCTTTGAAGTGATCCCCCTGGTTGCTGGATAGAGTGTAGTGTGCCATTATATATGGAACCCAGACTCCCTAGGTTTCTAGTCTAGCTTCCCCCTCTCTTACTGTATGACCTTGGGTAGTCACACAACATTTGCCTTCTCTGTGCTTCAGTAGCTCATCTGTAAAATGGGAGACCAGCTTCTCAGTGTTGTTACGATTAAACGGCATTTTAAGTGTTGGTCTGGTCAATAGACCTGATGCATAGCAAGCACGCATATAAATGTTGGCTGTAATTATTATTGTTACTGAGGACAGATTTTAGGGGGCAAAATAGAAGATAATAAGAAAGCAGACCCTGCCCTCAGCTTAGGGGTGGCTCAGTCTGGGCTCCTCTGCCTGAAGCTCACTGCTCCTTCATTAGAAAGTGGCTTTTCTTTATGCCGCATGCTTTCCCGAGGAGAGGGCACAGTGGAGGCTGCAGGAACACTGTGAAGGTCTCAAAAGAAATTATAGCCTGCATAAAAATATTCACTCCAGTGGAGGGCCTTAAACCATTCCCTGGGGCATTGAACAGTGACTGAGAGTGTATTACTGTGCATTTGAGGTGACGGCAGCCACCCAAGGTCAGAGAGAACGGGAAGGGAAGCGTTTAAGCATGGAAGTTCCCCAAAACAGGAGCATCCTATCTCAGGCTGTTTCTCTCCCCCCACCCACCAAGCGCCTGATCCATTGTCCTCAGTATCCACAACCCCAAGAATGAGAAGTGTCATTGAAATTCCTTCAGGAGCTGAGGGAAGGGGAGAGGAAAGAGAACAGGTCTGGGCTGGGAACAGGAGCGTGTCCAGATCTCTCCCTGCTGTGGTCTGGAAGGGCTCATTTAAAGTCTCTGACCTCAACGTTATCATCTGTAAGTGGGAGCCAGGTGCCTGTGAAGACTAAATGAAAGGCCAGGTACAAAGTGTACAAAAATGGTCATTCATCCCTCTTGGAGCTTCCTTCCTTCTTCTCATTTTTTTCTTTCCTGAGTTCTAAGTGACTTCACTCCTTGGCAAGGTAAACAGTCTCCCCGAGTCTGAAGTTTGCTCACCTGTAAAGTGGGTACAATGACAGGATGGACTTACAGGTTGATTGTGAGGACTGGTGAGACGTTTGGAGCTGATGCCCACTGTGAGCAGGGAGACTGGGTCTCACCTGTTGTGGTGGGTTTTGTCTTTTCACCGCAGAGGGTGGTGGTCCAGGCAGGTGGACTTGCATCTGTGCAGTGTTCTGCCCCCGGCAGGGCGGCAGCAGTGTGGAATCATAGCGCACCTTAATCGTGGACCTTAGTGGGTCCAGGAATCCTCTTCATCTGAACATCCAGACACATCATGTTTTTAAAGTGGGTCCAGGCACCCCAAGGACTAAGGAATGTGTTGTCCCAGGTAAAAGTGCTCTGGACCAGGACTCAAAATCCAGACTCGGGCTGTCACTGGCTCAGGAAAATAGAGCTCTTTAGCTAGCTGTGCCCGCCTCAGTTTTCTCACCTGTAAAGGGTGAAACAGTGGGACGTACTTCATGGGAGGGTTAGTGTACAAGCGTGAAGTGCTTAGCACATAGGAGGAACATGGTACCTCTTAACTCCTTTTCCTCTTTCCTTGCAGCAGAGCTCAGTGGGGTCATGATCACCATCCATGTTTTGTGAAATATGTACCACACTTTCATTTGCTCTCAGACCAGTATAAAAATAGGAAAAAAAAAACCCTCTTTAAATTAAGAGAGACTTTTAAAACAAAGAGAACTTATGCTCATTGTCTCATAGAAAGCCTCATCACTACCAGGGCATGTTTTTGGCAGATCCAAGGACACAAAGAGGGGTTCTGTGGTTAAACAGGTTTGGTAAGCATTGAACCCATGGAATTAAATAGGTGTCTTTCCTGCAGGGCATGTCGGAGTCTATAGCATGTGAGGTGCGCTTTGAAACAACAAGATGGGCTGATTCCTCTGCTTCACCAACTGCATGGCCAGAGAGTGCTTTGCTGGGCTCAGCTTCTATAAGGCGCGTTTTTCTGGGGTTGGGGGAATAGAAGTAAAAACTGGAATGGCTAGTCTCTGCTGGCACTTCAAACTCCTGGAAGTTGAGGTCTCTACTTTAGCTCTTTAACTATTTCATTTATATCTCTTTTTCTAAATGGAGGTACTGGGGATTGAACCCAGGACCTTGTGCATGCTAAGCACACACTCTACCACTGAGCTACACCCTCACCCTTCTAGATCTTTCTTTAAATAACTCCTTTGTGTAACTTTCCTCTCTTTTTATCTGTTCTTGGCTTGATGCTTTTCGTGATCAGTGTTTTCCTGACTTGGTTTCCCTATTACACAAACATTGCGTGTGTGTGATTTGCCTAATAATTATCTCTCAAGAAGCTGCTCTGATCCCTTCTGGGGCAGGTGCACCATGGGGCTGGCCAAGGTGAAGCAAGGCCCTGCTCCAGGAGCCTGCAGCTAAGAGAAGTTCCCAGCTCTCCCACCACCCGCTGCCCCGTAATGATTAGTTGGAATCTAGGACAGCAGTACAAGAAGTGTCGTGGGTGGGTGTGATGGAGTGCCTGCCGAGTGGGCCGCAGATAAGCGCCGTGATTTCGGAAGACGCTTCATCATTTCGCCGTAAGAACATGTTAACGGGTGATTGTTTGAATGTCTCCAGCTAATAGGATATTATTCATAACACTCTGGCTAGTTGGAATGGAAGATGATAAGAAATTAAATCCTTAATGGCTTTCTTTAAAGGAGGACTTTCCCCAGGGGGACCCAGAACCCTGGGAATTTCCTCCCTGTGCCCTGGCAATATATCTGTGGAGGAAATTGGCTTCAAATGAACCCCACCAGGGAGGCACAAGGGTAAAAGGAAGAGGATAAAAAAAGGCAATTGGCATTGACTGGGCACCTACTATGTGCCAGGTACCGAGTTATTTTTACACTTTGTCCCAACAACGTCTCTGTTGTGACCAGGTACTATTATAGCGCACATCAGAACTGGGAGGCTCTGAGAGATGAATTGACTTGCCCGAGGTATCCTTGCTGCTGCTGGAGTCATGATTTGAGTTCCAAAGCAATTTTCTCTCCATGAAATGCAGTTTCTGGAGAGGAGAGTTGTCTGAAAGAAGAAGAAGCCCTTGGATGAGATTTGAAAGGTGAGAAAGAAGGAGAAGCCATAATACCCAAGAAGGGGCTGCAGGCAGGTGCAAGATGTTGGGAAAAGGAAGGCGTGGGTTCTGCAGGTAGCATCTACATTAACTTTGGGAATAGTCAGCTTGTAGAAGACATGCAACCAACATTTCCCAGGAATACTTCCCAGGATTCCTATGCTTCTGGGTTTCCTGAGCTGTGTCACCTTCTTTCTTTCCAACAATTAAGGAAACTTCTAACTCCTTGTATTAAATCCCTTCCTGCTTGAAATACCTTCAGCAGTGGCTGAACCTTGATAAAGTAACCTGCCAGTCATTTTACAGACACACAGACACACAGACACACACACACACACACACACACACACACACACACACACACACACACACACACACACACACACACAAGATCAACTCATCAGGATAACTTTCCAAGAAAAGAATTATAGGTCAAACATCCCTGGGACATGTGATACAAAAATCATCATCATCTATTTTGCAACATGAAAACCAATTACTAGAAGTCTGGAAAAACAAAGAGCCCACACTATCTTTTGTTAAACAACTGCTTTTTCCATGAAATTAAAGCCGCCTTCTAAATGAAAAGGGCAGAAATGGTGGTGAAATTCTTCAGTAGGCCAAATTCACTTTCAATGGGAATGCACCATAGCATCTGGCTGTGAATATTTAAGAGCGAATCCGTTGTTTGTTTGTTTGTTTGTTTTCATTTTTGCAGGGTACAAATATCCAACATTTCTCCAGCCTCTCCACTCTTTTTCCTCCGGGTCTTATCAGCCTTAACAGTGGAAGCTGCCTTGGTTTTCCATTTGCAAAGTTCACAATTCACCCAGCCATGAGCTGTGCCTTTAACCACCGCTAAATTGTTTCCTGACAGCCCTCGCTACAATTTTCTTCCCTGACATTTGATTTACATATGATCTTTAAGCAATGCCATGGTGGTAATAGCGATTTGGTTAATATTCCAAGCACTCCCCCATGCCCCACACCTTGCAGGGACATTTCATTGCCACAGCGTGGCAAAATGCATGTACCAAATAAATGTATTGCTAATGAAATAAACGGATTTGGGGGAAGAATCAATTGCCCTGCTGCCTGGATGAGGCACCAGGAGTTAATTTTGTCTGGATCTGCAAGGGTAGCCTTTAATAGAATAGGCTTTTTACCTAATTGGAGGGAAAGTAAATGAAGTACAGTAATATTCCATGATGCATTGGATGAATTTACTTCATTTTCTCTTAGTCTTGCTTGATGAGTGTTTACAGCACAATAGAATTTATAGTCTTCTTCCTCTCCCCATTCTTCTTTTCTTTCTCTAGTCTTCACTATTTTCTTTTTTTTTTTTAATATCTCATTTTCTTTCCTTTCTCCCTCCGACCTTCCCTTTTGTCTTCTTTCCACCCATCCATTCATCCATCCATACATCCCTCCATCTCTCCCTCCACATCTGTACCCTCCATCCCTTTATTGCTCCTTTCCTCCCACCATCCATCCGTCCACCCATCCATCCATCCATTTCTTCATCCTGCTAATAAACTGGGGTCTCAAACCCAAATGTCTTCAGGAGCCATTGATATAAATGAGTAAATCTTTATTGGGGCCTGTGGTAAAATGGAGCCATCACCATCATCACTTTCTCCACTGTCAGCATCCTCATTGTTATCATCATCATCATTTCCATCATATCTGTCATTTATCAAATCTGTTCATTTTCCCTCCATCCTTTCAACATTTATTGAAGGCTTACTGTGCTATTCAAGACCTGATTCACCTCTGTGAATGTGACAATAGAAAAAAAAAGTATAGCAAATAGGTCACTTAGACCAATCTGCCTATCTGTCTAATGCCTAGACTCCCACTTGGGATTTCTCTCTCTCTTCTCCTGATGGAGGTGTTGCGATTAAGTTGCAGTGAACGCATCTGCCAAAGACTGGAATCAATAGGTGTTAGGTGAAGGGTGGCCAGACCTATGGAATCAAGTAGGAAAGGTATCTAAAAAGACTAATGAGACAGGTCAGAGCATATACAGAACTTTCAGAACATGTGTTCCTAGCATGAGGTCATGCACAGGAGACCAGACACCAATGGAAAGGACCAAACATGGCTTACTGAATGAAGAGAGGTCATGAGTTAGGGTGGGAAAAACACACCAGTAGAGTGAGGCCCAGAAGCCCAGGGCAGTACCAGGGACAGCTCCAAGGCCTTTCATTGGGCAACTCTGACCTGTCCAGGTCACATGACTGGTAAGAGGCTAGGATTCTAATCCAGGATTTCAGAGCTCAGAGTGATCTTCTGACTTCAGCATATCAGAAGCCCCTTACAAACTTATTTGGCCTGTTGATTCTTGGAAGGGACAAAAGCTCCCTTTTTTGGCCAAATTTGAGTAAGGCTCCTCTAAGTCCTCTTTCTGATTACTCTGATCATGGACTCTGTTCTTGGTCCACTTACTCTAGTTTTAGTAAGACTCCTGCTGCGTCAGTTTGCCATAACCCCCCATCCTTGCTCTTATCACTCTCGATATCTAATCAAATTCCTAACCCCCAACCTTTGATATCTTAATCACCCTGGCCTGCCTTCAGCAAGAATCCTGTTATGTCAGTCTAGCAAAGAATTACCCTACCTCTTAATAATTTTCTATTCACAGATGCCCCCCCACCTCTGCCCCCAATTCTGCCCCTTGGCTATAAATTCCCACTTTTGCTTGTTGTATTAATTTGGAGTTGAGCCCAGTCTCTCTCACCTATTGCAAAATCCCTGTTGTGGTAACTAGCTTCCCCACTCCCTTGAATGAGGTCTTCCTCACCATTTTTAAACAAGTGACTGAATAATATTTTTCTTTAACAGGGCCCAAGAATCTGCACTTGTAATCAACTTCCCAGCTGATTGTGATGCAGGTGTTTTGCAGACCATACTTTTGAAAAACTCCATCTGAGTCTTGTTGGGGAATATTTAGAACAGTCTTGTTTTATTTATCCAGCATCCCTTAGCCACTCAGTGTCTTGATTCTCAAGGGAGAATTGATGTGGGGCTGAGGTAGCGGTAGGGACATCACTTATGTGCACATGAATGTTTTTGTTTACTAAAGATTTATAATTATATTTTCAAGGACATGATTTCATCTACTTTAAAGGCACCGTCTGTCATCTGCCTATTGAGCCCCAAATCTCTAAATGAGTCCTGAACTTAGATTTTTATTTCTAGGTCCAGTCTAGGGCCAGTCATCTCCTGGGAGCTTACTCTGTGCCAGGTCTCGTGCTAGACACTGGGGGTACAAAAATGAATCAACCAAGATTTTTACCCTCCAGAAGCTCAATGTCAAAACCACAGTCACCCCTCCGTTCTTGCATTTGTTGGGCTGGGGCCCCTAGAAAGCATTTATCATTTTGTTCAGCTGTCTCCTTTTCTCCCCCTTCTCTTACTGCAGACTTCTGCTTGTGTAAACTTTGCTGAGAATTTGAGCAGAAATAGTAAATAATGAAGCTCCAGAGGGTTGCACTAATTTCTCAGACATTTAATCAATACGGAGCTGCCCTGTTCATTACAGCTGTCAAAAATATGCAAAATTGTCCATCTGGTTCTCTCAGGTACGAAGCTCTGAGCTGAAGTCACCAGTTGCTTGGCTAATTACCACGCCCCATTTTCCCCTCATTCCGAGGCCTCTCCATTAACCACGAGCTACTAGCTCAAGTATAAAGGCAAACAATAAATATTTGAAATGGCATTCCCTGGGCTGGGGTCCTGAACAGTGGTTGAGTTCAGTCGCTACAAATGAGGAATACAGGTGGAGTTTTGTGAGAGAGCAGCCTACCCCATCTTCTCCCCCTGCCAGGATTCTCTCCAGCCCTCCACCTCCTTCCTTCTGAGGCCCCTCCCTGCCCCTCAAATATTTAGACCTATTAAAAACCATTGGGGGGAAAATGATCTATACAAAAGCTTTGCATAAAAAAGTGATCAATGCAAATTCCTCTGAGGAAATTGCTTCAACAGATGGAAACGGCCCATTTGCAACAAATGCCGCTGGCTGTGCAGATGGTAATTATGGGATGTATGTAAACATGCAAGCTCTGGCAGGCAGAGCAAACTGCACTGCTGAACTCAGCCGGCATCAAGGCCGCCTGCCCTGGCACTGCCCCTGTCCTGACTAGCCTGCAGGCCAGGGGTTCCATAGGAGTCCAGGGACACCTAAGGATTTCGGTTTGGAATTCCAAGATCTATTAGCCTAGTTTCAGTTTAGTTACAAGTCTTTTTGAAATGGTTCCTGGCTGCAAACCACATATCCTCTAATCTCTTGGTGAACCAAGGCTATGGCACGGCTTCCTGGAAGAAAGAAATCAACATCTATTGAGCACTCACTGTGTGCCAGATACTAAGCTTTTAGCCTTGAATACATCTCTTGTTTAATATTCACAAATACCCTGGTGGGTTGGTGTTATCATTATTGTCATCATTACCGCTGTTTTTTAAATGGAGAAACTGAGGCTTGAAGTGGTGAAGGAAGTTTCCCGAGATTATAAGGCTAGAAAGTAAGGGAACCAAGGTGTATCAGTTAGCTATTGCTGAGTAACAAACAATGCCAAAGCTCAGTGGCTTCAAACAATAAGCACTTATTATTGCTGACAAGTCTACAGGTCAACTTAGTGGCTCTTCTGATCTTGATTGGGCTCAGCTAATCATTATTGGACCCACTCATGCTTCTAGATGGTCTAGGATGGCCTTGCTTAAGTCTGTTATTTGGTTGACTGTTGAGCTTGGTTGATGGGGATTAAGAACCATGTGTTTTTTATCCTACAGCAGACTCATGGTAGATGGGCAGATTTCAAAATAAAGAACATAAATGCATAAGGCCTCCTGAGGCCCAGGCTTGGAAAAGACACACAATCTCCTCCACCAGATGGACAATCCAGACTGAAAAGACAGAGAATTAGACTCCACTTCCCAACTGAAGGAACTCTAAGGACACATTGCAAATGGCAAACACACAGAGGAATAGAAAATAGGACCAGTTTTGTAAGCAATATATCACATAAGACTTGAACTTAGCATTCTCTGGTTCCAGGTCCATAATTTCCAAGGTCATCCACAGGAGCCCATCATTTCAGAGACAACTTGGCATTTTTGGTCCATCTCATCTTGACTCTCTTCTGTCTGCAAGTAAATTTCGGTTCATCCTTTCTCTCTCTCAGTGATTCTCACTCCTACTCTCAGCCTCTTTTCCTTGGACATCTGAGCGGGACATGCACGAAATTTGGAGTCAGCAATATTTGACTTCTGGTTCCACCTCCATCAGTGATGCACTCTTGGGCTTCAGGCAGTCTCTCACCCTGCATGGATCTCAATGTTATGTCTGTGCAATAAACAGGATGGAGAAGATTTGATCTGATATTCCTTCTGCTCAAATTGATTACGATTCTGTTAGTGGTACGAGGTTCTGCAGCTCTCGTGGTCCAGCTCATACTACCATTTGCCTAGAACCTGTGGGTGCTTGACTTTGCAGTCTGTGGACTTAGGACCCCTCCAGCATTAAAAGTCTCTGAATCTGGTATATCTCAACAACCTTGTGAAGAAGGTAGTATTATCAATATATGCACTATACTGGTGGGGAGATGGAGGCTTAAAGAATTGAAGAGACTTGTTTAAAACTTCAAAGTCCCTGAGTGTGACCTGAAGATGGATCCCACATCTCGTGACATCCAACCCACTGAGAGATGACAGAGGCCCAAGAGGGGACCCCAGGCTGGAGCTGGAACCTCTTTAGGGTCCAGGAATCTCTTTCCGTGGTCCTGTTGAATCATCTAGTTTCCTCATCCTTCTGACGTTGCAGAGAAGCCAGACTGCTCTCCCTGATGTCCTCAGTTCCCCCCACCCCCGCATTGATCTCCAGCTTTATGAGGGTGACAGGCCATACCTTTTAATTGCATTATTACATCTTTATGGTCTGCTGATTGAGCAGGTCGCCTCTGCCGGGCAGCCAGGCCCTAGAATTTATATGCGGAACTGAAACGTTTATTGGAATCATATTGATAAAGGCATATTGTGAAAAGGCCCGTGACTCTCAAGAAGAGACTGGGGTCCTCAGGAGGCAGAGGGAGAAGGCAGGTCAATATACTCCTGAGGAGCCCTGAGGTCACTCATGAGATATGAGGGCAGTGCCTCCCTTCACCCCCTGCCCAACTCTTAAATATTTTCTCTTTCATCAGCCTGCTAGGTTCTGGTAGGAAAGAGCAGGTGCCCAGAAAAGCTGTAAGGAGAGGGGCTGGGAGATTTCTGAAGAGGGACAGTATACAGGTTCTGCTCCAGCTGAGATGGGGAGGGCCCTTCGGGTCAAGGTTCTGAGTGGGCAAAGGTACACAGCAGAGACTTTCATGGAGTAAGAGATCTGTAAGGAAATGATCTGGCCTGCGTGCCAACTCCACTTGAATGTCAAGTATGCACCTCAAACTTGCTATGCCCCAACCTGCTCTACCCCCCCCTAATTTTCCTTGCTGACATGTCCATCACAGGTGGCAGATCCACCCTCCCGGGGGCTCAGGACACCTTGGAGTTGTCTTTGATTCTTCCCTTTATTCCGTCCCCTACTTTTCATTGCGAACACTGTGGGCTGTACTTTCCAAATATCTGCTGAGGCTCTGAGTTCCTTTTGCACCTCCACTGTTTCTACCATGCAGGAGCCCCCATCAGCCTTCTTTAGATCATTTCAGTAGACTTGGAATAAAGTTTTGGTTCAACTGTCTTCTTAGAAGATCTTCCCTGATAACCCTATTGATTCATAATCCTCACCTCACAGCACTGTCTGCTGCCTGTTCCTGCTTTGTTTTTCTTCATAACCCTTCTCTCCATCTACTGTGAGATTTAATTTATTATCGTTGTTATCTTTCTTTCCCACTAGAATATAAATTCCTGGAGGGCAGGGACTTTCTACTGTTTTATTCACTACTGTATCTCCAGCACCGAGAACTGTATCTGGCATATAGTAGGTGCTCAATAAATATTTGTTTAATGAGTTCATGAACAAATTTGGTTGGAGCCAGGTCCTGGGGGACCATAGATGCTGCACTGGAGCTTGTGCCTTGAGCTCTGATTTCCACCATGCATCAAACAGTGGGTTGGTGGAGCCCTCATACACATCCAGGGTAATCAGTATGCCTTCCTGAATCTCTGAATTAGTAATATCCTGTGCCAGAGAGTCAACCCTAAATGGGGAATTTGGAAGAGGAATAGCTCGGGGGTTAATTTGAATGTATTTCCGTGTCTCAACATCAGCACATTCTAGGAAAAAGGAATCTGCTTTGCATAGTAAATGGTATTTGTGCATAGCTTCTTTCTTCACATATGACCTGGGTCATCTGTCTTTTTGATTCTGAAGGACTTTGGTGCCAAGAGGGAGGGATCTGTGGTGCAGACTTAATTGGTGGCAACTAATTGCACCTAGTTTGTGAACTTCTCCAGGCCATACACCACCCACGCGTTGGTTCAGTGTTGTAACGACCACTGCCCTTTTCTAAAGTGCTTCTACCTTTGACGAAAAGCAGTGGCATATGGCCAAGTACACCTCCAGGAATCTCTCTTCAAAGGGGGCAGAAGAGGTGAGGATTTTAGGGTTGGGGTCTTCAGTTGGAATGGTTAGATGACAGACTTTAAGCCAGACAGCTCTGGGTTTAAATTCTAGTTCAACCACCCACTAGCTGTGTGACCTTGTGTGAGTCCTTGACCATGGTGGGGCTTCAGTTTCCTCATCTGTACAACAGAGATGATAGAGTTTTATACCCAGTGTTCTTGGAAGACTCAAATGAAATGACCAGGGGATGGAGTGACTTTTATTTAACAGTGACTGTGACTGAGCACATGTGCAGTTCCCCAAAAAGTGTCTGTTAGAAGTGTATCTGAAAGCATGAGTGATTGTAGAATGAATAAATGAGGGTACACTATTCAGAGGTTACAGAGATGGATAGTCCCCAATTAAGAAAGATGACAAAACTCTGGGTTGCTTGACCCTTCAGGAATCAAAGCTGTGGAGGCTGTTCATGAGAAATCCCAAACTTGAAGAATTCTAAAGAATCAGGCTTGAGGGAATATTTGAGAGCCTTCTTATTTTGAAGGGGAGTAGAATCAAGGCCAAGACAGGGGAAGTGATGGGGCCAAAGACACACAGCAAGTGAAGGGCAGAATTGAGGTTGGAACCAAGGTGCCCTTTTTCCTACAACATTTCCACCCTGCCCTCTCAACAGGTGCTTTTTCCAAAGCGCACAGGAGGGATTGGGGCAGAGTCTAGACCTACGATTCAAACATCGAGTTCAGAAGGAGAAGAAAATAAACAACACTCCTGGGCCCCCTCCCGACCTCAGCCACAGGTCTAGGAAATCCTCAAAGCAGAGGACGGACAAGAACAAACTTCGTGAGGGGTCAAGAGATGTGAGAAAAGGAAGGCCCTGTAATTAATAACCATCAGCAATAGATTGTGTTGGGGTGAGCACTGAGATGCATATTGATCAGAGAAGTAAACACAAATTGCTGCCAGTGTCCCATCAGCCCTTGGTCAATATGCTTCCGTATACAAAGAAGCCAGGAGCTGTTGCTGACGCTGGAGATGTCTTAATCAGGGTGGCCAAGAGAGCGTGTACCTCCCAGAGCTGAATCTGCTTTGTGAGCTACTCTGGTCTAGATGCTCTTTTCATTCATTCATTCATTCATTCGCTCATTCTACATATTCTAAATGCTTATGATATGTTAAGCTTCTTGGAGGCATTGGTGTAGAGCAATGGGCAAGAAGGCCATTCTTGCCCTGATGGAGCTCACAGAGTAGATAAATAATTTCAGATAGTGTTGAGTGCTGTGAAGAAAGTCACATGAGGGAGGTAGAGGAAGACTGGGTGGAGGGGGATGGTATCTCACTTAGATTAGACAATTGGGAAACACCTCTCTGAGAAGGTTACATCTGTGCTAAGATCCTAAGGAGAAGAAGGAGTTAGCCCTGTGAACACAGGAGGAAGTGTGCTCCAGGTATAGGGAGCAGCACGTGCAAAGGTCCTGAGGTGGGAAGGAACTTGCGATGTTGGAGGAACAGAAAGGAGGAAGGAGCTGGATTGTTCTAATTGATGAGGCCATTGGAGTATGATCAGCCATCCCCTTTCAGTGTGGGCATTTTAGCAGTGAGACATTCATTCGTCTGAAGTAAGGGACAGGCTCCTGGCTGGAGACTGGCAGACCCAGCCCTGCCTGAGTGTGGAACTCTGAGCCAGCTCCACCCATCACGGGATCTCCATTTCCTTATTCACAACACACAGGACTTGGGCTCGTGACCTTCCAGCTCTGACATTCTGTCATTCTTTCAAGGACATGGGATGCAAATATCTAACCTCTATGTATATCAGTCCCTGACCACTAGACTGAAGCTCTGGTGAACACACTGAAGGCAGGAGGCCCAGCAGGAAATCTAGGGACCATCAGAGAGCATCTTGGGTTGCAGGTCACCCCCCCAGCCCTTAGTCTCCACTTTCTGACCCCCAGGTATCTCAGATGCCAGATATGACCTGGGGGAAACCACCTGGTCTGACCCATTCCACCTTGGGACCACGCTGTGGTCTTGGCCAGCACAGGTCCATGGCCCTCCGAGGATGCAGACTTTCTGAGTGATGTTGGGTAAACTGAGCTCCATCCATCAGTCTCGGTGTCTGAGGGAGGTGGTGATGATAGTGGTGATGATTCTGGTGACAGGAGAGAGAGCAAGATGCAGAAAAGTGTCCACCTGAGAATGACACAGCTGCGGATGCGGGTGCGGGGCACACGCGTGGGCAGGTTCATGTTGGAGTGTGTGTTGTGCAGATGCATCAGGCTCCGTGGACACGTGTGAGTGTGCATCTAAATGCTGAGAAGGCAGGGGCTGCGTCTTATCTCCCTCACTGCTGAATTCCCGGCACCTGGCACGTGGTGTGTGAGCAATAAACATTTGTAGAGTGAATGCATAAATGTGTGCTTGCGTGTAAAAGTTAAAGTTATCTGTTTTCTAACTTGACAATCTGTTATTTGAGCTTTCTGCCCAGGAAATACATTGAGAAAATACTTGGCATTGTGATCTACCCCCACCATTTTTTTTTAATTTTATTTTTTATTTAAAAAATTTTATTGATGAACAACATACGTACACAAAAGAGTGCACGTCATCTGTGTACCTCTTGTTGGGTTGTCACGCAGTGAACACTCATGGAAGTGCCGCCCAGATGGAGAATGAGCAGAACGTTTCCCGTGCCCATGAGTTCCCATGTGCCCCATTCAGTTACTATCCTCCACGGGCACCTGTCTTACAGCAATGTAGCATAGTGATGCCTGTCTTTGCACTTCACATAAATGCACTTGTGCAACTGGTACTCATTTACGTTGGCTTCTTTCACTCAACGTTGTGTTTTTGAAAATCATCCATGTTGCCCAGAGAAGGACTGTTTATTTTCATTTTTATATAGCAAGGGCTGGCAGATTTGTACTGGAAAGGGCCAGACAGTAAATACTCAAGGCTCTGCAGACTATCCTGTTTCTTTTGTAACTGCTCATCTTTGCTATGTAGAACGAAGGCTGCCAGAGACCAGAGGTAATGAAGGGACATGGCTGTGTTCCAATAAAACTTTATTTACAAAACCGGAAGTGGTCGGATACGACCGTGGGCTGGATTTGCCAATCTTGTTATGCGGTATGCCTTTCTGGGAGTATGATACAATCTTTCCGTTTAAATGTGGATGGAGATTTGAGGGGTTCTCAGTTTTAGGCAATCACAGAGAGTGCCGCTGTGCGCATGCACATCTTTCAGGGCTTGTGTGTTTTCAGTGTTCATTTTGGTTCCGTGTATACCTAGACGTGGGATCTCTGGGTCGTAGGAGGTGCTGTCAAACGAGCAGTTGTAGCCCTGCTGGTTCTTAATTAGGTGAGCTCTTGTGTTTCCATACTGTGCAAGTGTTTTCTCCACTTTGTGCATGCTGTTGCTTTGCATAGACACCACTTAATTTCCGGCACCGTACCTGCACTCAGAGGCTGCGACTTCATGGCAGGGACACAGGGAAGACAGTCACCAGCTTGCCTGAAGCATGGCTGAGCCATGCTGTGACATGAACTCGAGGGGCTGGCGACACAATGACTCAGGCCCAGTCAAAGGAGCCAGCTCGGGTGACAGGTTTTATAAGCTCAACTCCTCTTTTTCGTACGTTTCCTTTTCCTGCTGAACATCTCCTGTTTCCTTTACCACAATAACTCACATCTCATGGCAAGCAAAAGGGGGCCTTACCTGTAAAATGAAAGAAAAGTTGGATCTTTAACTAGGGCTAGTTGGAAACAGCTCTGACCTGTGTTTCTAAACCAGGTAGTCAGTTCAGTGAACATGTGGTGTTCCTTTGAAGACCTCCTACCCTAGGTCCTTTCAGCAGCTCAGCCCAGAAAGGCAGGTGGTATGACTGGACTTGTAAGTACCAGCCATCCACGTTCCTGTGCCAGCATTCCGGCATGCTGTATGATAGCTAAACACACACCTAAGTTCAGATCCTCACCTGTACCATTAACATTCTGTGACTTTTGGCAGGTTATTTAACCTTCCTGTGACTCAGCTACTATATATTATTAGCTCATCTAATTCCTTTAATGACAATAAGGAAGCAGGTACTGTTACTGTCCTCACTTGACAGGTCTGGAAACCGTGGCTTAAAAATGTTAAGGACGCACTTGAGGACACACCCACGTCTAAATCCTGGACTCCAACTTTAAAGACCATCTGTTGTTCTGAAACACTGGCCCCAGTTATGTGCTAAGATGGTTTCCTTTGGAAAAGTCACCATTTTTGCTTTTGAAGTCCTGAGTTTGGCTCATCAGGAGCAATCTCCTTTGCTTGGAGAAATAATTCAATGTTGGATGCAATCATGGAAAAAGTGAGTTCCCTCCAAATTCTTGCAATGAGACAGTCAGTGCTGAGGACAAAATGTTGAGGTCTTTTGAGGAGACGGTACCTCTTAGTAAGTGGAGATGCATACTTTTTTTTTTCTTCTTCTCAGTAAAAATCCCTGCTGTTTTAAATTTCCAACAACTGGCTCACTGTTCAAATACTGGCGTGTAGTGAATTTTTCATGCCATGGGTCATCTCTGATGTCATGGCATCTCTGATGAACTCTGCCAGTTTTGAGAATCAAGGCAGCCAGAAGTGAAACTGATCTTTGCAAATGTATTTCCACTTCCCCAGAAATAGCAGATGTTTGTTGGAAAGAGTTAAAGCTGCCCAGTCTATTATTAAATATCAGAAGTAAAGCGACCTGCTTTCTACCTTCCCCATGATGATGTTTTGTTCTGTCGGAAAATTTAGCAAGTGTGCCTAACACTTCTGTTGGCATCACCTGGCACATGTGCCCATGGAATTCATCTGTAGGAATGGACCAGTGGTGGGTTTCTGGTTGGGTGTCTCATGAATTATACTGGTCTTAAAATATGGTCAGGAGGGACTGAGTTTGAAGTCCAACAAGGAGATCACCCTGTGCTCAAGGCTTATGCTTTGAGCCCTGAGCACAAAAGGAAGCCTCTTACATCAACATTGGCATAAAACCAAGATGGCGCCCTCCCCTCTGCCCCCAGTCAGAAATGGCCCCTGTGAGCTACTGATGTTGGGAGTGGCAGGTCATGGAGTAACTCAGAGGTCAAGCTCAAGCTCTGGAAGATCCAGAAACTACAGATAGAGGCCTATGGTTCCTGGAACATCAAAGGACCCCTAGTCTGAGGCCCTGGGTCTAAGTATACAGGATTGTCCCCCCTCCAGAGGCCAACAGTAGGGAGGACACCACCTTCTCAGGCAGCCTAAGTTTGGAGAAGGATAGATGTCAGGCAGGACCACCTCGCCGTGAGAGAATTCCTGTTTCTATGTGCTGTTTTCCAACTGGGAGTTTGTTCAAGATCATTTTCTTAATTAAGCATTTCTAGTGGGTTGTCGGTGAGGAGGTGGGCAGACTTGTCCACCTGTCTTGTAGGTGTTTTCAAGTGTGCTACAGAAAAGGGCAGGAATGTGTTGGCAAAGGGAACTTGACAAAACCGTCCAAGAAACAAACTTACTTGTGGGAAAAGGGATGAGATTGCTCCAACCATCAACACTGGAAAATTGAAGCAGCTCACCCACATCCAGCCTTGGCTTGGGTATAGACAACCCGAAGAACGATTCGCTGATGTTCCAGGCCCTTGGATCCACCATCAGCCTGGGACCCAGGCCTTGGGTAATGAGCAGCCCAGGCGGCGAATGAGGTTTGGAGGTGAAATCCATCTGAGGCCTCTCTCCCTGCAAGTGTCTACAGCTTAATAATTGCTTCCTTGCTCCCTCTGCATTCTGGGGTTCAAGAGAAGCACCAGCCCCCACCCCCCAGCAGCATTATGCAAATAGGGCCCAGTGCATTCCGGCTGCGGCATATAGAATATGTAAATTTATGATGGTGGCGGAGGCTGCTTAAGACAGAAGATTTCTCAATGATGAAATTAGATTTTCTGGGAAGAAGCTTCCGAGGACCTGTCTTCTGTTCCCCTGACTCGTGCTGTGCCGTAGCTACCAAACTGGTGCTCTGGGAAATAATTAACTGAATTACAGGCTCAAACCTATTTAAAAAAAAAATAAAGAAGGAGAGAAGAAATAGACCAGGTTGCACGAGGCCACAACAAATCCATACTTTATGGAGCTTGTCAACAGGAATGGAGGCTGGGAGGGAGGGAGGGAGGCGGGCGGGGGGAGCGTCGGGCTCTGGTTGGCAGGAGGAATTGACACGAGGTGGAGAGAGCCCGCACATCACCGTGGCCTTGACGTGGGCAAGGCTGGGAGAAAGCACAGAGCTGTGGGCCTTGGTTTCTGCTCCAACCCAGCACTGCTGCTTTTATCTGCTTTATGTACCTGCCTTCTCCTGTTTATAAGAAGGCATTTATGTCACATTAAAAAAATTGAAAAATCAGTTATCTAGACCAGATCAAACTTGAACACGCATCACACTTACCAGGAGGGCTTGTTAAACACAGATTGCTGGGTGCTTCTCCCAGAGTTTCAGATCGAGTCAGTCCAGGGAGGGCTCAGAAATGTGCATTCCCAACAAGCTCACAAGTGGTGGGGACGCTGCTGGCCAGAGAACACACTCTGAGGATCACTGCCCTAGACTAAAAAGTCTTCATTTGGGAGATGGGGGAGACGGAGGCCCAAAGAGTTAGGTGATTTGCCAAAAGTCACCCAGTGGAGTCAAGACCTGGGTACAGAGCTGACTCCATCATCATCATCATCATCATTGTCACTGTCATCATTTTTGTTGTCACTCTTCTTTGCTGAGCGCTTTCTATGCACCAGGCACTTCTACTCCTCACTTCATTTAGCCCTTGCCATAATTCTATACCAGAACTGCACTGTTACCCGCAAGGATACTGTTATTGATTGAATGTTTGTGTCCCCCTTCAAATTCAAATGTTAAAGCCCTAATGCCCAATGTGATGGTATTTGGAGGTGGGGCTCTAGGAGGTAAGTACGTTTTGGTGAGGTCGTGAGGGTGGGCCCCCCACAATGGGATGTGTCCCAATAATAATAAGAAGGCAGCTCTCTCTCACACTCACACACACACACACACAAACACACATTCTCTCTCCATGTGCACACATAGAGGAGGTGATGTGCACAAGCAATGAGAAGGCAGCCACCTATAAGCCAGGACGAGAGCCCTCACCAGAAACAGAATCTACTGTGCCTTGATCTTGAATTCCCAAGCCTCCAGAACTGTGACAAGGAAATCTGTCCTTGAAGCCACCCAGTCTTTGGGATTTGGTTACAGCAGCCCAAGCAGACTAAGACAGACACTGATGCTCAACTTCAGGGGGCTTTGCCTCCTGATCCCCTGGCTTCTCATCTGTAAAGTGGGGAATTCTCACTCTTCAGAATGTTGGGAGGATTCTGTGAGATTTTACACATTTTAGCACAGAACCTACCACATCACAGAGGCTCGTTATTAAATCAAAGTAATTATTGTTGTTCTTGTCATGACTGTTACTAATCAAATGGTGGAGACTGGGGTCATGGAGTGAGCTTGGGGTTCGAGGACTATTCCAGTCCCAAACTCACCTGCTGTGAGACTCGGTCGTATATCAGCACCTTCTCTGAGACCCAGTGTTTGTAAAGGAGTGGATGGAACTTAGTGGCCCCAGAAACCCTGCTGATTCTGTAATTCCAAGGGTGGGGCCATCTCTCATCCCCGTGTTGCCCCACGTGGGTGTCCTCCTTCCTCCCCTGGACTGTTGCTCAGCCTCCTTCTGGCCTCCTTGCCTCTGGTCTCGCCTCAGCCCCTCCACCTTTCTAAAATTCTCAGATGGCAGTCATACTGTGTTCTCCTGCTCAAACCCTTCTGTGGCCATTTCCGTTCCTTGGATCCAGTCAGAGCACCTCAGGTTGGCACCCAGACTCCCTCCTGCTGTGGTCCCTCTCGGCCTCTCATCGCCTGCCTCTGCCTCTTACACTCTGTCTTTCCAGTGGAATACAGAAGTCAGTGTTAGCTCTCAGGCACCATGCTCTTTCCTGCCCCCCTACCCTTGTTCTTGCTGTGCCTTCCTCTAGTGCTCCATCCTTGCCCTTCCTCTCTTTGTCTTCAAACTACTTGAACTTCAGGGTTTGGCTCAGATATGTTGTACCTCGAGAAGCGTTCCTTCACCTCCCTTCTTCCTGTCACCCCGCCCCAAAGCTGCATAAGGTCCTTCCTCTGAGCTGCCTGTATCCCATCCTAGTAATTAACACTTCCTATTGTAATGGTTTACTGACTTTCTTGACTTTTCTGCTGGACAGTGGCTAATTTAAAGGGAAGAGAAAACCTTCTTCATCAGCACTCTTTGGGAATTTTCTATTTTGTTGTTTGCTTTATGTGCTGTCTGTAAGCATCTTGAGTCCAGGGTCTTATATAGTTCACTTGCCACTGGAATTGCAGCACTTATTTCCATGCCTGGCACATGGCAGGTGTTTAATCCTTGAATTAATAAATCTGAAATCTTGGCCCATTTTCACAGATTTCTTATTAACCATTCTATCCCTGCTGCCTACAAAAATGCCTGGTGTGAAAATATTCAGAAAATAGTTACTGAATGAATAGGTGAATGAAACACATGACTTCATAAATAACTGTATTAGTCAGCTGTTGCTGTGTAACAAACAGCCACTAAAGCTCAGTTGCAGACAACAATAGGTATTCTCATCTAGCTTTATTCTGTGAGTCAGCTGGGGCAAGTCTCAGCTGCAGGTGGTGTCTGGCTCAGCTCCACATGTCTGTCATTATCTGTGGGCCAGCGATCTAGCCAGAACCTGGTGAGGACAGAGGTGCAAGAGAAGAGGTAGAAACATACACGGTTTCTTAAGATCTCATCTCAGAACTAGCAGCTTGGCCTTTCCATTCCTATACCGTTGGCCAAAGCCAGGCATGTGCTCAAGCTCAGTCAGTGGACAGAGATGTACCCTGCAGGAGGAGGGACTTCAAAGTCCCATGGCAGAAGGCCAGGACACACCAAGGAGTGAAGGATTCAGGGCCAATAAATCTGTTACCTCCAATGACCACCCCCAGTCTCCAGCCCAGACCTCATGGCATGTCAGCTACCACTCACTGTGACTGCAGAGACAAAGTGACCATGGTGGCCCTCCCATCTTCAAGACCCTGGGACATCTTTGCACTCTGTGCATTTTACTCCCTCCTTCATCTCCCACCTTGCAATTTTCAGAGATTTTTCTGGAGCCCACACTAAACAGTCTCTAGTCTCTGCCCATAGGCACTGCTGTGCTGGGGCATGTCACAAGCACACCTCCTAGCCTGTCTTCCTCCCTGTCCTTCTCCCGGTCCACAGCACATGTTGTGAGGGTCCCCCTGATGTTTAATGCATGAGCTCCAGTCCTCCCTGCAGCCGCCGCAGACAGATTCTCTCAGCATGGGAACGGCCATGAAATCAGATGACTGTACAGTCCCCCCCCCCAATCCCCGCCCTGCCTCCCCGCCTTCCGATTGTTGTGAGGCTGCCCTGCTTCGACTCACTTCCAGTTTTGTAATCTCTTTTATTAATGTGCCGGAGGCAGAGAAGAATGCATATGTAATTTCCCCTTAATGGCTGGTGGAACTTCTTTTTGCTTTCTTTCTGAGCATTTGTTCGTGGTGTGCCTGCACACACGCGTACACACACACACACACACACACACACACACACACCACACTGTAGGTCAGGATGCACTGAGTGACAAGGCAGTGGATGTCAAAGTACAAACACAATCCTGGAATATTTTAGCAGGAAAGGGTCTGAATTTGATGGCTGCCACGTTGCAGTCCCAGAGCCCTGTTCTTCCTCAAAATAGCATCAGAGGGTGCTGCAGGGTGAGAAAAAGTGTGTGTGCTGGGCGGCGGGGAGGGATGTTTGGCTCTTCCCTGGACCTTGCTTCAATCAGAGCATCTCTGTTCTACCTGATTTGTGTATCGTGGTTACATATAGGCTTGTTTGGAATTAAGGGAACTTCTGCTGTTTCCTCTGCCTCTGGGTTCCCAGAAAGGTCAACCAAATCTCAGAGAGTCTTGTGACTTATCCAAAAGGGCCTGGGGGGCCTGGGGACTGGGCCCCCAGTGTCCTGATTCCAAACTTTATGCTTTTTGCTTGCAAACAGGTTATACCTCAGAATGCTGAGTAGCTTCACTAAAATGGTTTTATAAATACTTTTTTTTCCCCCGTCTCCTAAACACATTGACCATGGATGCTGTGCTAAAAGGAAAAAGCCACAGTGGGGAGATCTCCTTTTGCTCTCTGCAGAGAAGACTAACATTGGCCGAACACCTGGCATGTGCCAGGCACTGGACTGCAGATACTTCAGATATGCGTTATCATATCTGGGATTTATTGGGAATCCAATGGGAATTATTGTTTCCTGTGTCCCACATGAGGATGCTGAGGTTAAGACAGTTAAATGACTTCCCTCACCCAGGACACAGGGAAAATGAGATTTAAATGGGGATTCTCCTTATGTTAAAGAGAGGACAAAGTTTCAGAGTGCTCAAATTCTTCCTGTAGCTTAAGCTACAGTCAGAATTATTCAAATGATAATATATGATGAAGTGACCACAACTGCTGCCAGGGATTGAGTGCTGACCTTGAGCCTGGCTCCTGCTGAGCACTTTCCATGCAGGGCTGACAGGTCCAGCTGTGCAGGGTGTGTACTGCAGAAGAGCTCCCAGCCAAAGGGACAAGGGAAAGCTGACCCAGTTCTTAAGAGGCTCACCAGACCCTGGTGGGAGGTTGCTTTCACCTGGAGGAAGAGGGTGCCGATCCCTAATCTCTCTGCTGAGAAAAGCTGCCTGTCCCCAATTCCCACAGGGGTGCCCTGTACAATCTGCTGTGCTGTCTGCACACACGATGTTATACTCCCGCAGCCTCCAGGGTAGCTTTTTGACTACACCCATTTTAAAGACAAAGAAACAGAAGCACAGGGGCATTAGATTTCTTGCCCGGCATTTCACAGCCCTTTCAGTGGCAGAACCAACATTTAAACCCAAGGTTGCAAAACTCCAAGGCTAGAGGAGATAGGAATTTGCAGTTCTGTCCACCCACACGCCCTGTCCCCTCAAAGACTGTTAAGTTTCACAAGGTTCTAAGGATAGAATCTGGGGGTACAAGGTTTGGGGGCTCCTGGAAGGAAGTGTTCTTTGCCCTGTGGAACAGGGATTAGGAGAGATTCTGGAACAGCAAATGGCCCTTCAGGGTTTTTTTTAAACCAGTTTCTCTTTGGATTGCATGTCTGTGCTCTTCTCTGCCACCCCTCTCCCCAAAAGAGATCCCATGGAGGGAGCAAAAGACCCCCAGATCCTGCAGGTCTGACTTCCCCCTCCCTGTACCCTTTCTCCTGGAATACCCAAGAGCTGGAAGACTCCCTAGAGATAAATATCTACACAGTTGTCACACGATGTCCCAGAGCCAATTACTCCCTCTGAGGGACCCGGAGGTGGCTTGAGGAGTTGACACATAAAGAGGCAATAATTTGCAATTTGCTGTTTACACATAATCAGAGTGTACCAAGGGGGTAAAATAGTGTTACAGCTTACGGCTTCCCACGTTTTATTTTGATCTTCTTTTAAATAAATACGTAAGTGGAGCACGAGCTGGAGACACATGTTCTTGAAAAAGAAAATGTTTGGGTGTGTTTGGCCAAAGGATGGTATCAAAGATGTGGCAAAGAAGGTTGAATGAGATTGCATCTTCACCAAAAAGGGGAGCAGGCAATGAATGACAGTCCCAGGGACCTTACTCTGTGCCACGCACTGAGGCAGGCACTTGACAGGAGTTACGGCTGTGGGTCCTCACAGCCGTCCTGGGTGGTAGGTTCTACTCTTAGCCCTATTCTACAGGTGGGAAAACTGAGGCCCCAGGGGATGAAGTCTCCTGGCCAAGGACATACGATCTGCACAAGCTGAACCCAGGACCAGCCACCCAGGCCAGACTGATGCTGGAGTCCATCCTTCAGCTTCCAGATTCATTTCCCTGAATTGTGATGCTGGTCTTTTGTTTGGGGAACATTAAGGGGCTTAAAATAGGGGTTCCTCTCGACTGGGGAGTCTTGGGGAGGGGATGCTGTTTCTGGTTCTTCTCTGGGTGTCTCTGATGACCATTTCCATTGCCAGGGAATGGGTTACTGGGGACCAAGGATCCGTGGGCAGGAGACCTCAGGGAGGGGTATGGTGACAGGGGATGCTGTTTATAACCTAAGAAAAAAGCCCTGCTCAGGAGTGTTCCCAGCTCTGGAGTTTTTCTCAGTATCTCTTAGAGTTCATTCTTTTTCTTTCCTGGCCTCCTTGAGACCTTGGATATTTTTGCTACTAAGTAACCACCCCGCCCTCACCTCTTGTGACATCAAGGAGCCAAGATCCCTTCCTAGAACTTCAGAGTTCTTCCTCTCTTGTTTGGACATATCCTCCCCTTTCACTGGCTTAGGATCTCCGACCACAAGGGACCTCCAAGGCAGATGTAGTCCAACCCCAGAGTCAAGGTAGGCAGAGTGACCTCAGCCCCATTTTATAGACAAGTCCACTGAGGCCAAGTGCCCACTTCTGGCCCAGCATAGGAGAGAGGACTCAGATGGATTCTCCAGCCCATCAGGACCCCAAGTGGCATGGTTTCTTCTGTATGGGGGGTGCCTGTCCCTCTCTTTGTTCCCCACTTATCCCTGTGTCTGCGAGCTGTGTGCAATTTACATCTACACTCACCCACATTTGCATGAAACACACAGACACACATGCAGGACTGCTCCTGGCTTGAACAACAAGGGATGCCAAATGCCGTTCACATCTTTCTGGGGAGGAGGGCATCTATCCCGATTCTGTCTTTGCCAAAGTGCCATACGTACCAGACGTACATACATTCCGCGTGAATTTCCTTAATCTCCTTCACAGCTGTCCCTTTCCACAGCCTCTGCTAGAGCATTCCCAAATTATTTGTCTCCTAGCTGGTAGAGCAGCCCATTCCCAGACTCCTCCACCCCTAAACAACCACCACCACAACAACAATAGCTGCTGTTCACAGAGCCCTGGTTATGTGCCATACATTGGGCTACATGACATTGCATCTTGTGGAACTCTGGGATGGATGCATTATTAACTCCCTTTTACAGGTGGGAAAAATGAGGCTCCAAGTTTAGGTGCCTCACACCGGGCTGGGGGCTGAGATTATGTGCCGTGGCTGACCCTGACTCATGGGCTGGTAACCCATGTCAGGCTGCCCTCTGATATCTCCATGTAGCCCTGCCTGCCACAGTGATGACCATAACACAGGAGGAGGCCCCAGAGGGTAGCAGTTAAGAAAGTATACTGTTTCAACCTCTGACAGTGCTCTTTTCTGTCTGTGTGAATTCAGCTGAGTCACTTCATCTTTCTGAGCCTCAGTGCTCACTCCTGTAAATGTGGATCACAGTGGTACCAAGCCACATGGTGTTACTATGGAAATGGATACAATAATCGCAAGGCAAGCCCTCAGCACAGTTCTCAGCGCCCAACTGATGCTGGATCCTTAAACCGTTGTGATATAGAGATAATTGTGATGTCTGACCCTCAAGGCTCTCTTGCACTGGCTTTGCCTTTCCTTCCATCAGGAAGGCCCTCCACCGCCATCTTGCATCCTTCTCTTTGGCTAGAAGGAGGTCCCCATTGGTGTCCACAAACTCCGCACCATGTCTCGCCTCTGTTGGATATGTCCAGACGTCTGTCTGACCATCTGCTTTTCACCTTCTCTGCAGATCCAGGATTGATTTGTCCTCAATGCCCAGCTCAGAGATGGACCCCTACTTGGGTCTTTTCTTTCTTGCCCATTGGAGGCTATCTATTCCTCCTCTGGGCACGACCCTGGGCCCTAGTGTGAGGTCCTGCAGTGAGCTAGGATAAAGACACAGCTACACCTGTAGGACAGGATCCTACTTTCTTTTCTTGTACTTTAATACCACTAGACAGAGGGAGCCCTGGGTCCCTGAATGACTGTGTGGAGCAGTGGCCTATGTCATGACAATCAACATTAGACTGTGCTGTGAGCAAGAAACAAGCCTTGTTGTGCTGAGCCATGAGAATTGGAGGCTGTTTGTTATAGTGGCTAAACTGCCCTAATACATCTAACTAAACTTTATCTTTCCTCGTACCCACCCCTCATATGGTTCCAGAAACAACAATTCATTTAAAAGTATACTTTAAAATAGAATGAAAGAAAAATGCACATGGCCGTAAAACAGTGCCAGATCTAATACTCAGAAATCTGTACTGTGAAAACCAGCACTCCTACTACATGTGGATCAAAATTTAGCTCTGAACTTCCTAGCAGCCAGGGTAAAAAGGGAGAGCTGTTCAGTTGCACACTAGCCAGAGCCTTTAAGATGAATAAAAACACCATTGGTAAGGATAAATACAGTAAGAGTTACATAATGTTTTTTACTCAATATCTTTATGAAAAAGATCATTGCATGGTTACAGCTCAACTCAGTTTTGTGTGAGTGTGTGTGCTGTGTGTCAGGCTAGCACTCTGTGAGCCATGAGCTTTATTCTGGAATTGTGTGTGTGTGCCTGTGTGTGTTAAGGTGTGTTGTGTATGTGGTGTATGCATGTTGAATATATGTGTTATGTACTGACTGTGTGTTGCACCTGCAGATGTTTTGTGTGCATTGTGTGTGTGTTATGTGGATGGTGCGGGTGTATCCTGTGGGCATTGTATATGCGGTATGTGTTTTGCGTGGGTGTTGTGTGGGTGATGTGGGTGCTGTGCGTGCATTATATATTGTTATAGATGATGTGTGGATGGCCCAAGTGTTGTGTGTCGTGTGTGCATTGTGGGTATGTGGTGTGTGTTGTGAATGTGTATTCCTGTGTGTCGTCTGACATCCTCTGACATCCCATGTCCTTGCACGGTCTCTGCAGGCTTGGGGCATGTTCCCTGTGTGTGACTCTGTCCACCGTGTGTGCCTTTTGTGAGTGCAGTGCACGCTCCTTGGTGCTGCCTCTGAGCTTATCATGGCGCCCCTGCCCCGTGCAGGCTCCGTGCACACATCTTTGTGTGCACCCTGTGAGTCATTGCAGATACATCTAGAAGGTGGTGACCATTGTCTTCAAACAGAGAACATCCATTAACACATTCATTAATTAGGATCATGTTGACACTTCTATTGCTGACTAAAAACATCTGTTTGTTTAATCAGAATCTCCTTAATTCCTTACACTTATTCTCTCAGTGAGACAGGATGGGCTTGCTTTCCCCACGTGTGTACACTGGGGTTTTATGAGGTGGGGGCACGGGCTCTGTCAATATTGTCACAGGGTGACAGCTCTCGGGATGGCCTACAGGTTTCTTAACAAATGAACATCCCTTTCAGCAGTGAATAGGGAGTTGTCCATGGGTCAGCTTGCCAGTGGCCAGTCTTTGTGTGTTGGCATAGCCTGAATGACACATGTATAGATCAGATGTAAGAAGTCCGCCACGTGCTGAGTCTCAGTGCTGCTGGGCGTGACGTGGTGCTGGGTGTACCAGATGCTCCACTGCACTCTCTTTCCAACCTAGGTTTGTACCCTGAAGCCAGCAACAAGTTGCTGGTAACCTTTTCAGAGTCAAATCTCCTCTCCCATGACCTCAGTTTTCTTACATGTAAAATGGGATGATAAAAGGACAAAACTAAAGATTCAAAGAAAACATGTCTAAGGGAAATACCCAGCATGGCACCTGGAACTAAGGAGATGCCTGAAGAATGTCACTTCTGTTCCCTCACCCTCCCACCTCGCATGAGTTCACAGGGGTCAGGAGAGGATGACAGGGGAAGAGACTCAAGGTCAGGGACTGACTCTGGTCACAGTGCCTACCAGTCACACCACTGGGCATCCAGTGCATCCTTCTTCTGTGTCAGGCGGAGCTAGGGACTGCAGCACAGAGGCTGATGAGGCATCATTCAAGACTGCGGAAAAGAAGGGCATTCCCAGCAGAGGGGAGGGATGAGCAAAGGTTCCCAGGGCCTGAAGCGCAGAGGAGAGGTACAGGGGTGAAGCTGACGGGGAGGAGGCGATGGACCATGGGGGAGTTTTTGTGGTTGGGTGTTTTGTTGTTGTTCTGCATCTTGTTTCATTTACTAATATATTTGGATACCTTTTTATATACAAATATATTAGTAAACAGTTCTACTTCATTCTTTTAAACACTTTTTAAAAAAATATTTATTTATTTATTGAAGTATAGTCAGTTACAATGTGCCAGTTTCTGGTGTACTGCACAATGTCCCAGCCATGCATGTACATACATATATTCGCATTCTTTTGAACAATTTAAATAGCTTCCTATACATGTACATACCTTGTTTTAAAATCAGGACAACATTGATGGACTTTTGAGGATGTCAGTGTGATTTTTCCAGGGCACCCCCCAGCAGCAGGTCAAAGGATATGTGCGTATGTGCTTTTAAAAAATATTACTTTTTTTTTTTTTTTTACCATTTTAAAATTGTGGTAAAATATATGTAACATAAAATTGCATTTTATACCAAATTGAGCGGTGAGGTGTTTGACTTCTTCTTTAAGCATACTTGGCACCTAGCATTGCTGCTTTCTACCAGTAAAGTGGGTCCCAAGCTTTTCTCAAAAGGATGGTAAGAAGATTCAATGGAGACATGCTTAGAGAGGCTTGTTCAGTATGTGGTCAGCATCCGAGATCCAGGCATTATTATTGGGAATTGGCACAGCCCAGTGCTTAGGGGTCCAGACTTTGGACTCAGGCTTGCCACCTGTGTGGCCTTAGGACAGTTACTGCACCTCTCTGGACTTTGGTTCCTTATAGAACTGTGAAAATTACATAACATAATACAAATAAAGTGGATGATGCCATGTGAATATTCAAGAAATAATATTTTATCTTCAAAGCATCATGATTACCTTCTGCTGATTCTGTGCTTAAGGAAAAACTGTTACCTCAGTTAAGTTTTATAAATTTCTGTTTTGCAGATTTGGTCCAGGTGATGCTGCCACACATCTTCTTTTCTCCACACCAGAGCATTCTAGCAGATCCAGTTTGCTCCTGCAAATGATGGTCATTGTAAGTGGTGAGTCTTTGCAATGACAGCCTCATTCTCTTTCATAGCAGAGTGAGATACTCGAAGGTGAGAGGAAGAACTGAGCTGTATTTCATGCTCCCTGAGAACTAGGTACCATCTTAATCCTCACAACAACTCTTTGGCGGAGGCACCATACCCATTGTACAGATGAGGAAACTGAATTCAAAAAGTTTAGGCAGTTTGCTCAAGATCACACAGCTAGTAGATACTGGAGCCAGGAACTGGACTTTGAATCCAACTCCGTCTGTGCTTTTTCCTTTACACTGAGCAACTCATTTATTAGATGGGTGGACCCAGAAAAACAAATGGATTTGTCAGGACTCTTTAACTTACAGAGATGAAAATTCCATTCAAAATGATTTAGGCAAAAGGGGAATTTATGGGGTTTCATAACTAAGAGCCTAACTTGGATCCATATGTGGCTGAATTCAGAGGTCCACCAATTTCACCAGAACTTGGTTGGTTTCTCTCTCTTTTCCTGCATTTCCATCTCTCAGCTTTGTTTTCCAGTGTGCTGGCTGGATGGATATATATATTTTTTTATCCGTGATGACAAGATACTCCCCGATAGCTTCAGGTTTCTGTCGTCCGGGTCTGGCAACCCCAGCTAAGAGAGAAACAGCTCCAGTGAAAGTCTCAGAATTTACCCTGATTGACTTAACTTGGGTCACATGTGCATCCATCTGCCAGTCCTTCCAGCCTTGGGACGAATGGGACGCTCTTATTGGCCAGATCAGATCCATATGACCAACTCGGAATTGGGAAGGCCTCATTCACCCCATGCAGGACCAAATGAGCCTGAGGTGGAGATTTTCCCAGAGGAAAGCCTGCAAGCTTAACTTAAGGATGGAGATGCAGCTGCCGGGTAGAGAATAGGAACTCACGTCCACTCCAGCCAGCTTTGGAGAATGCAGAAAGGCATTAGAGGGGTCTTAAAAGGCACTTCAGTGAGTCTAAAAATGTCAGCCTTTATCCCCAGCCAGCCTCCAGGCAGGGGGACAGACCATGTGACTTTACTGAAGTCCCTTCCCAGCCAGCCTTTTGGGACAGCTCCAAATAGGACTTATTGTTCTGGCAAATCCACCAAAGCCTTGGGAATCAAAAAGCTAAGGAAAATGCAGGACCATCTGCCAGGGCGCCTGCCTCCCCCACCCCCAATCCCCTCCTCCTCCCTCTTCGTCGTCGTCTTCATCTTCTTCGTCGTCTACTTTTAATTATGAAATGTCTATTGCTCGACGATCGATCTCCTGCTTGTAAGAGCAGCTGGGGTGATATATGGTGCGTGAGTCCTCTCATCCCACAGCGCGACTGAATATTGCCTTTGACGAAGTGCTTATTAGTCATGCGTTGGAGAAGAGGTGAAATGGCTTGTAGCTCTGAGGGAGGGCTTACGGGGGAGGGCTGTCAGTGCTGGGGGTGCTGTGAGGAGGTTCCCTTTTGGCCTCTCTAAGGAGAAGGACAGACACAGCCCAGAGGGACAGGCTGTCCTCGTTGAAACCGTCCACCCCTGGATAAGCCACCACTCCCAGATTTTCACTCAGAAATATACTCTCCCCTCTTCTTGACAACATGCCTGAAATTCTACCATTAGCTAGATCATCCTTTGGGCTTAAGAAGTCACCCTTAAAGGCTAGCATGGATATGAGTTCTAAAACTACTATTACTATTTCAGTAGTCACCTTTTCTTGAGCAATTATCCTTTTTTTTTTTTTTAACACATAAAGAGACCGTTTCAGAGAAACCAAGTATAAATGGACTAGAAGTGCTCAGATTGGGAGTCGCTCGGGCAGACTGATCTCTGAACTATATGTTTCCTCTAAGGTAACGTATTAACCCATTAGTACAGACTTTCAGGGGGTTGGGGGCAGGCAGAGCAGCCAAAAATTGCCTCCAGGATAGGCATAGAGTAGACAGATTTTAATTTGCCTAATTGATTGCCTCAGTTCCCTGTGTCTCTAGTTTCTCATCAGAAAAGTGAAAAGGCTCATAGGATTATCGTAAGGATTGAAGGAGATAATTCTTGTAAAACCCTTAGCAAACGGACTGGCCCTTAGCAAGTGTCCAATAAATGTTAGAGGCTCTTGATACTAGTACTCATATTAGCCGCTCAGGGGTCTTTCTATCTCTGTATTACATACAGCTGGCATTCTGTAAATGCTTATGGGATTAATACATTTTTCCTGACCTCTATGGAAAATGTATGAACTGGACCATTCAGGATACTTTAGTTGATCCTTTGCTCTCATCCTTGTGTCAGTTAGAGCCACCTGGAAATAATGACAGTGGTGGTTGTGGTGGTGGCGGTGATGATGATGATGGAGGTGGTGATGATGGTGGTGGTGGTGATGATGATGGAGGTGATGGTGGTGGTGGTGGTGATGATGATGGAGGTGATGATGGTGGTGGTGGTGGTGATGATGATGGTGGTGGTGATGACAGTAGCCACCATTCCTGAGGCAGGGCCCTAGATCTGGGTTCTGTGAGGGGGTTAGGTGAGTTAGAAATGTGGAAGCCCTGATGGGGTGGAGTTGGGAAAGAGAAGAGGGAAAATCCCACTTCTTCTAGAACCTCTACATCCAAGCTACAACTATGTCCACTCTTTCCCATTTTACTACACCTGGGGGTCAATGACCATGCAAATCAGATGCCAGGCATGCCCCAGGTGCAAACCCATGATTTCAGAAATAAAATACAAACTATGTTTCACAGCCTCCAAGGGTATTAAGAGCCTGACAGTTGCTATCCCTGATCTCATCCCCTGACTTCTCTCTTCATTCCAGCTGTATGAGCCTTATTCTTGTTACTTGACTTTATCAAGTTCTTTCCAGGACCTCTGTGCTTACTGCGCCCTCCACGTGAAATCCTCTTTTTCTGGCCCTTGGCATGGCCAGTTCCTTCTCATCTTTTAGGTCTCAGTTTAAATGTCAGTTCTTTAGAGATACTTTCCTTGATCTTTCAACATAAAGCAGTCCCATTCCACCCCAAGTCATCCTCTATCCCAACATCTTGGCCATTATCTTGATGACAAAGGATTAAAATCTGTGTCTAAATTCTTTGCTTGGTTTCTATCTCCCTCACTGGAAGCAGGGGAGAACGGTTCTGGCTACGTTCATGATTACTGTGTTCTCAAAATCTTGCATACAGTAGATGCTCAGCATGAGGCTTTTTGATTGAAGAAATGTGTCTCTATTGTGTGTGTGTGTGTGTGTGTGTGTGTGTGTGTGTGTGGTGGGGTGCTAATGTGAAGCCATTGTCCCACTGGATTATGGAAAGCCATTTTCCCCAGTGGTGGGATGTCTCTACAGTGAGTGACTGAAAAAGAAAAGACATCTCCGGTTCTGAATCCCCATCTAGGGTCATAAGGAGAAACTAGGCTTCTCCAAAGCACTGGGAAAGGATAGGGAAGGAGAACTGAGCTAGAGGTCAGTGTTTGCTCTTGGAGAGGCAGCCAGAAGGAGAGGGACTGGCTGAGGAAGAGATTCAAGTCAATGGTCCAGGGGAGCAGCTGGGAAGAGGGAGATTGGAACCAAGGAGAGAGACAGCAAGAGAAGGAGAAGAAGAGAGATAGATGGAGAGAGATAGAGGCAAAAAGAAGACAAAGTAGAGAGAAATGCAGAAGAGGGAAAGAGAGAGGTGGAGGGAAACAAGTGGAGAGAAAGTGAGAGGGAAAGAGGAGAGAGAGAAAGAGAAGGAAGGAGAAAGAGATACATCTATGAAAAGAAAGAGGTGAGGGAGTGAGGGAGAGAGAAAATTATATATAGAGAGAAAGGTAGGAAGAAAACAAGAGAAACATGTCTTTTATGGGAACAGTAATCTGTGCAAAGGTGAGAGAGACTGGGATCCCAGGAGCACATGCAGCAGCCTCAGGCTAGAGTCCAGAGCCCGCCCATTTCAGCACTCTGGACAGAGCCCTGAGTCTTCACCTGTGACCTTCGGCAGATCCTTTCCCTGTGTGGTCCTCCCTTTCTTAGCAGTCAAATGGGACTACTTACACTTGCCATTCAGAGGCATTGTTCAAGGGATGGTACAGAGCACTAGTCATTCGAGCCACCTGGAGAGTCTTAAAGAATATTGACGTCTGAACCCAATCCCCAAGTATTTTTATTCAATTATTATTATTTTGGGACAGAGGCCTGGGCATTTTTAAGATGGCCGCTCCCCCACCCAAGTGACTCGAATGTGCAGGTAGTAGGTGTCAGAAGCTCTAACCAGTGGATAGAAACTTCTGAAGAAGGCCAGCACTGCTGTTTCTCAGCCCCACTGTATATGCTACACTGTTAGAGAAATGGGGGCCCAGAGAGGGAGGTGGTCTGCCCCAAGCCATGCAGCCAGCGGGGCAGACACATTGGATGGTAAGAAAAGCCTGGAAGGGACCCTGTGCTGGTACAAAGGCTTAGCAACGCCACCTCCACCTCCCTGCCCGAGGGCCTCCCTGTCACCAGGCTGGCTGACACCCTCCAGCCCCGCAGGAAATCTGTGGACTGAACTCACTTCCCACGTGGATGACCCCCAGCCACAGAGGAACCCCAACATGTTAAATTCCCCCTCCTCATTTGTTCTCTGACCCATTTCACATCTGAGTGCTCCTCAGCAAACCCACCTTCCATTCTCTGTCCCAGCTGATGGAGAGGCAGGAAGGATTAAAGCTGGTCCTCTCGGGATGCTGACCAAATGCTTCATGCTTGGCTTCAAACACGACTGCTCTGGTTTGTGAAATCAGTAAGAACATCAGTGGGGTGAATCATCACCGACCTTAGCAGCGTCTCCTTCGTGGCCACGTTCTTATGCATGGGAGGAGGGTTGAGCAGGGGTTAAGGTTGCTGACTCCCTGGCTGCTCAGGTCCAAATACTGGTTGCCTCTCTGGGAATCTTATGGTGATCTAGGATAAGCAAATCAGTCTTTCCAACCCTGAGTTTTATCACCTGGAAAATAGGTAGTAAGAACTTCCTCTTAAGCTTCTTACAAGCTTTTTTGAAGTATGTCTTGAGTATGGTGCAAATATTTAACAGATGAGAGCTGCAAAGAAAAAGGAGGAGGACATGAAGGAAGGGAGGAGGAAAAGGTGATGATGGTGAAAGTGATGTGGTGGTGGTGGTGCTTTATCCTCCTGATTACTTTGATGACTTGTTACGGTCCTTTATGGAGTAACTAAGATCTGGAGAGGGAAAGTGACCTCCCTGGGTTCACACAGCAGACCATAGACAGAACTCACCCTCCTAATTCCATCTACCCTAGTCTGTGAAGTCTCCCACTAGGAGACTCCCCAGAAAGCCTGTTTCCCTTGGAATTGTCTGCAGCCCTGAGGATGGGTTTGCTCTGGCCCTCCCACCTCCCAGTGTTGATGAGGAGGTGAGGGGTGCCAGGCATAGAGAACAGAACCCCAGCCCTGCACCAGCTGTCTCTGCACCTTGCAGCAAGTCACTGCCCCTCTCCAACTCTCAGTTTCCCCTCTGCTCAATAGGAGGGGGTTTTGCTTGGCGGCCATTGAGTGTCCCGAGGAAATGATATTCCAGGGCTCTCTGGGATCCCACCTGTGATCTACACTTCACAGTCGGTCCCAGGAGCTCAGGGAGTCTCTAGGGACACTTAACAGCTTCCGAATTCTACCTGTGGGGGATTCTACTGATGTCTGGGGAGTTTTCTGGTGGAAAAGCTTATTTCAATAGGTGCAGACTCAGGGGGTAGATTCTCTGGAGACCAGGGAGCCTGGCAGGATGAAAAAGGGAGGAAAGTGCCAGGGCTGCGCGGGTCCCGGTGGCTGCAGTGGGGGAGGCTGCAGGAGCATGTGCTTCTTGTGAGCCTGCCGGACAACCTAGAGAGTGTCAGAGCGTTTGCCTGCATTGTCTCAGAGAGTCTCCCTGTCCTGTGGAGCCTGACGGTGAGGTCCACAAGAAGAGGCACCAAGAGTGACAGCATGTTAGAGACTCAGGCACTCATGATCTTAGAGGCAAAGGACCAGGGAAACAGACAGAGACAGCCAAGGAAGCCCCGGGCTGGCCACTGATGGCCTGTGTTCATGTCCTGGCTCTGACACTCTCTGTCCTTTGACCTTGGGAAGACCCCTGCTCTCTCCTGGGGCAGTGCCAGCTTCTTCAGCCACCTCTGTTCCAGTGCTCATGGGTCTCTCCTGGGCTCTTTTAATGGAAGGAGGGACACAGGACAGGTAAGAACTGAGTTTTTTTTTTTTTTTTTTTTTTTTTTTTTTTTTTAGGGACAGCATGGGTAAAGACTCACGAGGAAAACGTATTTTCTTGCTCTCCTACCTTCCAGTGGGCATCGGTGCCTGTTTGTCAGAGAGAAAAGGAAGCAATGCACTTATTTACAAAAAATGCCAAGAACAGAGGGAGGGAGGTAGAGTGGCATTGTTTCCCTCTTGGTTTTGGACACTTAAGTTGTAGTATCTGTATTTGGATGGTGGCTAGAAACAGGAGGCCTGGGGTTAGACTCCACGGGTTTGCAATCCTGGCTCCACCAATCCCAGTTGTGTGACCTTGGGCAAGTGAGTTGGCGTCTCTGAGTCTCAGCTTCCTTGTCTCTTAAATGGAGATGATCATTTCCCCTCTGTGAGTGTCAGGCTCCCCATCTGTATTGAGAATCAGCAAATGCACTGATAATCACTGTTTACTTACAAATTGTCTCTCTCATTTGACTCTTAAAAAATAATCACAAAAGTTAATGTGAAAAATGTGCCCACTGGCTGCCAGGCACTCTTCCAGGCACTTTGCATGTATTAACTCGCTTGACTGTCCTCCAGCCCTGTGAGTCATGTGTTACTACTATGGTGACTGCATGACAAATGGGGAAATGGAGGCTCTGAGAGGTCAGTCTCTTGGTCAAGGGCACCTTGGCCAAAGCCATCTATCCTTAAAGTGGCAGAGCTGAAATTGAACCTAGTTTTTTTTGGCTTCAGTCTCATGTACTTATCCGTGACTCCCTAGGTCTCCTGACACCCAGGCCATGGCCCAGAAGTCAGGCTGCTGTGGGTACCCAGCTGTCCTGCATCCCCACCTGGGTCTGTCAGCCCAGCTCAGAGTCTGTTCCCCTTCACGCACACTGCCCTCCTCTACCCGCTGCAGAGCAATCTTGCTGAGCCCTCTGCGGGGCACTGGCCAAGGTCCTGACTGATTATTGACAAATTAAAAATATAAGCTATTGACCAGACACTGGGATGGAGTCCCGGAGCCGAGGACCTGAATCTCAATGAGGTAGCTGAGCGTGGAGATCGATTCTGCAGGTGGAGGAGGAGGCGGACAAATTGCCCCCTGCCTAATGCAGAGTCTGATGCTCTGGTTAATAACCGTCCAGTGAGAAGCAGGGGCAGGCCTCTGCCTGAGTCAGCTCTCTCCCCACCCAGCAAGAGCCCCACATTATACACATCTGATCTAGCCATCAGCAGCCCCACTGGAGGAGGAATCAACTAGCCCCACTTTACAGATGTGCCCATTTAGAGATACACAGTGTTGTCCAAGGTCAAAATCTAGTAAGTGGAGGGGCTGGGATTTGAACCCAGATTCTCCTAACTGTAAAGCCTGGAGCTCAGAGACTCAGGCAAACCATAATATAAATCCTGGCTTCATCTCTTTTAGCTGTGTGACTTTGGGAAAATCACTATACCTCTCTGAACCTTTTATATAAAATGTGGATAATAAAGTCTACCTTGCAGGTCTGTTACAGGGATGAAATGAGAAGGCGAGAGATAGCTCTTTCTGCACTGGACACCTCTGTATGCCCTTCCTGATCCTTTTTATCCTTCTCTGTCTGCAGTTCCACTCAGGTAGCTGACCCACGTGGGCCATATCAGCAGGCTCCCTTGCTCTCTGACTCCCTGTATGGTTTGGCTAACAGGAGGCAATGTCAGGAAATTGGAGGGCAGGATGAGAGTGGGGTTGAGGTATTTCTTCATTCTGCTCCCTCCCTGGCTGGCTCTGGGTTGACGCGGCTGTGCTGCCCTACCCAAGGCCTCTTCCTGTTGGGTGGCTCTCAGTTCTCCCCAGTACCCAGCATCAGTCCTTCCTGTGGATCCTTTAAAGTTAGGGATGGAAAGGCTCCCTGCTTTTACACCTCCTAGTGCTGCATCGTCCCTTGTTGCTTTCCCCGTCTCCCTCCCTCACTCCTGTAAGTATCCCACCCTTAAACTCTCCTAGGCTACCCCACCAAATGCACCTTTGGCTTCCTGCCAAGACCCTGAGGATCCACTTTCTAAACTGTAAAGTGTGGTACATGTGTTAAGGGCTGTCCTTAAAGGCGTTGCCACCATCATTACCCTTGACGAGTCTCTCTTTTCCATTCATCCATCACTGCTCACACGCCTCTGTTAACACCCATGCCACTGAACAAATACAGCTGTTTGGACAGCGGCCGTCTCTGCTGGACTGTTACTTCCTGAAGGCAGAGCCTGGAGTCATGTGGCCCTGTCCTGGCTACACTCCCTGTGGCTGCACCAGGGTCTCAGGAAGAGCACAGGGAGTGTCTTACAAATAAAGGAGCCTTAGATGACTTTTCCGAGGTCACACCCCGAGAACCTGACATGGGACTAGGACTCAGGCCTCCCAACTTGCAAAGTGAGAATCTGAAAATACTTGTTAAATAATGAGTGAGTGAACAAAAGGATAGATGAATATCACCACCCCCAACCCCGAACCAACAGATTAAAAGTGCTCCGTCCTTCCTCCTGCTGCAGTGGTTCTCACCCAGAGGTGATGTTTGGCCCCTGGAGATATTTGGCCACATCTGGGGACATTTTTACTTGTTACAACTTGGGGAGTTTGCTACTGGCATCTGGTGAGTAGAGGCCAGGAGTGCTGCTAAACATCCTAGAATGCACAGGACAGCCCCCTCACTAAGGAGTATTTGACCCAGTATGCCAGCTGCACCAAGGCTGAGAAACCCTGTCTTACCATACACGTCTTTTGAGGCTCCTACCTGTCGGAATGGCCTAATTTCACTGGATTGGCTAAAATATTTTACTTATTATAAAAATAATAGGTGATTGTAATAGAACACTTATATAAAAATATAAGGTAGAAAATTAAACATTGTCCCCAATTCCCAAACCCACTGTTAATTTTAGGATGAATATCCATCTGCTAATATTTCTGCATTTATGCGGGTCCACACAGACACGTGCTCACACATGATTCAAGGTCATTTCGAACATGCAGTTCTGTGTACAGCATATTTGCCATGTTCTGTCTTAATCAAAAGTCTTTAACAACTTTCTGAATGGCCACACAGAATTCCATTGTGTGTACATTCCATAATATATGCAGATAATTGGGGTGATTTCAACCTTTGTACCTACAATCTTTCCTGAGGATGGGTTCTTGGAAGTGGGATTACAGAATTGGAATGTTTAAGGCTCTTGATACATAACTAGATGCCTTCCTGAAAGGTGATTCTACTCCAGCAGTGGTCAAGGGCCCGAGTTCACCTTCCCGTTGCCAGTACAGAATCAACTCATTAAAATCCGTGCCAAACCAGCAGTTTGCTTCTAGTGGGATTGGCTGTATACCTTTTTCCATGTGTTCATCAGCCATGTACATTTCTTCATCTGGGAACTGTCTGTCTGTTTCCTTTGAGTTCTTTTCTCTTAGGGTTTTAGTTGTTTTCTGTTTGATCTGTAAAAGCTGGTTAAAAATATGGAGGGCACTAACCATTTGTTTATCATAAGGGTTACAAATATTTTTCATCTGTTCAGCTGGATTTTAATTTCATTTATGATGTCTTTAGTCACACCTTTTTTCCCCCTCCTGTTTCATTTCAGGTACTCAAATCTATCCAATTTTCCTTTCCTTTGTGATTCACTTCTTTCCTTTTTTCTGCTGAAGAAATGCCCCTCCCTGGTGTCATTAACTCCCTATTTTTGTCTTCAAATTTTTATTAGTTTTTACACTTGGCTCTGCATTTACAAAATCCATCTGGAATTTATTTTATTTTATGAAATAACAATCTAGGTTGATACTCTTTTTCTTCCCAACCCCCCCCCCCCCAAATAAAGGCCATTCTCCTTGGGGGAGGATGTCAAAGCACAGTGAGTGTCCTCTCTGGGAGCTCTGTTGAGGCCCCTCCCCAGTCTTCTCAGAAGCAAGGGGGCGCTCAGCATTATGGGGGCCCCAGGAGATGAGGGGCATGCTGGCCTCCCTTCTCCAGAAGATTGTGAGGTCCAGTCCTAGCAGGTTAGGCCATCAAAGGACCGGGTGCTCTGCACTCACACAGCAAGCATGCCAGCTGATCCCCTTTCTCCTTTGAATGCTTTGCTCTTGAAATTAACTCCAGCTGGATGCAAGACCCTGCTTTGGTGAGACACCTTCTGAGTTTTCTGTAAAGACTGCACTGGCTGCATTCTTCATCAAAGTGTGCTGTATCCCCAGGGTGAGGGGCTGTATCCATCCGCAGCCACCCCAGGGGATGGAAGGGGATCAGATTGGACTCAGCTATTTTCAGGCAGGCTCCCCTCACCCCAGAATACCTGTATGTGACCACAGGTAAGGCTCTCCCTGCACCTTGCTGAGTGCTGTGTATTTTATCAGTTAAACAACTGTGCCCTCTCCGTGAAGGAGTTGTGAGCCTTCGATGAAATAACAGATGTAGATTGCTTTCCACTATGGCTGGAACACAATGGTGCACTTACTCGAGATGGTAGCTGCAGAAATCATGCCACTATTTTCCATTTTCAAAGCAGGAAAATTCCTGTCTAGCTCAAGGACATGATTTGCGTCTGTTTATGAGATAGAATTACAGCACTCCCTGCGTATGACTTTCTGGGTAGCTTTCCAGGAGCCTGTCACCTGGGGAAGCGGTCAGTGAAGAAGCTAACATCTTACCAGGAGCTCAGGATCTAGAGGCTCTGGAGATGCACTCCCTGGGTTTAAGGCCCCCTTCCGGCCCTCCCTGGCTGAGGCCCAGGCTCTCGAAGCCTCAGTTTTGTCATCTGGAAATTAAAAGCAATTGTACTACTATATGGCTGCCTCCTGTATTATTTTGGAGCAAATCTAGACACTCTGTCATTTCATCTTTGGATAGTGCTGTATCTCCCTCTGAGAGATAAGGACTCTAAAAACTATCTTAAATTAAGTTTTAAACCTCCGTGTTATTATCACCTTAGGTGGTTCTTAATATGCACTCAAGTCTGACATGCTGCCCTGGATGCTCTGCTGGCTCTGTGAGGGGAGGGCCAGGGCTGTCCTAGTCATGGAAGCATTTACAAAAATCCTGCTGATGTCAGCCGTTTGGGTTAGAACTTGGAATAAACAAGGAAGCAAACAGGAGATAGGAAGAGCTAAACACGTCCATGAAGGAAGGAGCCAGACTTCACTGGCAAAAGGAGTTTTTTTTATTTTTTTATTTATTTATTTTTGCCTTTTTGCTTCTGCAGCCCCAAGCTTGGAGCTTGGCACTCTGGGGAAGGCACCAATCAGATTGTTGCCTGCATGTTGGAAAATATTTATGTCACCTACCAAGCTGGGAGCATACTCAGCGGGTTTCCCGGGGCCGCCTGATAGACAAGGTCGCATCCCAGCAGCTGTGAGGAAGGAGGCGTGCCGGTCTGGCAGCTGTGCTCGGTGCTGGGGGCTGCCAGCAAGCCTGGCATCGCACGTTAGAGGGAGACGCACTTCTGTGACCACCAGCTCGAGAGCAGCGGGGAGAGGGGGGATCTCTGCTGTCTGAGATAGCTCTGGGGAACCGCAGACCAGCTTGGGGGTGGGAGTGGGGTGGAAGGTTGGAAAGGACGAGGAAAAAGCATGGACAGGGGGATAGCGCCAGAGTAGGAATCTAGCATTTTTGAGGTGTTGGCATCGTGAAAAGTGCTTTAAAAGTGTTATCTGCATGAATCTTTGTCATATCACCTGAGATGAACAGGGTCATGACCATTTTACAGATGAGGAAACTGAGGCTTTGAGAGAGTTGATGAAACAAGGGAGCTGGGTCTAGTCTGTGTTTCTCAGATCCTGTAGAGCAAACATTTACCATCAAGCCATACTCATATATATGTAAAAAGAAAAACCCACAAAAAACGAGCAAACCAGAAATTCACCACCAACTACTATCAATCTATCTGTCCGTCCATCCATCCATCCGTCCATCTCTCGTTAGCTAGCTGTTGTCATTTATCAACTTGCATTCAAGTTGTGAAGTATTATCCTACAGAGTTGGAAAGACCTCCAGTTTTGATCACAGGAAACAGCAAGCCCACAAGATAGGACTCCAAAGATCAACCTTACATTTCCACCACTCCCATAAGGATGCAGATTGCACCAGTCTGCCCTGGCCAGTTGTTAAGAGTATGAACCCTGGAGCTAACCGCCTGGGTTCAAATCCCAGCTCTGTCACTTATCCGGGGCCCTTGGGCAAGCTGCTTTTCCTCTCTGTGCCTCAGTTCCTCACCTGTAAAACACAGATGTGAATAGGACTTCTAGGAGGAGTTTTTAAGTTTGAATGAGTGAATATTTGTAAAATGCTTAGCACACCACAGGGAGCTGTGCTATATGTATTTGCTGTCCTAGTTACTCTGGCTGTGTAAAAAAAATCGTCCCAAAACTCAGTGGCGTAAAGCAGGCACAACCACTTATTATGCTCACAGAGTCTGTGGGTCAAGAGTTCAGACAGGACACAGTGGGGATGGCTGGTCCCTGCTCCATGATGTCTGGGACTTCAGCCAGCAGACTTGAAGGCTGAGAGTGCCAATTATCTGGAATCTCACTCTCACATGTTTGGTGGTTGGTGAGGGTTGTGTGCTGAGACCCCAGGTGGGAATATAGGCCAGCACATCCATCCACAGCCTCCCTATGGAGCTTGGGCCTCCTCACAACATGGCGGTTGGTTCCAAACCTGGGCATCCCAAGAAGAAGAGAGCCAGGTAGGTGCTGTGTGTTTTATGACCTAGTCTCAGAAGTCACATGTTATTACTATTAACGCACTTTATTTGTCAGAGCAGCCCCAGGCCCTCCCGGGGTGAAGGGGAGGGGGAGTGGACTCTACTTCTTGGTTGGGCGTGGCAAGGGATTTGAAGAACAGAGAGGTTTGGAGATGTTGCAGTGGCTCTTTTGGAGAAATATGAACTGCTCCAGCCGTGACTGGCCATACTCAAGCTGCAGGCATGGGGATCTTGGGGAAGGAGGTCTCAGCAAGTCCCTAAGGCTGGAGAGCAGATGCAAAGGGCCTACAGCAGCAATGTCAGAGAGGTGGAGTGGGGTGAGGGGGAGTGGAGGGAGACAGGTGCAGGGGCAGCCCTGTGGTACCCTGTAGGCCACCATAAGGATGTTGGGTTTTGTAATAAGTATGTATAAAGTCAAATGAATGAATAAATAAATGAAACAATGGAGAGATGGATGGGCTTATGGATGGGTGGGTAGATGAGTGGATGGATGGATGGATGGATGGATGGATGGAGGGATGGATGGATGGAGGGAAGGAGGGAAGGTTGGGTGGATGGCTCGATGAGTGAATGGTGCATGTATGGACAGATGAAGGGATGGATGATTGGATTGAAAGGTAGGTGGATGGATGGATGCCTGGATACATGGATGGATGGATGGGTATGTAAACAAATGGATGGGTGGGTGGATGAATGATTGGGTGGATGGGTGGACAGATAGGTGAATAGGTGGATAGATGGATGGATGGATGGATGAGTGGATGGATGGATGGATGGATGGATGGATGGATTGACGGATGGAAGGAAGGGTAGATGGAAGGAAGGGTAGATGGATGGATGTACAGATGGGCTGTTGGTCCCTAGGAACATATGCGGTAAATTTAATCTATGCCGTTTTTTCAGCATTGCCTTTCCATTTCTGACCCACATTAGAGCCTTGACCCAGTATGGGAAGCACCCCCGGAAGAGCAAGGCATGGCACAGTTGATGCCCAGACGCTCTCAGGGGCACAGGCTGAACCTTAAATAACGCCTTTTCTTTCACAGGAAGAGTCGTTCTGGTGGCGCAGGCACCGAGAGGCGTTTGGGGCAGGCAGCCGTCACTAACAGATTCATTAAGCTCGCTCCAGAGCAACGATAAAAAATCAATTTAGTTCACCAGGCAGCTTGAACGGGCGCCAGGAGCAGGGGAACCCTCCCATCCGTGAGCTCAGGGCACACAGAGAGGTGCTGTGGAATCAGTGGGGCTGGTGCACGACAGTGCCCCATGGTCGGGGACCCCCCACTGCAGGGCGCCAGGAGCTCTGACAGGACGCCCCGGGAGGGGGACGACAGGCCCACAGTGGACTCCTTCGAGCATCCCAGGCAGTGTAGCAGACACACCTGATGGGCTGGCATGCTGGCCACGATCCTGCTCCCCCACTTCCTGATTCACTCATTGACATTTTAACAGTCCCTGAGAGCTGACTGTGAGCAGTGCAAGGGCTCGGGGGACTGGGAGGGCTAGGCAAGGCCTCTCCCTCGTGGAGCAGATGCATGCAGGAGGGTGGGTGTGAGCAGAGGGAGAGAAGATGCCACGAGAGGGAATGTTCATCCGTCAGTGTCACAGCAGGAAACAGGTAACAACCTGGGGTCACCAAAGGGACCTGTAATGCAGGGAAGAGCAGTTGGCGTGTGGCCGGTTATGAAGGGAAGCTCAGGGATGGTGCCGCACCTCCAGGTCAGCAACAGTGGGGAGTCGTTAGCACCCGAAGCCTGGAGGAGAGGGAAGGTGGTGTTCCTGGGACCTGGAGAGAGGTGAGGCTGCCCACCAGGGCCTGGGCTTCAGGGGCAGAGTCAGGACAACAAATTCCCCAGCCTGCCTTGCCTTCCGCACCCCGAGCCCCTCTGGGATCTGCATCAGGATGTCAGGGCTGAGTGAGCCAGGTGGTACAGTCGGTGGAATCTACATTCGCAGGGCACAGGGCTGGGGGACTCAGGTAGGGGAGAAGTTGGAGGAGCAGACGGAGAGTAGACAGTGCAGCCCTGCAGAGCCCAGGGACTCAGCCGGGACAGAAAGCTCTCACTGAGCCTCATCACGGAACGTCGTGGCTCCCTACAGAGTTCTCGCTGTGTCTAGGATGCGTGGGCTGGTGGCGCTTTCCTGGGAGAGGCTGGATGAAATAAACGGATGGAAGTAGGCAGGAGGTGGGGAGAGAGGGACAGAAATGCGAAGACATGGGGGTCCCGGGAAAAGTGGTGGGGTGCGGGGAGTGAGGGAGAGGGGCAGAGATGCAGGGACGTTCAAAGAGACAGACACACAGACGAAAAGACGGGGATGGTGGGGGGAGGATGGAGAAAGAGGAGTAAAGAAGACACATGAGAAAATGTAACTAAAGGACAGAAAAAAGGGAGAAAAAAGGGGGATATCAAGGAAACAGAAGGAAATGAGAGAAATTGCTGGAGCCCAGAGTGCCGAGTTCAGCTTCGGGAGGCAGGGCAGAAAGAGCAGGAAAATACAGATGCAACTGAGAAGATTCACAGGAGCCCCGGGGGCTGGCCAGAGGCAGGCGTGGGTCTGAGAAGTCACTCTGCCAGTTCTCCAGAGATACAGAAGGCCCAGGAGTGGGCTTGGCCCCTGGGCTCCTGGTCTGTGTGACCTCAGCCCGCATCGGAAGCAGCTGGGCCTCAGTTGGCTCATCTATGAAGTGGGGGTGACTCAGGGCCCATGTCCCAGGCAGGGGTGCAGAGGAGCTGAGTGGTGAGTGGACAGTGCTTGGCACGGGGTCGCGCTGCCCTCAGTAACATGGCAGCTGAACTGTCTGCAGGGAGACCACGAGGCGTCTGTCCGTGCGGGGGTTCGGGGTCCCAGGGACCGTCCCACACAGCGTCTCTCTAGTTCTCTCCCAGATTGTGGGCCAGCGGGGTTCTCTACCCAACAGAAAAGGGGAAGAGAGTAACACAGACCCCCCAACAAACACCACATGTGCACATGCAGTGCACATAACATAGAACACACGCTCACATACCACACGTACACGTCACGTAAAAGGCCACATGTGCACACGATACACACATACTACAAACACCACGCACACTGTACGCGGCACACACACACACACACACACACACACACCCCACAGCTCCTGAGCAGAGCAGCACCTCCAGCCCTGCTCACACTGACAAGTCGGGAGTGGACCGGGCTGGACCTGGTGGCCAGTGAGATGGGCGCAGACCATCACGGGTCTCTGCAGAAAGGTGCCCACATCACTCACCCCCTCAACCCCTGCCTCCCCATTGCCCCCGACCCCAGGAGGCCAGGCTGAGGGCCCAGGAGCCTAGAAAAATCAGTGCAGAGAAGAGTTAAGAAAACGGCCTGTGTGAACTGAGGGAGAAAGAAAGGGCTGGTGGGAGAGGAACTGAGACTGGCCGGGACAGGAGACTCTGAAAGACACACCTCCAGTGCCAGTGAGGCCTGGTGGGGACAGAGAGGGAGACCAGGAGGGGTTTGGAGGGCACCTGGGCTGGGGTTGTGCTGGGAGCCCCTGAGGCGGGCAGGGTGCCGAGGCAGGGAAAGTGAGGGACTGAAAACAGGAAGGCAGGGAGACTGGGGCCCAGGGCTGGGAAGTGACTTTGTTAGGGCATCCAGCAGGCTCGGGGCTTTCCTACGGCACCAAACTCTCATTTTACCCACCTCCCTGCTTCCTTGGTCACATCAAAAAGCAAACTGGTAATTAGAACAGGAGAGAAATGGAATTTCTCGAACCCCTACTATGCGCCAGGCATTTAATTCAGTGACTGGTGGGTTCCTCACAATAAGGGTAGTGTGTCTGTGTGCCCTGATGATTTCCACTTACAGAGAGGGAAATGGAGACTCAGAATGGGGACCCCCACCAGGACCTGGCCGAGTCTTTCTGGTGTCAGCCCTTCCCGCACCCCTCTGGTTTGCCTCCCATTGCTCTGGACCCTGAGATGAGAGGGCCCTGTGTGGACGGGGTGGAGAGGAGAAAGCTCTCACCATCATTCCTCTGGGTCTCCCTCTGCCAAGGAACGCAGCCAAAATTCCTTGGAATCTGTTGCTTTAAACTACGCACAGGGGAGAACAGAATCAGACAGGGATGTTTGTAATGGTTTCCAAATGTCTGGCTGCAGCTGCCTCCTCGGCAGTGAGAGGCAGGGAGGCCTGGGGATGGGGGAGGCCTGCTCCCCGCCTCTCCCCTCCACGTGCATTTCAGGGGTGCTGACACTTCTGGAGACCTGGGGGGAGGGATGTGCTGCTCCGTTGAACACGCTAAGGGATGAAGGAGGCGATGATGGTTCAGGGTACCGCTCTCCTTATCTGTGAAATGGGGATGGTCACATCACGATCAATCACTCCTCCCCTTCTACGAGGTCCTTTACATGCATTGACCAACTTGATAAACTCTCCCAAGGATCTCCTTGGCTTGCCCATTTGACAGGCCATGTAACTGAGGCTCAGAGGTGAAGGCCCTGGCCTATGACATATAGTGGTGACTGAGGGAGCTCTTGAATCGGGTCTGTTTCCTGAATTCTTGCTCTTGTTTCGCATGGGCCAGGCGCATGGGAGACATTCAGATGATTTAAAAGCTACGTTGACCTGAGCCTCTTAGGGGTCAGTGGTAAGTGTTAGTGAGTCCCCTGTGAGTCACACAGACGTGATCCCTGTGGGGACGGTCATCTCTGATAAGTCGTCCTCCCCCTTACGAAGACTCAGTTTCCTCTTCTTAGAGTGGGGCGTGGTGGCCTGAGACTTGTTGGTTTGTTGTAGGGGGCTGATTGGATAATGAATGGGAAAGCTTTCCCACCGCTGGCGGGCACACAATAGGTGGTTTTTAATAACGTCAACAGTATAATATAAACAAGGGCTAATTATTTTTGACTGTCTGCTGCTCTTTATATGATTTTTTTTCTCTCACTCAATCCTACCTCCCATCCTATGAGGTCAGTTTGATCCCAGTTTTACAGAAAGAATGAGGCTCAGAGAGGTTAGGTGGCCTGCACGAGGTCACACAGGATGTGGCTGAACTGAGAGCCTGGTTTATTGAGCCCCTAGGCTTTTTTTTTTTTTGCCTGCCACATAGGAGCTTAAAAAAAATAAAAAAAGAATCACTAGCCTCCCCTTTTCTCCCCTATGCGGAATTTACTTTTTTCTTTTGCTTTCATAGGTGGAGATCTGAGGTCCGGGGCCGAAACAACATGCTTCAGCCAACTGACAGCCTTGAGTCCTGCAGCAGGTTCCAGATCCTAGAGAAAAGGGCTCAAAACGCCGACAAAGCCCTCCCACCATGCCCCAGGCCCCTCCTCCAGCAAGGCTTCTTCCCGCAGGATCGCATCTCTATGAAGGTGAGTTAATCATGATTTGCTCTTAATGTACACACACCTGGTTTGTAGTTGTCCGATAAGGAATATGAAAGAGATTTCTTGCAGAAAACAAGAGAGAGAAGATGATTCCGGTTGCCCACAATTCCCCTATTTGGAGAAGACCACGGTTTGGCGTTTTGTTATTTGTTCCTTCTTGGTCTAATTCCCATCGTGAGCACACACAGTACTCAGCTCTGTGTATATTGATTTTTCCCTTAAAGCCAAGTCCATTGTTTTCTATTGATGAGAATAGTAAGTACAGAAAGATGAGAAGATAAAGTCCTATTTAGAGAAAGTTGCCTCTGTGAATATTTTGGCATGGCCTTACCCAGGGTGTATCACTCACACACATACCCCGCAATCACACGTGTATTTTTGATATCATTCACTTCCGACTTTGGATCGAGGTCTCAAACTCAGAAGCCCTGGCTGCTCACAGGAGTGAGTGCAGGGATCAGGGGTCGGGTGGGGGGCGAGCAAGCCGGACTCCACGTGTCCCACCGACGGGGACATCTGCCGTCACTCTGCCTGGCTGCTGCCTCGCAGGAATGCAAGCCCAGCCTTACTATGTGTCCCAGTCTTCCAAGAAATCCCAGAAATCAGGAGTTCCATCTGAAAGCTCCCACTTCAAAATAGTGCAGCAAATTCCATTTAAATAAAGCTTATGTGGGACAAAAAAGACGCACCGTGGGGCTGCCCCGAGTTTGCAGACCTCTGTGTTAGGTGTCGTGCAGACGTTCACTCCTCATGTTTAATTTGGCAGACGTGTGGGGTCGGCCTGCTCTTGTGGAACTGGCTAATTGTGCAATCTCTCATGCATCTGCTCCGCGGCTTTGGAATCAGAAGGGCACTCTTTCTCCCAATTTTCTTCCTGGTGTGTTAGCTTCTTCCCAACCCCCTCTCTCCAGCTGCTCCCCATCCTGTTCCTCACCTCCACCCCCCGCCCACCAGCGCCTAACCATTCAATTTTATTAATGGCTGATTTTTTTTTAAACTGTCCGGAGGCTGCTGCAAGCTCCGTGGTTGCCAGTGGCTGATCGATATCTTGGCGGGGGTCGCGGGGCGGGTGTTATTTCATCAGCTAAGTGCCGTGTAATCTACGTGGTAAATCCCATAGCCTCTTTTGGAGCTGGCCGGAGACCCAAATACGCAGCCCAAGTGGAATCGGGAAGAGACACATGGGGACCCCTTTGAGGGTTGACCTGGGTGTCGCTGGTCCCCCATGTTGGCTGCATCCCATCTCCTCCCACTCTGTCTGCAATCCGTCACAACCAATGTCTTCAAAGTTTGTAAGGCTAGTTAGAGTTGCTCCATCTGTGGTGGGGAAGGCCTGATTTCATTAGAGTGTCACAAGAACGCTCCCTGGGGAGGAGGATGCTTGGTTCAAAGGAAGAAACTGAGGCAAGGAGAGGCTTCAGGGCATTGCCGAGGCCCCAGCAAGCACATCCAGATTCGAACCCAGGGCTGGCTGATTCCCAGTCTTCCTGCACAGAAGCTGACTCAGAGGGGGGCAGCCTCAGAAAGTTGTTTGCGTGCAGCCACGTGGACCCCTGGCCCAGGCACAGGGGAAGTCCCTGTGGCCTTGTGAACAATTTTACCCCATTGCTCTGGTTCCCCTTTATGGAGACTGGTAGTCCCAGACGATGTTCAATTACGGATTTATGGCCACCGCCAGGGCCTGTGAGCCCTCTCCTCCGCGGCTGGAAGGCATTAAAGCTGCGAGAGGATGGAAACGGCTTTCCTGGCAACAGAGGCCCTGTGAGAACTTGAGCTCCCTTTATAAGGTGGCTCCCAGCCCAGGGACTGGATTTTCCTGTTATTGGAGGGTCAGTTTCAGCGTGGAAGGCAGGGGGGCGAAGGTGTGAGCAATCTGAAACCTGCAACACATGATTTCCATTGATTTTCTTAGCAGGACACCTGGGGGCCAGGTTTTAGATTATAGTGACCCTGCCGGGATGGGGGCATGCGGAGGAGCCGGGGGTCTGAGAAGCTCTCTGAAGGAGAAGGGAGTCCAGGTGGTGAGGGTCCAGGTGGTGAGGAGCATGGGCTTTGGAGCTGGACAGAAGGGGTTGAGTCCCAACTGCTCCACCTCCTCCCCTGAGAACTGCAGATTTGCCACTGCAGCTCCCTAAGCCTCTATTTTCTCACCTGTGAAATGGGGATGATTTTGATACCTGCTTCACAGCATGAATTCAGTGAGATGATGCGATTCACGTGCTGTAGCCAGTGCTCAGCGTGGCTCGCCCCCACCAAGTTGGACATCATCACCAGTAATGCAGGGGGGACATGAGGACCCCTCAGTGGCTGCTGGGGGGCAATCCTCACAACAGCCCATTTGAAAAATGACGTGGAGGCTCAGAGAAGCGTGAGGTGGCCCATTCTCCCAAGAGCCCAGGACTGAAGCCAGATGCGGCTGGCCCTTCCAGTTATACCACATGACCCGCCCTTCTGCCCCATCCCCCGGAAATTGATGAGTGAGAGGCGGGTAGGATCCGGTGCCCAATATGAGCAAGGCGACTGGAGTAAACCCTGCCTTCTGGAGACCCGGAAGAGGAGGCTGATCCCGGGGTGTGTGCTGTGTCTCTCCACCTGGTACCCTGACAGCTGAGGTGGGGAGCCCTGGTCTCAGGGGGCTTCCCTGAAGTCAGAAAGGAATTGTGAATCTCCATCGGGTTGTCTCCTAAGGGCAGAGACAGGGGAGATTGGGTTCCCGATGAACTAGCAGGGGGCTAGACTAGCGAGGGTGGAATCCCCGCTCTGGCGCGCTCAGTGCATCTGGGACAAGGCATCCCGCCTCCCTGAGCCCTGGGCTCCTGACTCGTGGATCGAGGGGATTGCTTGGCAGGGATGTGGATCAAGGGGACTGGTCGGCAGGGATGCCCAAGAGAGAAAATAAGCGAATGCAAAACGGCTGTTGAAGATTGATTCTTCTGGACCCAGACCCTGAGACACTGGGACTTTGAGTGCAGGGGGTTTATCGAGGTACAGTGGGGGAGACCCTTGGGATCTACACCTTCCAAGGAAGGGAACAAGCAGGATGAGGCAGAAAGGAGTTGGGGTGCAATTCAGCTCACCAAGGGCCCCAGCTGATCCCACGGGGGGCTCTAGAGCTGAGATGGCTCTTTAAAGTCATCCCGCTTAGAGGCAAGGAGGCCAGGGCTGTGTACCCCCTCACTGACCAGACACTGGAAGAAGGTTTGACCTTGGACAAGGCAGTGTTCTCCAGCAAAAGGCAGTTGCTGGGGGCAGGGGCTCAGCTGGGAGCTGTCAGCAATCGCAGTAGCTGGGGCGGGATCTAGGTGGCCGCCACAGCACCCAGCAAAGAGCTGCTCGACACCTGGGTAGGTACAAGCACGTGGCTGGCCTATTCCTCCGCCAGGGAGCCTGCATTAAGGCACTGAGGGCAGGCAGGGGTGAGAGGAGGCTGCCTTCCAGGAGAGTAGGAAGCCGGACTTGGGGAGAAGATCTGATAGATGCCAACAGGGAATTCTGCTCTGTCGTGATGTTTCATGGGGCTGGGTCTTAGGTGAGCCCGTTGCATGGTAGTGGTGGTGGCAGGGAGGAAGTATGTCCCCAGAATTACACAACTGGCAGCATCTGGGTGAGGGAGGCAGGAGGTGCTGCCCCCAGGATGGAGGAGAAACGGTTGTGCCATCCGAGCGACCCCCGCCTACCCCGTCACCCTGCAGCGCTGTGCTTTCCAGCCGATGCTCGACCCTGGAAAAAATTGACTGCCTGTTTCTGCCTGACTGCTCGAGAGTTACAGGCTGCAAAGACAGGGGAGGAGGGGGGTGAGGGCGGGCTGCTGCCTACTCATCAGGATGGATTTTTCTGCTTCTCTGCTTGTAGGAAGAGCAGGAACAGGATACGGGAGGCTGCTCAAGGCGTAATCACTGTGCAGGCGAGGGCATGTCAGGGGCTGGCTCTGTGATGGAGGCAAGAGGGAGGGCGGGGCAGTGAGGGCAGAGGGGGCTCTGGGTAGGCTGAGGCCTCGTAGCCTCTCGGGGAAAGTGGAACCCAGGGTTCCCCCAGCTGTACACGTGTACCCCCGTCTTTCCATCTCTCTGTCTTTCCATCTCTCCTTCCTCCTTCCCATCCTTTCATCCATCCTTCCTTCTTTCCATCTATCCATCTTTCCTCCCTCCCTCCCCTTCTTTCCCTCTCCTGTCTTCCTTCCTCCTCACCCATTTATCTAACCACACATCCCTTAATTTATATACTTTCCAAACCCACCCTTTCTCCAATCTTTCCTGGGGCCTCACTTGCTCACATTTCTGGGGATCTTCCAAATGCCCAACCTGGTACTGACCCAAATGATGACCAGGTCAAAGATTCTGTCCTCGTGGACTTCACAGTGAGCAGAAAAGGGCTCTTATTCTTGGTAGGTCAGAGCTCTTTGGGGTAGAGGGAGCACCCAAGGTATATCGGCAATGTTAGAGACACTTGTTGGGGCCCAGAGGGCTTCCTGGAGGAGGATGAATTTGAAGTCAGCCTCAGAAAAAGAACAGGATGAGGAAGGGGATGGAGGCGTGGAGGAGCAAAAAGTTTCTGTGGCTTGGCCAGTACTTGTGTCGCCAGAGGCTGGGGTGCAGGGCAGTGAGAGGTAGGGGGTGGGAAATGGTTTAATTTAATGCAGATCATGAAAGGTCAAGAATTTTGACTTTACTCTGCATTGAGTGGGAGTCATTCTTATAGCAGGTGAGGATCCAGAACATTTGCCGCTGTGACCTCTCACTCACTCGCCACCATGGAGCTGCCTGAAAGGCAGAGCACCTCGGGGTTCCATGGAACACAGTTTGAAAACCACAGAAAGGTGGTGGGGAGCCTCCTCTGAACTTTGACGAGCCCACATACTGCAGGTTCCACCTCTTGCACCATCAAGAATCTGAGTTTGTGGGGGGACAGAGAAGCCTGCTTTTTTCTCCAAGTGGGAATCAAGTCCTAGTTCCTTAGGGAGACACACGAGTTCCTCCAGAATGTTCTAACCCCCAGGTTCATCCCTGCCGTTCTCAGCCCCACTTCCCAGCCCTACTCACATGGTCCAGCTGGCCTCTCCCCGGATCCACTCCCCCCACTCCTGATGTCTTTGCCTGGCCTGTCCCCATTCTGTCCAGTTTTGTTTGGGTCCCTGCTGACCTCCTTCCAGCTCGAACGTCTTCTTGACCTCCGGTGACCGGCTCTGAGAGCTGAGGTCAGGTGCCACCCTGTGCACAGTCGGTACTCAATAGGTGCTTGCTGAATGCCGCCCCCACCAAGAAACCAAGAAAAGCATGAATAACAATGTGGACCCACAAGTTCATAGACACATGTCTTCGTTTTCCAGGATGAGCAATTCTTGTGGGGAGAACTGGGTAGGGGGAGGAAGGGGGCTCCATCCTGGTACACACTAGGTGCTCAGAAAGTGCCGATTGAGGGAAACAGAGTGCACCCATGTCTCTGGGTGGTGCCAAGGGAGGTTTGGGGGGTTTGAGATGGTGGTCATTGACGGTCTGAGAATGTCCCTCAAACCTCAGGGCACACTGCCCCCCTGCCCGCCTTGGCCTAGCGCAGGGAGGAGGGTGGGGCGGGGCATTCTCTGTGGCGTGGCATGTCTCCGGATGTGTGCCCTCCTTCCAGCTGTTTACATCATTAATTCACACGGCCCAATTTGCAATTGCACTCCAACTCAATACTTTTTTACGATGCAATTACTACTCAGAGATGAATTTTTTATGAGTTTCCTTTGAATGTCTCCAGGGCCCTTTATTCTTGAAGAAATCTCCTCTTGGAAGAGGGCTGATTCTCTTAGAGGAGGAATTGAAAGCCCTCTGATCCTCCCAGGCACCACCTAAGTGGCCCCTCTTCCAGGCAGCCTTCCCTGGTTGTGATGTGTGGAGAGGAAGGGCCTCCTGTGGCACGGGCAGCAATACAGGTTGGTGGTCAAGAGAACAAACTCTGGGGTCAGCATAACCTGGATTCAGATTCTCACTGCAACATTTAGTAGCTCTGCAGGCTTGAGTAAATAACTAAACTTCTCTGAGCCCCAGACTGTCATCTCATGAACAGGGATCAGTGGCCATGTGGCTACCTGTCTCCCAGACTTGCCTGGGGGAAAGAACGCAATCTTGCCGCAAAGTACCCGGCACGCAGCTAGCGCTCGTGAAGTATTTGCTGTTATTATCATCGTGTGCAGTACGAGGGGCAGCGGGCATTCAGCCCCTCAGATAAATTCACCTTCTTCACCTCCGTAGTTCATTGGGTGGGGAGGGTAGAAAGGTGCAAGGGACCGCCCTCCCCCAGGAGACACAGAGATTGTCTTTGGAATTTAATGGCCATGAGCTTTGCTATATGGCCAGGTTTTCTTTCTTTTTCTTGCCTGTCCCAGTGTTGGTCATTTTTCTGTATTGCACCAGGGAAGAGGGAGCAGGAGGAGGCTGGGCGGGTGCCCTGGGGAGGTGGTTTACACCTTGTAGAGGTTTAGACAGCCTAGAGTCAGACATGCGTCCGCTGCTTCCTGGAGCTTCCTAGACCTTGGGCTGAGAGGTGTCTTTGTTCCTCTTAACTGATGTAGCACTTAAGGTCCAGAGAGGGAAGGGGGGGCCTGAGGACCCACTGCTCCTCAGTGCCTGAAAGTCTGTGCCCATCTCTGTACCCCAGACAACTCCTATTCATCCTCCATGTGCCCGCCCAAATGCCCCATCTTCAGGGAAGTTTTCTCTGAATGCCCCTGGCGGCCTGGATTTTGCTTTCAAAGTGCTTACCAAACCACTGAACTTGTAAAGGCCTTTTCTTTTTCCTTTCTCCCAGTGCCTACTTCTTCCTCCTTTCATCCTCCTCCCCTTCCCCTCCCTCCTCCTCTTCTTCCTTCTCTCTCTCTCTATCATCTCTCTTGCATCTATTTATCTATTTAGCAATCTATCCATCTATCTATCATAAGTTCCCTTGCCATTTTGTTGAAACAACATTACACATTTTAAAAGCAAACACTTACACAGCAAAAAAAGCTCTCTCACCTCCTTGTACCCTAACACCCCAGCTTTATCCCCAAGGCATCCCCTGTTCCCTTGTGGATTCTCCCAGACCTTTTCTGAAAGTACAAGTCCACGAAAGCCCAGCCAAGGACTCTGTTCTTTACAAATGGACACACTGCCATCACTATCTGAGCCCTGGCTTTTTCCACTTAGAGGGTTGTTCTATGTCCTTACCGTACTGCTATCTGCTTCATTTAAAGGGCCACATGGTACCCTATTCTAGGGTGAGCCAAACTACATCTATCAATGGACCCTTTGTCTTCTGTTACTACCTTTTTGATGTCTGTTTCCCCAATTTGACTATAGACTTTGTGGGAACAGAACAGTTTTTGTTTTGTCTACTTCTTTATCTTCAGAGTCTAGCATGGGGAGTCTGAAACATAGCAGGTTCTCAATAAATAGTCCTTGAAAGGATGGATGGATGGAGGATGGATGGAAGGAAGGAAAGATGATTAGATGGATGGGGAGATGGCTTACAGAGCCTGGCCTGGGTCTCTGGTCCTTCTGCCCTTTTCCTGTGGCCTGAGGGATGCAGCCCCTTGACCATCTCGCCCGAGGGAGGACGCAGTGGGGAGTCCCTGTCTCCTGGCAGCGCCCGTCTTGAAGATGAGCACGTGCTGTCCTGCTCTGAGGCTCTGTGAACCCGGGAGCAATAAATAGCAGGCTTCCACCCAGAGTGCTCCCTCGGACACTCGCAAACAGCAGTGACTCCCCAAGGCCTGCCAGTGCTGGGTGGAGTTGCACCACGTTATGGAAACTTCTATTTCTACTTTATAAAAACAAAGTAGGAAAGGAAAGCTGGCTCTGCGTGAGCCCCACACTGGCCCTGTGAGTCATCTTTATCCAAGCAAGACGAGCAAACCTTCCCAGGACTGGGCCCCTCTCTGAGCCATCGGCCAACAAGGTCGCGTCCCCCACCAGCCTCCCACAGCCCTGTCCGCCCCGGGTCGCAGACTCAGATGCCCCCAGGGGCCAGGCCAGAAACACGATGAAAAGTGAGGCCAGCACAGAGCCACATGGAAAACACTTTTCTCTTCTACACCAGGAATTTGCATTTTTATGTGAAATCTCCCAAATTTTAAATTCTGGAAACCAATTCAGATATTTTTAAAAATGCTATGTAGGCTACGCTAACCTGCAGAGGGCTGGCCTGAGCTGGAGAACCAGTGCTGTGAGCCTCTGCTGGGCACTCCTGCAGGAAAGTCAGCAGCCTTCTGGCTACCATTTGGGTTTGCTTCTGAGTTCCCTGTGGTCAGGGGCCCTGTCTGTACATCTCTGGATCCCAGAGACCCTGCAGACGGGAAACAAAAGCAACTGTTGAGGGCTGTCTCTGATTTGAATGAAAGCATCGGTTGTACAGATACGTATCAGTCACACAGGTGTGTGCTGCTCTGAGTGATGGGCACTTCCTTTGCACCTCTTTTCTCCCTTCTTTCTGGTGTTGATAAGCTAAGGCTTGAGTTTCAGGTAGCCTGAGTTCAAGTCCTTGCTCTGCCACTTACTAGCTGGCCAACTTTGGGCAAGTGATTCAGCTGTTTTTGGCCAAGCCTCTGTTTGCTCACTTGTGACATGGAGGTCATTACAGACTATGTCTCACCATAAAAATTAAATGAACTGGTGGATGGGAAGCATTGAGAACAGTGCCTGGCTCCTTGTTAAGCGTTTAATCCATGGAGCTATTAATAGTCACCCATTTGCCGAGAGCTCCTGAAACGTTCCTTCAGTGTTAAGCTTCGTGCTCGCCACTAAGGGTTCAGCTCTAAGCAAAGCAGACCCACCCGGAGGAAGCCCATCCCATGAAATTCTCAAGGAAGCCCCATTTTATGGATGAGGACACTGAGGCTCAGAGAGGTGAAGTGACTTGCTGGAGGTCACACAGCTGGTCAGTGACTGCGATGGGATTCTAATCAGGTATCTGGCCTTCCCTCTAGAGCAGAAAGCCTGCCTTTCCCACAGGACTTCTCTTGACAAGCAGGGCTTATCCACTGTACCTGGGAATGGCCACATGTCCACGGAGTCCACGACCAAGGGTCGTGCACCTTTCATCCCAGGGGGCCAGCCCTTGACGGCGCAGCATCACCTCCTTGCCCTGAGTTGTGACATCTGGGCAACTCAGGGGACAAAATTTATTGAGCACTTACTATGTGCTCGACCCTGTTGTAAGAGCTTTAAATTAATGGACTCATTTAATTTGTCCAGCCACCCTCAGTGAGGGGATAGTACAGTATTCCTATTTTACAGGTGAGCACACTGAGGCCCACAGAGCAGAAGTAACTTGCTCAAGGTCACAGAGTGGGGCGTCCTTAGACATCAGAATACGAGGTTTCATGGGGCTCAGGAGGAGAGAGAGTGATCTTCCTGCCTGGAGGTGCCCTACATGATGTGCCATGAAGCCTGGGGTGCAGGGCTCTCAACTCCAGCTCCGGCCACTCACCCTGCCACCCACTCACGTGCCACCCTGGGCTGAGCAATACACCTGTGAGACCCACTTTGGAACAGCAGATGGGTATGAGGACCAGAACACCTAACTGCATGCAAACAAGCTGTGTGGGTAGAGGGTGTTGACCACTCTCCCTGGTCTCCGTCAGTCTCGGCTCTGACCCTGGCTCGACCTCCAGGCACTGCCAACCAGTCGCTCACCTTTGCTGAGGGCATAGGCTGCTGTTTGTCAGAAGAACTAGACCACATTCATTCATTCAGAAAGAATAAGAACATCTGGTTTTTGCCCATCGGCTACTGTGTGACCTGGGGCTTGTCCCTTCCCATCTCTGGTCCTCAGCATCTCCCGGGGCTTAAACTCCACGACCTCTTGGAACCTTTTAGGCTCAAGCAGTTGATGGAAAATCGCAAAGACCCCAGAGCACCTCCCTCAACTAGTCCTTCTTTGCTCCCTCATCTGGAAAAGCCAGTGGCAAAAATGTGGACTCTCCTGTTTAATTTGTATCCATCCATGGCACGAAGAAGCCTCAGGACTAGTTTTCTGTTTTCACAGTGAACGCTATTATCGTTATTGTGGTTATATTGGCTGCATTAACTGAACTGGATGAGAAGGATGTGCTGAGTATTTTCTCTGCATGATCTCTCGAATCCTTGAAATAACTTCGGAAGCACGATGCATTTCATTGAACAGACGAGGAGAAGTAAAGCTCAGAGGGGTTGATTAAGTAGCTCAAGGTCATTGTCGTGCCAGGTCGGGGAGAAGCCACAGTTTGAACCTGGGAACTCCCAGTTCAGCATCTCGGCTCTTGGCCATGAGACGTCCTGCCCTGTGGGTCAGAAGGCAGATTCTCCTCCCCCTGCCTGAAAGCTTCCCTCACCTTGGCCACCCGGCTTGGAAACATTCTGCATCCCGATGGCCAAGAAAAGAGAAGTAAGGAAGAGGAAAGAAAAGAAAAATGAAGAACGCTTTGTTCCTTGAACCATTCTCCATAAACAGGGTCTCTGCCAGGTACATGACTTAACTGTGGAGGTGACCCCCAAGCCCCCCAGCCGCCTCCAGCCCCCGTGGCAGCTGGGTGGTCATGTGATGCCCAGACAGCCCTGGTTGCTATTCAAGCATGTCTGTGTGAAGCAGCTCGGGTGAGCTCGGCTCCCACAAGAGGGGGAGGCAGGGGCTGGAGTCAGCCTTGGACACGGCCCCCCGCCCCGCACCAGAGGAGCCCCGTCAGTGCCCGCTGCCCTTGCAAGGATGCTGAGCACTGAGCGTGCTTCTGTGCCCCTGCCCAGGAAGCAGCAGCTCTGGACAGATGACATAGACATCGTGGGGTAGCATAGTCACGGGGCTTCTGCTCAGTGGGGCTGAGCCTGACCTCCCAGCTTCACTTGCTCATTCATTCATTCATTCATTCCATACTCATTGAAAGCGTAGAATGTACCTGCCGCCCTTCTCTGTAGCTGGCACACAGCAGTGAGCAAAACAGGTGATATCCTTGTGGAATCTCCAGTCTAGCAGGGTAGATAGCCGTGAAACCATTAAATACTCAATTAGTTATTCAATGGCAGTTGTGCTAAGTTTCAGAAAGAAGGAGTACGCATCTGAGCACATGGAATAGGGGCCCAGCCTTGTCAGACAGCCAATTACAAAAGTATAGCTCTTCCCCCCTTCCATGTTGCAAAGCAGTTATTTGCAAGCACGTAGAATCCTGCAGGTCTAAAAATGTCAAACGTTGGAAGAAACATCAAAGATTATCCCGCTCCTCATGGCAAAAGGCCATGGAGTGATGTGGGCAAGGGCTCAGACCTTTGAGCTGGATTTCTGGGTTTGAAACCAGCCCTACTATCAACTGTTGATGTTAGTCCAAGTTACTGAAGCAGTTTTCCTCGGAAGAATGAGGATTCATAGAGCTCTAGAGATCTGGTTGCAGATTAAGTGAGATACTGCACGTGAACCACTCAGCATGTGCCCACCCAGAGCAGCAGGTAGTCTGTGTCGCCCTCGATGATGGTGTATGTTGGCTGAGCACCAGGGGAGGGGGACCACGTGCTCCAAGACCTCTCACCAAGAGTCTGCACTTGAACCCAGGTCTCCCAGTGGCCACTCCAGGGCTTTGTTCCAGCACAGATGAACTTTGGATGCCCAGTGGAGAGCTGCTCTTCTCCTGCTGTTCACCAGCCTGTCATAAACACACCAGGAAACAAGCCCAAGGTCAGGTCCTGAGACCCGAACACCCTGACGGCTGCACAACTCTTTTCCAGGGCACCCTGGCTGGTAGGAGGGGGACAGAGGAGAAAGCATCCAACACGCAGCGTCGCCATGGCAGGCGACTTTTCCTAATTATTTCCCAGTTCCCGGATTCATTAGCGACCCTGGTATTAATTCAGATTGTTGCATTTATCCCCATCTGTCCCAGATTCGTCATTGAGACGCTGACGATGCTAATGTTGGGGGGGAGGTTAGCTATGAAGGATCACTGGTTAAAGTTGTTGCTTGGAAGGAAGGGGGAAGGGCCCCAGCAATTTTTGGTTTAGAACGAGGAAGGAGAGCCCCCTGTGAAACCCAGACACACCACCCTGTAAGCCGCCAAACCCCCAAACCAGGCAGCCTACCAGCCCATAGGCAGATAGATAACCTTCCACCCTGGCCTCAGCATCAGAGAAATTCCTTTTAAATGACTCCGCAGACTTCCCCACCCACTGAGCTCCCCTCTTTGGCTAACAGATGGGCTCGGCTAACCATTCCCAGCTTTCCGATAAAGCAGTGTCAGGCAGTGAGGCCCCCTCGGAAAGGCATGCTTGGATAATAAATTCCAAGGCACCCCCGCCATCTGCAGGCTGCCAATCACAGGGGCGCAGGGCACACCAGGGCTCCCAGCCTGCTGCTGCAAAGGAGCTGAGGTGGGACCTCGGCGGGTGGGGAGGCAGCCCACCCCTGCCCACACTCGCCTGCCCCTGCTGCCCTGTCCTGCTCAGCCTGTGCCCTGTCCCAGCCGAAGCGGGCCAGGGCCATTACTGCTGAGCCCTCTCCATCTAATCATGCAAGACCCAGCATGCAGGCAGACTTTGATTCAATGCCGTGAGCATGAGCCTCGAAGGCAGACCTTTGGATCTGCTGCCACGTATTGGCTCAGCAACATTCCACTGCTTAATCTCAGGCCAGCGGCTTCCGCACCGGTGCCTTGATTTCCCTATCTATACAATGGGAGTTAAAGAGTGCCCCTCTTTCACAGATTCCACTGAAGGATATAAACGAAATGCATGGCACAGTTTCTGGTCCAGGAATATAAGTGGCAGCTGCCACTGTCACCCTCACCATCATTACTATTTTTAGTGTTGTCATAATTTAGAAAGCCACTTAGCCTGAGAACTAGACTTTATGATTTCTGCTTCATAGGATTCTTGTGTTGGAGATGGGATAGTAGGTATACAAATGCCTTAACCTAGTACATAGTTGCCATTCATGAAATGTTATCTGCCTCTGTTAAATCTCCAATTCATTCATTCATTCATTCATTCATTCATTCATTTATATGAGAGACATTCACTAAATACAATGCCAGCCTCTGTTAGGTGTGTAGAAACAGAGAACAAAACACATGGTTTCTACCTTCAAGTCACTCAGAGTCTAGGGGGGCCAATGGAGCAGTCCCTGCAAAGGTACAGGTTGTGAAGGTCCCAGAGGTTTGCCATCTGTTTGGTAAGAGACCAGGTTTCCCAGATGAGTCCTCCCCATACTAATAGAGGCGATGTGTACCATATTGCTTGAGCTCTTTCTGATTGCTGAGGGTTCCTGAGGCCAGGGGTGCAAAATGTGCAGTATGAGTGCTGTTGAATCCCATTCTGGGCCAAGGCAGACACGGCTAATTGAGCACCATTCGCTTTTGCATTGAGCCCTAGGCAGGTCTCGGACTTAAAGAGTCCTTACTCCTGGTAGTCACAGACAGTTGATTGAAACTGACACTCAAGTTATAAACAGACATCATCCCAGCCTTAGATTAGGGATCAGCTGTGTCCAACTATGTGAGCTATGTCTGGCCCTCCACTTCTTTTTGTTAATAAAGTTTTGTTAGAACACAGCCATGCTCATTCATGTACTTATTATCTGTGACTATTTTTGAACTACAAGGGTGGAGTTGAGCAGTTGTGGCTGAGACCAAATGGCTTGCAAAGCCCAAGGAATTTACTCTGGCCCTTTGCAGTAAAAGCTCTTGCTGCAGGGCATTTACTCTAAGGTCCCACAGGGAAATGAGCAGGGTCACTGCTGAGATCGTTCACGTCACCATGTCCCGTCCACTCTCATACTGACGTCTCCTTGCTATGAATAGCCCGTGATTCTCTGCGTATATGTGTCACCCTGGCCTTGAAAGCCTGCACAACCGAATAGAGGACAGGCTGGAGGTGCCAGTGAGTTAATACCCTTGAACGGAGGCAGGATTGAGGTGGGTGAATACCTGAGCCCTGAGGCCACCACTGAACATGGCCGAATTTCACGCCAAACCATCAGAGAAGAGGTTTCTGTCCTATACTCTGGCTTCCCAGTGGCTGTGTCTGTGCGAGGTTTTATTAGCTAAACTCTAAGCCTTGTCTCCAAAAGCAGATTCCCCTCCTGAAATGCCCTACTTCCCTGTCCAGAGCAGACATCATTAATCAATCACAGCCTAATTTCCTCTTAGCGACTTTTCCAGTAAAGGCAGTCGCTATGGACGGATGGGAACCGGCACATCAGATTAAACACACTGTATGGGGTGGGGGGGGTCACCCATGACATAAAGCAAAGTGGATGGAAGCACAGCGCTAAGTACAACATGAAATAGTTCTTTAAAAGAGAACCCAAGTGTGCCAGTGCAAACGAGAAATGTAGGAAAGGGACCCCTCACAGGGGCATGTGCGTGTGTGTGTGTGTGTGTGTGTGGGGTGGGACTGCAATTTTCTTTTTCTCTTTTGTGTTGCCTCTGCACTGAGCATCTGTTCATTTGATTCATCAGCAGTAGGTGCTCAGTAGGTTCATTGAGCACCTATTACGTGCCAGTCCTGTGTTAGGGGTGCAAGGACAATCAAGGCTAATGTCTTGTGTAATGTGTAATTGTCTAATTGGAAAGGTAGTTACAGTGCAACTCGATAAGGTAAGGATGGGAGCCCGCTCAGATGAGATCTCAGCTCACCTGCGCTTCTCTTCCCTGATGCCCGTCACAGTCAGGACGCTGTGGTGACTTGAGAGATTATGTGCTGAATCTCCCTTCCAGAGATCTCCCTTTCTCTCTCCCCCTCTCTCTCTTCCTCTTAGACTACCAACTCTGTGAGAGCAGATACATTCTGGCTACATCCCCAGGGCCTAGAACAGTGCCTGGCATAGGGCATGTGTTCGATCAGGAGTTCAGAAGACGGTAAATCCATTTATTAAAAAGTGGGAAGTGGGCCTGGGGTATAGACGGCGACATAAGATGAAGGTGGGGGCTGACTTGTAAACTACACAAGAGTTTTCACTTTGTCCTGAAGGCAGTAAGCCACCTGCTGAAGGTTACAATGTAATCAAACAAAAGAGAAGTAAAATAGTTTAGTCTTTGCAGAGGAACACAAGAATGAACTACCCATGCTGGTATCTAGTTATTCGCTAACCTGAACGGGGTTTAATTTTCAGTTCATACACAGGCTGCAGTCTCCAGGATTTTGTTAAAAGCATGGGAACTGGCAACACAGACCTGAAATCCTGACGAATGGGTTTGTGTTCCTGGAGAGTCAGTATGTAATGTGTGATTTGTCCTTAAGCTGTGGGGTCACCTTGATTAGTCTTCTTAAAGGGTTTCCTACCCACTGAGGCAGAGAAGAGTTTCCAAGGCAGGCAGTGGAGAGGGAAACAAAAGGTACCACTGTCTGCCTGTAAGGCCCAGGTTACTGAACCCCTTGGAGCCTTAATTTCCTCCTCTGTAAAGTAGGGTCAGTGATGATGATTCCACCAGAGCGGTTGTGAGGAGGAAGTTGCCTGACACATACTGAGCATTCGTTATCAAAGGTGACTCTGATGGTGGTGATGATGATAATGAAAAGATATTGGACGTGGCAGAGGTCTGGTTTTGCAAGGATGGAGGGAAACTGAGGCCCAGAATGGGAAGTGCCTGGCTCAAGGTTACACCCTAGCAGAGCTGGAACCCCAGGGAAGTTCTCAAGAGCCAGTTCATGGGCTCTCTCCTCAGGGGCTGCAGTTCCCAAACTGTGAGCCAAGGCACCCTGGGTGCCACAGCAGATTCACAGGAACGTTGTGAGATATTTGTAATTGTCAGGGTAATCCTAGCAATACTTGGCATCTCTCGAACATCACAATGCACTGGTAGCTTGAGGTCATTCCCAGTCCCAGCATGAGAGCAAAAAGAAAATCACATACCTTTGGCTGATGTCATATCTTGGTGACCTGGGTTTTTGGTGGTTTCTGTGATAAAATGCAAAGTCTGCGCCAAAATCAGCGTGGAACAGGAAGTGAGGGTGGCAGAGTCCAATCCAGTCCTGAGATTTCAGAAGCTTTGCAGAGCTCAGTAGGCATAAACTATCGAAATAGATAGTAACTGTGTTTGTTTAAGACTGAAATAAAAATATTATTCTTCTATCAACTTACATGATTTGTTCAAATTTCTGCTAAGTGGTTAGGACCTCCTTGCTCTTTAAGTTTGCACCTAAATACCTAATACACAGAGTGATAAGGGATTTCTTTTGGTGAAACAATTCTGGAATGCTAAAGCTGCTGTGCACCCAGGAAGTTTAAGAACCTCTGATCCCTGAGAGAAGGCTCCAAGCTTGCAGGGGAGGAGGCAGGCGGCTCTGAGCCTCCATCCAGGATGGAGGTGTGAGGGAGGGAGGGAGGTTAATGCCTTGCCAGCAAGACAAAGCAGGAACAGGAAACCCGATCTCTCAGCTGCCGCCAAATCACTGTTTATTTAGAACCAGTGGTGTGAGTACATTGGAAACCGTGTCCTCCCAGTTCCCTGACAAGACGAGCCATTCACTCATTCCATGAACGCATACTCAGTGTTTACTCTGTGTCAGACAGTGTGCTGGTACAGTGATAAATGAGCCATAGTCTCTGTCTTCAAAGGTAGGAGAGGGAAGAAAGAAGTGAGTATGAAGGGCTGCAGGAAAGATGGCACTATTATTATTTTTTATAAGTAAAGCTCTGTGAAATGCAGACTCAGAAAGGTTAAGTCTGTGACTCAGAGTCACACAGCATGAAGTTAGATCATAACTCATTGCCAAGATGATGTCCTGTACTGCTGTGTGTGGGTATTCTAGTCTGAGAGCTCAGACATCAGCATGGAAAATAATATCTGGAGGCAGGATTTGATACCACTTGAGAAGGGCGTGGACAGTATGATACTGACACAAGAATAGAAGTATCGATCAATGGAATAGGATTGAGAGTCCAGAAGTAAACATCTGTGATTAATTTCTTTCTTATAAAGATGCCAAGAAAATTAAATGGAGAAAATAGTCTTTCCAACAAACGGTGCTGGGGAAGTGGATATCTACATGCAAAAGAATTAAACTTAACTCAAGATGGATCATAGACCTAAATGTGAGACTCAAAATTATAAAACACTTAGAAGAAAATGTAGGAGTAAGTCCTCATGACCCTGGATTAGGTAATGATTTCTTAGATATGATACCAAAAGCAGAAGATACAAAATAAAAAATAGACAAATTGGACTTCATCAAAATTAGAAATTTTCTGCTGCAAATGATATTATCAAGAAAGTGAGAAGATGAGGATGGATGTTAACTAAACTTACTGCAGTGATTGTTTCACGATGTATACAAATATTGAGTCACTATGTTGTGCACCTGAAACTAATATAATGTTATATGTCAATTAAGTCTCAATTAAAAGAAAGAAATGCAACAGAAGAAAATGAATTGAAAGGATAATCCACAGAGGGAAGAGATTAGTTGCAAATCATATGTCTAATAAGGAATTTGTATCTAGAATATGCAAAAATGTGCAAGGATTATGCAAGGACAACCCAATTGAAAAAATGAGCAAAGGATTTGAATAGGCATTTCCCCAAAGAACATACATAAATGGCCAGTAAGAACATGGAAAGACACTCAGCATCATTAGTCAGTAGGAAAATACAAATCAAAACCATTTAAACGGCTGTAATAAAAAAGACAGACAATAGCAAGTAGTGATGAAGATGTGGAGAAATTGGAACCTCATACACTACTGGTGGGAATATAAAATGACACAACCCTTTGCAAAGCAGTCTGATAGTTCTTCAGTACGTCAGCCGTAACCTTACCACATCACCCAGCAATTCCACTTCTGGGTATCCACCCAACAAAAATGACAACACACACCCCTCACAAAACGTGGACATGAATGTTCATAGCAGCCACAATGTGGAAACAACTCGCATGTCCATCAACTGATGAATGGATAAACAAAATGCGATGTCTCCATACAGTGGAGTATTGTTCAGTGGTGGAAAGGAAAGGGTTAACGCTAATGCGTGAAATGGCATTTCATATTGAATGTCCTTAACGATCATCAAGTTAACAGAATTACCACCATTTTGACAGTGGGGAAACTGAGGCACAAAGAGACTAAAAGACTTCCCTGGGGGCCCAAAGGTAGTGACTTCCAGGAGTGAGCGCTGACAAAGTGAAGTTGGCTGGGTGCTGAGTTCTTGGAGGGTCCCAAACTCACAGACCATTCATTCGTTACCCATTTTCTCAGTTAATTTAATACTATTTATTGGGGTCTGTTGGAGATGCTGTTGCTGGCCTGCCTGTACCTCCTTGGCTTGACCTTTCCAGAGCCTTCCAGCCCAACTTCCCACTGTCAACATGTGTGTCTCTTTGCCCAAGGGTTTCTCTGGGCACTGAAGCTTTCTCTGCCCTTGGACATGGTGACATGGAATTAACAAGCCCTTGTCTCCCGCCTGCCTCCACCCTACAGTGTGGGAGTTGATGAACAAAACCTTAGCTCTCTTCTTCACTCAGTTCCATTCTGTCTCCCAGAGGTCCCCAGCAGGGTTGGGCTCCAGTGGCCCATGGTAGTAACCCCACCGTGATGTCTTCTCCATCCTGTTCTGTTTCCCCGCTCCCGTACATGTGCCTCCTGCAATCATCCACGTGTGCTGAAGACTTTTGTCTCAGGGCCTGTTTCTGGAGGAGCTCAAACTCAGACAGGCACCTCCTCCGTGCCAAGCACTAGGCACCAACATAGGTTGGTGAGCAAATTGGTGAGGTTTGGTCCTCTTGGGGTGCCCAGGCTCAGGGGCCAACAGGCAATTAAGACACACAATGCTTTGTAGATGTGCCAGTTTCTGATGTCCTATTGCCTTGGAACCAGCATCTTCTTCCTTCCCTCTTCAGCCCAGAACCTGGCATCCCACTGAACTCCAAGATCCCCAATGGCAGCCTTACTCCACCTTTTGACAAATAGACCAGGACAAAGGCAGTGGCTACCGTGTCTGACAGGTGGTGCTGGAGGAACCAGGGCAACACCCAGAATCCAACTTGGGGGTGGGAAGTAGAGACAAGAGGTTCTCTGCCTGCATTCTGCACACTCCTTCTGCTCCCAGGCCCCAGCTCAGCCTAAAGCAATTAAGTCATTTGCTGCCAGGACCTGGAGGTGGCAGTAACATATAATCACAACATGAACAGTTTTATATGGTAATTATGAATTCTGCCTATTTTTTTTTTTATCAGCGCAACCCAGACCGAAGATTATTTTCTGCTTGATATAATTCTAATTTTGATCCATCCTCCCTTCACCTCCACCCAACATCAGAAGGATTAAGATGGGGCTGCGGGTGATAATTTGGGATATGACAGAATGGAGGCCTCTGTTTTCAGGTCTTGTACTGCATGGATTCGACCGTCGCAGGTTTGCTGCAGACGCTCCACCCTGTGTTAGGTTAAATATCCAAGTGGTAACGACTTGCCATTCCATGGTTGGCCCCAGCTCACGCTGCAGTCACGCCTTGTCTGGGTTTTAGCAATACTTTCTCCCCTGGTCTCCTGGACTCCAGTATCTTTCCTTTGGCTGAGACCAAATTGTTCTTTTCAAAGACATATGAATCTTTCTGCCTAACTGCTTCTCACCGGGTGTTAACTATCTTGCTAAATGGCACCACTGTCATCCCAAGGCCAAAGCTAAAATCCCAGGAGTCTGTGTGTATTCTAAACAAAGTCTTACCCCATCTCCTTCCCCAGTATTCCCTCCTGCAAAGATCCGTGGGTCTCCATCTGCTCCGCTGTAACCCGGTTCCAAGGCCGCTTCTCTCACCTGGGTAGCCAAAGATGCTTCCTCACTGGCCACCCAGCTTCCTTTCTTGTCCTCCCTCTTCTCTCCCTCCTCCTCCCCCTTCCCCTCCCCACCCCCACCGGCACTCATAATCCACTCTTCATCCAGCAGCCAGAGTGAACTTTTAAGACATAAATCAAATCATGCAACGCCCTTCCATCGCACTTAGGGGGAAAAAAAAAAAAACATCCAAATTCCTTGCTATGACCCTGCACGCCTGGCCTCTGCCTCAACCTCCACCTCTCATCCTACACCAGTCTCACCTGCACATGCTGTGCTCCAGGCGTGCTGGCCTCCCTTCTATTTCTCAGGCGGGATAAGCCCATTTCAGCCTTAGGGTCTTTGCTGCACCCCCCTACCCCCCGTCACCCCCCTCCAGCACTGTTCCTGCATCTTGGCAGAGGAAGTTTCTATTTCTCGTTTCTACCTTAACCCAAACACCAGTCCCCAGTGAGCCCTTCCCTGACCACTCTCGCCCAAGCGAAGTCTTTCTTTGCTCATCCCGTTCCCTCATTCTGTTTTATTTTCTTCCTAGTCCTTGTCTAAAGATATCGTACACATGTGTGCATTTACTTAGCTACTATCCACGTCCTCCTGCGGGAATGCACGCCCCATGAGGGCAGAGATTTCATCTGATTTGCTCAGTACTCCATCTCCAGGGCCTCTAGACGACTTGGCACATAGCGGGTGTGCGATAAGCAATTGTCACGTGAGAGAATGGACAGCATCCTTCATGGTTCCCTGGAAAGCCTTTCTTGAGAGTCTGCCAGCCCTTTACTTTCCTGCGACTGCAGTGGTATATTTCTAGGGTAATCAGCAATTGAAAAGTTCCCCGTCACAGTAACCGGAGCTTAACATACAAATAAACTGAACAGCATTAAGGACGTTTTGCGGCCACTGGGGTGGATCAAGTGAGCTAATCACCCAACTCCCAGCAATTAAGTCAATTAACCATTTAGACATCTGCTGAGCCGTTTCCCAGCTTGAGTTTCCTGGGGGCATCTGTGAAATTTGTGCAACTTATTTATGGCGGAAGCTTCTGGTCGTGGTTCCTAACTGGGATGACTGGGGAAGCGAAGGAGGTGGTGGTTCAAAAAGACAAAAAGTCAGGGTTGCAGCGAACGTGCAGTAAGCTGTGTGCTTCCCTCTGCAGGCACTTTTCACTCCCTCCTTTCCTTTCTGCAGAAGGGATGGGAGATGCCGCTTTTTCTTGCCTTGGCTGACTCACTTAGCAGGTTCAGTGCTGTCTTCACACCTGAAGGTGCGTCACTGAAGGAAATGAGAAAGAGGAGAGAAGTGAGTGGAGGGCAGTTCCTCGGGACACAGTCTCAGTCCTTGGTTCAAACTGTGACTCCCATTCAGTAGCTGAGCCTCAGTGTCCTCATCTGGGAAGTGGGGGCTTACAGAGCCCACCTCACCAGCTTGCTAGGATGAAAGAAGATGAACAGTGTGAAGTCTTTAAAGAGGTGCTGGACACAGGGGAAGGGCTACATCAATGGTGGTGACGATTATTACTATCGAAAGGCAAACCAAGGTGAAGAGAGAGAGTGGATGAGGGAGTCAGACACACCTTGCTGGAATCCCAGCTCTTCCTGGAGTTACGTTGCTTTATGCGACTAACTTCCCCTTCTGAGCCTCAGTGTGCTCATCTGAGAAATGGGGCTGATACATCTGACCCTTGAAAGGTGCCGGCCTGTGGTCCTCCTCACTCTACTGGGCTCTTCCTCCAATTTGCAGAGGAAGGAATGGAAAGGACCTGCCCCAAGTTGTGGAGCAGGTGCAGAGATGAAGCCAGGTCTCTGATTCTGCTCTCAGAGCCACTTTCCTGTTGCCTTGCTTAGGCACTTTACAGTTGTGTAAAACAAAGCCGTCCTTTCAAGGAGAGAGATGGTCCTGGAGATAATTAGCATGTATTGATCTGATGTTTTCTTTTTTCCCAACCGCTGCACAAAGCCTTTCACCCATACTATGTAATTTAAAGCTTACAAAAAAAAAATTCTCTGAGGTGTATTTTATGGAAAAGTCAAGGACTCAGAAAGGGCAGGTAACTTGCCCCCAATAACACAGCCAGGAAGTGGTATGAGATTTGAACCAGGTTCTGCCTGAGCCCAATGCTCTTACCCACTGTGCCCTCCTGTGTGTGGCATGCGTGCTGAAATTTTCTCCGCGCTGTCCTCCAGTTCACAAGGAAACGAGAACATCCCAATTTCGAGATTAATCAATGGCTTTTGGAGAGGGGCCCTTACGCCCCTCCCCCCGCTCCCAGCCTCAGCTGTCACCCTCCTCCTCTCCTTCTCGTACTCCCACCCCACAGGCTCCCAGAAGGCAGCGGGTCCTTGGCTGAGGATGGAGAACAGCCAGATGGATCAGGCTCCTGAGACGGAGACCGAATCTCCACATCAGAGACAGTCCCCACCCACTATGTCCAGGGAGCCGTGCTGGACCTGCCAACATCCTGGGCCTTCAGGCTCCGCTCAGCGACATCCCTGCATGGGATTTTGGAAAGCGCTGAAAGCAGACATCCCTGCACCTAAGACTTAGCTCTGATCTTCTGTGGCCAGAGCGGCAGGGTGGCCCAAGACTTTTTCTTCCTGGCAATAGTCAACACCAGTCAGTGCCAGAAAGAGGAAGGAACAAATCCCCAGTTGAGAGCACTCCTCAGGTTCCAGCAAGGGCTGAGGTACCGGTTGCTGGCTGCTTGCTCTCTCTGACAGTAGGATAAGATGGAGAGGTATTTTTCCCTACCTCCTCCTTCTGGATAGAGCTTTACCGTTTGCAAAACATATTATTATTGGGATGCAATACAATTTATTCAGTATGGTTATAAAAGCAACTACATATGTGCATTTTTCAGTATGTGTACACATCTCTATCTACTGCTTGATTACTTATCCTTATGCAGATTCTCATAGTCTCTGGCTTATAAGTAAATAGGCAGGAAAACAAATAGTCATGTGCTAATAGACAGAAGGGCAAGATGCTAGGGCAGTGATGATTAAACTTTGGTGTGTGCAATAATTAACTGGGAACTTTATTAAAAGTGTAAGTTGCTAGTGCCAACAACAGAGCTTTCAAGGCAGGAGGTTTAGGTCAAGGCTTGGGACTCTAGATGTTAAAAATGCTATTGAACTCTACACTTTATCCTGTTTTTTTTTTTATGCTATGTAAATTTCACCTCAATTTTAAAAAATCGCCCTGATGAGTCTCATGCTGCCGACTAGAACATTAGGCAAGGCTTCTCATGATAGATGCTATCTGAACCTTCATGGAGATTTCCAGGTGGGCAAGGCAGGGAAAGGCATTCCAGGCAGAAGGCACAGGACGGGGAAAGTTTGGAGCAAGAGGCTGTGTGGGAATGTGGAAAACTGTGAGGCTTGATGGGGGTTGAGGGGGATGTGTAGGGGCCAGGACACAGGAGGCCTCACCGGCCAGGCTGAGATGTTGAGTGTTACCTTCATGGCCCTGGAAGTCCTTGAAGTGTGTTTGATGAGGTCGTGCTTAGAAACAATCACAGGCTGACCTGTAGGGCCACGATCATAGGGCCACCTGGGCAGACATATAAGGTATAGAAGCTAATTCTAGCGAAACAAAAAGTCATAAGTTAAATCATGCAGAAAGCCATAGAGTAAAAAGAGACCACTTCTCTAAACCACCCTGTTTGAGTCCTTTGAAATATATAAAATTAAGTTCATTACATACATTAGATCATGATACATGTGCTGTCTAGAAAGTTTCTCTCTTTTAACAATTTGCCCAAACATGCTCCTATAATACTGCGACTGTAAACTGCCTCCTTCTTTTTAATGGCTGCATAGTATTCTGTTATATGGATGTATTAGGTTGAAATTGTAGATATGCCACCATTTTTTATTTACAAAAATAGCCATTTTGGGTTACTGAGCCATTCCCTTCTTGATGGGTAATTGGGTTTTTCCCCCCTAATTCTCTTCCACACTATGCTTAACAATGTTGCAGTGGTCCTCACTGAAAATCTGCCTCTAAGCCCCTGTGCAAGTATTGCTGTAAAGTAGATTTCTGAAAATGCAACATAATTAAAATTTTGGTGAGTGCTGCTAAGTGTTCTCTAAGAAAAAAAAAAAAAAAAGACCCATTTACACTCCCAGTGAGAGGAAACTGATAGAGGGACATTGTATCAAAACTGTCTCTCTCAACACTGACACAAAGCTACTACACAAAGTCTCCATGCATAATACACACACACAAATCGGACTCGGGCAGAATCTGGTTCAAATGGCCACAAAACCTCGAGGCAACACACAAAAGTATTTATTCTAGTGCTGTATAAAGATGATACCCACAGTGTTCAAAAGTGCCTATTTTGCAACATCCTCACAAGCACTGTGTTTTCATTAAAGAAAAATGTGCTGATTGGACCATTTAAAGCTGTCTCTGTTCTTGTAAATTGTATTTCCTTCATTGTGAGCGAAGTTTAGCTTGTTTAGCTTGATGTGCTTCTTTGGTCATTGCTGTGCCCTCTCTGATTAGTTTCACATTTAGATGCTTGTTTTTATTTCCTATTTACTTTTGTTCTATGTTTTCTTAATAACATCCAAGAACTCTTTAGATAATGTGTCTGTTAACCCTTTGCCAGGTGTATACGAAGCAAATAATTTTCCCAGTGTATTTTGGTTATATTTTTTAAACTGTAAATGTTTTCATTTTTGTGGAGTTTAATCAATCTGTGTTTTATTTTAGAACTCATTATTTTATTTTTATACTTAGAAACATTTTCCCTGCTTGAGGTCACAAATTGCTAACCCACATTTTCATCTGGGGTCACAGAGTTTTATGTTTTATGGTAAACTCCAATCCATCAGGAATTGATTTTGCTGAATGGCCACGAAGCAACAGAAAATTTAACTCTAATTTTGTCCTTTAATGGTTAACCAGTTGTCCCAGTGCTATTTGTGGAATAATCTTTTGCCAGCTGAGCTGAAATGCTACCTGGAGTACATGCAGATTTTTACAAATCCTCAGGTCTGTTCCTAGACTGACTTATTTTTGAAATTAATAAACAGAAATGCCTCTGACCTTTCCCTAGATTACATTTTGGTCTCAGCTCTGCTTCTGAGGAAGGCCTTTCCCATGTTTTCATTCATTCATCCCTCTGGGCATCCACTCATTCATTTATTCATTCACTTTTACTCTCTCATGTGAGTTGTATACAGGTGTGTGGGTCCTAGGATTAATGACCCGAAATCAGCTCATGTGTATTTTCCGTAGCAGGCCCTGGGCTATGCCTGTCACCTGCTCCATTTATTGACTTCTCCCAGCAACCCTATGAAGTAGGCACTATTTTCAGCCCCACATTACAGATGAGTAAACTGAGGCTCCAAGAAGCTAATTAACTTGCCCAAAGTCCCCTAGGTATCAAGTTCCAGGGAAGACTTTCAGACCCAGATCAGCCCAATGCTGATTTTAAGCTCTTAAAGGTCCTAAGACCTTAAAGCTTAAGGTCTTAAGCTCTTTGCTGCTTTCCTCGTCTAACCGCTCGCATCGATCGTGCCTCTACTCTGTGCGGGAAATTGTGAATTGTGAATAGGCGGTGCGAATCCCCAGGTGGCTCAGGCTTTGTCCCTGCCCAGAGGAGATAGCAGTCTCATGGGGGAGGCAGGTCACTGAACAGACTATTATAACCCAGTATGACCAAGTGCAGAATACGATGGTGAAGTACAAGCCCCAGCGAGGGTTTCCCTGGCAAAGCAAAGGCTTCCAGCCTTTGGAAAGGTAACTTTGCTATCCACCTGGGAAATGAAAAAGCCCACTTACAGGTAAGACCTGAAGGTCCAGGGCCAGGGTTTTCTAGCTCTGTCTCCCATCCGTTTGCACTCTGGATGTAGCCACCATGCCAGGGCTGGAGGACTCTGGGCAGCCTGCATGCAAGAGAGTACAGGCAATGAAAAAAGAAGCAAAAAAAAAAAAAAAAAAAAAAAAAAATCAACACCCTTCAAATCGGCCTTCTGGGCCCATAGCTTCTGAAAACCTCACCATCTGTCCACATAAGCATGTTCCAAAGTTTTAAGTACCTCTTTTCAAGAAGTCCGTTAAAGTTAACCTGGCCTCATAATATATGGGGGAATTCTGCTATAAATAGAGGTAAATAGAGATTGTAAAGATAAATAACAATACCAGCATGTGAGGACTGATAATGTGCTCTATTTATGGCCCAACTCTCCAAAGGGATGTCCGGCGATCCTGCGTCTTTAATGACTTACTTTTGCCGCGGCAGCCTGTGCTCCCGGTTAGGGTGCTAAAGATTCAGTGACACAAAAAGCTTACAGATAATTAAATATTGATTTTTGTTTTCTAATCCCATATAAAGATTGTCCTGGGTCTCCCAATGGTGGTTTTATCCCAGCAGGACCTAGGGAGAGGGGAGAGTGTCTGTTAACCCTCTCTGCACCCCTGCAGTGTAACGCTGGGGCGTCCCTTAGATGAGGGGGATTGTCCAGGGTCCGTGACCTCTGCAGTTACGGAGGACCCAGCGCTCAGAAGGGCCCCGCACTTGGTTTTATGCTTGACTGGCACCCTCTTGAAAGTCTTAATAATTTTTTCCCAGCAATCCCACGTTTTCATTTTGTACCAGCCCCGCAGTTTTGCAGCTTGTCCTCAGGGGCTGGTCCGACTGAGAAATCAGGGCAGTGGCTCTGGACGCTCAGACACCTGGCTGCCACCCATCTTTCCCTCTTCTCTCTTGCTCCGAAGTTTGCCAGCCGTGCCAGAATCTTCAAATCTGGGAAGAGGGCCAGAGAGAATTTGTGATGAGAACAGTTCTCCCACCCTCTGCTCCCTTCTCTCTCTCTTTCTTTAAAAAAAAAAAAAAAAAAGAAAGAAAGAAAGAAAAGAAAAAAAAAAAACCCTACCTCATTGTCATTTTGCGTCTGGAGTGTAGCAAGGGACATCTGGCCATGTGGCAGCGTTGCTGGCTGGCTGGGAGGGGTTGGCATCCACCGCCAGGCCAGGCCTTGGGCTCCGACAGCAGACAGTGTCTAAGGCGATAGAGTCAGATTCAGAGAGCTGGGTCCTGAGCCAGATCCTGCCGTGTGTGGCTTTCGGCAAGGGACTAAAACCATTCTATGTCTCGGTTTTCTCATCTGCAAAACGGAGACGTTAAGTCCAGCCCCACTGCCTGCCTCCTCTCTCCCAGCAAGACTGCTGGGGAGAACCTAAGTTTAAAAAACAAATGAGGGTCTGCAAAACCCTAAGAAAAATAGCTGAGGCTTACTTCTTGCTTCTGTGTATCAGGCACTTTACTAAGTCCTTTATAAATGCTAACTGCTGTATGGAGTGTGTGCAGACTTTGAGTATTCTATTTCATTTAAACCTCACAATAACCTCATGAGGGAGGTACTGTTATAAACATCTCCATTTTACAGATGGGGAAACCAGGCACAGGGAGGCCAAGCAATGTGGCCGAGGTTGCCCAGCCAGTGCCTAGCAGAGCAGGAATCTGACCTGTGCGCTCTGACTGCAGCGTCCCTGCTCCTAACCGCTGCACGGGACCGTGTCTAGTTCTTTCGATGCCTCCTCCCGGAGGAAGTGCAGGTCAGAGTCCTGCAGGCCAAAATGGGCCCGTAGGGCATTTTTGATTATATTTCTATGCAGTGTCAACCTGCATCACGTTTGAAATTTGAATCTGTTACAGGTATTGGAAAAGCATCTCAAGATTTCTGTTAGAAACGTAGGTTTCCAGCATCTGGTTGATGCTCAGGCAAAGATGGGCTCCTGTGTCGACGTCTGGCACAGCCCCTGCCACTCCCTGTTTCTCCCTGACGCTGACACTCGGAGTCCATTTCCCCATCATTTTACTGCACCCGCCCACTGCCTTCTGTACATCACTTGCCTAGCTCCTGGGGACTCTCAGGTTTTGGCTCCTTCCCTGGGGTGGCAAAGATCTGCTTATAGGGGCAGAAGTCTTCCTTTTTGTGGCTTTATAGTCGGGGTCTCTTCTGCGGCTAGCACCATACATAGAAGGAACAATTAATTTTATGGATAGAAGGGGTGGAACAAGGGAATCTAGAGATGAGTCAAACTCCTGAAATGAGCCTACAATCTGAAGCTCTTTTAAGCTTTGAGTTTCCATAGTCTTCACTTTCAGTCATTCCAAGAAGTAATGATGGAAAAATATCAAATTTGAAGACAAATGTGTAATTATGAAATTCTTAATTTTTATGATCTAAGTACTTTATAATTCTAAGACCCCCAAATCCAAAACCCTTATTACAAAGAGTCTCTGATCCTAGACTCTCATGATTCAATTTTACTCAGTTTCTAGAAAATGTGACACAGTACTCCCCTCTTATCTGTGGTTTCACTTTCTCCAGTTTGAGTTACCTGTGGTCAGCCACAGTCTGAAAGCATTAAATGGGGAGTTGCAGAAATAAACAATTCATAAGTTTTAAAATATATGTTGCTCTGAGTGGTGTGATGGAATCTTACGCCCTCCTGCTCCATCCCTGGACGTGAATCATCTCTCTGTCCAGCGTGTCTGTGCTATACATGCCCTGCCTTTTGGTGCAGGAAAACCACAGCATACGGAGGGGCTGGTGCTGTCTGCAGTGTAACGCGTCTGCTGGCTGTCTTGGAACACATCCCCCACCGATAAGGGGGGACGCCTGTGCTGAGAAGGCAGCGTGGTAGAATGCTGTGGCTCCCCGGTGCTAAGACCTCATGATTCCGTGATTCGGTAATTACCAGTTCTGCAAAGTCAGAGAGAAGCGAATCAACAGGTAGCTGAACAATAGTTGACAAATGAGGCAGTCTGGCTGTAGTCCTGTTACAAGGCGGGGTTGGGGTTTTCCCTTGACCATTGAATCTGATGTGGCTGTGCCTTCATTTTCCTAATGAGATCAATGCCACCAAAAAGGAGATGTGGCAGTTTGTGTCTCACTTTGAACAAAGCCAACATGTTAATCTCCTGAGCTAAGAAGCAAACTTCAGGGACTGTGTATTTGTTTGGCGCGTTCGGTCGACCCACCGAAGCCTCACACGTATCCCCTCATCAGGCTGTATTTAATGAGCGAGAACCCGTTATGAACGTGAAGTCTGATTAGATGAAAAGTGGTTTGACCTCAGGACAAGGGATGTGGAAGAAGTGATTTTGGGCACGAGCGGATTTGAGCTGCTTCAGCTGGAAGGGGGACGCTTATTAACGTGGCGTTGGAAATGCCGTGGCATCCACATGTCAGACCAATGGGAGATAGGTTTTCAGTTCAGTCTGAAGCTGGAGGTGACTCTTCCCGATGCCCTTAGACCTGGCAGAGGTGGAGCTCAGAAGCAGCTGGCCAGGGACAGAGTGCCAGGCTGGAGAGAGAGAAAGTGATGACCAAAGTGAAAGTAAAGCCCCCCTAGGATACCAAGGGGCAGACATGGTGCACAGTACATTGGCGGGAACAGATCTTACCAGCTGCGTCATCACAGATATCTGGATACTTGGTGCCAACCTTCGACAATTACATCTGTAAACAGGGAGATTCTCTGCTAATAAAAACGGGGATTCTGACACCAGGATGCCACAGCCAGCACAGAAAACAGAACCCAAAATTGGAGGGAGATTCTCACTATCAACACTGTTGACGTTTGGGGCTGGATAATTCTTTGTCGCGGATATCGTCCTGTACATTTTGAGCAACAGCCCTGGATCCCTGGTCTCTAGCCACTGGATGCTAATAGCCTCCCACGCCCAATTTTGACAGTCAAAAATGTCCTCAGACAGTGCCATATGCAGAACTTGGGGAAAGACTCCAGATTAACCCAGATGAGAGCCCATGACTCTTACATCCAGATAAGGATTTCCACCAGTGCCCTAACTTGGACATAATTAGAAATTCATATCAGAATTCTACTGTGTGCCACTTGGAGTTTGTTGCATGTAATTATGCTGAAATTATCAGTAGAGTTCTCCTTCCAGGGAGGGGAGTCAGTCATTCTCTAAGAATTCTTTGTGGTAACTTCATTAAGTCTCAGTTAAAGAATTCCTCTAGGTATTCCAGTGGATGCAAGTATGCAAGGTGGGCTCTTCTGAACAAAAACAAATACAAATCTACCCCTATGGGAGGTTGCATTAACTGGATGGATTTCTCTTTGAAGATTCTACATGGCAAGAGAGAATGCCTGATATATAATAAGCACTCTATAAACATGAGATAAATTAACAAACAATTCTTGTGGGTCATAACTCAGAGATGGGACTTACCCTCCAGGGCCAGGTTGGAAAACAGTTTCCATTTTACCTGCCAGGTCTAAGCCATGAATAGTACTGTCCTGAAGCATGCTGTTAAGAAGGATTCTGAGGGTGTGTCCAGGCTTAGGAGAAATGTGACTGACAGAGGATGTCTGCTAAGGGTAGGGTAGAGGTCAGAGAGCCTGAAGGCCAGGAGTTCACCCCCTCAGGCAGTATCCTGATCAAACTGATGGTAGGGAAGGCCACTCGGGCTACCAAGTGGAGGCTGGATTAGAAAGGACAAGATCCAAAGTAAGAAACAGAAAGCATCACAGGTATTCTGGCAGAGAGAGTTTAGTACAGGGAGACGTTTGATCTGGGGTTGACAAACTGGAAAGGCAAAAAAGGGGACACTGAGGAAACACAGAGGCAGTGATTGCAGGAAGCAGCTCTCCATCATTCTTGGGCTCAGGGAGTGAGCAAAGAGGTTGGGGGAAAAAGTTTGAAAGAGGGACCAGAACTCTGCTGGTGTTCAGGATCCCTGGGGAGGAGCCCTGCAGAGCGTGGGCACGGACTTCTGAAAAGGCGCGACCTGGGGGGATATCCTTGTGAGGAGGTCCTGCGCTGGAACCAGTTGTCACCTCTGGGGTGAAGAACCACTGCTGTAATGATGCCGACAAAAATTGCCAGCACGTCCCCTTTCCGGCCAGCTGCCTCAAGGCTCCCCCTAGCGCCACCTATGGGCAGAGGCTAACATAGGCCCAGCGGGCAAAGCAGAAGCGCATTGTCAGCATCCCAGCCCTGCCCCAGAAGGCAGAGAATCCAAGGGCAGGTGTGGAGTGGAGGTACCGCAGTTCAGTATCTTGTGCAATTGGGGTGGCTCAGAGAGATGAGTGGACTTGGAGGTGGATGAGGGCCCCCTGCCTTCTAACGCTGGTCCCCTGTCTCTGGGCTCCCAATTACTTAGAAATTTGCAAGCTCCTGGCAGACAGCAGTGATGATTTTCATCTTAATACACAACAGCCCCCAGCATGCTCCTATGTGCACCAGTCACGTGGAATCACTGCTTCATCTCCATTTGTCAGAAATAGGTATCTGAACAGAAACTGCTTCCTGTCTTACGCACCAGGTTATTCCCACCGTTCCTGGGATCGCATTTGCCTTGGGTCCAGATCTACTCTCCAAGCTGCTCCTGAGGCACCCAGTGTGAACCGTATGGGTGGGCGTATGCAGGCATTCATGAAGGGCGATAACCCTGTCCCGGCCTCTCCCAGAGCATCACAAACACCAGCTCCCTCTGACTGTCTCCCCAAGCTGCTCAAATCCTCACATGTGCAATCGACCACGTGACTGTGCATCTTTCCTTTTTATTTGGCAAGTTGCATCTCTCCTAAAAGAAGACTTCCCTTTCTGTCGCATCTCAGGGCCTGCAGAGAGGTAAGGTCGTTCCTCTAACTCACTGGGCAAAACTCCTTGCGCACAAGCTGTGTTCTCTTCCAGAACCTGCACGCACATTATGCAGAGACGTTAAATATTTTACCCAGGGGGAAAAAATAGAGATTTCTTGTGAAGTGAATTTTCATCTCCTCTTTAGGGCTTCATCTGCAATGAAATCCTACACACTCTTTTGTGAAGGCAGAGCTAGTGAAAACCCTGAGAATAAAAGTGCGGCTTGATTTTATGCTAATATATGTAAAGAACGTGACTGTAGAGTCACAGGTAACACAATGAACTTAACTTTTTTTTACCTTTTTATTGAATTATAATGACTAGTTTCCATAGCAATTACTGCATCACCTTGTACATTACCAGGAAGATCTACTGCACTTTTTCCCAGTCATCCTTGTAAACATTTCTACTTTTTTTTTTTTTTTTATGACGTTCTAGGGGAAAACACGAGCCCTTTCGGCTCGGCAGCAATTGGAGAGCATATTTCAGGAGGTTAATAAAGCCGACCGGGGTGTTTTTATTTTCTAAGTTCGGCGGTTGGTTTTCCCTTCGGCCCCACCGGCTACTTGTCAGGCAGACAAAGAGGGCAGGAGGCGGGCAGGAGAGAGCGGAGGTGATGGGGATGAAAGAGAGGCACAGGGGTCACCAGGGAGGGCAGGAGGAACTCAAAGGAACCAGCCTCAAGATCCCGTGCATGTGTCTCTGTTGATTCTGGAAGAGTTTGAGAGCAATTGCCTTGGATACACCCCTCCTTTCACATGGGGCTTGGGAGAAAGGGGGGGGGGTCATTTCTAAGCTCACAGAAGATCAGGCACAGGTGACGCACAGAGATATCGCTTTGGTGGCCTTGAAACTGAGTGTCTGGGACCTCCAGTTGCTTCCAGAGCCTTGGGGAGGTGGGAATCCGGATGCCCTTCCATTCAAAACTCCCACTTCCACCAAAAACTTCCTTTGGGGCTTTTCCTCTCGGCTTTTCACATTGTATCTCACGTCCAGAAGGGTGTCCGCAAGCTGATGGCTGTTTGCAGACACCTCCAGGTGAGAGATGAAGGAGGTGCAGCCACTGCTGTGGGTGAGTTGGGGGTATCGTCGGGGCTAGCAGAGCTGAGCCCCGCTGGTCCCACTGCTCCCTGCTGAAGATTAGTGGTGGAGGTCACTGTCACGGGCTCTGGTAACAAGAAGACCCCGTGCCGGGCTGTGGGAACGCCATGCGGGGTGGGGGTTCTGAGCATCCCACCCATGAGTGGGGCAGGGGCCACAGTGTGAGCCCTCACTACCATAATTTCACTTGGTAAGGGGCTGACTTTGCCCCTACTTGTGCTGCAGCCCACTGTCCCTGGGAGGATCAGAGGAGAGAGTGATATCCAGGCACTGTGGAGAGGGCCTAGCGACTGGGAACTCAGACCCTGAGGTCCAGGTGCTTGGATTCCAGTCTCTGAGCCACGCCTCCCTCACCATGTGTCTGGGAGTGGGTGATTTCCCTTTCTGCCTCAGTGTCCTCATCTCTAAAATGGGGCTAATGGCAGAACCCACCCAAGAGGTGTTTGTGAGGATTAACGGGGAGATGCTGGGTAAGTGCTTACACCTAGAAGGTGCCTTCCTGTTCCTGATGGGTGCGAATACTCACCTGGACTTGTGGTGTGACCGTGAGCGAGTTCACTAATAACTCAGAGCCCTGAGTTTTCTGGCTGCAAAATACAAAATGTCTGCTGGATGGTCTCAAAGGTTCCTCCTAGCTCTGAAATACAAAGGTTTTTGGATTCTAACAGGATAGAAAGAGGGAGGGAAAGAGGAAAGGGGAGAGAGAGAGAGAGGGAGAGAGACTGACTTAAGCAGAAGGGAAAATTCCCTAAGTGACAAGAAGCTCTGAGTTCACCAAAATGCTTAACCAAGATAAGAAGGATGTAGCCGATGTTAGTAAGATTGTTATGAGATTAATAAAAGTGATTAAGGGATTAAGTCTTCTCAAAAAAGATAGTGAAGGGACCACTGATGGGAAAATCCTCTCTCACCCTCTGCTCGGCCTCTCTCCTTGATTTTAAGTCCTCAGTCATGCAGGCATCTAACAAAATGGTCTCAGCAGATGCTCAAATAGAATCCGGGCTTAAGCTCATCCTAGACATTGGAGAAGGTCCCTTGTGTCATATATATATATATATATATATATATATATATACACACATATATGTATATTTATACACACATGCCTACACACATTTATACATACATATATAGTCAAATGACTTGGTTTCGTTCCGGGAATGCCCAGAGGAGTTTAAGGAATGCCTTGAGGGCCTGAGTTTGGGGGTGGGATTACTTGGCGAGGCTGTCCTACCAAGCACAGGACTCCTGGATGGAGAAACCTGTGTCCCGGATGTAAATCAGGCATCGTAGGGAAGTCAGGGTGTGTTGGAGAGTTGGGGGGGAGGTTACTGGGGCACTGAACAATCCTGATAGTGTCAGCCTGCTTGCTGAGCCTCAGCCTCCCCAGCTGCATGCTGGAGACAAGGATGCTCCCTGTGATGGGCGGGCTGAGAGATGCAGTGAGTGGGAAGGCATTTTGCAAAGGAACTGCCGGGATTCTCCTCAAAGTGCCTTCCCGTGTGCTCCCTGGAAGATTCTAGGAGGGTCTGGGGTTCTGGAATAACAGATAGGAACCTGGACTGACTCCTCTTTTGGCAGTTGGCTCTGAGGGAGGCATGTGATCAGCCCGAGGACTCTGGGACCCGTCACTTCTCAGTTTGAAACCTCACCCTCCTTTGGAAGAATGCTCTAAGCTTGGGGGCCTACGGGCTGTGATCTGAGCTAGGATAAGCTGGCTGATGGAAAAGGGGGTACTGTGGGCTGCGGTGCTGCTTCAGGGGTGGCCAGGCCTCTTTGGGACACCTGGGAAGAGGGAAGGAACAAAGGGTCACATATGGCCTCCATCCTTTCTTTTGGCTCCAGCCTCCACATGACCTCCCTGCCTCCAGCCTCTCTCTCTCTCCTTCTCTCTCTCATCCAGTTTCATCTTGGCAACCAGAGCCGTCCCCAGCACAAGCCAGTCAGATCACTTCAGGGTCTCATGTGTGCAAACCTGCTATGGCTCCCTAAGGACAAGGTCAGAGTCTTTTGTCAGTTTTGAGAATGCTTTTTCAATGCATTTCCTGGTCCAGACCAACCTTAAATCATCAAAATAAAGACCATAACTATAAAAAAAAAGTCCATAGCTAAAGGATGTAAAGGAAGTAATCAATGTAGCAGCGTGTGACACAATTACCGTCGTGACCCTTACCGTGCATGTGATGGAGCGCAGCCTGGCACTCGGGGGAAGGAGCACACAGCAGGCAGCAGCTGGGAGTATGGCTCAAAGGGTTCACAGCTTGCAAAACTCAGTCTCTGGGGTCAGACCAGCCTGAGTTTGAATCCCAGGTCTGCTCTGTGATCTCAGCCAGGTTACTCTACCTCTCTGAGCTTTAGTTACAACTTTTCAATAATGAGAGGTAAAAACCCCCTGACTTTCCACATTGGTTATGAGAACAAAATGCTATATGTCAGATATGTAACCACAATGTGTGGTATACAGTAGGCACTCAATACTTGTTATGGCAAGAATTCATGAATCATTTGATCCTCACAACACCCAGCGAGGTGGGCATTGTCGCTGTCCCAGTGTAAAGACAAGGAGACGGAGGCTGGAGGGTGGAGGGACTTATCCTGGCCCTAGTTTTAACCCAGGGCCACCTGACTTCCTGGTCTGCTCCTTTGGAAGCTAGTCCCCTGGGGCCACAGGGAAAGCGGGGCACTTGGAACATTATCCCCAGGGGCTTTCCTGGAACTCCTGAGTTAAGACAGACAAGGCAACTTGGAAAGTGGGGAACTTTCGGGTCCCCTTCAGGCACCCCCCCACCCTGGTGTTGGCAGCTCTTGTCTGAGCAAAGCTGAGTCAGGCTGCAAAGAAGCCTCTCCTGAGAGGGCTGCTGTGTGGGAAAAACAAAGTCCCCGCCAAGCCCTCGGAGGTCTCTGGCACCGCGCTCCTCTGACATGGAGCAAATGTGCCCAGACAGGGCAGCCGGGCCAGCATCCTGCCACTTAGAGAGAGATTTAGGGGAAGCAAGTGGGAAAGCCAGACACACTGGCTGCTGAATTTACTGGTCTTTTCAGTGAGGTCGGCAGGAGGGCCCTTCGGCTCCGGGCTCTGTCTGCAGCCGAGATCCCCGAGTTGGTGGCAGCGTCCAATGTCTCCCTGTCTCCTTGTCTCCCAGCACAACGGGGCTGGGCAGAACTAGCTTGTGTCCTGGAATCTTTGGGGTGATTCATGGTTATTACGCCATGTAATTTCAAAGCGTGGCCGTCTGCCAGGGATTCTGCTTTGAAAGTTACAAGCGCAGGGGAGCCCCCATCCAAGTGTTTACTGAGTGCTCACTAGATACCAGGCTTAAGTGGCCAACTTAGCAGCCATGAAGGTGTTGGCATAATTCTGTTTCACAGACATGGGCCTGTCTCAGAGGTGGGCGGGGTTTTGTGCTGCATGCATGAGCTACTAAACCTTCCCCAGGATTTAAAGAGATTTAAAGAGCTGAGCTGAGTTGCCAAGAGTCCCCTAGTTCATAAGAAATTGAGATTTTCCTATAAATGCCTCCATTTTTTCCTCTGCAAAATGGGCATATTATTTTTACTTACCTCATGGGTTGTGGATGGTATTTGCCAAGATAAGGCGTGTATAATTGTTAGCAGGGATCCAGACGTAGAGCGAGTCCTCAGTAAATGCCAGTGGTTGCTATTATTCCTGTTTTAATCAGAACGGACTAAAGAAACAAAAACATGAGTATGAACTTTTCCAGAATCATACTGTTAAAACAATTTGTTCTTTCATCAGGCAGTAGATGTTTGTTGAGCAATCAGTTGCTCTGTGCTAGGTTCTGTCCTAAGTTGCAGGGTTGTGCAAATGAACAAGGCATGGATGGGATTGTCTTCATGCCTTTGAGCAATGAATTGCAAAGTAAATGGACTAATAAACTATCCTACAACATGATAAGAAGGTGAAGGACAAGTTATGTGGAGGTAGATGATAGGAGGCTTGACCTGGGGACTCAGGGAGCGAACCCCACAGGAAGTGATTAAATTTCAGACTTTGAATATCTCAACACACACATGCACACACTTTATTTCTACCAGTTTTATGAGCGAGTATAAAATTGGTAGAAATAAAGTGTGTGCATGCATGTGTGTGTGTGTGTATTTAGGGACAGGTCTGAGCATTACACACTGAGAATAGTACGTGCAAAGGTCCTGAGGTAGGAAGGAATTTGGTGCATCTCAGAAATTCATAGGTCAGAATAATTGAGCAAGGCAGAGGTGGGGTTGAGCCCTGCAGTGTCATCTCCCCACTCGTCCTCACCCCAAACTTCCCTTCCTGGCATCTGTAAAGTGGGTTTCCCCCACCCCTCGTAGCCAGTACATCTCTCTACTTCCATGCTCATCATGCCTTCAGGTATGTAGCAGCTTCATAATCACGTATCCATGTCCATGCCCACAATAGGACCAATGGAAGGGCAGAGATGGAATCATTTATCTTGGTAAGTTAAACCCCAGCCCTAGGCCTATAGCATCACAGCCCATTCAAACCATGTGCCTGGGTGAATGAGTGAATGGCTACTTGCAGATGCCAGAATTAAATGCCCTCGGCTCATCTGCACATATGTTCTATTATAAAAACAGTATATAGACATCGTGAGGATTAGGGAACAGAGACAAACAAAATAAGAAAATAAAAACATCACGTTCCTACTTCCCAGAGATGGCCATTGCTAATACCTTAGTATGTATGCGTGTGTGCATCCAGCTAGATTTCTAGCTCTCTATCTACCTAGCTATTTCTTACCAAAATGGAATCATACTCCCTTGTCAGGCTTTGTAACCTGCATTTTTAGTTACCCATCTCCACATCGCCATGAACTCTTACCTAATAACTAGTCTACATTCAAATCCCCCCTTTGCCCCCAAGCATCCCTTCAAGCTCCTTCTGCAGAGTGCCCTCCTTCTGGGTTAGTCTGGAGCCTCCTTGCTCCCCTCTCCCCTGTATTTCATAGACTGGACATTGCTAATAAAAGCGAATGGATTCACGGTAGCTTCCTACAATCAGCACATTTCACCGGGGGTGCTGCGTTCTTCTTATCACCTCCAGAGGCCTGTGATTTCTGCATTGCCCCCTTTTATGATGTAAAGTGAAACTGGCCTTAGGTTAGAGGGTGAGGACTGTCATCTCTGCCACGCATTCATGTGTTTCTCCTTGAGACGGTAAAATGACGTGCATACGGAAGTCCAAATCTCCCTCAACCTAGTGCTTTTAACACCAAATACTAATGTTGCCTAAATCAGTTATTTCGCTGGGAGGTGGCCGAATCCTGGTCTCCTCATTGGGTTTTGTTTCTTCTGCATTATTATCGAGTGTTCTCTAGGGAAGGAGACCTTCCCTCCTCGAGCAGGTGAGTGGCTGTTATGAAATACAGTCTGAATTGTTTTTTATCTGCTTTGTCAGGGCAGTGACTGTAAAGTGATCTCATTTTAGCCACCTGTGCTGGGTTATTTAACCCAGAGCGTCCGAGTCTGTCTAGTGAGGGGGCTTCCTGGTGGTGTTCTCACGGTGGGCTTTAAGGCGGTGATTCCAGGGAGGAGTTAAACAAGAAGAGACAGGAGTGTAGAGTCAGAGATCTCAGGGGCTGCAAGGGTCCTTTAGAGTCTCTCTTGGTTGGTATAATAACATCCTGCAGACCAGCACTCCTTAAACAAATCCCTGGCAGGAGTCGCCGATTCCGCACATCCGGGGGTCCTAGCTCTCCTGGGACGCTTATGCTGTGGGTACACACACCACACTCTGAGTAGCAAGGCTCTGGGACATTCCAACCGAGCGTCCTCCCGACTTATGCTTGGAAGTTTCCTGAAAGGTCTTCACAGCCCTACATCACCGGACTCTATCCACCAGTCCAGCCCCCAAATCAGCATTCTAAATTATGCATTCAAGATTAAAAGCCTTAGCCATAGTATGTGTCTTGCACAGATTAGCTAATTTTTGCTGACATGTACATCTCTAACTCTCTAGACAAAAAGGAGTGAGAATTCGAGCATCTGCATATTTATAAATTCTGAATATCCTTCACTGAAAGGCTTTCTTTCCTAACTTCTCAGATACATTTCCCAGTTCACCTGCATTGCAGCCTTCACTCTCCACTTCCCTTCCCGAGAAGGTTCTGGCTTCTTCTCTCTGGAGACGTTCAAATTGGGCATGAGTTTATCTCTATAAACACTTCACCTTATAAAAGAAAACAGCAGCAGCACGTCTCCGTCTTCTGAGCAGCTGCTGTTGAGTTGCTTGGCAAGCACGTTCGCGGAGAGCGCCTTTTAAAGGGCCCCCAAAGTAGCTCTTCTGAACACGAAGACGGCTGAGGCGGGGGGGGGGGGGGGGAGGGGGGTGCTGCAGGCTCTGGCAGGGGCGTCAGGGAACTTGGTTGTCGGCCCTGTTCTGCCATTTTAGTTTGGGTAACTTCACAATCACCTCCTTCCACTCGAGCCCCTCATTCTATTAGTCATTCAGTAACTTTATGGCACATCTATTTTGTGCCAGACCGAGTCTGAAGGGATTGTAGCAGAGAAGAAAGCAGACATGATGGTCTAGATACACTAGCTATATAGTGCATGAGATGTATTTATTAATACATGCATTCGCATATTAACACATGTATGAATATGTAATTGTGTACTCATGTTAATATAGTCATATAGATACTGTATTAGACATCTGTATATAACGAGTATATACACTAATATGTATAACACATGGTATATGTTATATGCATAATTATATATAACATGTACAGTGCTTTTCTGAGCCATCTGACATAAGTTGTAGTACTGATGGCCCTCTCTAGGGTGACAAAATCTCCTGGTTTACCTGGGGTTTTCCTAGCTCTGGCACCGAAAGTCCCACATCCTGGGACCCCTCAGAGTCTTGAGCAAACTGGGACAGTTGGTCACCCAACTGCTAAATATTTCAGTGCATATTTCCCAAATACTAAAACAGTCTCGTCCATAACCGCAGTACAGTGATCAGAATCAGGACGTTTACCACTGCTGCCACATGCCAGCCTCTACCACAGTCCTCATTCAGATTCCACCAGTTGTCCCAATAAGCCCATTTTAACTGTTTCCCCCTCCCCATCGTCATGGCTAGACCCAATCTAGGATCATTTAGATGTCACGTTCCTTGAGTTTTTTCTGGACGTCCAGCTATTTCTTCTAGAACGGTTTCTCAGTCTGTGTGTGTGTGTGTGTGTGACCTCAGTAATGGATTGCAGACCACAGACTGAAATAAAAATCCATTCTGATGATAAATACGTGCTCAGAAGTGCGGGCAGAGATCTTCTCCACAGTCGGCAACTGACTAATATAGATGGAGAAATAATGCAGTTACAAAACCAGCATTTTGCCACCATTATGGCGTTAGTAGATTCAGACAGCTATCTTCGACAAATACTAAAAGCCAGGAGTGCAGATGTGATGAGGAAGGTGTTTTATAGTTTTGAAGTCCTGGGGTAGAGGTTTTGGTCATGGGCCCCCAGTCACTTCCCAGTAGCAGTGATTTGCTTTCCCAGGTCTTGCGCTGTGGGAACATCAGGTCCCCGAGGCTGGCTGCCCTTGTGCGGACGGCTGTAGCCCCAGCACCTCGCCAGGTACCCGAGACACAGCAGGTGCTCAGCGAACGCTTGTAAACGGGACGAGGGGATGGACGAGGCAGGGTCTTCCGGGTGGGGGCTGGTGAAAGAGAAACACCTTCTGCTGGATCTACTTCCCTCTCCCGTGAGTGTCTGTTTTCTTCTGGAGGGGGTTCCCAAGCAGAAACGGTGGCGGGCGTCCACTCTTCTAAATGTTAACTGTGTAATAAACATGAGTCACCAAAAAGTGCTTTTAAAATAAGGTTAATGGAGCTGCGTTTATTCCATCTTGTTGCGTGGTTAACTAGATCCAAATAGCTACTAGCTCCACATTCATGGATGCCCGTCTTGAGGTTGTTTTATGGCTCTGTGAAGGGAAGGCTTTGTTTTTCCTCTTGGTTTTATAAGCCACTATGGAGTAGGACGTTCAGTAAGGCCAGCTAGAGAGGGGTGGCCATCCCTGGGGATGAATCCCCAAAGCCCAGGCCCCCTGTGCTAATTCCCATTGGAGAGCCCTTGCCCCCATCCCAAGCTGTGCCATTCCTTCCACATCTGGCTCGAGCTGAATGTGAGAGCAGATTGAAGCCCCACAGTGTTTCAGGAGAAGCTGGGGACAGCTGACCTGCCACTTGTCACCTCTCGCATCAACACTGTTCCCCGTTTGGAATTAGGGACTGTGCCAGCCCATTCCCCCTCCTTTTTTCTCTGCAGTGTGCAGAGCTGAGTGCTTAATCGACATTTACATAAAATGCCATAAATCACAGAATCTTAAATCTGCAAGAAAGCTCATAGGTCAACGAAGCAACGAAGAAGGAAGCCTGAACGGCACGGGAGGCAAAGGAATCGGGATGAGAGTCAGGTGGCTGACTGTGTGCCACGCATGGCGCTGCATGCTTTTCGGGCACTGCCTCACTGAATGCTCATGCTCACCCTGCAGACCTAGGGTTGTGACGTCCACTTGACAGATGAGAACACCGAGGCACAGAGTAACGGCCCGCCTGGCTCCCCCAGCTGGGATTCTCAGCAGGAACTGCTCAAACTGACCCCAGGCTACATGCTCTGTCCGGAGAGTCTCGCAGGAACCTGGGGATCTGGTCCTCAGGAGTTGCATGACTGAGCCTCGATTTCTCTGTCTGTAAAATAGGCATGAACACATTCTGGGAATGGAATGAGTTGTACAAAGAGTGGAAAACTCAGTCCTCAGCACACTGACAGAGAGTGGGGTACCCAGAAACCCCTGGTCCTGTCCCTGGGAGGGGTCGGAGGCAAAGACAAGAGGTGTGGATGTGGGAGTCTGACAGAACTAGGCTCAAATCCTACCTTTTCTCCGTGATCAGTGCATGAACTTGAGCAGGTTACTCTGGTCTTCTACCTTCGCTTCATAAATATCCACAGAGCAAGAGTGAGGTGCAGATTCAGAAGTCTGACTGTCTGGGTTCAAAATGACTCTGCCACAGGTGATCTGTATGACTAAGTGATTTACCCTCCCTTCTTCACCATCATCACCACCACCATCATCATCGAGGTATAGTGCACTCGTAATACAAGACACAAATATAAAAGCAAAGCCTGAAGGATTTTTACATCGTTAGCCCCTTCCGTAACCACCACCACGATCAGGCTGTAGAGCACTTATAGCAACCCAGCAGCCCCTGCCCTTTGCCCTCCCAGTCAGCCCTGCCCTCCGCCCCCAGAAGCAATCGCTGCTCTTTTGTCATCACACAGTTCTGCTTCTGAACTTCGTACAGATGGAACCACACAGTATACTCATATGCGCCTGGGTTCTTTCACTCAGCATCACACCTGAGATGCATCCTTGCTGCTGCAGCCTCCCAAGCTCACTCTTTTTCACTGATATATAATATTCCATGGCATGACTGCACCACAGTGTGTTTATCCATCCTACTATTAATGGACATTTGGGTTATTTCTAACAGTTAGCTCTTATGAATGAAGATCCTACGAACATTCTTGTGTGCATCTTTTGGATCCCTAAGCACTTGATTCTTTGGGGCATACACTTAGGATTAGAACTGCTGTCACCATTTAGACCTGTGTTTTACGTTAGGAAATGTTAGTGTAAGGGCTTTATCTCCTCTGTGCCTCCCCTTCCTCATCGTCAAAATGGTGCCACCTAAGGCTGTGGTGAGGATTACATGTGATAATTTATGTAAAGTGGGAAGAAAACAGCAAAATACAGAATGAAAGGTACAGCTACATACTAATTATGGAAAGTTTAAAAACCTGCATGAACAACAAAATATAATGTTTATGGGTACGTAATTGTGTCATAAACATTGAAAAACATCTATTGGCATAATAAACTCCTAATGTGGGCTCCCAGTAGGAAGAGAAAAGAGAATTCAGATCAGGGTAGGTGCGCTGGGGCCTTGGCTGCAGCTGTGACGTCTTGTTCCAGAAGAAAAGGATCTGGAGCAAAGAGAGCATGAAGTTGAGACTTTTAAAGGCTAGGCTTTATTCTGTTTTCTGCATTCTTGTCTATATGTTCAAAACACTTTTCATTGAAACAAAAACACTATTACCAAATATGTAATATTAATCTATAAAATATTGATACTATGTAATGATAACGTGTACTGCCTAGGATACAGGATGCAAATAAATGTTAGCTACTGTTATCATTGATGCCAAGAGCCCATTGTACATCTGGTTCCACCTCTCGTGCTGGGCGAATCGCACTTGGAAGACTAATCCAATGTGGATCCAGCTCCCACACAGCTGTAGGCACACAGTAGGTCCTCAGTGAACCTGGAAATTTTCTTAAAATGATTGGAAGTCACCAAACACTGTGGTTTTGACTGTACACATCAGCCCTTCCATGTGTCCAACTCCAGTCACACTAGAAAACATAGACACCAGGAAACCTGTGCATTGGAGGGAGTAGGGGGAATGCAGGCTCCCAGCTCAGGCTGAGAGCCTTGCTGGGTTATTCTGAGTTACTCTGTTTCTCTCAAGACCCACACGGGGTACCCAACATCCGGGCTGCCCTTGACAACAGAATCCAGCTTTAACAAATGCGATGCTGGCACTATTTATTTTCTAAATGTGGTTGAATTTTGACCCATTGTGGAGATGCGTTAGGGAAAAAAATGACCAGGAAACACAGACACACACACACACATGTTCACATACACAAAGAATAAGCCAACAGCAACCACTCTTCCCAGGGGGAAAAAATGGAAAAGATGAAGATAAACAAAAGAAGCTTTCTCATATCACTTCAATTAAGAGGAAAAAAATAGCCCACAGGCATGAACGTGTGTGTGTTTGTGTGCATGTGCGTGCGAGTCTGTGTGCCTGTGTGTATAAATTAAAAGGAGAGAAATTGAGTGGAGAGGGAACAGAGTGCTTAGCTTGGGAGATGAGGGGACTTCCTTGGCCCCCAACTCTTAATCCAGCCACTAAAAAGATGCTTCTTGATTTGCTTTCCACAAGCTGGCTGGACAGAATAAATGTGGATTTTATGTTAATAATGTCTTGGGCAAGACAAGGGTTCCTCGGCTGGAGCAAAACGGGTGCCCCTGCCCTAGCGTGGCATGTGGCTTGCAGGATGGGATGTTATTTCTGGGCTCTGGTGAACGTGGAGCTGAGGAAGTAAATGTGTCGCTAATTGCTCCTTCTCGGGCTGGGTTTACAGTGATATTAATGCCCTGGCCTCCAGTAGATCAGCATCATAAAAAGAGAGAGAAATAGCAGCCCATTAGGACAGAAGGATGAAGAGATGAAGGGTGCTGGGGAGCAGGTGGACGGGGACGGAAGCTCTAGGCTTAGGTTGGCTCTGCCAGTTGAATTTCACTGATGAAATCTTGGGGACACTGAAGGGTTTCTTCTGTCCAAAGTAAATGTCATTTGGAGCCTTTGGGTTTGAGATCTGGCTCTGCCACTTGCAAGCAATGTCTGGCCCCCTCTGAAACTCAGTTTGTTCATTTGCAATATGGGGCAATGCCATCCCCCCGGGATTAGGGCAATAATTATGTTGAGGAATGTCTAGCACTGTCCTGGCACAATGTCATGAATGCTGATGGGGTCTGATTTTTAGAGGGAAGAAAGAATTAGACTCCCTAAGGCAGGCAGTTTGGTAGGAAAGACAATACATCCAATTGGGGCCACTGGAAAGGGGCTCAGGATTGCAGAGCGCTCCGGAAGACAGATAGCCAGGTGCTGCTGGGGACTTGTCTGAAATGCAGCTGGAGCCGGTGCAAAGGGTAAATCTGGCTGAATTCTCTAATATACCCAATTCTTCTCATCAGCAGTGGTGACCAGGGGAAGTGGAGAAAAGCTCTTTGTTAGTCTCCTAATAAGCACCTGCCCTCTTCCGTGTGTTTTACATGCACTGTATCATGTAATATTTCATCCTTATAATGATGCTGTTTTCCTCTCTGCTGGACATCTGTTGGTTTTACAAGGCCCACTTCCAACCCTCCTTCTTCCTGCTAAAGATACATTGATTTTATTCTGGAAAAAAGTCTCCCTATGCTTCTGATGGGGCTGTTCTCTGCCTGCTATGAGGCAGCAGGAGTCTGGCCGTGACTTATGCCTGACCAGTCAATGTATTCTATTCCTCTGGTGCCAGGGACGGAGAGAGATGAGCCTGTGATACAGGCCAGAGTGAGGCTCAATTGCAGGATGTGGACTTGAACTACTGGGAAAGGGATGGTCTTTCCATGACAATTGCTAAACTAGGAGGAGATAGGTTTGGAGCTTCTGGTACTCTTTGTGTTACCATGAGGTAAGGTCCTGCCTAAGAATGGAACCAATACAAAGATATCAGAACAGAGATGACACAGTCCTGAGAGAACCCTTTAAGCACCTAGATCCAGCCAGCCCTGAAGCTAGTGTCCTTGGACTTTATAGTTATGTGAGCTAACACATTCCCTGTCTCTCAAGCTATTTGAATTGGGTTTCTGTCTTTGGAATCTGAAAAGATCCTGATGCACCTCATTTTCATATTGACAGTACATCTTCAGAGAAGCTTGGAACACATACTTGCCTGAGACCACACGGCTAGGCTGAAGAGCCAGCTTCAACCTGGGTTTTCCTGAATCCTGACTCCATAATCTCAATCACTGGATAATTCTGCTATTGACATTAGGTTAAAAGAGATGCTGGGCTTTTAGTTTTAGTCTCTTGTTTTTGTTTTAGTTTTAGGTTTTTTTTTTTTATTTTTTTTTTTTTAAGGTTTAGGATGGTGTAGCAATTGGTCAGTTGGAAAGGATGACTGGCTGTAGTTCCGGCCACAATTATTATGCCATATGACCCTTTCAGGCCCCTCTGTCTCTGGAGGTGACGATTAGTAATCATGGCCTTGTTGACATTTCAGTGAGATGATGAATCATGTTTTGGTTCTTTTGAATAAGCCTCATCTACCTCTCTGCCACCTCTAGGGCCATCTGGACACGGATTGAAAATATTTTTTTCTTTGATGTTTTTAATACTGTTTCGTTTTAAAACAGTTTACAGTTGTTCACAAGGAATTGCAAAAATAGTAATAAGAGTTCCTTTGTACACTTTATCCAGCTACCTCCAATGATAATATTTAACATAACCATAATAGCATTATCAAGACTAGGAAATTGACATTAGTATAATACTATTAACTTGAATACAGCCTAATTTGGATGTCACTAGTTTTATGTGAACATTTTTGGGGTGAGCGTCTGGTTCTATGAAATTCTATCACATGTGCAGATTTGAGTAATTGTCACCATGAACAAGATACAGAACTGATCCATCATCACAGAGAAATTCCCTGAAGCAACCCCTGAATGGTCGCACCCTACCCCACTCTTAATGCCTGGCAACCACCGATCTATTCTATACAGCCATAACTGTGTCACTTTGAGAATATTCATGTTTAACATTCTTTTCTTTATCTTTGAACATTCCCATTTTTGAGATGAATCACATAGCACATGAACTTTCAGAAGTGTCTTTTTTTGACTCAGCACAATGTCCTTGAGATCCATCCAAGGTGTTACATGTATCAGTAATTTGGTCCTTTTCACTGCTGAGTAGTATTCCTTTGAATGGATGTACCATATTTTTAAAAACCCTTTATCCACTGAAGACCAAGTAATTTCCTGTTTGGGGATAGTAGGACTAAAGCTGCTATGAACATCCATGTACAGGCTTTAATGTGAAGATAAGTTTCATTTCTTTATGATAAATATCCAGGAGTAGTATTGCTGGATTATATGCTAAATGTATTTCAGCTTTATAAGAAACTGTCAAACTGTCTTCCAGACTGATCCCCCAGCAGTGGATTGGTGGGGTGGGGCATATGACCTTCCTATTGCCCGTGTTCTCCTGATAAGCAACACCATGTTAGGACACTGTCCCTGGATCACAGAAAATGCACACTCTCTCTCTTTTTAGCAACTGTACTTAGGAGCAAATATGAAAAGAGATTCAAAACTTGAGTTCAACATCCATTTTTATTTTTTCTAATTATAAACATAATGCTTGGTCATGGCAAAAGTGCATGCATATCTCAGAGATACTGAGGGTTTGGTTCCAGATCTCCACAATAAAGCAAACATCACAATAATTTGAGTCACACAAAATGTTTGGTTTCCCAGCGCATATAAAAGTTATATTTATGCTGCACTGTAGTCTGTTAATAGTGCAATAGCATTATGTCTAAAAAAAAAACAACGTGCATAACCTTACTTAAAAAGTAATGTTGGAAAAGTGATGTTGATAGACTTGCTCAAAGCAGGGTTGCCACAACCTTCAGTTTGTTAAATAAAAAAACAAAACACAGTGTCTGCAAAGCATGACAAAATTAAGTTATGCCTGGATTTGGAAAATTCAGCAAAGGGTAAAGAAGAATTAAAAATCTCCCCCAAACTCATGCCCCAGGTGAAACCACCCTTGGGATTTCAGTGTGGGAATCTCAAGGTTCATTCTCACCATCTACTTTAAATGTCTAAAAGTCACCATCCATCCTTGGCCGGCGGGGTGGGTGCCAGGTTTTCTCTTTAATAAGAAGGGAACTGAAACAAAACCAGAAAAAAAAAAAAAAAAAAAAAGGAGGGGAAAATATGCCCCAGGCCCCAGCTGCTTCTCTCTTATCGGCCTGCACTTCACGGAGCAGGAGTTTCCTCCTACAGTCCTCAAGAATAGACACTTCCTTGCCCATTCCAGTCACGCGCCTCCAGGCTGCACGGCCCTTCTTATCAGCAGAAGCACCTGGTGCATTGTGGGAGAGCCCGCTGGGTGGGAGCCCTTCCCGAGAGGCTTCCCCGGCTGGGCCTCTGGCCAGCCGCCCTGCTGACCCGCAGTTGATTTTTGCTTCTCTCCGCAGCCTTCCCCTCCCCACCTTCCCCCCTGTAAAGGAAGCTCTGGGCTGAATAGAAACAACCTGCTGATGTGCTGAGCCCCAGAGGGACCCCCTCTGAGATGCTCCCCAGATCTCTTCAGAAGGCCCTGGGCTGGAAGGCATTTGTGAGGAAGTCAGGGTCATTGGTGAAGGGAGAGTGGGCTTTAAGGAACATGAGAACACACCTGTACCCTCTCAGGCCCGGCAGTAGAGACTTCAAATCTAGGAGGACCTGATAATGGCATTATCCCTTCAGGACCCCTACATTCTGATGACTATGATTTTTATTTTATGTATATGTGTATGTATGTGTGTGTGTGTGTGTGTGTTTGTGTGTGTGTATGTATATGGGGAAATTGATTCAAGTTCATGGTGACAATTCTAATCTGCTAGTATTTCTCCAATTTCAAAAGCTCAGGTCCAGTCACCATCACATTTAAGCTTCCAAATGACCCTTAGCGAGGTTGTAATTATTTTTTCACGTTTATAGATGAGAAAGAGGAGGCAGGCACAGAGAAGTGAAAGGACCCACTCAAGATCACACAGCTGGGAAGGGGCAGAGCTAGGATTCGGACCGTGAGTGCCTGCCTGCTTCTGACTTCCTGCTCTTTCCAACACCCCCAGTTCTGTTTCCCCGTCTGTGCAGAAGGCGGGTTCATCTGGATCCTATCTATGGCTCCTTCTCACTGGAACCTTTCTTCTCCCCATTGGAACTTTTGATAACCATATTTCAGGATCAGATATTTGCAAAATCCAGCTCAATAAGGGACTTTGACTCCTGGAACTAAAAACACGAACAGAGTCAAGGGTGAATTTGCCAAAATGGGAGAGATTGGCCCAGACCCAACCCATCTCATACTGGGGGTGGGTGGCGGGGGATTGTGGCGCCTGGTGAAAGCTCAGGCCATCAAACAGGAGAGAAGGGAGATGCCAGAGCAGTGCGTTTACAATCAGTTCATAGCTTTGGGGGGAAAAATATCACGATTAGCATTTTAAAAATGCAAGGAGAGTGGAAACTTAAAATCAAAAGTCAGCAGAGAGCCTTTGCCTAGGAACACCCTGAACGTTTGGCCAAGATGGTTCTAAACATCTCTCTGCACGTTTGCATTTCTAGATGAAGAATGGTTTACAAATGTGGCATCACCCTTGTCTCTGGTCATGGTGCGAGCAGCCCCAGCAAGCTGGATTCTTTGTCCATGTAAATGACTGCATATAGCCACGGTCTCAATATCCTCCAGTTTTTGAATACACTGCAGTTTGTTGAACTAGTGCCCTGTTGATGGATCATTAAGTAGGTTCCAAATGTGAGCAACCCAAAGCTGAAATGACATCTAGATGAAAGATGTTACAGGCATAGATGGTATAGATAGATACTGATGCAGATGGAGATGTCAGGTGGAGGAATTGGTATTGATACATTTTGGTACATGTTGGTATCAGTGTGAGTTTTCACTACTGGTAGCAGGGTTTATTTTACAATGAGGACCTGTTTTTTGGGGGGTAAACAGTTTGACAGCTGATCAATATTGAGGTCAAAGGTAGAGAGGGTCTCTCTTCTCATAGGGCAACATGGATCAAGGGGCAGGCACATAGTAGGTTCTCAGTTATCATCCCTACCCGTCCTCTCTTCTGCCAACCTGACTTCAGAGACAACAAAGAGGCAGCATTCATTGAATTATTCATTCAGAACTCCAAACAAGGACTTCACACCTCCTATGTGCCAGATTCTATGCTAGGCATTTGGGATGCAGCCATTGAAAAGGCAGGGACCTCACTTTCCAGGGGCTCTAGGCCAGGGAGAGATGCCCAGATGGAGGGCGTAATGGGATTTAACAGCAGCGTGAAGGGTTCACGGCGGGGAGGCACAGGCAAATCCAAGAGTGACCGACGCGGCTCCGAGTCGGCTTGGGGGGATGGGTGGGCGTGGTCAGGAAACACCAAAACTGGACTTGGGGCAATGATGGAAGTTTTTGCGTGGGTAATGAACTTCAGAAGGATGGAAGAGAGTAGAAAAGGCAGGGGACCAAGCAAAGATCAAGTGGCCAGAGCACGGTGGTTTTCTCGCAAATGGTGGGTGAATGGAGCTGCTTTGACTCATTACATCCAGTGACAGGGTGGGGACAAGGTACCTACAGGCCTGGGACAGGAATAGAGGTGAGGATGTGGGAAGCAGGAGATGCGGCCCCAGCTCTAGGCCCTGCTGGGCACCAAGGAATGGTGTCCCGTGAGGATGCGGGTCATACGTAACAGCTCATACAATTTTCTCAGGAGGAGGGGAAAATCATATCTTTGACGTGAACCCCTCCTGGTTTTTAAATTTTTAAATTTTAGAGAAGAGGAAGCTCATCTTGCCCTGGCACTTAGACCCACACTGGGTGCAGGGACAGCGCCTCTCAGAGCTCGAGGTTGGGAGTTTCTGGTTAGGAAGGTGGAGTCTGCGTCGCAGTCAGTGTTGGCAAGGGATCCAATCTGAAAACCCAAAGGCAATATCAACAACCATAAAAACAAACCTAAAAACCACAACTCCGCAAACACCTGAAGGCAGCCTGGTGACACAATTGCACCCAGAGGACCCTGGTTGACCAGCTTGTCACTTGCCACCTCCCCAGCGATATGTGACCTTCAAAGACACCGTCCCTCTATAAGCTTCGGAAAACAGAAGCCCCTGCCCTGTGGCTGGGTTTATTCTTAAAGCAAGGTTTCCTTGTCTGTGTTCAACTTGGTGGGTGGAGAAAATAATTAGAACTGACTTCTCTGCACCCACTAAGGAAGAGAATAGAAGGCAACTTGCATCTGTAGACACGGCAGAGGAGAGGGGGGAAAAAAGAGAGAAACTTCCTTTCAATCCGTGTCTAATTCCACAGATACTCTTCTCACTTTTTGGACTGTTTTAGTGGTGTCTTTTGATTACAACATTGGTTTGAAGAGACACTAATTGTACCCTGCTTACAATGCTTGTAATTATGCGTATTACATTTTGATTCATTTCCATATGTCAACACCACTACGAGATGGGGTGGGGGGGTGGCTGAGAACCGCTTTTATAATCGGTTATTGTCTATGAAGAAAAAAATCCGCGCAGCACATGAGTGAAGTGTTCTTTGTTGAAATTGGAAATAAGATTATACATAAAAGTCGTCCTCTGACACCCAGAAAATGGACAGTTTAAAATAAATTGCCACTGCTGATCAACAAGATTGCTAGCTCCCTTCTTCCCTTTTACACTAATGAGGGAAATACTTTTCATGTCTCTAATAGCAATATGTTCAAGCACATCACTTCAATAGCTTTCTCCTTAATAAAAGATGACCCCACTAGTCCCCCCTTAGCTGAAGACATTGTCCTACCCCCGACATATTTGTGATTCCGGGGGCTCTTCCATAAAAAAGAAGAGAGAGGGAAAGAGGGGAAAAAAAAGAGAATGGAGGAAGTGACGGGGTTGGGGGGGAGTGTGACAATGTCTCCTTGGCTTGCAAACCCCAGCAGCTAGGCGACAAGCAGACTCGGAGCCCTTGCGGTCTGAAGGAAGATGGCTCTGAACCGAAGGAAAAATAAATAACCAAAACAAAACAACAGCCTCAAGGAGCCTGTGTGTGCACCACGCTGCCGCTGAAGACTTCTCCAGAGCGCAAACCCCTTCTGTGTGTGAGATGAAAGGACTTAGGTTTCTGGCTGGCGGGTCCATGCAGTGGCTGAAGCAAGTTATTGCCTGCAACTCCGAAGCCTGAAAGATGCTGAAAGTCAGTTCCGCTCTGGATAGCAAATCTTGAAGTTTCGGGCAAGCGAAGGCTTGAGTGCTTTGGAACAGGATTTGCAAAGGGCTTGGGGTGGGGAGCGGAACTGGAAGGAAAGGGCACCGTCTAAGGCACCCCCTTCACTTCACCGCTTACATGCTGGGTGTATGTACTGAGTGCCTCCTCGGCTCTCAAAATTCGTATGTTGAAGTCCTAACCCCCATAAGCTGAGAATGTGACTACCTGCAGATGGAGCCTTTAACGTGGTGGTTACGCGAAAACAAGGCAGTTAGGGTGGGGCCTAACCCAATCTGATGGATGTCCTTAGATGAAAAAGAATTTGGACACACAGACAGACAGCTGGGGTTCACACACAGGCAAGGCCGCCTGCAAGCCTGGGAGAGAGGCCTCTGGAGAAATCAGCCCTGCTGGCAACCGGATGCCGGGCTTGCAGCCTCTGGAACCACGAGGAAACACATTTCTGCTGTTTAAGCCGCGCAGCCTGTAGAATTTTGTTACAGCAGCACCAGCAGACTGATACAGCCGGTGACAGAGGGCGGGTCACGTCACCCCATGGAAAAGATACAGCCCATCTTGTCCTGGTGCTTTGAATCACACTGGGCGCAGGGACAGTGCCCGTCAAGGGTGGGAGTTCCTGGATGAGGAGGTGGCATCTGTGTCACAGTCAGTGAGCGCCTTCGGGGATAGTGATAACCGAAACTGCCATTCACAGAGCCGTACAGGGAGGTCCTGTCGGTCCCGCCACCAGCCCTGGGAACTGGACTGCTGTGGTCCCTGCTGGAGATGGGAAGTCGCAAGTAGCCAGCTAAGATTTGAACCCATTTCGATTTGTACAGGTATCCCCAACTTCTGGAAATCTCACTTTGTGCCACTTCCCTTTTACGAAACACCCACGTACGTACCTGTTCTTGCTAACGCAAAGAAATCCGAAGAGGAGTTTTGCTTTTATAAAAAAAGATGAAAGGCAAAAATCGTGTTCTGCGCTTGTTTTGCACCGAGATGTTATAGAGGCAGGGCGTCCCGGGCAGGACAAGGGGCACCTGCGAGCTCCCTCCCTGGGATCCACACTCAGCATCTCAGTGTCCGGCCGCCACGGCTTTGAACTGTGTCCCTGAGCACCTGTCCCTTATCTCCATGTATGTTTTGCAGCCATGAGCAAGATGTGCCCTAAGGTAATCACCTCTTCACTTTACCCCATTTCGACTTACGGAAGGTTTCAGAGGAACACTCTCCTTTCGGATAGCGGGGGGAACCTGTCCTGGCTTTTTGTGATTTGTATCTCCTGCTCCTGGGTGTGAAAACCGTTCAAACCCATCCTTCGGGAGAAGGCCAAGGGCGTGATGGAGTCGCCTCTCTTCCAGACTTGCTTCCCCAGCCCTCATCCCTCCTCCAGCCTCTCAGGGTCCAGACGTCTTCCCTTCCAGGCCACCGCAATGGGGAATCAAACAGTTCTGCTCAGGCTGGAGGTCAGCTTCTGAGCAGAGATTAAGTTCTGCTTTGGAGTATTGCTGAGACGTTTTCATTTTGCTTAACCTGTCTATACAGCAAGCCTCTGTGATGTGCTTGTGTGCTCCTTGGGGACCCTAATGTGGCGCTGTGTGAGTCAGTCATTTCACAGGACTCCATGGGACTGTCGGCCTCCTGCTCTGTCACTGTGTAGGACTGTTTGCTCTCTGGGGTCAGCTGGCCCTGTTGTGGGCCCGGCTGAGTGTTCATGGTAACAGGGTACTGTCCCCCAGAGAGGGCTGTGCTTTGAAGTAAAGGAAGAGATGCCCACAGTGGCGGCCTGCAGGCCGTCAGAGAGAAACCCCAGCCTGGCCAAGCCCTGACCTGAGAATTTGGCCTTCTCAGCAGTGCTGGCACCCTGTCTACATCTCTAGCCCGTAGTTACCAACATGAATGAACAGTAGCATCTAACCTTCCTGTTGGGAAGGCTCATCGGAGCGTCCCACCCCTCAGCAGCCAGCAGGGAGAGGCAAGGACGCCCGTTCTTCCGAGGAGGAGAGCGAGGTTCAGAGAGGCCCAGCAGCGTGCTGAAGGTCACACCGGGGCATGGTGGAGCTGAGCCAGGATGCAGACACAGGGCTGTCTGACTCCAAAGCTCACATACCAGACTGCCGGACTGGACTGCCTGCAGCTGCTGCTCTACCCGGGAGCCCCATGCACACCCCGCTCAGGCGGGGGCCTCCCGGTCTTTTGGTCCCAGTTGGCCCTGACCTGTCCACCAGCATCCTCCTGACTTCAGGCAAGTGTCTGTGCCCTTTCCTGGTGTCCGTGCCCCGGGTGACCCCAGCTTCTGCTTTTGCCGCCCCTGCCCCCATGTTCGTAGTGAGACTGGGACACCGCCGGGCTGTACGTCTGGTTAGGGACCTGCAGGGCTTTGGCCTCGTCCTCCACTTGTTTTTGCCTCTGTCTCATCTCCATGTTTTTCAACTCACATCCCTTTGTATTTTGTTTTGTGTGCGTAGCTTTTATGCTAATGTTTGTTGGTGGGATTCCATCATCCCACAGCAGCCTCAAGGATGCTGCGAGTCCCACAAGGGCAGGGCCCTGCCTGTCCTGCTCATCCCTGAATCTCCCTGCCCTACACAGGGTCTGGCTCACGGTCGGCATCCAATAGAGGGTAATTAAGCTTCCGTGATCATTATGTTCGTTCCTACCACCGGTGTTTACTGGGCACCTATTATGAGCCAGGTACTAGGGTAGGTGCTGGGGATATGACAGTGACTGAAAGAGACAGAAATCCCTACATCCACGGAGCTTACATTCTGGTGGAAGGGTGGTGACAAGAGAGGGAAAGGGGGAGGAGGAGGAGAAATCAGAACATAAGAGGGAGGGCGGGGAGGGGAAAGGATGGGAGGGAAGGGAGGGGAGGAGAGCGAGAGGGAGGTCCTTTTCCTTGAGCTCTTTTTCTCCTTTTCTGTTTCATTGTTTTCTGTTGTTTCGTGTTTTTGTTTTCTTTCTTTTTTAAAAAAATCTTTCCAACACTGAGACCGTACAATTGGTTTAGTGATTTTTCAAAAAAGAGGGCTTTTTGGACTTGAAAAGGTAGGAGACCATGATCTGGTCCAAACTGGTCATTTTATCGATGGGGAAATTGAGGCCCTGAGCCAGCGAGCAACTCGCCCAAGGTCATGGTGTGTGAGGGACAAAGCTGAGACTGGGATTCTGGGAAGCCCTCTTTCCCCACAAATTCAGAGCCTTCAGAAGGAAGCACCCACAGAATCATCCTCAGATGGGAGCCCAGGTGCCCTGGACAGTTCCACGCAACTTTGACTTGGGCCACGGCATCCCCATCAGGCACAGTGGTGAGGCTGTCTGCTTTCTGCCTGGGGCAGCAGTGCTGACCCATGGGGCAGTCATCACTCCACGGTCAACCCTCAGCAGTGGGGCACTAGAGCTGGACTCTGCTTCTCGGGCAAACAATTCTGAGCCTCTGTTCACAGCAGTGACCATGACAGTCACCCTCCAATTGGCCCTCCCTTGTCCCTGTCTTGCTGAATGGACACTAAATAGTAGGTATTCTTTAAGTAAGTAATATGCAGAATATGCCAGATGGTGCTACCAGCAAAGAATAAAATGAAGCAGAGTTTGTGGGGTGGAGAGGGACAGGAATTGCTGTTTTGGAGAGGGTGGCCAGGGAAGGAGGGAGGGAGGGAAGCCCAAGGCTATCTGGAGGAGGAGGGTTTTAGGTAGGGGGGGAATGAATGCAAACACCCCTAAGCAGGAGGGTGCCAGCCTATGAGGAAAAGACCAATGTTCCAGGGTGGCTGAGGGGGAATGAGCAAGGGGAGGGTGGTAGGAGAGGGGAGGAAATCTAGTGTCAGAGAGGTGAACTGATTTCTCCAAGGTCACACAGCAAGGCTAGGCTTAGAACCCAGATCTTTCTGAATCACTCTTCTACATCACACCAAGCACAGTCCTCAGAAATGTTGAATGGAAAAGAGAAGGAAAGGGGGAGGGACCGAAGGAGGGAGAAAGGCAGGCAGGCAGGACGGATAAATGGCTACATGGATGGATAAATGAGTGGATGGATCAGGGGATAGAAAGCAGGAAGTAAAGAGGAAAGAAAGGAAAGAATGAAGGAAGGAAGAGGTGGATGGATGAATGGATGGATGGATAAGTAGAAGGATGGGAAAAAAGAAGAAAAAAAGGAAAGATGATGGATTGGTGACCTTATGGATGGATGAATGGTTGGATAGATGGATGGATAGCAGGAAGAAAAGAAGAAAGAGGAGAGAAGGAAGGAATTTTTGATGTCTTCAACCTCTGTGCGTCCTGCAGTAAATCTGGCCCGCTGGAGTGTCAGAGGCTGCTGTCTGCACCCCACCCTTTCTCTGCACCCTCCCCCAGCCCCCTTGCTGTTAAGCTTGCTGAGCCTTCGCCCCGGAAAGGTAATTCTACCCTCTAATTACAGCACTTGTAAAAGTAAGAGAGGGGCTCATTCTTCAGAAATAAATCAATACAAGTTAAAAGGCCATCCTGTTTGTTTCTGTAACAATGCTCTTTAGAAAATTGGGTGCTGTTCCATCTGCTGACGGGTACCCCATCCGTCATCGGCAGCCAGAGTCACATCACATTATGTTGCCAAACATAATATAGCATGATCGGGCTGATGCATCAAATTGGAGATTGGCAGGGAAATGAATTTTAGCGGAGAGATCTCACTTGAGAAAATACATAAAGCCAAGAAAGAGCAAAAGCTTAGAGGGAGTTTTCATAATCAGAGATGGGATTTAGAAAGCTTAATAGAGCAGGAATCCCCAAACCAGGAAAATCATGGCAATAACAAGATGTGATCAGAAAACAAGTAAATATATTAGTAATTAGAAGAGAAATGAGGACAAAACTGCCAGAAGGGTGCCCTCCACTGAGACACACAACAACCACATGTGACAGGTTTTAGTATTCCTATTTTATGGTAAGGAACCTGAGGTTCAGAGAGGTTAGGTGAATTGCCCAAAGTTACACAGCCATTAAGCAGCAGAGCCATGATTCGAAGTTGGATCTGCTGATGCTAAAACCAGAAGCATCTAGGCATGTGCATGAACTGAGGTCAGTTTCTTAATTAAGTGTAAACAATACAGTTGATTTTCTGAAAGACCCAGAAACTTACGTGAAGTGTCAGACTACACAGATATCACACTCTTGCCAAGAAGAGATGGCTGGTATGAATGTGCCTTCCAGCCCGTGGTCCTTTGGGTCTATAAATAAGTGGCACATGGGTTCTGATGGTTCCAGGAAGGGGAACTGCCCTCATTCTGGGAAGCCTGAAGCTCTGTCTGTGACTGGTATTTCTGTTGGCACTAAGTAGGAGTTTGACTTGCACCAAGGGTTCATGGTTAGGAGGCCCTTCCCAAAATTAAGGCCCTTTCTGAGGCCGCAGCTCTGCTCATGCTGGGGCTTGGAGGAAGATGGGGGTGGCTGTCAATCAGAGGGCTTGCTATGCCTTGCCCAGGCCCTTTCTCCAACATGTCAGAGCAGCCCCTTTCTTAAAGTCACCTGGCCTCTTTTTCCTGGTAGATCCAAGCTGGTGAGATGCACATGTGAATTTTAGTGACTTCAGTGTGACTTGAGCGCCTACTCTGCCTCAGGAAATTAGGCTTAGAACCTGCCCTGGAGGGGCACGAGGGAGAATACATGGAAACAGATGAGTGGAGTGTGCTTTCATTTATCTGTAAATACTCTGGTATCTCAAGTGTAAAATATAGTGCCAGGATTAAACTGGGGTTAAATAACTGGGAGCCCAGATTGTTGTTTCTATGTGGAATGCTTTAACCATAGAAGCACAAAGGAGAGAGTGATTAATTGAGGTAGGAGGAGGCAATGTGTTTCATGTTGGGTTTTGAGGCATACATAGGAGTTTGGTTGTAGGCAAACCTATTGGAGACAAAGACATTCCAGGAAAAGAGGTTAATGAGCAGAAATGCAAGAAGAATGGCATGTTTGGGAAATAATGTAATTTGGGAAGGGGATGTTTCCTGGTTTGTCAAGTGGAGGTGAACAAAGAATGAGATACATTATAAAACCCTCTTAGGTTAGTTACCATGCCAGTCTACACAAGACAGAATCCAGATGCCACATGCCCAAAAGTGCATTTTCAAAACCTGAAGCTAATTAACTGAAATGATTAAGTACATAGGACTTGGACAATGATTTCCCTCCTTTTTCAAAACCTCCTTTCCTTCAGATGATGGAGATCTCTGTACTTCTGCAGACATAAAAATCACTTAAGGCACCTGTGGAAATGCAGATTCCTGGGCCCCACCCCAGAGATTCTGATCCTGGTGGCCCTTGGACAACACCTAGAGAAAAACCACTCCCAGCAGACCCCACAGAGACAGAATTCTTTATGCTACAACAGCCCCACCAGGGATTCGGAGGCATTAATAGACGTTCCCCAAAGGAGGCACGGTTGTTTCAAGTCAGGAGGAAGGGAGGCGGGGCAGGGGCTCGAGATTTCACAGCTAGTACTTTGTGAAATCACAATGGCATACTTTGCTGTAGAACCACAGCAGCACCTTATTAAAAAAAGATCAGTGGGGCCCTTGGAATTGATCATAAACTATTTCTGTCAGTGTCACACACAACCGTGTCTGGGGGAGTCTGCAGGCACATCTGCTAAATTGCAAGGCTTTGGGGTTTGAAAACAAACAAATAATAAATAAATGAATATATAATAAAATGAAGAGGGAGGAAAATCACACTGAGTTGGGAGACAAGAAATCACAAGGGGAAGGCAAACAGTGTACCTACGTGGGGGGTGTGCGCGTGCCTGATACTGAGCTTGTAAGAGTATTCAGTGAGGAATGAATGAATGAATAGTGGATAACATATTTCAAGGACAGTCTGAGGGCAGCTGTGCCAAGAGCAGGGGCTTAGAAAGGACTGCATTTCAATTCTTGTCTTTACTGTAGTGATATGTTCACATCTTTGCCAGGGCTTCATGGCGGGGAACGGCACTTCTCCAACCAGACTTGACCATGTGATTTGTTCCACTCCTGGGATATTAGCACACACATAACTCTTGCCTTTTGCCATGAGTAGTTGCTGGCTCAAGGAGGATGGGGGGGCCGTGTGGAGCAGACCCAGAGCTAAGCCCAGTCAACGGCAGCCTAGATCACCCCAAGCAACCCTTAGATGCACGAGTGAGAAATCAACACTTGTTATTTGCCACTGAGATGTCTGTGGTTGTTTGTTACACAGCATTATTGTGGCCATAACTGACTCGTACACTGGCTATGTGACCTTTGGCAAGTTCTTTAAGCTTCTTATGCCTCAGTTTCCTTAGTAGTAAAATAGGGAAGAATATGTTATCTACTATAATCAATCTTCCAGAGTTGTTGTGAGGATTGTATGTAGTAACACAGGTAAGGAATTTAGAATAGTGCCTGGCATGTAATAAGTGTCCAAGAACTTTGAGCGAGTTAATATCATCATCATCATCCTACATGAAACCATGAAAATTGCTGCTTATATCGAAAGAGGAATTTGGGGTAGATTCCAATTGTTATCAAAGTCTATTAGTATACCAGTTGAAGGAGATGAATTTTCTTTACGTTTGCAGATGAGAATTGCATTTGCTGAGCCTTCCTGTGTGCCCAGCCCTGAGCTAAAGACAATATAAGCTATTATTGTGTTGAATCCTCAGAACTGGTCTGTAAGGTATAGGTACAGAGATTGAGGTTCAGAGAGCTAATTCACCTAGTGCTGGAGCTGGGATTGAATCTGGATGGTAACTCCAGACTCCACATCCTTAAACTCCACGCTCCACAGCTAAAGACTTCCAAGTACTTTACAGATGAGGGAACTGAGGCTCAGAGAAGGGAAGTGCTTTGCTTGAGATCACACAGCAGGCAAATGGCAATGTCAGCTTCCTTTAGATATTATCAGCTCTGAGAGAGGAGAGAGAATCTCGGGGTTGGGGGGACTTGGAGATGGAGGCTGATTTCTGGGGCCCAAGAATATATTCTTGAGGTTGGATATAAAAGAGAAACCCCCAGTGTCAGGGAGGTGGTGCCGTGCTGGGGCAGTGTGTGCCGAGGGTAACTGAGCAGACGTTCCTGGACCCATTGCCGGAAAATGTGCAAACACAGAACTATTTCCCCTGCAGAGCTGGGTGGTGTGCAGACGGGAGTTGACAGCTGTTGAGTCCCTCAGGGCTCGTGGGCCGTGACTCACCCCCTCCACTAAGCTGGCCTGGTCAGTTCGGGTGGGGAGCGGGAGCACACAGGCTGAGCTGGTGTTTACGCCTCCCAAAGGACCGGTCAGACTCGCCGCCAGGACACCCCCTCCTTGACTACATCTTCTTTCCAGTTGAGTTTTCAGAAACATGGATCAGGGAGGGTCCTGGAAGGAATCACGAGGGAACAGAGAGAAAAGAACATCGACAGAGTGCCTACTGCATACCAAGCCCTGGCTGAGTAATCCACACGTGCTACAAATGCTTGCTTTTCACAGGCTGATCCTAGCGGCAGGGAGATCTCTGTGAAGCCGGTTAGAAATGCAGTTTCTACTTGAGACCTGTTGAATCAGAATCTTCATTTTGACAAGACCCCTGGTGAATTGTGTGCTTGTCAGCCCTGTTAAAAAATTCTCACTGCCTCCTTTGTAATGTAAGCATGCTGAACCCCATTTTTTGGGGGGAAACTGAGCTTAGAGCTGTGAGAATTTTCAGAGGTCTCCCAGGGAGGGGAGGCAGGGCTGCCATCTGCCCTTGGCTTTATCTGACCCCAGAGTCAGTGATCTCTGGGTCACCTTAGAAGCAGAATGGCTCAGAGTTCTGTGGTTTCAGGACCATAATAAAGAGGGACAGTATAGTGGAAACCATTTGTCAGTGTCTGCTGTTTAAATCTCAGCTCTGCCACTAACTTGCCAAGATGTCTCTTTAGCACTCAGTTTCCCCATCCATCGAATGGGAGCGGGGAGGCATCACTCTTGGCTGAGATGTTCTGATTCTAGGATTCCAAGGGATGGTGCCGGGGCCTCTCCCATCTCAACATGGGGTTGGACCACATCCATCCTACAAGCTTGAGGAAGCTGCCAGAAGCCACTGCCATGCCCCACAGAGATCCCAGTCTCTCGCCATCCCCTAGTCGAACAGAACTCCCCGGCCGCCTCAAACGCTACACAAAATCGCAGGCAACAGGGCAGAAAACCCAATTATTCTCAGCTGTTACACTGCTTAATTTAATATTTCCAGCGGGTTCCTTGAGCTGCTTCTCAAGAATGAAATGCATATTTGGGCTCTGTCACAAAACATTACATTTTGTCAAGGCAGTCCATTCTGCTGCGGTAATTTTTAAGTGCATGCCGGCCCCCACACGGTCTGGGGGTTTTACCGTGTCTTCTGGAAAGAGAAGTTAGAAAATGGGGATCTCTGCGGTGGCAGGTGGACATGGCAGGCTCACAGACCCTGATGTGGCATGTCTTTCTGAAGCCCCAAAGAGAGGGTCTGGGGAGAACCAGTACACCTGGGACCGCCCTTGCCACTGGGATGATGGAAGCAGGACCTGGGGTTTGGGCAGGGAGATCTCTGGTAAATGATAATAATGTTTTTAGACTTTTTAAAAAGATTACACAAATCATCGTTCCCCGTCATTGTAGAAAAAATTAAGATAATAGTAAAAATAAAAGAAGAAATCACCTACAAATTCTCACCTAGAGGTGAAGATGGGTTTGGTTAACATTTTGTTATGTGGATATCTTTAATGTGGTTTATGAACACTGTGCACTCGTACACACCAGCGTGGGACCGCTTCTACATACTAATTTCAATTTAATTTAATTTAATTTTGGAAATAACTTTAGACTCACAAGATGTGGCAGGAGCCTTACAGAGAGTTCCTGTGTACCCTTCTCCCAGTCATGACATTTACATAACCATAGTACATATGTGATCACAAACAGGAAGTTGTCAAACTTTTTTATTATCTGCCTTTTCCGCTTAACGCCTTCCTAGTAGGTTAAATCCTGGTTCTGCCCTTTTCTACCTGTGGGATCTTGATCATGAGGCTTTAGTTTCCAATCTGTAAAATGGGTTGATAAAAAAAGCACTCACCTCATGGTGGGCTTGCTGTCAAAATCAAAGGATATAATGCACGATGCATGACCCACACGAAACACTTAGAAGATACCGGATACCATCTGTGCCAATATAATTTTATCTTTGTATTGCCCCTTCACAACCCAGAGATCTGGGTGCTGGGACCTAAGAGTGGGGAAGGGCTGAGAAGGCAGGACCCTTGTTTCTCTAGCTCCCAAGAACTGTGATAACTATTTTTAAAAATCTACACAGTGTATCAGAATTTCATATATAACATTTGTTTCAGGAAAAGGAAGGATTCTGGGGTTTTTGAAAAGGAGGAATTCCGAAGGTCTTCCTGATCTCAACTGGCAACAAAGCTTTCTATTGCAGGGAAGCCCCATTCTTTACTTGGTCAGTCCCCTTTTGTTGGACACTTAGGTTATTACTGATTTTTTGCTAATACAAGTAACTCTAAAAGGAACATATTTGTGCATCTATTTTTGCATACTAATCTAAATATTCCCTTGAGTTCTTGTAAGTGGAATTTTAAGTAAATCAAGGAGACCTGATTAAGAAGGAAGGAAGTAGTTCTCTTCTATGAAGCATAGCCTTAGGGACCCCTCTTGCAGAACCTTGGACAAGTGTCATGGAGAAGTCTATTTACATGCTTGCCGTTCAACTAGCTTATCGTACGGAATCTTCTTCTAGTCGGGTGTGGTGGGAAATTCTCTTCCCATTTTGCTGATGAGAAAACTGAGGTTCTCAGAGGAAAAGAAGCTTCTCTTAAACCATGAGGCAGGGATGCAACCTGTTTCCAATACAGGTTCTTTCCACAAAGTCTCAGACTACCCTCCACCCCCAACACACACATACACAGACTCAATTCAGAAGCCAGTTTCAGTGAACTACTGGACACCATCTCTTGCTCTCAATTTCCCCAAGAGTAAAATGGGAAATATATATGCGAGATTATATATGCTAGGGATATTTGAATTTACATGAAATCTGAGCTTTTCTTTACTGCAGGAGTTCTCAGAGCCTTTATTATAATAATGCATATTATTATCCTCCATATACATTAATGCATATTATCCTCTAAGAAGGGGATTTGCTGGCCTCCTAGACATTGACTCCCAAGGAGTCCTTTTATCAAAAAGCATCTTATTTCATGGAATTAATTTAAGGGACACCTCAATTAGCTTGGTACCTCTCCCCATACATAACCATCCCCAACATTCATTGAGCTCTTAGGCTATGCCAGGCATTGTGCTAAGCACTTTGTACAAGTAGCTTATTGCTTAATCCTTGTGATCATCTCTGAACGAGTGAGTGATTTTGCTTCTGAGAAAATGGACAAGTGAAGGAGGGAGGGGTGGGTACCGTTCAGGATGCCAGCCAGGGAATAGATGGCTCATTCAGAGGGGCTGTGATGATGGAGGAAAGGCAAAAATAACAACAGAGGGTGATGAGTCACCTTGGGACTGGCAAGAGCGGGAGCTATTTCCATCTCTAGACCAGGGGGCCAAAGCCAGGGGGCTGCTGCAGAGAGTCAGGAAGAGTGGCTGTCAGAGAAGGCTGCTCGGCCGGGGCTGTGACCCTTGATGGAAGGACAGCCACCCTGCAGCCCAGCACAGAAGCCAGGGAGTTAATACTCTGTCTCCACTCTCCTCCTCCCTCCCGTCTCCTGTAACACCTCCCATCAGCTGGACCAACCCGGGAGCAAGGAGGACACAGGAAGAGAGCGCCTGGATGCTGCTCAGCCTCCTTGGGCACAGAGAGGAGAGGGTGGGGAGTGTGTGGAGGGGAAGATGGTAGACACCTCATGCCTTGGAGTGAGTTAGTGAAAGACTAGTGGTGGAGGGGAGCAGCTGTCTCCTTGGGATCCAGTCCCCCATGTCCAAAAGCCACCCAGCCCTCCCTACTCCAAGCATCACCCAGGACCCAGGCTGGGGGTCAAACCCTCCTTAGCTTCCCTCATTATCCCATCAGATTGGGGCTGTCATTAGCCCCCAGCACTGAACAAAGGGCCCTCGCCCAGGCAGCCATATCCATGGGGCTAATTAATTGGATTAATGGTAGAGCAGCCCACACTGGGTCTGGCTCGGATCATTTCAATGAACGCTGAACACCAATCCCCAAAGTCATTGGAATATGGATGAGGCAAATTGAGTTAAAATTGAGGAGATTGCTGCATTCATTAGCCCGCCCACCCTCTGAAGTCGCTGGTTAATATGCAAACTATTAATATGCAAATAAGGGCAAATGGGAAAAAAAAGAAGTGTGATTTCTCCCCCCCCCACACACTTTTTTTTTTTTTTTTGGAAACTCAGCTCTACACGGGCAGCTGCTTCCTGTGAAAGGGAGAGGCAAGGCATGTGCGTGCAGGTCTCTGAGGCAGGAGAGACTGGGAGCTTTCATGTCAGAAATTAATTAAAAGCAGAGGCAGGGACACAGCACACCTTTATCAGCCTGCAAACACGTGTTAGAATAAGCGGGGCAAAGTAGGGGAACTGGATTCCCCAGGGAAGATTTGCTTTTCATCTGGGAGTGGGTCGCTGGCAGCCTTGGGAGGGTCTGTTTGAGTTGGGCTATTAAAATTTTTCAATTGTGTGTGTGCTTGTGTTTAATTTTAATGTTTTTTTCATATATTTGTTTCAACGAATATATTTAATACTATCTACATATGTATGTATATTTAGTCTGTAAGCAATACCTGTTCATCTAGAAACATGAGGAGACAGAGTCAGAGCTCAGTTACCCAGGATCAGCACCACATCAGAACCGAAAGTCAAGTCAGATTAAAAAGTTGCTTAAAACAAGGAGTCATTTTATAAGTGCTGTGTTCACACATTAAGTATTTTATGTATCTTAAATTAGTTGAAGAGGAAATTCTTCAACCAAGGATATAAGCACATATATCAGAATTCCAAAGGTTTGAAAAAGAGAAAGAAAAATAGGAGACGGAGTCACCCGTGTGTCTCCATCACTCCTCCCCGTCCCTGTCACCCAGTCCTCTTCCTTAGAGGCAGTGGTGCTACCCTTCCCTCAGTAGCCTGTGTGCACACGAGCAATTATATTTATGTATTTTTCTCTCTTTCGCAAGGAGAGACGATCAGGTATGCTATTTTGCATCTTGCTTTGTTCTCTTAACGAAACGTGTCAGTGATGGTCCATGAAGACCCTCTTCCCCCTGTTTGTGTACTGATAATATGCTGTAGTGTCCTTCCTGTGCCCTATTGATGGACATTTAGGTTGCTTCCTATTTCTTTGGCTATTTCAGTGGATACAAAAAAGCCCCCCCAAACCCTTGTACAGATGACATCTTGCAGGTGTAGGGGGTGATCCTCAAGGGAGACTCCTGGGGGTGGAGCAGCTGGGTTAGCTGGTAGGTACCCAAGTGGTTAGGATGACTGTCATCAATGGCTCCCACCAGCCTCTGCTCCCACTGGGTACCCAGAGCACCTGCCTGCCCACAGCCTCGCCAACAGAGCGGGTTGTTAAACTTCTGAATCTTTGCCAATCGGAGGGGTGAAAAATGGTGTCTCCTTAGAGGTTCAGTTTGCACTGCTTTCCTCCAAAGTGGAGCTGAGCATTTTCTTTTTCATGGGGTTCAGAGCTATTGGCATTTTCTGTCTGTTCACTCTCTGTTCATTCCTTTTTTGACTTTTCTATTCAGTTACTAGTTTTTCTTTCCTACTTATTGGTAAGTAGAGCTCTTGAACGGCTAAGAAAACAGCCCTTTCTCTGTAATGCGAAGCACTGGTACTTCCCCACAGTTTTGTTTCTCTTCAGACTTTATGATTATGGGTAAAACAAAATAATATTATATTTTTACTTAAAGCATATCAATCTACATTTATTCACCAAACTTGATGCTGGGCCAAGGTGCTGCCTTTGAATTTAGCTTCTCTGCCTGGAGGTCACTTCCAGTCTGTCTTTGTTGACTCAACTCACAGCCGTAATGCCCCATCTCTCGTCACCAGTGTCTGGATTTGATTTCTTTCAGTGGAGCAGGACTTTAAAACATTTAAAAAGCTACCTGTGCACAGGATTTTTCTCAATCTTTTATGATTCCCCTCTCCTATCTTTTACAATTTTCTTGCTTGCATATTATTTTATATAGACATGTATATATATAATTATGTATTATCTTATAATTTATATATAAATGTATATCTTATTATATACTGTATAATATAGTATATATTGTACATTGTATATATTATATATAGTATAAAATATAGTACATATCATTACATATATTATATGCTATAGTATATATTGTATACTATAGTAATACAGTATATATAGTATATTATTATATAAAATTGTTATATATGATTATATTGTATTTATGTTTTCTCTATATATACAGTTAAAGCAATTTATCCTTATTGTGTCTTTCCAAAAATTCAACTTGACTTCCCTGGAAACCGCAGCCTTTCCTCAGGCACTCATTAAGCCATTGGCTCCCCTGAAGTTTAATTAAATGATCTAGTTATGCTTAACGATGCTAATAAGTACAAGTGGGGTAAGTAGGTTTTGGAACAAACATGACTGGTTTCCAGTAAGTTAGTACCTTAACTAGTCGGAGGAGACTGCGCCCAGGTGAGGTGAGGGGCAGTCATTGGCCAAGAGTGCTTTCTGGGGTCACAGTGTTGGCAGTGTGTTTGATGGAAGGAATGGTCACACTGGTTAATCCAACCAGTTTGGTGAGTGCGGGTCAGTTCCAAGAGTTGCTAGGTCAGTGATCAAAGAGGGTGGGGGGAAGAGGGAAGAATTGCCAGAAGGTTCCACAAGCGCCAGCCCTTCGGGACGACTTATTTAGTAAGCACTTGGTATTTTCATGCACACGCTTTCCTCACTTCATTCTTCTCGCTGTATAGACAAGGAGAGCGAGGTCCAGGGAGCGGAAGCGCCTTGCCCTGGGTCCTGCTGGAACTGCGTGCTGCTGTTTCACGTGCTGGACGGATGAAGTCACACTGGGCTTCCCTTCTTGTAGGAGATCATCACCACTTTTCTTTCCTTAAAGAAGCAAAGTTAAATATTGGGTAGATACAGGTGAACATGGATACAGTGTGGGTAGAGCGAAAATCCCCCTGGAACCCACCACCCAGCTGACGGGAAAGAGCAGCTCGCTCCCTCCCCTCCCTCCAGAGTAACCTCCATTCTGAATTTTGTATCTGTCAGCCCTGCTTTCCTTTTTGCTTCCTAAGCCTGAACGTTATACTGCTTACTTTTGCCTCTTTTTGAACTCTCAGTCAACAGAAGCGTCCTGCCTTACTCTTTGGAACTTGCTTTTTTCCTCCCAGTAGGATGCTGTGGGTGTTCCCCGCTTTCCGTATCAGTTAGCCCCGCCCCTCATCGCCCCACGAAGGAGGGGGTATCTGTCATGTGGTTGAACTGACACCCAGCCAGAAGGCCACATTTCCACTGCATGTCACTCCACAGCGGGATCTCTCAGGCCATCCTCCCTGCCTATTCCCAGAGTGGGGACGTGACCATGGCTTCTTTCCGGGTGAGTGAAAGACTTAGACTCTGTCCAGGGTGCAGGTGTGCAGGCGAGCAGCCACCAGGGAGCAAGCGGGACCTCCAAGCAGGGCTGTGAAGGTGACAAGTACCTGATCTCAACTCAACACCCCTGCTCTCAGGCTTGCCCTTGGCTGGACATCCAAGGTGGAAGATGACCGTGTCCTGCTGTCACCTGGCTCTGGGCTGGGCTGCACTCAATACTACTGAGTGAACGAAGGAAGGAACCAAAGAAGGAAGTCTCCCCTGATTCTGCCCTGTGGTCATAAGCCCCTCCTCTTTCCCCTCTGATGCCCCCGCCCCCAGTCTCTGCCTTTCTCTTATACTACACTCTGTCTATCTTCCAGCACTTAAAGACAGGCTCTCCCTGTACAAGCCCAGCAGCCTGTGTTGACGGGACTTACCCTTAGATGCTGTGGGGACTCATAACTGCATAGAGAAAGCATTGCCAGTGGCTGCCCCCAGCAGAGGTACAGACCCGGAGAGGGTCTTTACCGGTCAAGACTCTTAAGTGTTTCTCATGGAGTCAGCCCACAAAGATGGATTAAGCACCTGCCATACAACAGGTCCAGTGCTAGACCCAGGCCAGAAACAACCAGTTAGGAGCAGGGGGAAAAAAGATCATACTATTATCACTGATAACATGTAGCGGTCACTCACTAGATTGCAAGGGCTTTCCATACTTAATTCTTTTAGTCCTGAAAGCATACGATGATGTTGGTACCGTAGCTGTCTGCCTTTCACAGATGAGTTAACCGAGGCTCAGAGAGCTGGAAGAACTTGCTCCAAGGTCTCACAGGTTATCACAGGAAGAGGAGCCAGTATTTACTAAGGTCCTGTTATGGGTAAGCAACTGAACTCTGGGTCTGTGTCCAGCCCTCTAGGGGGCCTGTGAGCCCGCTGCTGTGGTTTCCATAGTGCATGTGTGAGGCTGAGGATCTGAGAGGTCAGGTGGCATTCTCAAAATCACACAGCCGGTTACGAGCAGAGCGAGGGTCTGTTGTTTATGAAGGCACAGAGTTTTGCTGGATTTTGGGAGGATGGAAGACAACTAAGGCAGAGAGACTCTTCTTGAAGACACAGTCCAATGGCAGAGGTGGGCAGACAGTCAGGCAGGCAGGCAGGGTGCTGGGGGCCAGTGTGGTAGTGGAGGGTGCACAGGCACTGCGGAGAACCTCAGAGGCCTCCCATGCTGCCTGGAGGTGAGGGAGGGCTTTCTAGAAGTGGGGTGTCTGTGCTGAGACAGCAAAGGCCTGCAGAGAGAAGCGGAGAGAGCAGGGCGGTCCCTGGGGGCAGCTGAGCTCAGGCCTGGGGTGCGTCAGAGCCTGACCCCAGGGGAAAATGCACACCCTCAAGGAGTGAGAATTTAGGAAGCCACATTTCTTGAGCATCTACTCTGTGCCTGGCCCCGCGCCAAGATTTGTAAGCATTCTCCTCTGATCCTCGGGTAGTCTTCCCCTCCAAAGTGAGCGCTGTGGTGGTGCCCACTCCCCAGAGCAGCAACTGAGGCTCAGAGAAAGGAGGTGACCTCCCCGGACTCCCAACCATTGCCCTCCACTGCCTCCCTTTGGAGGAACATCTGTCTCCCACACACCTGAAACAGGCAGCAAGAACACTGTATTAGCTGGTCTGCGTTCAGTCGTGTGTGCCTGACAGAGCCCTGGGCACCTTCTATGAGGAGACGTTTACTGCCACATGCACTCACTCTGTGAATTAGGGACTGTTATTATTACTGTTGTTATTCCCATTTTACAGATGAGAAAACAGAGGCTCAGAGGACGAAGTGTCTAGCTCAAGGCCCACAGCTAGGGAGTAGCAAAATTGTGCTGTGAACCCAGGCAGGCTGGCTTCAGATCTCCCCAACTTAAGCCCCTGGCAACAGTTCAGCTGGGTCCAGATGAGTCTCCCCTAAACAGGCTCACCGGGCACACTCTGGTCCTCAGCTCAGCTCCAAGCTAAACAGCAAGACAGTTAGCCCAAGGAGGGCCTCAGGCGCCTCCTTGAAACCCAGGGATGGGACTTGAGCTGGGTCATCCAATGATGCCGTGGGTGGCCTGGACCAGCTCATAAATGGAGAATGCCACGGGGCTGTGTGCACCCAGTGACATAATGGCTCCAGTGTGGTCCCGGCGGCTCCAAATTTAAAGAGAGGGAAATTGACTTAGTGTTAGGACGGGCGGCTTCATAATTTCTACGTGGCCACTGCTGTGTTAGCTCATGCCGGTCTCGGCACCACCATGCCAGTGGGGCTGATTCACATGCAGCTGCTTCCGGAGCTGAGGACCAGCTCTGAGACTCCAAGGCAGAGAGAGGAGGCCTCATTGAGCTGCCGTGGCAGCCGGCAAGGAGATGTTGGGCTGGGCTGGGGACTCACCCCGCGTCTGCCCGCCCCCAGCACAGCTGTGTCACCCTCAGTTGAGAGTGTCCTCCCAGCTCTTGAGAGCAGACACTGTCTGGCTCACCGCGGTGGCCCTCACACCCATGGCGCCTCACACACAGTGGGCACACACTAAATGTTTATTGAGCATGGAGACAAAAAGGTGAAATTTGGTGGAAAGTGCACAGAAGCGTCTTCCACCCTTTAAATGTAAGCCGAGTGGGAGGGACTGGGCAGAAGGAACCAAGTCTGTGTCCCAGTTCCACTGCTCAGTCATGGGAGCCCTTTGGCAAGTTCCCTCTCTTCTGAGTCCTGGTTCCTTGATCTGTAAAATGGGGGAACATATGAACACCTCCCTCCCAGGGCTGTGTCAGGACAAACTGAGCCAGGTCACACAGTGAGTTAGCACACGCCTGGTACGTGTGCTCCTGTCCCCTCCTCCACAAACTGTAAGCAGCTTCTTTAGCAAGAAGTGTATCTACCTCATGTCTGTACCCCTTTCCCACAGCAAGCTGCCAGTGTTAGTGTGGTGCCTGGCACATAGTAGGTGGTCAGTGAGTACGTGGAGGATGGATGGATGGATGGATGACTAGTAGTATGGTCGGAAAGGCAGATGCTTAGGTGACTGGCTGGACAGATGGATGGATGAGTGAGTGGGTTAACTGATTAATTAGTGGATGATTGGACTGTTTGACGGATGGATAGATGGTTCAGTGAATGGGTGGATGGATGGATGGATAGATGGGTAGATGGATAGATGCTATGTTTTTGTTTATTTAGCTTTATTCTTTGTCATCCTAGCATTACAAATCAAAAATTTAAAAATAATAATTTTAAGAAAATTAATAATGGAGTGAAAAAAATATCCTGAGTACTCAAATCCATTCATTTTGAGCCTCCTTTCATCCATATGCCCTCCTTCCCATTTATTTTTTGGGAAGGCACAGCATCATTTTAAATGCTCTGATAAGTCCTGCAGTAAAGAAACATTTTGCTTCACTTAACCCAGAGTTTACTGATTACAGTAAATGACAGATTTTATTTTCTCTGAGTACCATTTATCTTAACCTGGATCTACTCCTCTATGGCACAACATGGTGAACATAAGTATAAAAGATCTTCAGAATATTTAACTTGGCAATCCCTTACTTGAAATGCTTCTGGGAGGGGAAGTCACCGTGTGTGTGTGTGTGTGTGTGTGTGTGTGTGTGTGTGTGTGTCTGTGTGTCTGTGTTTCCTAATGGGATGGGTTTGGAAGCACTGCACTAGGAGAAGGAAGACATTGCATGCCCACCTTGCTTGTGAGGGAAGTTGCTGTGCGATCGTGGTGACTCCCTGTCATCCACACAAGGATGACCTTGGCCTCTGAGTTCCCTTCCAGGTACAGCCTGGCTCTACCCTGTGATTCTGCCCACTTCCCAAAGTATGTGACCATGTATGGATCACCTCCACGTGCCCTCTCTGGGGTTCCGTCTCTCCCGGGATGCCTACCCGCCTCCACTTGTCTAAGGGACAGACCTGCCATGAAGGGGTCCATTACCCACGTGGACTCCCAGTGTTTAGATACCTTGGTGCTGTGACTTAGTTTCCCACGCTGGCCCCGCAGGCCCTGGCGTGGGGAGGAGTGGGGAGCGTCTACCTTCCTACCCTGGCCCAGCCCCACCAGAGGCACTCAGCTCCCAGCGCCGCAGCTCTGCTCCTGGCTTGGTGCCTGCCCAGAGCAAACTAACCCGTCACTGTGTTTTGACTGCAGACACTTACTCCTCCTGCCTGAGTCCCTCCTCTGTCTCTCAGAAGTCAGCGGTGGTGGCTGAGCTGGCAAAATTGTTCCACCCCAATTATTCCAAAAGCTCACAGCAGCTGAACTCGGATTGCCATTGCTGTGTTCCCAGTGAGGACGGTGGGGCTCAGCTGAGCCTGCTTGGACCTGGGAGATGGGGAGGTGTCTGAGTGGAGGCTGAGGGCCCAGCACCAGGACTGGGGCTCTAAGACCTGCTGAGAGTCTGGAGATGGTCATTACTAACCCCACCATCACCTCCCAAAGTAGCATCTGTCTGCAGCCCCTGTGCTGTGTAGAACTGGGGCATGGAATGCAGTGAGCCAAACACTGGTCCCTAAAATCCACGTCCCCAGGGCCCCTCAGGGGCCCTGTCAGCTTGCTTGGGGCCTCCTCCCTTGGTGAGGGGGACAAGGGGGAAGAATGCCCAGCACAAGTATGACATGTCCTAGGTGCTCGGTAAGCACCATATTTCCTTCCATCAAATATGCCGTTCATTGTACTACGCACCATCATTTGATGTCTCGCTAAGGAGAAAAACAAAAAACAAAAACAAGCTACCAATTAGATTGTGGCGCGCCATTCACTGTAAGCTGGATCTCGATTTCAAAGATACTAAAATCTAAACAGGTGCATTTTGAAACTGACGATATGGGGTATCTACTAAGTCAGACAACAGCGGGCTTAGGTTCATTGTTTTGTTTCTGTTTTCTGTGTTTACAGGTGGTGCTGCCACTGACTTGGAACCTTGGAGAAATCACTTTCCACCCCCGGGCCTCATCACAGCGTGGGACTCACCCTGCTGTCCAGGTACCCCACGGGGCTGCTGGCGAAATCAGATAGAATCAGGGCAGTGACAGACCTTTGTCAGCTGCCCAGACTTTCCAGGGAGAACCCAAGATGTCAGCCTATAGTGAAATCCTTGCCCAGACGTGCTCACCGTCAGTGTATTTGCTGTGTGACTTTGGACAAGTTTTTCCACCTTCCTGAGCCTCAGTTTCCCCCATCTCTCCTAGAGAGACAGATACAAATCTTATGGGGCTGCTGGGAGTGTCAGAGGAGACGATGTTCGTAAGGTGCTTGGCATCGTGCCTGGCACATGGTAAACAGCCCCATGAATCCTAGTCGCCATGAGTATTTGCATATATTCTCGAATGATCTGATTGATAAGAGATGTGCTTTGGCACTTTTTTAAAGCACCATCGTATCTCCAGTGTCTTGCAGTTAGCTTGCTCACTGAACAATCTGATGGATGAATGGATGAATGAATGAGTAAGTGGATAAATGCATATTCTCAGTGTCAGGTGAGGCTGAGTTCCACCAGAAGGGGCTTTTTGAAGCACTCAGGGGCAAAACAGGAAATAAATCACCTTGGAGATCACATAGCTTTACCCTCATTTGACAGAGGAAGATACTGAGGCTCCGAGAGGTTCAGGAAGTTGCTTGAGGCCACACACTGCTCACAAATAGACCGCGGTCCGAGCCCCCGGCTACCAGGGTGGCCTTTCCCCTTCGGCCTCGTACTCCGGGCGGATGTCCAGTGGTTCTCTGATTCCAGGGACCAGAGCAGGCTGTCACCAGGGTGCCTACCGTGCCATTTCCCCAGTGCAGCTGCTTCCAAAGGAGGCCCTGGGGGGAGCCACTGCCACAGCCTCCGAGGCCCCAGCCCCAGCCCTGTTATTATTCTTCTCGGTGTAATAGATACATTTTAAGAGAAACAGATGCCGGAACAGTTGGACAGGAAGGGCCGAGGCATGTGAGGAGGAATCTGGTTTGTGAAAATCTGTCGATTTGCCAGACGGTGAACAATATGGTGCTGCCAGCCAGGTCTGGGTCCGGCTGCCGGGCGGGCTGATCGGGCCTTCCCACTGTGTCCTGCTGGTCCTCCCAGGCCACCGTCCTCAGGTGCCCAAATGGGCGTCCAGTTATTGAGTGTGCAAAGATGGGCCCAAGATGCTGACGGCTGCTCCTTCGTGACCTCCGCCAGTGCAGCAGGGTAGGGACCCTCATCTTGGGAACTGGCAGCTTGTGTTTGGAGTGGCAGAGCTGGGGAAGGCACCTTCTGTTTCAGACCCAGCCATCTTCCATGCACGGCTTTTCTCTCCCCTGCACTGACTTCACTCTGTGACGGTGCTTGTTGCCTGCAAGCAGGTACTTTGACACCTGACTCTGAAGCTGCGGTAGGACAGGGTGTCTTGCTGCCTTACTGCCTGGTGAGAATCTGTTCCTCTCCCTGCACCACCACTGATGGGGAAAAAAAAGGTTAGCCTCTTTACAAAAGATGTGTTAGCTGCTGCGGGGTCCAGCTTCAGCGAGGCAGAGATGCCCAGAGCACACTTCTGTGCGCTGGGGTGGATACCCCACACCCTCTCCCTTGGCCTGAGCTCACAAATCCTGCTGATTTTGGGCAGGATGATGTGGCCCGTGGGCAGGGGCTGGTAAACGGGACACTGAATGTGTGACTGGGCTTTGTGTTGTCATAGCAATCCAGCGGGTTGGGGGGAAGTGATTGTCCCCATTTTGCAGACGAGAAGATAGAGGCTGCAGGAGGGAATGTGATTCACCCAGGGTCATGCAGCTCAGAGGACTCAGTGTTGGGCACAGCCCACAGGGCTGCCTGATTCTGATTTCTCTCTTCTTTCTGCTGACCCAGCCGCCTCCCTAGGAACACACTGGTGCATATCTTCATTCTCCCAAAACACCGGCTGGAGATGAAGATATTCAGCCCTCTCTCTCGCCTTCGAAGTGGGGTGTTGATTTGTCTCTGGGAGAACTAATACCAGGAGCCTCTCTTCCTTCCTCTGATGTGTGTCTCCTCCCTGAGCTGACCTACAGAGGGCGGGTAACCATGTAATAGGCTTTCCCCCAACACACCTGACTCTAAGTATTCTTTTCCGATTTCCTGAAAAGATCAAATAAAAAAAATCTGGAAATTCAAGAATTCTGCATCCCAAATATATTTCTCCATGGATTTCTTGCTCCTAGAAGTTGTATGGGAGTATTTTGTGTGGTTCTGCAACCTGATTTTTTTTTTGGCGGGGTAGGGAACTATTCTAGAACGGTTATGATGAAAGTCTCACTGCCTACTCTTTGTTGAGAACTTAAGCTACTCCAGGCCCTGTACTGAGCACTGTACACACATCATCTGATTTGACCCTCTCAGCACCCCTATAAGGTGCTGTCTGTATTACCATGTCAGAGTAACAATAAGGGACACACAGTGAGAAAGTAGCGGAGCTGGGGTTTAGTTCCAGGTTTCCTGTCTCTGTGCCAGGTCTGGGTGGCTTCGCTGAACTTCCATCCCATCTCCTGCAGCTTAGAGAGGAAGGAAGGGCATCTCCGACCTTTGTAGACTCTCTTGCAGCTAGAATTCTGGATGCAGGTTTGTTCTAGCCAGCGGGAGGCACTGATGTGAGATCTGGGAAGCTGGTGTGAAGCCACACTCTCGTGGCTCACAGCTACTGCTGCTGGAAAGTATAATCATGCAAATGCCAGCTTCTCCTGCAACAGAGCAACTGAAACTCTTGTACGTTGCCCGTGGGACTGTAAAATGATACAACCACTTTGGGAAAAAACTTAAACAAAGTTTCTTATAAAACTCAGCATACCTCTATCTTATGACCCAGAAATTAACTCAGTATTGACCAAGAGAACAACAGGAAGTTCACGAAATCAGTTATATAAGAATGTTCATAGGAGATTTATTTAAAGTGAAACTAGATATGGCCCAATGACCATCAACAGGAGAATGAATAAATGAATTGTGGTACATTCACACAGTGGAATCCTACACACTGTGAAAAGGACAAACTACTGATGTACATAATGCTATGGGGTCAGTCTTTAAACCTTCATGAAAGAAACCAGGCACAAAAGAGTACAAATTGTCTGATTCCACATTTACAAAGTTCTAGAAACAGTCAGAACGGTGCTTGCCTCTGGGGGTTGGATTAACTGGGAAGGGACTGCGGGAACTTTCTGGGAAGGGGTGGGAGGTTTGGGTCACACAGGTGTTTGCATTTGGCAAAATTCAGCGTCAGCCCGCTTAGGATTTCCGCATTTCAATACATTCATACACTTTTTTACATACAAAACTGTAAACACATACTGATATTTCATTGCTGAAATGTTTGCTTGAAATGCATCAAATAGTAAGTTGGATTAACAGACGGACAGAGGATTGGATGGATATACATGAAAAAGCAAGTGCATAAATGGCAGGATCTTGGTGGAAGGTATAAACTTTTAAAAAGTTTCAGACTTTTAATAAACTTTCATAAAAAGTTTGCTATAAACTTCATTCAACTTTTCTGTCTTTGAAACTTTTTACAGTAAAATGTTAGTTAAAAAGGAGGACCCATCTAAGTTTGAGACAAAATCCATCAGCTTCCTCATTCTCATTTGATTGTCTTTAGACCAAAGATATAAAAAATGAATTAATCTTAGAAATTCCAAGGGAACATACAGACTCATCTCCTACACGCAGTTCTGTCTCTGAACTCCTGGAAAAGGATAAGGAGTGACTGAGTAAATGACTCCTTATTCCTGCATAATTACTAACCGTTCAAGAGACCCTGGGACTAATGGCACCAACAATCAACACAGGCTCGATGTAGATTCAGTGAACAGTTATAGAGCTAGACCATATGCCAGGCCTTGTGCGATGTGCTTTCTTCCACTCCATCTTCAAGACAACTCAACAGAAAACAGACATCTTTGTGACCATTTTCCAGACCTCACACTGAACTCAGAGGTGTTTAGAAATTTACCCGAGGTCATAGAGCCGTTGAAATGGTCTTTAGTGATGATTGTTCCCCTCCTTCCAGAAATGCACCCACTCTCCCTTTTATCTTAAGACAAAAACCCTCATAATGTATCCACAGCCAGCCCTTTGGACCCAGCAGTTACAGGCATATCTCTTTACTATGCTTCACAGATACAGCGTTTTTTACAAATTGAAGGTTTGTGGCAGTCCAGTGTTGTCAGATGACACTTAGCATTTCTTAGCAATTAAGTATTTTTAGATTAAGGTTAGGTACATTGTTTTTTAGATATAATGCTATTGCGTCCTTAGTAGACTACAGTATAATGTAAACATAACTTTTGCGTGCACCGAGGAGCCAGAAAATGCATGTGACTCACTTTATCGCGATACTCGCTTTGTGACGGCAGTGTGGAACTGAACTTGGCAGTTTATGCCTATAGGCTAAAGGCTAGTTGCATGATGGGGACAGACCAATCAGAGGCCCTCTCTGCGGTTCTCTAAGTTGGAGGTAGTAAAAGGGCATGCATCTGGCTCCTTAGAAACCTCAGGCCCTAAGCGCATATGTTTGAGGACACTGGGAGTCATGAGTCCTTGACGTCAAAAATACTTTGTGCCAGGAGCTGGATATGGACCATCCCATTCAAACCTCACAGCAACCCTCTGACGTGAGAACTTCCCTTTTCCCTTTTTGTGGATGAGGAGACTGAAGGTCAGAGAGAGTAAGTAGATTTCCCAAGAGAACACAGCTAACAAGGGGAAGATTCAAAACCAGGCCTAGTCACCCCGCAATAGGCCTAGAGGACGCCCCAGTGGGTCCATGAGGTCTGCCTGGAGCTCACAGGGCCCCCTCCCCTCTGGAACTGCACTGATCAGAGTACCCACTGCCCTCTGCCTGGGCCCCTAAACCCACACCGCCAAGCAGCTGCTTCTCCCAGTGACCAGAACATCCCACTAGAGGCCTCTGAAGGAACGCCCTGGTTCTCAAGTCCTAGACACCCAGTCTGCCTTGGTTCTGTAGGAGCAGCTCCCCTTCCTGGATCAACATGGCCCAGGGCTCGGGACCTGAGCGTGGATGTGGGGAGGTGAAGGAATTGAAGCGCGCGTGTCTCAGGTCTGGGGGCACTCCATTCTCAGGCAGCCTCTCAGATGCCAGTCAGCCACAGTGAAGGCAAAAGCTGTAGCAGGAACTGGCTTTGGGAGCCGGGTGCTTACATCCGAATCCAAGCTAGACTGTGCTGGTTTATCTCCTTGGATTCTCGGAGGAAGGTAATAGTAGGAGTCCCATTTTGCAGATGACACTGAGGTCAGACAAGACGTTTGCACTCGTCTTTCTGAACTCTACCCTCTGGCTAAGCTCCGGGGCCAGGCGTTCCACGTATTTGACTCACATTCTTGCCCCGTGATAGGTATGGCCCATCATTCCCATTTTACAGATGACAAAACTGAGGTTTGGCGAGGGAAGTGACTCAGCCAGGAGGTGGCAGAGGCAGGATTTCAAGCTACGGCTCTAGAGCCTGTGCATCTGACGCCTCGCTCACCTTCCCTGCAGCAGCTCTGCGGGTTCAGATGAAGGAAGGGATTGTGGCTTAGCCTGTTACTGACATCTTAAAATCCAAGTTGTTTGTTTTTGTTTTTGTTTTTAAGCTTAGTTCTGTGCTGCCTTCAGAAAAAAGAAAGAAGAGGTGATGAGGTCCGTCTTCCTCACCGCCCACTCCTTCCCTAACACTCATCTGTTACAAACTCGGTGGGTGAACGCAAGGTCATGAGCCCGGGCTCTGCTGGCGCCTGTAACAGCGGAGATGCGGCCACTGCAGGGCAAGAGCTCCTAACAGTATGACAGAGTTCAGGGAGCGGGGAAGAAGCGGGGAGGAGGGGAGGCAGAGTGAAAAAGCAACTTTCGCCAGCTCTCCAAACGGTTCCGCCCGCTAAGTCTTACTGCGCAGAAGGTGCCAGATCAGATTAGAGCCACCAGTTGCCACATTATCCTGTCTTGACTTCACTAAGGCTCATTAAGCTCCGAAAATCCCTTTTACGGTGTTTAGGACACCTCCAGAGGAGTTTGCTGTGTAAATATTATTCCACCATTAAATCCGGCTACAAGGCCGCCGTCAACAAGTGGGATTCGCGAGGGTTCCGCCGAGGGGGCTGCGCCTGCGCCTGTGAAGTGGGGCCAAGGGTCTCCGCCAAGAAGCCGGTGCGAGCGATAAAAGCCCTGGTTCTCCCGGGGAAGCCTCCTGCCACTCGGGCCTGCTTCGTGGAGAGGCTGCCGGGCCACGATTTGGGCTGGGAATCCAACCCACTGTCGGGAGCCCCTTGGCGCGAGGGCCCGCCTTGGACAGCAGGCGTCCATGCTGGACCCACTTCCTCTGGGGCGGGGACCTTGCGGGCTGCGGCGCACTTGCGGGAGGCGGGGGTCTGCCTCCCCCCCCGCCCCGACCCCGTACCACCCCCCTGCACCTCCCTTGGTATCTCCCCACGGACATGGGCATCTGTCTCAGAGAGGCGACTTTTCCCAGCCGGAGGCATCTTTGCCTAGGCTGTCCTTTCGTCCGTGCGCCTTTCCTTATTCATTTATGTATTTGGAGGAGGGAAATCGCTCCATTATGAGCCATCGATTATTGCGGATGGATAACCTATCTGACTCAGCAGATGCTGCAGCGGCTGGGGCGGATGTCACTGGTTTTTTTTTTTTTTTTTTGCTTTTCTTTGTCTTTCTTTTTTTTTTTAAAGAAAAATGTAATCAATTTAGGTTTTCAGCTGATTTGCAGGTTGTGCTCCTGGGAGATGGTGACAGAAGAGGGAGGACTTAAATATGGAAACTGCCAAACGCGGTGCCTGGCCTGGGATGGACCCTCATTGTGCCACAAATGACCTTTGAGCCCCCTTCTCTGTGCCAAGTGTGGGTCTCGGCTCCAGGGACCCAACAGGGAGCAGGACAGGTGTGGTCTGTGTCCAGTGGAGCTCACCGTCTAGAGCTCTGGAGGGGCAGATTCCAACAGTGTCACTGAGTGCTGGCACACAGTGGGTGCTCAGTGACCTGGGGGGTGAGGTAAGCGTGCAGAGCACCCGGCGCTGTGTCTGGTGGGTAGTGATTGCTCAACTAATGCTAACTGTGTCTGTCATTCTCTCTTTGGGGATTGGAGTCTCAGGTCGGTCATTTTTTTTTTTGCAGCTGCGTGACATTGAGATAATCGCTTTCCCTCTCTGAGCCTCGGTTTCCACATCTGTAAAATGGGGCTTATTATAAAATGTGCTCCATGCAGATGTTGAAAGGATCTGTTCATAAACATATGGGCTTGTGTGACCTGCTTTATTGAGTACCTACTGTGTGCTTGGTGCTGAGGGTTTGATTGAGACATGGTGCCTCCCGCAAATTGTTCTCAGTCTGCTGAGGAGTTAACTGGTAAATTCAATGGCCTGTGTTCAGTGCTGTGACAGGGTAACTCAGGGACACTGTAGAAGCCTCCATGAAGGGCCCTTGATGTGGCCTGGCTGGGGGACAGGGACAAAAACCTCGTAGAGCAGGGAGCAGCCAACTATGGCCCACAGGTCAAATCCCACCCACTGCCTGCCTGAGTACTGTTCTGAAGCCCAGAATGATTTTTACATTTTAAAATAATTTTTAAACTCAAAATAATATTTCTTGTCACGTGATAATTACAGGCAATTCAAATGTCAAGTACACAGATAAAGCTTTATCAAAACCCAGCCACGCCCATCTGTGTGTGGATTGCCTGTGGCCACTTTTGAGCTGTGATGCAGAGCTGAGTTGTGGCAACAGAGACTGTGGGTCCCACAAGACTGAAATAATTACTATTTGGCTCTTTACAGAATAAGTTTGTCAACTGGTGTTAGGGGGAGTGATGTGTGAGCCAAGAGCTGAAGCGTGGCAGATGAAAGTCCCGTGCAGTAAGCACAGCGCCATCCCGCCTGGAGCGGGGATTTGGAACAGTGGAGGAGGGTCCATCGATAGTCTGATTGGAGAAAGTACAACAGAGCCATACTGATACCAGATCTCATTTATTGGGTAGTTATTAGGGCCACTGTAGCCCCCCTGACAGTCTCACGTTCAGTCCTCCAAATGGACTTCAGTGTTGAGATCACTAACTCACTTCACAGGTGAGGAATTAGAAGCTCAGAGAGGTGCAGACATCTGATCAAGGTCACACAGCAAAGTACAGATCAGACCCCCAGGCTGCATTACTTGAAAATCCATGCTCCAAACCCACGCCAATAAACCCAGGCACTTCACTGCCCATATCCTGCAGTGTATACAGCGCTGCGTTTGTACAAAGATAGAAATTTTAAATGAAACCAGGCTAGCATCCAAAGCAGAATCTAAAGGATTTTTGCAGTCGCTCCTCACCCTGCCCCCCACCACATCCTGGATGTTGTTTTTTCCAGTTCCCCCGTCCCATCCAGGGCTCCTCTGAAATCCAGCCACATTGCTGGCAAGGAGAAAGTGGGGTGGGGTGGGGTGGGGAGGGAAGCTAGGCTTCCCAGAAAAAGCTCGCAGAGGACGAGTCTCTGAAGTGGGTGGAGAGATACGTGTAGAAGGCGCAGCAGAGTTGGCAGCCCCAGCTCCCGGCAGCTGTTGGCTGTGCACAGAATAAACACAAACGGATGGATGGGTTTGGGCTGGGAAGCCACCTCGCCGCAGGCTTCAGGCAAAACCGAGAGGCGCTGGATGACAGGCCTGCCAGCTGACGGGAAGTGACTCGGGCGAGGGGTTTGTGCTTTTGGCTGCTTGGCGCAGGTCTGCGCAACACCAGGGCGGTGGTGAGAGAGACGGGTGGCTCCGGAGGCAGAAAGTCCTGGCGCTTCCTGTCTGTGCGTCCTTGGGCGAGACTGGTTCATCCATATGAGCCTCAGTGTCATCATCCGTAAGTGGAGAAAATGGCACCTACTTTGGGGGACAGTTGTGCAGTGGACACCATGGTGCACTGCCCAGATTCCCCTTCAAGGAGGGCCTCGTGGTCCAGAGGCTGAGACTAGTGTCACTGACTCTGAAGGGCCAGCCTAGCTCCAGGGCTGCCTGTGGAGTTGATCTAGGCTCGTGTCCTGCCTGCATCAAGGTTCAACTTGTCTCCATCCATTGTCCATCTTCCCTCCCCAACACAGGTGCCATCCAAAGACTCTTGCTGATTGATGGCGTGCATGCCAAATTCTGTCCTACACAGCATCCTGGGCACCCAACTTGGAGCCTTTAAGAAATTTTATTTCTTATGTGCCCAGGGTGTAGTAAGGGTTCAGTACATGTAAAACAACAGAGGGAAGATGAGAACTGCAGGAAGACCTGACTGCAGTGTGTCCAGACTCCTGATTTCAAAGACAAAGAGCAGAGCACATCAGCCAGGTGCGTGGCCTCTTCTACAGCCATGTTGTCGCCAGGGACGTTGGCTCTGCTGGATGGCCAGGATCACCTACTGAAGCCCAGCTCCGCACTGGGCACACCCAAACTGCCAGAGAGATCATCGTTCCCATGTGACAGATGTGAAGACTGAGGCTGAGAGGAATAAAATGACGTATCTACAACTCGACAGAGAGCCCCCCGTGATCATTTCTTCCTCCATTCAGGAGATACCAAGTGCCGGGTTCCAGGGTCCCTCTCAAAGCTCAGAGCCAAGGAGGACACACGATGTGCCAAGTAATGATCATGACAGGTGTCTAAGGCGGGGCTGATTGACAAGTGCAGGGTGTGATTTGGGGGTTGGAGTCGAGGAACCAAAGGTAGTTGGGGAGAGTCTCGGAGCAGGACTGGAATGCGAGTCTTCCACCTCTGCGCCAGCAGCTATCTGACAAATCTCTATTTCAAGAGGGGTTATGTTGGAGAGGCTGGGTTCTCAGCTGCTCTCCTGTTTCTCCCCAAGTCTGTGCTTAAGAGCTAGCCTAACGGCCCCAAATGCCCCCACCCTCTGCAGCCAGGGAGCCCAAATCCCTTCCTGCAGTTATCTCCTCAGTCCACCCAAGGCTCAGCAAACCCAGTCGCTTCCAAAGCAAGATGACCAAGTTTGGAAGAGACCGTGAGTCCTCTCTTCCCTCTGCGTGCCTCCTGGTGAGCGGTCAGCCTCTCCTTCCAGGAATCGGAGCCAAAGCCATCTTCCTTGTTCTCCTCTGTCTCTCGGAGGCAGAAGCATCTGTCCCCTGCAGAAGCTCTGTCCTGCGCTCAGGCACCCCACCCGAATCTTTTTTCCTGGCAGCACCAAGGAGCTTTCCTTGGTGAGGAGGAGTCACTGAGGGTCACAGCTTAGTGGCAGCTATTAGATTCCTGGAAAAGGCCAAGTTCAGGACCGGAGGGTGAAGGGGAGCCAGAGAGAGGCCCGGCGGAGCCGCACGTGTGCACTGGTGGGTGTCGAGGAAACCAGCCCCACCTTTGAGGCTGCAGCCTGGGAGACGTCTCCCAAAGGCAGCCCGAGTCGTGCTGGGCTTGCATTGCCAACAAGCACAGCTCCCAGAAAGTCTGGCCCCCGCCTACCCAGGAAGCATCCTGGCCAGTCCCCGGGTTCTCATGCCCCTCTCAGACTTTTCTTTTCTCATAGACTTTTTGTGTGTGTCAGAGAGCTTGTCACAGTGAATTATAATTATGGATTGACCTGTCTCCTTCCCTCTCCAGTCCTTGAGCCATTTGAAAGCAGGGACCACCAGGTTTGACTCATCCTGGGGTCACCAGAAATGAGCTCAGAACCTGGCACATGGTAGGTGCTTTGACACCGCCTGAGTTCATGAGGGTTCCCCCTTTCTCTCCATCTCTTGCCTTCATTTTTTTAAATAGGCTCTAAATGATGGCTAAGATGACCATCAGCCTCCCTGAACTCCTGTCCCCCTTGCCTAGCAGCCCACCAGGAGAAAAAAAAACTAGGGAAGAATTTCACTGGGTCATGTGCTTCTCCCCGAAGCATCACATGACTGGGGGAATAGAGGGCTCTGATTGGCCAGGCCTGGGTCAGGTGTGGCTCCTATGGCGGGAGTGGGGTCAGCCACGTCAGGCCCACAGTGGATAGGTTTCCCACAGGAGAGAGGGGTTCTGTGGCTGGTGTGGACGAGGACTGTGAGACCGAGTCAATGGATCTCCACCACGAGTGGCGTAGTTCAGTCTTGGGGGAAACATTTTTGTTTAAGCAAACTATCTGATTGTTTTGTGGAGTAACTAGTGGTTTTCCCCAGAAGGAGAGATTCTGAAAGTCTTCATAATGAGAGCCTAAACTGGGTCACGGATGCACTCTGTGGACAGTCAACAAGTATTTAGAACATGAGGCTGGAGCGGAGGGCAGGGGCAGAGTATGAAAGGCCCTGAGTGTTACAACGGGAGGCCCGAGCCTGTCGCTCAGCACAGACTGGCCCTCAGGATGGCCATCTGTGTTTGTAAATAAAGTTTTATTGTAACACAGCCATGCACATATTGCTTACGGCTGACTTCACACTCCACCTGCAGAGTTGAGTAGCTGTAAGAGAGACCATATGGCTCACGAAGCCAAAAATATTGAATAGCTAGCCCTTCACGAAAAGTTTGCTGGTCCTTGTAGGAGGGAGGATTGGAGGCCCCAGAGTTGGGTAATCCAGTCTGTATTGTAAGAAGATGAAGTCTGTACTCTAGGCTCAGTTAAGGAGCTGTTTTAAAGATTTGAGTCTATGTGCCTTGCAGGTCGTATGGATGTGGGTGGGTCAGTAAGCGGGCTCTATCTTGGAGGGTCTCCAGGAGCCCACCCTGAGACAAGGAATCTGTGCATGAAGTTTATCTGGGAGGTTATCTCAGGAAGCACCCTTAGGCAAGAGAGCAAGTGAGTTGGGGAAGGGAGGTGGCCTTTAAAGTGGGCAGCACACACGAGCCTGTTAACATTCTAGGTTAACGGAGCTCATGTCCACTGGGGGGCGCTGGGGGCAGCGTGGCTCTTGCCCCTATGAGGGGAGAGGGACCTGGGATATTTAGACACTAAGTGCTAAGGTTCCTGGGTGCCAGCCTTTGCTTTGCCTGTTTCCAGCTGTGGGGCCTTAAGCAAGTCCCTTGTGTGCCCTGGGCCTCGGTTCCCCTAAAGGTTCTAGGAGTCTTTCTACCTTGGAGAATCCATGACTTTCTTGCCTCATCCCAGGCCTGAACATTGGGTGATTCTGATGACGTTGGCTTGTCTCCAGGACCCAGCTGGAGGTTTCTTTTCCTTCTCAGTGTTCACAGTGTGTTTCTGGACACACTTGCTAACCTAGCACTTCTTTCATGCACTAGAATTAACCCAGTGGAGTGCCTCTCCTCCATGGCTGGCTACACATCTGCAGTAACCTGGTGGTTGGTCAAATGCAGAGACCTGGGCCCTGCCCCAAGACCCATGGAGTACAAATCTCAGGACAGGGAACGCTCTGGCATCTGCATTTTGGCAAGCTCCCCTGGGGCTGCCAAGGATGCTAATTTTGGAAACCCCAATGGTCATAATTTAGGCTCTGGGCTCAGGCTGTCTCTGACTTGCTGTGTGGCTTTGGGGAATCAGTTACTCTCTCTGATCCCTGTTTCAGTCTGTCACAACAACAGGGCTAACTGTATTCCCCACCTCGTGGCAGGGTGAGGCTTAAATGAAGCACTGTAGATGGAGCCGTCAGCAAGTTCAGGCCACCCTTGCCATCTCTGGCAGGTCTGAGTCCTGCCTGCCAGCTCAGGAGTGTGGGAGATACCACAGATGTTTCTTTTCTGTAAGTCAGTGTAATTTCTGTTTCCAGCCCCCATCCCAAACATAACCTTGGACAAATATTCTGAAAGCCCGGCCCCCGCCCTACCCTAAGGATGTTACCACAGCCAGGGTCTTAGTTTTGAAACACCAGGAAACCATGGGTCTTGTTCAGTTGTCTGCATTGGCTTTACCCACCCCCAAATGACAATACCGGAGCTCGAATGAGATTAGGAGGCAGCTCAACTGAGACTGGGAGGCAGAAATGATGGACTGCCCGCTGAAACAGAAGCACACGCAAACATCCGACAATTTAGATTCAAAATATTATCCAGACCCACTCCCTCCTCCACTACCCACACCTCACATTGTGTGTTTAGCTTGACTTTTCCGGAAACCACGATGAGGAGGGTTTTATTGGGTGGATACAGTCGAAAGATGATTTTGAAATAAAGGTAGAATCACAACTCTCGTGCAATTATAAAATGAACACGTGTCAAAGAGGATAGTGTATTTATTTAACTCATTAATCAATGAGGGAACCAAAAAGATGGCACAACTGGTTCACAGGAGATTTCAAACAGCACACACATGTACAGGCAATCAGAGAGACTGGGATTAATTTACAAGAAGATGCAAAATTGGTCAATAACTTTAGGGTGATAATCAATTGCATTCCACTAGACAAAATTCATTTGCATTTCTATGGCATGAATCATTTGTATTAGTATTAGGTTTTTTTTTTTTAAACTTAGAGTTATAAAATAGCTCAAAGACAAGGAAAGGCGCAGACAGCCTGGAGGGCTGTGCCAGGCAGAACACCCAGCCATCTAATATTTATTTATTTTTTGCTTCTATCAGCATTGTTCACAGTTTTTTTTCTGACTACAATACCACGACCATCATCCCTGAAAAAAGGAGAGAGGTTGTTTTGTGTCTCCGGAGCCTCAGTTTCTTAATCCGCAAAATGGGCATAAGACCCCTGGACCCCCTCCAGGAATGGGAGCCCGGCTGTGACACATAGAGTGGAAGACGGGAGTCGTGTCAGGAAAGGGTCCTCCACCTCAGGATGTGTCCCTCCTTCCTGATTCTGGGCACATCCTTGTTCTGCCTTAGAGTGACGGCCTCTTTTCCAACAATTCTGGTTGGATAATACCCATGAAATTGGAGGATGAGGTGCTGGTTCTATTTATTTATTTTTTCCTGATATGTGTGAAAGTAGACATACAGCCATTGAAGTAAGAAAAGTAAGTTCATCCTTGTACCTTCTAGTGCACGGCTCTGAGAGAGGCTGTGGATTAGGAAGGTACAGGCATCTGGGAAAGAGGGAAATGGTACCCAGCACACACTCTGACGTACAGACACATCACCACCACCTCCACCAATAACAAACTCTGCAAGTCAATTTACAATTGGCAAACCCCTGCCTGAAAAAAGTGGGAGGACAGTTGAAACTCTATCCAAGGCAGTACTGAGAAGGAGAGACCGAAGGCTGCCCAGGGAGGGGTTGTCACTCTGTGGGCTGAGTCTCCATGGACCCTTCCCCCTGGGCCCACCAGCCCCCAACTGCCTCTCCAACCCCCTCCCTCTTGCTCTGTGCCTTTAGAAGCCCAGACAGTGCCCCCTCCTGTGATTCATCCGGCTGGAATGTGGGAGTTCTCACATGGCTGGAGCTGAAGCCTTTTAATTCCCCTCCAGTGATGAATGGGTGAGGCTCTCAAATGAAATGTCGGGGCTCTGTGTCCAGGCGCGCCGTCCTCCCCCTGCTCGGTGTCATTATTTCTGTGCAGGACGCGTCAAGTGCCCCCGCTTCCCGGGGAACTCGTTTCGCATGCAAACATTTGGTGATTAAGCGAGGCTTCCTTAATTAAACACTTTGTAATGACTCTTAAACCAAAGGAGGGTGGATTAGGAGTCTGATTCGTGCTGGTGATGGGAAAGGCGCCTTTGGATCAGGGGAGACAGACAGAGATCCAGCCTGGGGCCCAGGATGGGGACTCCGGCAACTATGGTAGAACCATTCATTCATTCACTCATTCGTGCATCCATGGATTGCGTCTAGGAGCCAGGGTATATGGTGAATAATATCAATAGTAATAATGCCCGGCCCTGCACTAGGGAGTCTAGTGATATTGTTACAATGAATCGGGACAGAGAATAGTTATTGACAGCTGACTCTTATAGTCACTGTGCTGCTGCCGCACACAAAAATAATATTAATAACGGTATTAATTGCTTATTTATCTAGTTTGTGGTCAGACTTCCCCATGGTGATGGACAGTGAATTCTCCTGGTTGTCGTCTGCCTGATTTTGTTCTGGTCTTTCACACCCTGGAACTCTGCTGGGTTTCTGACCCTTGCCTTGGCCTTCAGAAACAGCCCCCTCTTTGTCACTATCTTCCCAACTCAACGTTTCTCACCCACCAGCGACTCACTTTTCCCATCTGTAAAATGGGCAGTTGGATGTGACTTATCTCCAAGTCTGTCTGATGCTTGAGGGTCTTTGGAGCAGGGAGTGTCTCCTGTGCTTTGGAGACCACAGGAAGGACACTGACAATTAGAGGACCTTGACTATGAGGTGCAATATCGCAGAAGTCTCCAGAGCCCAGCCTTGCACAGTTCTGAACCAGAGCAAGATTGAGTCCCATCTCTGATCTTCTTAAGCTGTGTGGCCTTTACCAAATGGCTTGCCCTCTCTCAGGCCCAGACCCCCTCACCTCTCAAATGAGGTAGCCCTTCTACCTGCTTCCAAGGCTGCTGCAAGCCATCTGTACAGGCTCATGGGCAGGAAGGCCCCTTTAAAACTGTCTCCTTGGTGGCAGAAGCCATTGTTTCCCAAATTTGGACCCACAGATATACCCCAAAGTGTCCTCTTCCCTACTTGCTTTTGTCTTCTCATTTATATTGTAACCTGGAAGAAATGCCTTATAACTGGAGTGGTCAGCTTATAACCAAGACTTCTGTGGGGCTTGGAGCCTGGATTGGGATGTGCTCTCACAATCGTGAGCTTGCTGGGGAAAGACCAAACTGCCTCACGGTGTGGTTCCAATGAAGATTTTGCAGGTGTTCAAAGAGTAGGATGCAGAGTCGTCTCATCACGTGGCAGATACAAGCACAGTGGTCTCTGGGGACCAGGGGTCTCAGCCTGACCATGTGGCATCAGACTCACATGTCAGCAGACATGTCACTAGACCCTAGCTCTGCAGGAGTAATGTGCAGTCAGTCACTGGCAACGAGGGTGGGAGGAAATATGCATCACAGACCTCTCTCTCTGCTCCTGATGCCAGCAGGAGTTGGACTAGATGCTCATTTAATGATGGTTTTAAAAATCTGGTTCGTGCAGAGCAGACCACCATCTTGCCTGCTCAAGTGATGCAACATTAGGGTCAGCAGATTAAATCAAACGCGATATCTGGCTACCCTGGCCATCGAGGGAAGTCTGCCATGTTGAGAACACCTCAGTCCTAAGCCATTCTCTGCTTTGGGATTGTTCAAGTTAGCCTGCAGACCTAGAGAGTGGCAACCACTGCTACTCTCCCACCCAAAACCAGTTCTCCCTTTCTCGCCTAGTGACAGGCCCCTTATTTTATTTGAGGTGCTGATATGTCCAGCTAAAAGGTTTTGTTCCTTGCCTACCTCAGATACAAAGCTGCCTATTCAATTATAAGCTGAGGTTGTTAGGTGGTATTTCTGACCAGGTTCTTTAAAAAGGATAGTTGTATCTGGGAGGAACGCTGCCTTCTATTTTCTTCTTGCAGGGAGCACAGATACGATAGCTGGAGCCATAGCAGCCATTTTGTGACCATGAGGCACCTTGAATAGGTGACCCCCATGCTAAGGACTTTACTACAGAAAAGGCTGGACATTCCCTGATTTCTTTGATGCAAGAGAAAAGTAAAACCACAATTCATTTAAGCCATTGTCATTCTTGGTCTCTTTTATTAGTCCTCATTGACGTTTCCAAATGATACAGAGTTTATATATAGATGCAGATCTAGAATGCAGTCTTTCTATATTAAACCTGGCATAAGTGGTTTAGATTCAAACAAGTAGCAGTTTCTGCCATATTAAAATAATTTTGGTAATTTAAATTTTGTGGTTTTTGTAGTTATGCTTTTAATTATAAGGTGAAGGGTCTTCCTACAAAAATAAGATATCAGAAGTTTGTGTGTTGACTTACATTTATATACATTTTAAGTCAATTTTAAAATAAAGTGATTTAAGTAAATATTTGGAACCTCATCATTTTCACTCCTTAAAAGAGGCCCACCCATTATTTGAGCTCAAGAAATACTGGGCCTGGGCCTTGCCTGCAGTTGTGGCCAGAATTCCTCTTGCTCCCCCTGACTCATTGGACAAAGCCAAGCAGAAGAATCAGGAATTCTCATTAGCAGGTGAGAAGGACTCAAGCTGTTTTGGCTTGAAGTGAGGGTAGGGAATAAAAGAAATGCTTTCTTGAGTTTTGAAAAACTTTCCCACCTAAGACAAGGCCCAGCAGCATTTGTCTTCTCAGTGTTTCCTGGCCCGGAGTGAGGCCGGAAAGCAGAAAGTCCGAAGCACCATGTGAGAGGCTGTTTTTATAGCATCCCCTGCAAGCGCTGGCCCGGGGAAAGGCAGGGGCTCCCAGGGAAACCCCGCCTGAGGAGATTTCCAGCTCTGAGCAGGTGGAGCTGCTGTGACCGAGAACAAATTCATCACACGTCGGGCCAGGACTTCCTGCTGGCCAAACCCTGTCCCTCAGCGGTTCCCATCTCTTCATCTGTGAAATGGGGCCATGAGACCAGCAGAGCATCAGAGCGGCATCCACAGATGGAAACAACACGATAACCCATATTCACCCAGGAGGCACCTGAGAAGGCCGAAGAGTCATGTTAGAATTAACTTGAAGGTATTAATTTTCCTTCCAAAGGGATATTTATTTTATCTTCTGGTTGACATTACCAGGTCCCCAGTCACATATCTGGGGCCCCAGTCACACTCAGATGAATCAGAGCGAAGTCTTGGACCACGACTGCCAGAGTGCAGAAATATGGGGACCCAGGCTGAACTTAAACAAGGTCAGAGGTGGAGGAGACCTGGGCCAGGGGAATCATGGGAGATAGGACCCAGCGCGGGTCTCTCCCACCAGTCCTCAAGGTTAAGGCAGAGGGTTTGGTTTTGGAGGTGTTACAAGGGTGCAGAGCTATGTGCTCAATCTGAGGAGGTAAAGTTGAACAGAAATAAGCCCAGAGTTGTCCTGCTGAGTCAAAAGAGTCCATGATGTGGCAGCATTTTTTATTATGATTACAACTAATACTGGGCATTTGGTGTGCACCTGGCACATTGCTGAGCCTCTGAATGCATTACTTCACTCCAGAGAGGCAGTGGATTCCCCAAGCAAGAGGCTGAATCCAGCGAGGTGTGCCTGGGGGATTCTGGATGAAGACCAAATCCCCTGTAATAGCCCTTAGGGGCCTGGACTCCCCTGGAGTTAAGTATTTATCATCCATCTCTCCTGCTAGACTGTGAGCCTCGTGAGGGCAGGCGTTGTCTCTGGCTGGTCCTCCCTGAATCCACTCTTTAGCCTGGCACCTGGCACGTTGTAGCTTCTGATTCAATCCTTGTTGCAGGCATGAATGCAGGAATGAACGAAAGCCAGCCTCTTGGCAGACATTCAAGCTTTCAGTGGAATCTTAACCTCTCTGCTATTCCCAGACTAACCTTGGTTCACATATTTGGTGCAATTCAAAACGTAACAGCCCTGGCATCCAAGATGGCACATGGGCTGAGAGCAGGGGTCTAGGGTCATACCTCCTCTGGCTTTGACTCTCTACTCAACCCACCTACCAGCTGGAAGACCTTGGGCGTGGGAACCCAGCCTCAGCTTCCTCCTCTGCAAATGGGGATAATAACAGAGCTTGAGGGAAGAGAGAAGTTGTGAGAGTCAGATAAGCTCTGTGTACTCCGAGCCCTTAGCACAGTTCTTGGCATAGAATGTGACGCTGTGAGCTATTGTTATTGTTAGGGTGGGGTTGAAATTTTGCACCGAGAGCTACGATTTTCATCGTGCTCTGTTAAATTTCACCTTGCGAGTTTCGGTACAATCTCCATTCACTGGAGATCCTTTGGGGTCCTGGTTCCATTGCCCATCAGGAACCTAGCCTCCTGTCATTGAGACATTTGATCATGGGTACTTGATGTCTCCTCCTGGACCATCAGGATAACAGAAGTCCATGGCCAAGGCGGAGCCAGATGGGTCCCTCTGATGAAGCAGCTATAATTCCACACAGGAGAAAGCAAGGGTAACAAACAAGTTTGATGAAATGGAGTTGGTCTCTCTAACCAGGCAAAGGAGGAGCATAACTTTGATCCCAGCATTCCCAGGGAGGCTCCAGTAATGGTCAGCCTTGATCACGTCCATTGTGTTCTGGGCATTGTCTAAGGATTTCACATGCCTTGTCTCACTTCATCATCACAAGGACCTGAGAGATGACATGATCACCCCCATTTTAAGGATAAGAAACTGGCAGAGCCCAAAGTCACACAGGAAGTGGCCAAGAGGGATCTGAACAGAATTCTGTTAAGTTGAAGCTTATAACACAAGACTTCAATCCTGTCTGACTCAAAGGAGCTTTTATTGGATATTGGCTATCGTCCACTCAGCTTTGGGAGTCGAGGAATCTGAAGTTTGCAGAGTGACACGGTGGGGCATCTCGAATCCCACCCCGGAACTTACCCATAGCCACTCCTGCGGCGGGCTGCCTTGGGAAACACTGACTTCCCAGCTGTGTGACTCCTGGGCTCCGATCACAGCCTCTGACGTGGATGAAATGACACTCCCCTCCAGGGACCAGCACAGCAATTTGTTTTGGCCACATTCAAAGCCAAGCTCAGTGATGAGGGCCTGATTTCCCACAGCCTGGAGTGACTCAGAGCATTAGAGATGAAATGAAAGTTTTCGAAGGAGCGAAGATGGAGCCCTGCCTGCGCTCAGATGTGTGGTGTGGGGAAATTGATCGCCGTGTGTTCCAAAGGTGAGAAGTAACCTATGAGCTTGGCAGTCAGGGAAGTGTCCCTCGACACTGGGAAGGATTCTGGTGGTGCAGCAGGGGACAGGATGGTGCGTCCTCGGCCTGGGGGACCACCAGTCTCAGAGAAGTCCAGCCATTAATGGGTCATTCCAACCCTCACAGGATTAAGGAACCCTGCCCAGGTGGCCCTCCTATCACAGGGCCTCCTAGCATGATTACAGGATAAATTTAATGACCTGGGAAAATCCTTATGCTAAAACATTAAGTGAAAAAGCAGGCTACAAAATTTCTCATGGAGCATAATTCCAACTTTATTATAAAAATATATGTGTATGTGAATAAGGAAAAAGACTCATAAGGAAATGCATAAACATGTCAACAGTGGTTATCGCAGGGCTGTGGGAATTAAATATTCTTCCTTTTACCTTCATACAAGGCTCCAGGTCTCAGCCACAAGTTGGTATTCATTTCATTTTATAGGCTTATGTACATTTTAATTATAAAGTAATTTATACTCGGAAAACTCAAAAGTCCCTAACTCCCCTCTTCCCACTCGATACCCCATTATTTTTAAGTGTGGCATACATCCCTCAGCTCACACACGCACACACGTACTGCACTCTTGCAGCATCCCTTTTGTTTCGTTTTGATTTGTATTCTGTTTATAATATGGTTTTTCTCAATTAAAGAAATACGTATTTGCATATATATTTATGTAATGTGTACATATGTAAGTGTATAACTTCTGCAGCTTTCCCTTAACAATATATTTTGATCACCTTTTCATAACAGCACACATAGATCTACCCCGATTCTTGTTGACAGCTGCAGGGTATTCCACAGTACGGCTGTAGCACAATTTGCTTAATCTACCCCCTAGTGATGGGGGTCATATCTGTGCAAATGTTTTAATGGATAATTCCTATAAACAGGTTTCTGGCTGGGTCAATGGATGTGGCGTATTTTTGATCAGTGATTAAATTAGCATTGAAATAGCCATCTAGGGTGAGTAGAAGGACAGAGCTAAAAACTCAGTAGTATTTCTTGGTCCCATTTTACAGATGGAGGAACTGAGGCCCGGGGAGAACCACTTCTGGCCAACGGTACGCAGTGAATGAGTACCACGGCCAAGTCTAGAAGTCAGGCCTGACTCCCATCAGGGGCTCTTTCCTCCCTCGGCCCCTGGCTCTATACTCACCTGGGCTGGGACCCCAGAGATCTCTGCATCCCTCCATCCAGGCTGCCCTGTCTGTGTCCACCGCTAGTGTATTGACAGCACTTTCAATGTGTGGCCTTGTGGGTGGAATTATGGGCCCTTAACTGAATTGAAAACAAAAGGAGATTGAGTTTTATGGGGAGCGGGAGGCCATGGAAGGGGGGACATCAAATGCAGAACAAGCATGAAAGGTCCTTGGAGGAGGATCAGCTGCAGGTGGGAGTGCGGGCTGCCTTGGCTGTTGATGGAGCTGCAGGACTTAAGGTCAGTCCCTCCCAGGGGCCCTCTGTTGTTGCCCCCTCCTTGTTCCAGCAGGATGCTGTCCTCTCCGAGGGTCCCTGCTGCAAACTCTGTGAAGCACCTGGACTCCCTCCTGTGCAGCGGGAGGAAATAGGACACCAGCTCCTGGAGACTCAGGCATCTTAGTCCCCAGCCAGTGAGAGAGACCAGCTCCTCTCTTCAGGAGACGGACCCGGGAAGAAAGCACGTCCGATCATCAATCACCTCCACACCTCTTCATGGGCTGCCTGTAAGGAGGCGGGGTCGAGGTTGGGGAGCAATCCATGGAAGTCCCACCACCAGATAGGCGCCTGCTGTGGGCTGAATCGTGTTCTCCCAGGCACCCAAATTCATATGTTGAAGCCCCAGCCCTCAACGTGACTGTATTTGGAGACAGAGCCTGTAAGGAGGTGATTAAGGTTAACTGAGGTCATAACGGTGGAGCCCCAATCCGATGGGACTTGTGTCCCTGTTAGTAGAGACACTGAGCCTTCTCCCTCTCTCTCTCCATGCATTTGCAGTGAGGACAGACTATGTGAGCACCAGCCCGGACACCAGTCCCCATCAGAAACAGCTGGAAACTTCATCTTGGATTTCCAACCTCCTGAATGAGGAGGAAATACATTTCTGTTCTTCAGACCACCCCGTCTATGGTATTTTATTAGAGCAGTCTGAGCAGGCTAAAATACAGCCAGGACTGGAACTCGGGGCTCCAAGTCCCCAAGCCCAGTGATTTTCCCTCTCCACTTCCATCCGTTCACCCCTCCATAGGGCGTGTGTTTCTGTGTCTGCAGACCGATTTACTCCAAGGCTCGGCTCAGAGCTTATAGATTGATTATTTCTGCTTCCCGGGGCTCAGCTCAATGCCTGGCACAGCCTTGGTCCTTGGGGAGCTGTGCTTACTGAATAGATGCATGTTTGTTGAAGTAGATAAATATTCATGGAGCCGAGAATGTCCCCGGGGCAGGGTCAGGGGGCGAGGTTGAAACCGCCTCTTCAAGGAGGTAACTCACTGAAGGAAGAGAGAGAGGTGTGAGCTGCAGCCAGCACGGTGGCCACGGAGGGGGGGGCATTCCAGGCAGAGGGACAGTGTGAGCGGGACTAAGAAGCCTGGAAAGTCAGAGGCTGTTCTAGGGAAAATAGCAAGTGGCCTTCTGATCAGCCAGAGGAGGTTGGCAGAAGAGGAGAGCCAGAGGGAGGTGGAGTCTGTACTGGGAAGCCTGTGTGTGCCAGAGCCACGGGATCGATTTTGACCCTGTGGGATCTGATTCTCAACCTCTTCTTGCAGACCCCGGAGGGGCACGTACTCAGATTCCTATGGGAACATAAAACCACAGAATAAACACACTGCATCTTTCTGGAGCATTAATTAACTTTCTAGAATTAATTAGTTATAACGACGAGATGTGCAGCCTTGCAGGTGACTAAGCACGCAGCCTCCAGAGTTCCCATCTGAGTTCAAGTCTCTGTGCAAATTGCTGGCTACACGACCTTGGGCAAATCATTTCACCTTCCTCGCGTCAGTTACCTCACCCATTAAATGTGCATAAGCACGTTAACAACCTGTGCGTGAGTGTTTGTAGCACTTTATGCATCAGAGTCCCAGCCTGGAAATAATCGGGATGTCCTTCGGCGGGTGAACGGGTGCACAGTGGTGCATCCACACGATGGAATACTACTCGGCAACAAAAGGGAAGAACTGCTGATACCCACCTCCCCCGGGGTGGATGTCAAGGGCATGATGCTGAGCGCAGAAAGCCACTCAAAGCTGTATGCTGTATGATTCCATTTACATAACATTTTTGAAGTAATAGAATTACAGTGATGGAGAACAGATCAGTGGTTTCCAGGGACTGGGGCCGAAGGTGACTATTACAGGGTGGTCTGGGAGAGTTTCTCTGTGGGGATGGAGCTGTGTGTAATCTGAGTATGATGGTTGCTTTTACTCGATAGCTGTAATAATGTGATAGAACTGCACAGATAGACAGACAAACAGAAAGATATAAAGGGCATATTGACAAACTGATAAATTCCAACTAAGGCATGTGGCATGGTAGCAAAGTCAGTCTCCTGGCTTTGACAATGTCCTGTGACTATGAAAGATATTCTCATCATCGAGGGAAGGGAGAGAAGGGTATTTGGGAACTCTCTGAACTATTCTGGCACAACTTCTTATGAGTCGAACTATTTCAAGCTAAAAAGTTATTTTAAAAATGCAGATGGTCACAGTCTCTACCTCGCAATGGGAATGACGTGAGATGACGCATATAAGGTATCTGACACCCAGTGAATGTTCTATATATTCTATATGTGTTAGTTTTTGGAAAGGAAGGGTGGTAGGGACAGGATTCTGGGAGCTTCGCTGAAGCCGAGAGCATCTCCCGATGGAAACTCTTAAGGCCAAAAAAGAATTCAGATTTAATCTCTCAAGGAGGAGGAGGAGAGAGAGACAGTGCCCTGGTTTGTATATGAGCCTGCACTTCTCCGTCCAGCGACGCCTCCAAACGCTTTGCAAGTTCCTTGCGCAACATCTGTTAATCCTGTGATGTCAAGGCCCGAGCTTACCGAGCCTGGGAAATCGCTGCTGTGTTTTACTGACTTCCCCACAGTTGGCAGTTTCCCTCGGAATCGCCGTGTTAATCAGAAACACGCCGTCCATATTGTCAACACTTTGCTTAACCACTTCTATAAATTCAGCATTAGTGTTGGAACAGTCCCGAGTTGATGGATGAAATCGGCGGCGGCCCCAGACAGCCCAGCCCCATAAAACAAAGTCCAGGGCGCGAGGCTCTAAAGAGGGAGACACTTGACATTCACTGGGACACGTGACGTGGGGATGACTCACCTCTGGGCTTGAAAGAATCCCGGGTCCCATGGGGAAACGGCTCCAGGAGCAAGGACGGAGTGAAAACACGTGGTCTCCGGGTGGGATCCTGGTGGGGAGATTTTTGGGGAAGTCTCTGCCCCGTAAATCCAGGAGATGCCTGGAATGAAGTCAGGGGACAAGAGGAAATGGAGGCCACTTGGGGAGAAGGGAGTCCATGAGGCCACGTGACTGGTCCACCTTGGCTTCTCGTGACGCGCACACTTTGATGGACCAGTGGCCTCCGGTGACGTGTGTGTGTGGGATGCATCCTCCCTGGAGTGTGGCCGTCCCTACACTCCTGAACAGGAGGACAGGATGTGTCTCCATCTGTCCTCCAGTCTGTCTGGTATCTGCCTGGTGTCATGGGCTGACCACAGGCCTGTGCTAGCACAGTGGATACGAGGGGCCCTAGAGTTGGGTTGGGGGATCATGGAAGGCTCCTCCTCCAAGGTGATATGTAAATGACACCCAGAGGATGAGACAGAGGTGGGTTAAGAGCAAAGAGGAGGGTTCCAGACAGAAGGAAAAGCCCTGGGTCTGGCAGGACCGACTGTGTGTCTTCTGGGGGCTGAATGAAGTTTGGGAAGTTGGAGCCCAGTGCGTGAGGGAGAGAGTGGTGTGGGGGGATGTTGGAGGGACAGGCCGGGGGGCTGGATCACACATACACCCTCAAAGCTCTTGATTCCAGGGGGGAAACTGAGGCCTGCCACGGACCAGTGAAGTCTAGGCAGCATCTCGATGCTCAGGCCTTGCCAAGCTAACCAGGATGGCCCTTGCGTCTCTAACTTCTCCCCCACCACCCCCGCTCCGGACGGAAAGGGCTGGCTGGACAAGGCATATTCCTCAGGAGTGAGGCCACAGAGACATCTACCAACTCTCTTCAAGCGGCCTCCTCCCTCAGACCATCAGACCCTCAGGCAGGCATCAGGCTCCCTAGTCCCAGCTCAAGAGGAGGCCGCCCAGGGGTGCTGGCCCTTCTCCTCCCCCGCTCCCCGGTCCCCTACTCCCCCGGCCAGCAGCTCTCCGTTCCACATCCTGCCCACCTCAGCCAACACTTTCCAAGAGCCTGTTTTTCCAGAAACACGAGTTGAGCAAAACAGACTCCCTCCCCGAACTTGAGTCTGAAATAATAACCCCAAGAAACACACGCTTTCTTGGAAAACCCTTCAGAGCCTCCCGCTGCCTTTGGACACGTCAAAGCTGGGTTTGTTAAAATAATAATCTTTAGGAACTCAAGTCTCGGCCGCCAGATGCCTTGCATAAGAGTATCCCGCACCTCAGCCCTGACCCAGAAAACGGGGCCATGAGCTAGCGTGGAGCGAAATCACTCGCTCTCTCTTTTGCTTTCTTTCTTTTTTATTTTTTCTTTCTCTCTCTCTCTTCCTCTCTCTCCACATACAGATGGCTTCCTGAATCTTGCAAGCTCTGAAGCATCTGGGTGACGTGTTTGTGGTGACAGGCAGTTCTGAGCAGGGCTGCCGTTGGGTTGTGGGGAAGAGGGGACTGACCAGGCCAGAGGCTCTGGGAATTGGAAATCCTGTGGATCTGATTTCCACTGAGACATTAGTGTCTAGCAGGACAAAAAGGGGGCATCCAGTCTGGCTGACTGGCTGTGACCAGTGTCTCCCTCAACGCCTGCTTGGCAGGGTGGTGAGGTCGCCATCTGCCCAGAGCAACGTGGCTACCTTCAGTGTCTTCCCCAGATGTTTGCAGGAAGAAATTCACACTGGTTCAGCTGATGGTCTATAGATAGGCTTTTGAGCTCTGGAATTGGGTGGTCTTGGGCTTGGGTCTCTGGGTCTGGCGCTTACCAGGTGCGTGACTTGGGCAAGGGAACTTGCCTCTCTGTGCCTTAGTTTGCTCACCTGTAAAATGACAAAACTAAGAGGATCTCGCTCAAGGATTGTAGTTCAGATTCAGTAAGACGATGCACATCGAGTGCTTAACACAGAACCTTCATGGCGGGCGGTGAGAGCCCCCTGGATTGCAGGATGCTCAGGAAGCTGTCCGCTACCCTGCTCTGGGCAGCACCCCAGGATTTCCTCCAAGTGGCCTTGGGAGGAGGAAGCCTCTGAAGGGGGTTGGTGGAAAGGGCGTGTAGGTCCCCAGACAAGCTCAGCTGGCCTCTCATATCTGACTTCACAATGGCTGGGCTTCCACCGTTGAAAACTCATTTTTTTCTGTCTCCAAGAGCCCCTGCAAATTATAAATCCCCCTAGAGGGACGGAGGATTTATGGAGCCTCTGTTAGTTACTCTAGAGGCTTGACATCGCTCAGTCCACATAACAACCCAGGGAGGCATGTTCTATCTGTGTCCCCATTTTACAGATAAGGAAACTGAGTCCAAAGAGTTTACATCTCTTGATGGAGCCACACAGCTAGCAAAAATTGGAAAGCCTGGAAATAAGGCAGGTAATCTGATTCCAGAGGCCCCAGGCTCCCTGCTGACCTCCACTGCTCCCCAGCGTGTCCCAGACAACTTTTATTCCTATAGCCTGTGTTGGGGCAAGGGCTGCTTATTACCCAGCACAAACTCTAAAGTCAGTTCTGGGTTCTCATCCCAGCTCTGACTATTCCCTGCTGTGTGGCCTCAAGCAAGTTGTTTAACCTCTCTGAGCCTCTACTCCCTCATCTTGAAAATGGGGATAAAACTAATGCCTGCTCTTAAGTGGCTGGAGAGACACAAAGAGATGATCCACAGAAAGCACCAGACACTTGGAAGATACTTCTACAGAATAATTCTCCTCTTTTTCTGGGGTGAATGGATGCAGTCATAGTCCAACCACTTAGAGAGTAAAATTTTTGTCCAACCCATTGGAGACTCCTCGCCTCTTTTTGCTTTTCATCCTTTGCTCAGAAGCTAAATCAAAGCTGAGCACTGGCTCCTGCCAGGCCTTGCCTTCACCAGCCGCCAGTGGACGTCCGCATGCTTCATGGGCCCCCGCCTCTGTGATTAGCACCTTGGCCTCAGTGGGATGTGCTGGCCCGAAGGACGGGCAGCGTCCATTTCTCTCAGTGGCCCCGACTCCTGGAACCCAGACAACTGCCCCATATCTTCCTTGAAGCAAAGGGAGGTCTAAGGTGCTTCTCTGCACAGCTGGACACCCCATTTTCAGCTTTGGAAAAGAGCACAGGGCTGGGTGTCCCATGGGCAGGGTGTGGGTGTCAAATCACAACCCTGGTTTTCAGCCTGAATTATTGTTACTGTTGTTGTCTTGTTAGTGTTTTGGCAGAAGGATGCTTTTTAATTTCAATTAAATTAAATCTTACAGAGAGGCTGTATAGATGTGGTCAGTGCCCTGCCCACATCTGCTTGTCGCTCACTGTCCCGAAGCCCACGGATCCCAGAGCTGGCTATTGCCTTTGCACAAGGGCCCTTTCAGGCCATAGGACACACTGTGCAGTGGATCCGGCCAGGGACCTTGGGCTCCTCATTTCCCTGGGAGCAGCTCTCAACCAATAGCTGACAGGAGCTGGAGGATAAACACCCCAGCTCTCTTGTCCCAGGGCAGGACAACTCTGAGGTGTGTCCTATACAGTCTTCAAGAGGCCACAGTGGGACTGAGTCCCAGTTGCCCACAGCAGACACCTGCTGATTAGCACATCTGCATTGGTTTCTTTCCCTGTATAGGTGTTTCTTTCCCTGTATGGGGGTTTCTTCCCCCGCAGAGGGGTGGGCAGGGAGACACCTGCCCACCCCTCATAAAGGAGCCACCTGCACTGGAGTGCTCATCTTAAGATGCATGTAAGTGATCCTAACTGCTCACATTTATTTTGCAGTTTCTACATGCCAGGAGGCACTGTGCCAAGTGATTGTCATGGATTAACTCATGTAAAGATTACAGCGGTCCTAGAGGAAGGTACTGTTACCTCTCTCATTTTATAGATAGGACACAGGCCCAGAGAGGCCAAGTAACTCGCCCAAGGTCACACAGCCAGGAAATGTTAGCACTTCTCTGTTGGAGGCAGGAGTGGGTGCCTGGACCCCACCTGCTGACCCTCCCTCCCCCTCTATCCTTTGAGTTACCTCAGGTTCCTCCAGCACTCACCTCTGGCTCCATCTGAAGCGGAAAGGACCACCCCTTTGCTGATAGGACTGAGGGGAGGGGTAAATGAGATTCAGCTAATGACGCGCCTGGTGAGCTGTGTGCCGCCGCTCTGCAGCCCTGTGTTCTGTTCTATCCTGGGACATATGTCTCAGTTACCCTTATCCTATCTGTGGAGGAGGCTGGTGAGGCAGCTGAGGGTCAGGATGGAGCCAGGCTGCCTGGGTGTGAAGCTTTATCCGGCCACTGATGAGCCACGTGACCCTGGGCGAGTCTTAGGGCTCGGTCTCGTTGTTTGAAAATAGAGGTCTTTGTACTGGGAGCCTAATCGTGTCTATTTACGGAGCTGGTGAGGGCGTTCAAGGAAGGAACCTTTGCAAGGCACTCAGAACGGGACTCCAGACTGTTAACAACCTAGGTCACAGCTTGTGTAGCATTTAATCTTGCCGGAATTCTCAGCGATAAAGTGGGGACAATGATGTCACTTACCACATTGTGTGTTGCGATAAAGAAGTCATGCAAAGGACATGCCCGGAACATAGTAGCTACTCAATAAATGATGTATTTTTAATATTGATATTAATTCATTAACATTAGCTAATATGAACTCACATTAGCTAATTAATATTGATTCACATTAGTATTTAATACTTGGTATTCCTGACCTGACTCCAATAGAAATGGCCACCAAGTTCTGACTGCTTTCTTTGAAGTTCACATACACATTATTATGGCAGCTGGCGGGGGCGGGGGGCGCCACATAAAATACAGGATATCCCATTAAGTTGGAATTTCAGAGAAACAAAGAATAATTTTTAGTGTAAGTATATCCCAAGTATTGCATGAGATATACTTATGCTAAAAAACCCATTCTTCATCGTTTCTCTGAAACTCAAATCTTCATCTTTATTTGTATCGTCTAGCCACCATAACAAAAATCCAGAAACAGAGATGCAAAAAGCTGAAATGGCTTGTCTGAGGTTGGAAAAGGCAGACCTCAGCCAGGTCCTTTAGGTCCAGGACCCCTGGGCTCATTCATTTCGCTGAGTGTAGCCAGCAGGAGGCTGGGTTTTCTCAGAGGAAGTTGCTCTTTTGATCAACTGAACCATCCTCCATGTGTTTTGCTGGGGGTACAGTCTGCTGGTGTTTAGAGGGGTCGGATCCTGTTTTCTCTCTTCCCCTGCAGACCCCGGGGACTCTTCAGCACCCCCTGCTGTCTGTGTACCTTGGCCGCCAGGCAGGCCACCCGCTCCACCGTGCACACTCTGGGCTGAGCCCCCTGGGTCCCTGCTGTGGAGGGAACAGGACCAAATTCAAGGCTGGCTGGTGTCAGGCAACCCTGCAGGAAACAAACAGACGCAAGTGGAAAAGGGGAAAAAATCCACCAATTACTTAATGCTTTCCTGGTGTCCAAATATTTTGCCTTGGGTGAACTGAGCTCTGAGACTTGGCCGGGAGAGTGGGATGCGGCAGGGCCGGGAGACGATTTCTACACAGATTCGGAGGGATGGAATTGCACTTGCAGATCCAGCGAGGTGGACTGGGCGTCCCTCATCTGAAAACATCTGGAGGTCAAAGCCAAGGTCAAGGAGAGGAATGGGGCCCACCTGGAGATGCAGGGCTCCCCCTGCGCTGCCCTCCCCAGCCCCAGCCCCAGCCTCTGATTCCTGCTGCTGGCCTGCCAGTCCAGCTACCCTCCTGCAGCCTGATTTCCCTCCTGTTCCCCCAACCGTCTGGGTCCAGCTCCCCTACCTTGTCCAGAATGTGCCCACCTCGCCCACATGCTCTTCCCTCCTCTATGTGGGTGTTCCTGAGCATCTCCCGAGGCCTAGACACTCAGAACAGGCTCCCACTTTACAGATGCAGAAACCAAGGCCCAGAGAGGAAAAGGGGGTTTCTCTGAGGTCCTGTAAGAATCTACAAGCCAGGTCTCGGAACTCCAACACCAGGTCCCTCTTCATTGTCAAATGTGGTCTACTTGACGGCAAAACGGCACGGAAGGTGGGCCCTGCTTCTCACCTGCTGGGGGAACTCAGGGAAGTTGCTTAACTTCTCTTGAGTTTTCTTCCAATGATGGTGCTGTGAAAAGTGCACTGGCTGGAAAGAAATGAAACCCGTGTTTTTGTGCCAAAATCTATCCTTCCTCCCTTCCTTCCTTCCTTTCTTCCTTTCTCCCTTTCTCTCTTTCTCTGTTTCTCTCTTTCTCTCTTTCCCTCCTTCTTTTTCTCCCGCTTTCTTCATTCCTTCAATAAACACCTCGGGACATGTCTCTGTGCTGTGCTATTGTGCCCCTAGGACCTAAGGACACAAATGGAGGGGGCCCAGGCCCTCCCCGTCCAGGGGGAGAGGTGTGCAAGCGGACAGACATGGACACCCTCAAGGCAGACCGGTGGGGCTCTTCGTGGGGGCCCGGCAGGCTGTGGGACTACAGAGGAGGAATGTTCTTTCTCCCCCAGCCCCTGGACAAGTCAGGGAAGGCTTTTCCCAGAATGTGATCTGGGATTGAAACTTGAAAGGTGACTAAGAATTATCTGGGTAAACAGTGAAGGGAAGGGAACTTGAGGGTTGCGGTACAGCCCACGCCAAGGACAGTGAGTGCGCTCTGGAATGTGCGTGGAGTCCAGGGTGGGCTTGGGAGCAGTACCGTGGGGCAGCCAGTCTTCTTGGGCTCCATCCATGGGGCACTGGGGTCCCAGCTTTTTCACGAGCTCCTCCATGTGGCTTCATTGAGTCTCTGCCCTTCACAACAGACTTCGACTAGATTGGAGTCACCAGCCTGCAGTTCTCAGAGCCCCATCTGCTTCACGGTTAAGGCTTGGTGGAGAAAGGGGTGCAGGGACCCCACCCACACCACACACAGGGTGGGTATCCAACGGGGTGAAGCCCAGAGCCTGCTTTATAAACCACAAAGCCAAGCGGAATGAACGCTGTATCGGCATCGGTCATGAGGCAGTATCTCCCACCTCCTCCCGTGCCGTGGGGGCCTGCGACTTGATAAGTTGAAAAAAGGACCCACACCTGATTCCCCCGCTGGTTCTGGGCAGAGTCCTGGGCTCCCCTCCCCTGATGGCTCACCATCCTCTAGGACTACCAGTAACGGTCACCTGGTACCCGGCAGTCACGCCGCCCACGTGATGTTCCAGCTTGCGAGTGTTGCAAAGGCCACCTTAGACGAGAGGAAGCGGAGCTCAGAGAAGTGACTCCATCTGCCTGGGGTCACACAGCAAACAAAGAATCCAGCAGAGATTAGAAGATGGGCCTGTCTTATTCCAGAGGCACCGACTGTCCTCTGATCTACAGCATTTCTTGGTTAAGGAACTTGGAAGATGCACTCAACCCTGAGAAATGAAGTTTAAAGGCATCTGAATCAGGCCCCTGGTGAAACTGAGACAAGAAGTACCTCCTTGTCAAGGAGGAAGGACTCTCAGCTCTCTGAGGGCCCCTTGGATTCATAATATCGTCCTCAGCTGGGCAGAGGCAGGATGCAAGCTGCCATCTGGCATCCAGCAAAATGCCAGAGATGACCCCAGGCTGCAGGGGACATAAGTGACAGGAAACCCAAAAGATACTCTGTGCTTGTACACACACACACACTCACTCACTCACTCACAACTGCAGTGCTCTTCCGAGTTTATAAAGGCACTGCCTCGCTGCACTCACATGTCCACATGGAGGCCAGGTATGATGGCTGGACCTGCATTGTTCCCGTGTCCCAAAAGAAGAAACTGAGGCTCAGCAAAGATAAGGATTCAGGTTGTAGCAGTGGCAGCAGGTCCCATGACCCAGCACTGTGTCCACCCTGCTATGGCCCCATCACATCAGGAGGCTTCAGAGAGCGGGATGTTGTCCTCCGCTCAGGCTCCCCCATGACCAGCATCTCACCTGAATCAAGGAAGTTATTCAGGTGGACCACACAGGGGTGGGGACCAGGTCTGTCTCGTTGGCCCCGTCGTCCCAGAGCCTGGCGCAGCACCTGGTGCGGAGCAGGCGGACGGTGAACACTCGGGGGCGTGGACTGAGCCGCAGGTTTATGCCATGGCTATAGGTGAATAGCCTTGCGAATTAGCATAAGGCAATTAACATAACATAACTTCCAGATTTGGAAGGATGAAGTTAAAAATACACGGATGGTAATGGATGAACGCCAGATTGGGGGATGGATGGATGCATAGACTGATGAATAAGCACAAAGGTGCAGGATGGATGGATGGATGTAGATATAAATAGATAAGCAAATAATCGGGAGACAGTGAAGTACCAGCTGACGGGGTGGAAGGTTGGATGAACGCACACGTGGGTGGTGGTTCACGTGTGGGTGAGTTAGCAGAGCGGCCCTGGTCCTCAGCCATGCAGCACCCGCCTCCTGCCTCCGACAGAATCCTGCAGGGCTATTTTTGTCCCTGCTGTGAAGGGGAGCTTTTTTTTTTTTTGGACGCAGCTTGTTTGAGGAGAAAGCACGCAGAGCCCTTCCTCCCACGGGCGCCTCTTTAAAAGGCTGTGCAATCCCTCCTCTGTCAGGCATCCAGGAATAAAACTGAACAGAAAGCCACAGAAAGAGCAAGAAACCCAACGCAGAAAGACAGAGACAGGGGTTGGGCAAGCTTTCCTGCCTCCTCTAGGGAGACAGAGATTCCCAAGAGAGAAGTTTCTTGGGCTGAGCTTAGAATTGTCAGCCTCCCTTGCCTCGTCCCACTGTTACTTAGTGAACTCCATGTGCCGGGCTTAGGGGACCTAGTGGTGATTTGCACAGACACAGCCACTGCCCTTATGGAACTTACCATCTAATAGGGGAGAAGGACTATCAGTGAACAAAAATGGCACCAGAGTAAAGGAATTGAAAGCGTCTTAATTGTCTATTGCTGCGTAATGAATGATCCACAGTTTAGCGGCACAGTTTATGTGCCATTGTGTGACTCTGGCTCAGGGTCTCCCATGAAGTCACAGTCAAGATGTCAGCTGGGGCTGCTGTCTCATCAGAAGGCTCCACTGGGGCGGAAGTGTCCACTTCCAAGGTGGCACACAAACATGCCTGGCAAGTTCACGCTGGCTGTGGGCAGGAGGCCTCAGTTCCTCTCCACGCACATTCCTCCAGAAGGCTGCTTGAGCATCCTGGCCCCACTCTTGTGAGCGATCTGAGAGACAGCAGAGGGAAGCTTGGTGCCTCTTATGACTGAGTCTCAGGAGTTGCACACTGTCCCTTCTGCCACCTTCTATTCATTGGGAGCCAGTCACAGAGTCCAGCCCACCTCTCAAGGGGGAGGGGGATGGAGCTTTGCCTGCAGAAGAAAGGCATGTCGATGGAGAGGAGGTTGGAGAGAGGCAGGGGCAGGGCTCTGTAGACCAAGGTGCACAGTGTGGATTCCGAGCTGCTGGAGAGTTTACTGAGTGCTTGCCTGTGCCACTTTATAACCATTTGAGAACCTGTTCCCAGGGCAGAAGTGAGGATCCTGAGGAACAGAGGAGTTAAGGCAGGTCCCACACCCACCCGTGCATCCAGAGCTGCGGATCTGAACCCAGGCGGATGGCCTCAAAGGCAACAGTCCTTGAAATCCTGTAGAGGGAATGTTGCGGTTAGCACAGGGTGGGCTTGGAATGAAGATGCCTCTGATGAGAAGATGGCAAAGAAAGAGACCAGCAGAGGCCGAGGGAGATACAAAATGCAGGAGAGGATGGGAGACGGAGGTACCCAGAGACCCAATGACAGAGAAAAACAGCAAGGGAGGGAGGGGTGGGTTGGGGATGGGAATCTATAGGGAGACAGGTGCAAGGAGGTAGAGGAGAAGATAGAGCAAGAGATACAGACATGGAGACTGGGAAGCAGAGGGATGGGGGGGCGCCTGCCTGCCTGGGGAGCGCACATGCCCGGGGCGATGCCACGGCCCTGGCAGCTCCACCACATATCCCTCCTGTCTTTCAGGAGGGCTGGGGGAGGAAGCTGACAGGAGACAGTGCGATTCCAGTAATTCCAGATGAAATAACAGCCGGAAGGCTTGCCAGGAAGTCGGGGCGGAGTGGCCAAGGGAGAGGGAGGGGGCGGCCGAAGATAGTTTAGCAAATAGCTTTCCAATTCTCTCCTCCAGATCCCCAGGCTACCCGAGATGTGGGAGGGGTTCTGAGGTTGGGGCTGGAGGAAGGACATCCGGATGGGCAGTGAGAGGGAGGACACCTGTCTCCACCAGCCCTCGTGAGGCTGGAAGCTCCCAGGAGCCCTTGCAGGGGGCCAGAGGGTGACAGAGTGTGGCTTCAAACACCGTAGTGACTTCACATGAAGGACAGTGGGATGTTGAGAGAGAAAGGGAAGCGTCTGACCTTCCCCAGGCACCTACTGTGTGCACAGCGGGTCCATTTCCCTTTGGCTAAAAAAGTGTCTGCCTGAGTTCCACACACCATAGGCACCTTGTCTCATTCACACCTCTTCCCCTACTCCCCCTCTGCCGACAACACCATGTACTCAGTAAGGTCCTCATTTGCAGGAAAGTAGAGTTCAGAGAGGGCCAGTCGCCAGCCCATCACCCAGCTGGAAAGTGGCGGTGAGCATCCAAGCAGCCTTAAACCATTAAGCAGTGCTACCCCGAGTGTCTTCACTGAGCCTCTTAAATTCCAGGGAGGGAGAGAGCAACACTAACCCTCCTCAACCTCTAAATTCTATAAATAGCCAGTGTGCAGGCAAGTTGGGAGAACGGGGCTGGTTTACCTTCATTTTGCCGGGATTGCTTGCCCTCCCCGACTTGTAAGAGTAAATTGCAGACCTCAGGGTACTTTTCCCTAAGTCCTTCAACAGGTGTCACCTAAGAATAAGGAACTTCTCCTGGAATCACAACACCGTTATCACACCCGAGAACTTCCACACCAACACCACCATCCCAGTATCTAATGGGCAGTCCATTTCCACGCATACCCAGTTGTCCCAAATGTGTTCTTTAGACTCTCATTTAAAAGAAAAAAATACAGGATCCCACGTGGCATTCTGTTTCCACGCCTCTTTCGTCTCCTTTTACCCAGGGCAGCCCCTCAGCTTTGTTTCTTCTTTTTTTGACGGCACGGACATTTTTGGAGGGTCTGGACCTATTGTGCTGCAGTACGTCTCCCAGCCTGGGTGTGTTCAATTGCGTCTGCGCCATTGGAAGCAAGTCACCAGATCCGGGCCATATTGACGGAGAGAGGATTATACAGAAACATGAGTTCCAGGAACTAGGGATCCTTGGGAACCAGTTTAGAGGTTTGCCTTCCAGAGCTGTCAGCCTGATGCGTAGCCAGATTCCTTTGTTTGTATTTGTGTTCAATTTTAGGGTTTGCTGGCTTTTTCAACCTTTTGGATTGAACATTTTCTTCAAGTCTATCAAATATTTATATGGTTCAAGAATATATATTATATTAAAAAAAGTCTCAAGGGAAGTTCATTCTTCCCTCCATTCCATCACCCCACTCCGTCCACCTCCTGCACTCATCATTTTCATTCACTTCTAACCAGAAGTGAAAACTACCAGTTTTTTTTTTCTTTTACAAATGTATATGCCAGAAACTGAGTAGCTTAAAATGACAAGCATTTATTTAGCTCATGAGTCTGTGGCTCAGCTGGGGTTTCTGCTGAGAGGAGCTGGGGTCTCTAACATGTCTATGATCAGCTGCAGGTCAGCAGAGATGCTCTACTTGGAGAGGTTGGTTGGGGTGATGGGAGGGACTGGACCACGTGTGTCTCACCCTCCAGGAAGCTAGCTCAGGCTGATTCTCACAGCAGCAGCAGGGTTCCATGGGAGAGACAGGACGTGTGCAAGGCCGCTTGGGTCCTAGGCTCGGAATTGACATGGCGTGGCTTCTGCCGCACTCTGTTAGTCCAAGCAAGTCATGCGCCTGGTTGAGATTCAAAGGATGCAGAAACAGACTTACTGTAGAGAAGAGGAGCTACAAAGTTGCGTCACCAAGGATGCGTGGAGAATTGGAACATTTGGAAAAACCAGGCCTTCAACAGAAGTAGCTTAGCACATATGATCACCTCGCTAGCAGGCCCTGGTGAGGAATGTGGATATTATTCCAAGTCAGGACTCCGCAAACATTTTCCATAAAGGGCCCGATAATAAATATTTCAGGTTCAACGCATCATACGGTCTCTCTTGCCACCGCTCAACCCTGCTGTTGTAGCGCGAAAGCAGGTGTATAAAAATCACAGACAAACGAGCGTGGCTGTGTTCCAATAAAAGTTTATTTACAAAAACAGGTGGCGGGCTGGATTTGATCCATAGGCTGTAGTTTGCTCTCCCTGGTTCTAAGCGTATGGAAAAGCTATTAAAAGGTTTTTAGGCTGGGGAAGTTCTGAGAGAAAATCTGAAAATGTGCTCAGGCTAGAGAATGGATTAGGAGGTGGTGGGGGCGGGAACAGAGGTGAAAACCTGGAGACCCTCCAGGTGGCTGCTGTGCGTCCAGGGGAGAAAGGGTCTGATATGATGTTGGCCCTGGTCCGAGGGTGGCAGCAGGGGCGGGGAAAACAAGATACACTGCAAACACACGGAGAGGTGGAATCCACCAGTCCTGCCAAAGGTAGGGCTGAATGTGGGCGGTGAGGCCCCAGAGCAAAGAGATGCATCCAGGTACCGGGTGCAGGGCGATGCTGTTTGCAGAGAGGTGCATGGGTGGAGAACCAGAGGAGGAAAACTGAAGACAGTCTCTCTGCTCTCAAGGAGCTCATGCCCTAGGATGGGGTGAAGGGGTCCTTTGAGTCGGAGAAAGAGATTCTCAGCAGAGGACACAGGCCCGCAGTGGCCAGGTGGGGATTGGCAGTGAGACAGCCTTCAAAGCTCATTCGCCCAGAACCCATTGTCCCTCCTCTGTTGCTATCTGTCACCAAACTCCTTAAAAGGAAAAAAGAGAGAGAGAGAGAGAGAGAGAGAGAGAGAGAGAGAGAGAGAGAGAGAGAGAAAACTTCTCAGTGGATTTGTAAGCAAGTGCGATTGACTCGAGGGATTTCTCCCCTACCAGGGCTGGGGGGGCCTCTGGCTCAGCCCGGAATAGGGTCTTCAGTTACTGGAAGCTTAAAAGAAAAAGGATTTTGAGCTCTGGGGCTTTAACATCACAAGGAAATAAAATCCCTAGTAGAATCAGAGGACCAGATAAGTCGAGACAAAAATGGAATTGCACAGAGGGAAAGTATCTGTCTGGATTATTTCCCCCGCTAACTGCTCATAACAAGGAATAGCGGGTCGTGCCGGGAGCCTGAGTCTGAGGAATAGCATCTCCCCTGCCATTTGGATTCCACGAGGCTCTTGAAAGAGAGAGATGATTTGGGCTGGTGAAGAGGGGACTCCCAAACACACTTCTCTCCTTCCCAGCCTCCAGAAGGGGTGCTCAATGGATAACCACGTGGAAACTGCAGAAGGGACTCTGAGGGGGCACAGCATGGCTTCTACACACTCCAAATGAAAGAGATGGCTTTGTTCCTTGGCTGTCAACTCATTTACTGCATCCTCCAGGTGTGGGTAACGCACCCCGCCTTTCCTGCTGGTCCATGTCCGAGTGCTGGCGCCCTTAGCTGATGGCAGAGAAGAGTCACGAAGAAGCACGCGCTCTGGAGTTGCAGAGACTGGGTTGAATCCCACCTCCGGGTGACCTCAGGCAAGACTCTGTGCCTCTCAAAGCATCAGTTTCCCCATCTGGACGAAAGGGATAAAGACGATGTGCCCTTGTAGGGTTGCCGTGAGAATTAAGTAAGATGGTGTGTGTGAAATGATGACACCGAGCAGGTGCCAAAATGAACAGCAGCTTGGATCATCTTTTTCCTAAGGTCTAACCATTGGAAAAGGAGGAAGTTGAAAGAATTGGAAAACAACATTTACAAAGAGCCTATGACATTATGAGGCGATTCAAGAAAACTTATTTTGTAAGGTTCTTGTGTCAATATCCTGAGATGAATGTTGTATGTAATAAAGACAGATAAACAAAGACACGAAGGTCCCCTCAAAACTGCCAGCGGGGGACCATAAACCTGAAATGTAACAGATCAAACCAGCCTGTCTGTGCTCTGGGGTCCAAACTCAGAGGATCTCTTAGACCAGGTTATCCCAAAACCAAGGGCCGGATCCCTTCTGCTGCCTGTTTTGGTCAACAAATCTTTATTGGACACAGCCATCTATTTGCATATTGTCTGTGGCTTTGAGTGGCAAGGACAGAGTTCGTAGTTGTGACCAAGATGGCCTGTCTTGCAAAACTGAAAATATTTACTACCTGGCCCTTGACGGTAAATTTGCCCAGCTGACTCCTGGTCTAGTGCAGTAACAGTAATGCGCCCAAGACGGGATGGAGCTTCCTGGGTGCCAGGTTCCCAGGACTGCGTGGTGTCTCACAGCCGTGTTGAATCCTCCCACCCGTCCCGGGAGACAGGTGAGGCTGCTCACCCCTCTGAGGGATGTGGAAGCTGAAGTGTGGGGAGATGAATGGGGTAGGAACTGGGGGGAACCACAAAAGGGCAGGATTTGAACCCAGGTCCAACTTGACTGAGAAACCTCCCACTCAATCCTTTGCAGGAGGAATAAACAGAATTAGGGGCCGGTTTCCCCCATCACGTTAAAAGGGCCAAGCTGTGATTCCCCACCACGCATTAGAATCACCTCGGGAGCTTTAAGAAGAAGGACCTCTCCTCTCCCACAACCCCGGTCTGACTTAGTTTTCATTGGTCTGGGGTATTTTTTACAGTTCCCCAGGCAATTGTAATGTGCAGCAAAGGGCAAGGTCCTCAGAAGTAAAAGAAAGGTGACCAGGGTCCCCCGAACCGCAGAATGACAGAGAGCCCAGCTGAGCCTGGTGCCCTTTGGTTTTGGCATCACTGAGCAGGTGTCTTAACACCTTAGCCTCCGATTGTCATTGCTGCTGACGTGGGACTCCGGAAAGGCCGCAGGGCGGAGCCCGACCATCCCTGTGACTGTCACGTCTCTCTCCCTCCCAGCACAAATAGGCGGCCCTAAGACACACGCGTTGGTCTTGTGTGGGGTTAACTAGTTAGTACAAGGCCACCCTTAAGGGACTGTCAGAAAAAAACCTCACTCTTAGTCCAGCAGAATTCACCAACAGGGTCTCCTACGAGGATGGAGAAACTCACTTCTCTGCAAACTATGGCGTTAACTTCGGAGGTGGGTGAGTCTCCTCTGTGGGCCGTCACCAACCAAGCACTGAGCATTTTTTCCTTTATTTAATCCTTGAGGCGAGTCTGAGAGGGGGGTTCTGTTGTTAACCACGGTTTACTGATGAAGAAACGGGGAGGCCAGGGGGATGGGGCCATGTGCCCGTCTCCTGTCGGTGCTGGAACTCCAATGTCCTAGGGCCACTCCCCACCCCCCCCCGCCCCCCAGCCCCGAGAACATTCTTCCAGGAGGGGTGTCTGAATTCACGCTCGCTCTCGACATCTCCTTGGCTGGAGAAGATCTTTGTTCTGGGAACGCGTCCTGAAAAATAATAGGCCAGGGCATTTCTTTCCCCTTTGCTGGGCTGCCCCCCTCGGCATTCTCGAGAGAGAAATCAGCGATCAGGAGAAGGTTATTCTGCAGCGGGGCCCCCTCGCTGCCATAGGTCTAATAAAACAAAACCCCAGCCAAATTAGGGGCATATTTCATCTAATGGGAGGAAATATATGTGGCATTTCTGCCTGGCGGTTGACCTGCTGCATTTATGCACAGAGAGAGGGTTGGATACATCACGAGGCAGTTATACGCTGCTTAAGTGGCCTCTCGGGCAGGCGAGGGACGAGAAGAAAAATCTCAGGCCCAGGCCCGGGTCTCCGTCTTCCTGCAACCCTACTGCCTCACTCTTGAGCCAGCGTTTCCTGGGAGTGTCACGCAGTTCTAGCGCGGGGGAATGACCCCCTGGAAATCCAAAGACTGGGTTACAGTCCCTGCCATGCCACTCTCTGGCTGTGTGTCTTTGGGCGATGCGTGGCTCCTTGCTGAGCCTCAACTTCCCCATCTGTGAAAAGGAGAGGCTGAGGATCAGTGCCTTCAAAAGTGGACTCAGCTATGATCCAGAATTTGCAGGGAAAGGGCTGATTTCTAAGACCATCTGGAGGGGCAAACAGCGCCCTGGAGGGGAAACCTGGATCTTCCAGCTCTCCTAACCCCCGGGGTCCTGGTGCTGTGTCTGTATCACTCAGGGATGTCCTAACTATTCAAACTCTACCCTCTGGGCATATATGTACCTGTAAATACGTACAGGTACATATACGCATGTGCGTGTTTATAAATTGGGATCATTACTACCATATTCACAGAGTATGCACGTTAGAAGACAAGAACTGAAATTTTAAAAGGAAAAACTACATTATTTATGGTAGTTCTATTAAATTCTAAAACCCCTCTCACCCGCTGGATGACCCATCTTACTCGCACTGACGTGCTGTTTCTCTCCTATAACACTTACCACCTTCAGGGGCGTTCTGTAATTTGTGATTTATAACTTCCGCATTCTCTGGGGCTAAGAAATCAGGCTGGAGAGACGGGAGGACCAGGTACTGCCCCTCTAGGACGAGGGTCCCTCCTCCATTTCTAAATAGACAGGTTCCTGTAAAACTGGCAAACAAATACAAGTGCGTCAAGAGGATGTACTGGGAGCTGTTTATGGAGTAATCTGGAGACTTTAACCCAGAAGTGGATTCTGTCCGAAGCTATCTATGGGTAATTGCACTGATCTCATAAAACAAGCTTTAGAGCTTGAGAGTATGTATTTAGTGAGAGAAGCAGAATGTGCCAGACCCCATCGCCTCATTTAATCCTCACCTACCCGATGGATCCTGTGAATAGGACCCATTTTTGATATAAGGAAACTGAGGCAAGTCAACTAGCCAGGTAGAGTCTGACTTCAAACCCATTCCTGTCTGATCCACACCGTTCCCATGTTGCCACAGCTCTTGGCTGATGTAAGCCCGGCCAGGTGCCCGGCTGCCCCTGCTGCCCCGGGAGCGTACATCTCAGAGCCGACCATCCGCGAGCCTGGGAGGCAGACACGCTGGAGGATGGGCTTCTGGGCGGCAGTGCTGGCCTGGGTCCAGGCTCTGCGCTGACCTCAACCGGGGGAGAGAAGAGCTCACTGATTTAGAGCCCATCTGGATGGACAGCCGACAGGAACCGGGCTGCTCCAGACACTCTGGGAGAGCGATAAGCACGGCCCCCGGGTGCCCCTGCATTCCTGGCCGGTGACGCTGCTGTGGGGGACGCGGCTGCGTGGAATGCCTCTGCAGGTCCCTCTCTCCCCCTGGCCCCTCCATGCAGCCTGTGGCCTTCTGAGGAACCCGCAAAATCATCGGTGACCCCTTCCTCCAGAGAGTTCGTGACTCCTCCCCACCTTGGGCTGTCAGGACTAGAGCGTCTAGAGAGTGGGCTTGGGGGCTGTTCATCAAAGACAGACAACTTAAGCTTCAGGGACATGGCCCCTTGTCCAGGTATATGCTGACCCCCTCATTCCAGGGGACATTCCCTGGTCACTTCCTGCTTATTTTCTGACAGTGAGGATCACTCTCAACCCGTCTCTCCTCCATGCTGCACAGACTTTCTCACACCCTCATTTGACCATGTCCTTCCTCTGCCTGCAACCTTCCATGGCTCCCCACTGCCCCCAAGTTAAGTCCAAATCCCTTTCCGCTTTTGGTGAGAAGACTTGTACCCCTTTGACCTACGTAACCCCCCCAGCCCCAACTTCTTTAAGAACACTCCCCCACCCCAACCTCACTCTCCATGTTGTTCAAGGATACACACAGTGGTCCTCAAATGTGCATGTGCCTTGCTCACCACCGGGCTTGTGTACATGCTGATCCCCCCACCTGCCACCCCTGTTCATTCACCTTCTTCTGACCAAGTCCAGCCCATCCTCCAAGTGTCTCCTGCAGGAAGCCTGCCTACATCCCACCCCTGGCTGTCCCAGGGGCCTCCTCAGGATTCCCTCTGCAGCCCTACTCACTCTGGGACCATCTCCTCCTCTACCTCCCCACCAGGCTGGGAGGTCAGGGGGGCAAGGGTGGCACCCCCTTATTCACGAGGGCCCTCAGTGCCTAGCACAGGGCCTGGCACACAGTGGATGCCCAGTAAATATTTATGGTTGGCAACAGGCGGCAGAAACCCCATCTTATTGGGGCCTGTGATGACAGCTTCAGTTTGTGCCATCCCCCCCGACTCCGTTTCAGAATAGCAACAGCAAGAGTCATTTGTATTGAGCACCATCACGGGCTGGCTCTGTTCTATGCACTTTACCTTTTTCAAAAATTGAAGTGTAGTTGATTTACAACGTTGTGTTAGTTCCTGGTGTACAGCATAGTGATTCAGTTATACATATATACATATATATATTCTTTTCCTTTGGGGTTTATTACAGAATACTGAATATAGTGCTCTATGCTGCACAGTAGGACCTTGTTGTTTATCTATTCTGGACATAGTTTGTGTTTGCTAATCCCAAACTCCTAATTTATCCCTCCCCTACCCCCTCTCCCATTTGGTAACCATAAGTTTGTTTTCTATATCTGTGAGTCTCCTTCTGTTTTGTAAATAGTTCATTTGTGTCATATTTTAGATTCCACGTATAAGTGATATCATATGATATTTGTCTTTGTTTGACTTACCTTCCTTAGTGTGATAATCTCCAGGTCCATCCATGTTGCTGCAAATAGCAGCATTTCATTCTTTTTTATGGCTGAGTAGTATTCCATTGTATAACTATACCACAATTTCTTGATCCAGTCATCTGTCACTGGACATTTAGGTTGTTTCCACGTCTTGGCTATTGTAAACAGTGTTGCTATGAACATTGGGGTGCATGTATCTTTTCTAATTAGAGTCTTCTCTGATATATGCCCAGGAATGGGATTGCTGGATCACATGATAACTCTACATACAATTTTTTATGGAGCCTCCATACTGTTCTCCATAGTGGCTGCACCAATTTACATTCCCACTAACAGTGTAGAAGGGTCCCCGTTCTCCACACCCTGTCCAGCATTTGTTATTTATAGGCTTTTTAATGATAACCATTCTGACTGATGTGAGGCGGTACCTCCTTGTAGTTTTGATTTGCGTTTCTCTAATAATTTGAGATGTCGAACACCTTGTTATGCTGAGGACTTTACAACCACTCACCACTTTTATCTTCACTCTATGAGGCAAGTACTCTTAGTCGCAGTTTGCAGAGGAGGCAGGTAAAGCCCAGAGAGATGAAGTAACTTGGCCAAGGTCACACAGGTGGCCAAAGGCAGGTCTTGGCAGGCTGGCCCTAGAGCCCCTGAAATCACCACCCACCACAAGACCAGGGGCCCAGGACAAGCTCTTGGTGACAAGTAGGCATGAGGCTGGACCTCTACTGCCTCAAACAATTTGAGCTTTGGAAATTGGACAGTGAGTCTAACTCTGCCCCCAGCCTTGGTGGCCATCCGAATGTCAGGCCAGAGGGTAATTAATGACCACTGGTCACTGCCCGAGGCTGTGGACTCCCCCAGGGTCTTACTTGCCCTGAAGGTGCTCTGCTCAGGGTCTGGTTCTGCCCATCCCGGGGGACCCTTGACCCCATCCTCTGTGGGGAGGCTACCTACGTAATAAAGTGTGGACTCTGGATCAGGCTCCAACTTGGCCACTCTGTCTGTGTGACCTTTGTCAAGTTACTTTAACTCTCTGGGCTTCCTATTTTTCAGGTGAAAACTGGGATAGTAAAGGTGCTTTAGTGGGGTCTGGGGGAGGGTTCAGCAAGCTAATGCGCGTCAGTTTTTAGAACAATGCCCGCAGAGTTAGCCTATGTCAGCGCTGGCAACAGCCAGGCCCCCAACTTCCTCGTTTCCTCCTATCACAAGAGCAAATCACATCGCATGTTCTAGTCACTCCTGGGGCAAATGGAGTCCCCCCTTCCCCAGGAGAGACATACCCAGGCTGCAGGGAACCTCCAGGAGTCTAGGAGGACCAACATGCGAGCTTGAATCCCAGCCTTGCCCCATCTTGCTGCGCTACCTAAAGCAAGGAGCTTGCTGTTTCTGGGCCATAGTTGCCCCACCTCCACACAGAAAAGAGAACTGCTGCTCTCTGAGGGTCCTGTCAGCTCTAAACTGAACCCTTGACCTCCCCATCAGTGTTATGTGGTCCCCAGGGCAGTGAGGAGATGGTCTGCATGGAAAGGGCACAGGTTTGGGCCCTGAATGGAGAGAGAGAGGCCCCAGGAGCTGGGATTGGCAAAGCTCCCTTGTCTGCCAGGACCTTTTGGCCTCAGCAAGCCTCTCACCAGGTCCAGGGGCGTGCAGCCCGGTGGCTCCAGCTCCCTCCTGCCCGCTGCCCTGTGTCCAGCACTGTGGGTTCAGTTCCCTCCCGGACTCATTAACCGGCTAGGCAGCGGGGGGCCCAGACAGCTCTGTTCCCACTAGGTCCTGGGGGAGGGCGCTCACTCAGCACCTGTCCAGGCCAGGCGAGGCAGGGCTATTCCCTTAACTCTATCCTAGCTGAGGGTGGAGGGGACAGGCGGCCATGGGAGGAACCCTGGAAAGGACGCACAGCTCCAGGGGCGTCTTCCCCTCACGCTGTGTCCCACTGTGCTGTCACCGCTGCCCACCTCTTCGCCTCTAACCCCTTGCCTCTCTGCTCTGCATTCCTGGCAGCAGGAGCCTGGCCACTGGGCCACACAGACTTGGGTCCATTCCTGGCTCTACCACCTGAAGGCCGGGTCACCTAAGCGAGAGTTTGCCCTCTTCAAGCCTCAGTTTCTGCATCTGTAAAATGGACGTCACAGCTCCCATCTTACAGGTTTGCCCAGAGGGTTGCAGGGCCGGGGGTGGGGGCGTGGAGGAGGTATGCTCACCCGAGGTCCTTCTTTGTTTCTCTCCCTTTCGGCTCCCTACTTTGTTCCTGCAGCCACTGATTGCCCTTCCTTGGGGGCTGAAGGGTCAGTGGCTGCCTTTCTTGGCCTAAAAAGTCCCCGGTCATCTTATTCTGGGTTTCACTTCAAGTCCCGCCCGAGTCCTGCCTCTTCCCCACATCTTGTCTCTCTCTTCTCTCTCTCCCTGCCTCCCTCTCTCTCCCTCTCTGCCCCTCTAACTCTTGTGTTAATCTCCTAACAACCTTTCCAACAGCAGCTACATCCTTCTTATCTTGATTAAGCATTTTGGTGAACTCAGAGCTTCATGTGACTTAGGGAATTTTTCCTGCTGCTTAAGGATCTGCTCTCTCTCTCCCTTCTGTCTCTCTGTCTCTCTCTCTCCCTTGGTCTCCATCTCTCTCTCCCATCAACACACATACAATCATGCCCATCACCATGGGGCATGTGACTGGTGGACTGGTCTCTGTGTGGGAGAAGGGGGAGGGACAGTGTCTCCCACCTAAGCAGGGCTTTCTTGTGCTCTCAGGGCCCTGTGCACACTGTGGGCACAGCCTGATGTCCTCTGTCCCTGTCCTCAAACCAGGCTCTGTCTCACTGCCCCCTCCTTCCGCAGGAGGGGTCACAGTGCAATTCCTGGGAGCGCATTGCTTCTTATCCATCAGTTAAGTCATCTATTAATAAGACATGTTTGCACTCCCAAGGTGCCCTCACCCCAGGGAAGAGCAAGGTGACAGTGTAGGAGACAGGGTCCACCCTTCACGGAGCAGCTGGGGAGACATGGGCACGTGGAGATATGACAGCATCGGCACCAGCAGAGGAGGCGGGGACCAGTCAAGGCTTCTGGGGAAGGGGGGGCTCAAGCCAGGAGGCAGGTGCTCCTGGAGGCAGAGATGTGCAGCAGGCTGGGTGCAGGGCGGGGTGTCTCCGCGGAGGGAGGGCCGCCAGCACGAGAGCGCAGATGCCGCGAAGGCAAGAGGGGCGCCCAGGGAAGGCACCTTGAAGCTTTGCTGGAGGGGACCCGGAAAACCAGACTAAGCTCTGCTCTCTGGGGACAATGTTCCTGAATGCCCTCCCCCTCAAGTCACTGGGTCTCTCTCAGGCTAGATTCATAAGCCGAGCCCTCCTCAGCCCTGGTGCTGATGTTTCTCTGCTAAGATCCAGCAGAAAGCCACTCCAGTTGGGCAAGCCTCGATTTTCTCATCTGCAAATGGGCACATGAATAACAATGCTATGTATTAGCCTGGGTTCTCCAGAGCGACAGACCAATGGGTTTCTTCCTCATAGAACTGTTGGGAGACTCGGGGAGGGGCTGGTGATGGGCCTGGCAGACAGTGGGCGCTCAGTAACCGGTAAATGTCGTGGTGGTGCAGGTAAGGTTGGATTTTGAAGTATGAGTGTGACGACCAGTCACAATGAACAGATGAACCTGAGAAGCGGGTTTGGGGATCGTCCCCGGCTCTTGAGGAAACAGACCCTACCAATGAGAGGGAGGCGGCCGGTCCCGGGCCCAGCTGGGATCCTTTCCAATGCAAAGGAGCCATTCCAGCCCATGAGAAAGAAAAGGCCAACTGGGGAAGTCATGCCAAGCGTCCATAATCGCCTGTAATTTGGACTCAGCCTCTCGAGGCAAAAGGATTTTGTCAAAGGCTTTTCACGGTCCAGCGGCCCCGGAGCCCAAGGTCACTTGGATCAAGTCCTCTCTGACACATATTTATTATCAGGTGGAAACGGCACTTGGGTTTCTCCCAAGCTGTGTGCAGACGCTGTCTCGGGCCACTGCTGAGCTCCCTAGTGGGCAGCCTTGGCAGCGATGTGGCTGGGAAGGGGCAGGCCCCGGGGAGAGCACGTCGGTGAAGGGCACTGGCCTGGGGAAGAGTGGGCGGGAGGCTGTCCCTGCTGCCCACTCAGCAGCTGTGTGAGTGCTGGCGTAAACTGAGCTCAGTGTCCCCATCTGTAAAATGTGCATAAGAAGTGCCTGTAAAATACTGACTGTTCCCGGCCCACGGGGAGCGCCAGAGAACTTGCAGCCACTACGCTTACCTTTATTAACAACTTCCTCCTCATTTCTGAACCCACAAGTGAAACCACAGCACAGCCTGTAAGAACTTGAGCTCTGGAAACAGGCAGAACTTGGCTCCAATTCTTGGCCTGATGCTTGGTAGCTGTGTGACCTTGGGCAAGCTAGATGGGGACTCAGTCCCACCTGCAAAGTGGGCAGATAAGAGCATGGGCTCTAGACAAGGCACAGGCTTCAAAGGGGCCCACACACCCCAGGGAGTCCGGAAATGGCCCCTTCCCTTGTCGGAGGAACCTACGCCCAACATAATCCCAAAAGGACTTGCAGAGACTAAAATGGGCGAATCCAGTAGAGACGTAAATGTACCCAGAAAGTACTGGCTTCCCCAAAGAAGAGAGATGTGTTCATCCCCTCCCAGAGGGCAGCAGTGGGGCGGGTCGGTCCGTGCCTGAGAGGGGCCCCAGGCAGTGTTCCGGAGTGGTTCATGACCTGCGCTCTGCACTCGACGGATTTGGGCTCTAATCCTCTGTGGGAGAAAGTGAGCAAATGACTTCATTTCCTGAGACTCGGATTCTCCCTTTGTCTCTTTATTTTTTATTTTATCCAATATTTTATTGAATGCCTCCTATTACCAGGAACCATCCCAGGTACTGGAGATACAGTACAAATAAGATGGACAAAGTCTCTGCTCAAATGTAGAAATATTGAGTATAATATGATAAATGCTAAGGAAAAATTAGAGCAGGGCAAGGGGTTGAAAGGGAGAGGGGCACTGCTCTAGATTTGGGGGTCAGAGGAGTCCTCTCCGCAGAGGTGATTCTTGAGAGAAACAGCAATAATAATAATACAGACTTCAGGATGTTTTCTGACTTTAATCAGATAACCAGATAAAGCTCTTGATGCATTGTCTAGCACATAGTAGGTATTATATGCATATGGGTTGGATGCTGGATGGATGGATGGATGGATATGATGCATGGGAGTCGGTATATCAGTCAGAGACCTAGTGGGAAATAAATGGTATTTTCAAATGGCTTAACTGAAGAGATATTAATGAAGGGATTATGCACAGAGGTATGGGCAGGGTTTGGGGAACCACCAAGAAATGTTGAGGCACCTATGGACTAGCAGCAGAGTGAAATATTATGAGTCCTGGTCTTAAAAGACAGAAGGAGGGAGAGATGTCCCAGTACCTGCCCTGTGGCTTGACAGGAGAGATAATAAATGCTGAATCTCATTCCCTTTCACTCTCTGATCTCCTGCCATTGACCCTGCTTGCCTAGAATCCAGAGGCTCAGGGAGCCCAGGTCCTGGGGCTGACAGAGGTGAACCTTGGGAATACAGCAGAGTAAAGAGAGTAGAGAAAGGTCTGGGGGACAAAAGGAAGATGGCCAGTGATCACGGGTAGATGAATAAATGAACAAATGAGTCTGGAAGTTGCTAAGTCAGCAGAGAGGCCTCAGTGACAAAAAGACGTTTCTTCTCAGATCACAAGTTTCCTTGTAAATGTTATTCTTATTAGTCAATGGAGGTGAACATGTTTACAATTTTTTAGAAAAATCCTAATTACTGGTTGTAATGACCATCTTCATCTCGGCCACGTTGTGGTCTGATGAAAGTCGGGGGCTGTCCTGGAAGTGGAGACACAAGGAACCAGCCCCCTTTCTTGCTGGGATGCACCATTTCTAATAAGCAGGGAAGGGAGGGAGCTGCCGGATGCACCTGGCTCTTAACTGCCTCAACCAGGAAGTGGTCGTCACTTCCTGTCAAATTTCATTGGCCAGAATGAGTCACATGGCCCTGCTGAGCTACTGGGAGTCTTGGAAACACAGTTTCCTTTTGTGCCCAGGGAGTTCCATCAGGTTTGTAGAGCAGCTCTCGCATCTGTTCCACGTTATTTCAGGACTCACAGCTGCCTGATACAAAGAAGAAACCAGCCTGCTTTGACCTTAGGCGACAAGATTTAGGAAAGTGGATACAAGCCTGGATTTGGGGGTAGCACAGACCTGGGCTTGAGTCCAGCTCAGATACTCGCCAGCTGTGTTAGACTGGACCAGCCATTCACTCCTCCTTGCCTTCCTTTGTGTGTCTCTGAGATGGAGAGTGATCCTCTGATCAGCACGCAGACACTGTCTTGCAATAGAAGCGCCAAGGTTTGTTGAATGAGTTTACAAGTGTAGTTAGGAGGCTGAAGATGGTGAGCAGATGAATCATGTCACACTGGGAAGGACACACAAAGTGTCATCCACCAAGTGTGAGCACATCCCACACGCCGCTAGCTCCCTGGGTCCAGGGACTGCCCACTTGCAGTGAGAGGCTGATAATAGCCTCAGAGGAAAGGAGGTATGCCTACCGAGACCACATTTCACAAGGCAAAAGTAAGGATGAGGGCTATTTCCCAGATTTGTGAATTTCTTTATGTACAACGTCTTACATAGGTATAAAACTGACATTGCATTTAGATGTTCATTTCTCAAATGGCCTTTATGGAGGAGAATATGACTGTGTGGAGGCCTGGGGAAACCAGACTCCTTTCACTGGTCCTGCTGCTGCTGCTGGAGACTATGACCGGCTTCAAGCTCTGCTGTGAGGATTGTATTTTGGGGACACACTGTGCTGGGGTCCCAGACTCTAAATAAAGATGCTGTGGGGAGGTCTAGTGGTATTGGGAGGAGGTGGTTAAGAGCAAGGACTGTGAATTCTGAATGCTTGGGTTCCGACCCATACCCCGCATTCCCTGGCTGTGTGGTCTTGGACATGTTACTTAACCACTCTGTGCTTCGGTGTCTTCAACAGTAAAATGGAGACATTGTGGAACTGACCTCATTGTGATCAGTCCCAGGATCATTGTGAGAAGTGCCTTGAGTCAGTACATTTGAGTGCTTTAGCACAGAACCTGGAAAATAAGATGCTCTCAGGAAGTCTGTTTATTATTAGAGAGAGTCCTTGATATTCCTTCAGTAGGTATGAATCAAACATCCCCTAAATGTTGATTTCTGGGGTGAACAAGACAGAGGTGGTCCCTGTGTGCACAACCTGGATGCAGGGATGGATGTGGAGGGACAATGGCACAGATGCCTCTTTAATCATGACTCCAAGGAAAGGCTTGGGATGTGGCTGTGAGATGTGGCTACAGTGCCACTGGGCCCCAGATGGCCCCTGGGGTACCCAATCTTGTGATCCAAGGGCTCATTGGATCTTGGACCTGCAGGGGCATTTTGGGAGGTGGTGCCCTTGGCCACTGTGCTCATGTGACATCAAGGCAGAGATCCCAACCATCAAAGCCACAGAACCACAGCCAGGAGGTACACGGCCCAGCAGCAGAGGTAGAGGTGGAAAGGCCTAGATGTTGATTCAGTGCCCCCACCAACTCTAAATCCCAGCCTGTAGCCTCATTCATAGGCTTTCGCCCAGGTGAGGCCCTCTGGCCTCTGCTTCCACTCCTGTGACTCTCAGGGGAGCTGTGGGCCTCTAGGGTACAGGAGAGGATGCTCTGGGCATGTCTGCATAATACAGGTTAGACAGGGAAGGAGGCAAAGTGGAGAGTGAGCCTGGATTGGGCATCAAAGACAACAGCTCAAGTCCCAGATTCCTTGCTCACTGTGTCACCTTTGAGGAGCAGTTTCTCTGTGTCTCCACAGTTTCCCTTGCCATACAACAGAAAGTATCGTCTCAGGTCCCAGAACCCCTGTGAGGACCAGTGAATGATACCCAAGGATCATTAATTGAGTGGACCTTCTTGGACCTTCGTTGGTCTGTTGTGAGGGTTAAAGGAAATACTAGATCAAAACCATTCAGCACAGGACCTGGAAGGGAGCAGGCGCTCTAAGTGGTAGGCAACATACAGTCAACAGTCAGTGAGTGTTTTTTGAGGGCCCATTAAATGCTATTACCTTTCTAGGCAATTGTGATACAGCCTGGAAGAAAACAGATTTCACAGAGCTTAGGATCAAATGGGAGAGATAGGCACAGATATGATGGAATAAACTATAGAATAAGTTAAATGAAGGTAAGGGCTTTGAGAGACCATAAGTCAGGCAGAGGGGAGAGGGAGTGCTGAGGGGTTGAAATCTTGGTGGGGTGACCAGGGATGGCCTCAGCGAAAAGGTAACATTGAGTAGAGAGTCAAAGGCAGCAAGGGCATGAGGCAGGGGATTATCTGGGGTAAGAGCGGTCCCAGAAGAGGTCCAATCAGTGCAAAGGCCCTGGGATGCATCCTGGGGGATGAGGAGGGGCAGAGAAGCAGAGGATGGGGTCAGGGAGTTGATAGGGCAGATCGGGCTGGGTCTTGTGTGCATCCTAAGGGCTTTGGCTTTTTCTCGGAGTGGAATGGGAGCGATCAGAGAATTTTGAGCATAGCAATTATGTGATTTGACGTGTTCTGAAAAGAGTGCTTTGACTGATGTGTTACGTATACACTAAAGGGGCAACACTGGACCTAGGGACACTGTTAGGAGGCCATGGTCCAGCAAGAGATGATGGTGATGGTGACGGCTGCTGAGGGATGAGTATGATCATTGCCTCACTACCCAAGCTACCGCACACATGTCGCACAGGCTGGCCTCACAGTAGGCACCTCCTTGCAGTCCCTGGCTGCCTTGATAGCCCATCCTGCCTGTAGTGGCTGCCCAACCCCCCAGCCAGAGTCACGTCTCCTGTCCTCCTCTCGCAGACATTTGTCAGCCACCCTTTAACTGCAGCCTGGCCAAGCAGGGAGGTGTCAGCACCTTTAATCTTCCCCGCTGCCAGTCTCCCCCTCCCCTTTAATCATGGCGGCCGAGTGCACAGCCCCATTCCAGCTTGTCCACATCTGTCTGAGACCAAGGGGCCCAGGGTGAACTCTGAATGCTCTTTGGAAACCACAGAATTGTCCCAGCTGGGAGGAGCCTCAGGGTGACCCAAGTCTGGGGTCTCTGTTTTATTTAACTTGAGAATTAGTGAGAGCAAGACCCACACCCTTGCCCTCTGGTTAGTCCCACTGCTGGTTAGTTGCAGAGTCACCGTTGGAACTCAGTCTGGGTCCCAGCTCTGGATGCTCCAGCTCCGCATGGAATGGCCCCCACCATTTGCAGAACATTTTCCCTCCTCCAGTGGGAGCCCTCATCTCCGCACTCTACAGGGCAATGTCCTTCCCTCTGCAGACCTAAGGACAGCTGGGTTTTAACTACATCTGATGGTGACTCTGGGGTTCACTGTGACCACTTGATCTGCTCCCTGCAGTTGGCTGTTAGGTGGCCAGAACTGTCTCAGTTCAGATCTGCCATGTAGGAGGGAGAGAGTATGAATCTGGACAGATCAGTGACCTCCTCTGAGCCTCCATCTCCCCACTAATAACATGGAAGTAAATATACTCTGCCTTGCAGGGCTGCCAGGAGAGGGCTCCGTGCAGTGCCAGGCTTGCACCAAAGCACAGCAGTTATTATTATTGCTGTTGTTGTTATTAGTAAGGCAGCTGGAGCCTGACTGCCTGGGTTTCGATCTTGGCCTGGCCAAGCTGGGCACCCTCAGACAAGTAACCTGATGTTTCCGAGTCTCTGTTTCCTCTTTTGCCAAAGGGGATAATAATCGTTCCTACCTCACAGGATTGTTGTGAGGATTAAATGAGATAATAATGTGAACTAGCACTTAGATTAGTGGCTGGCACATAAGCAGTGCCTGGTAAATCACGGCCGTCAGTGGGGGATCCGTGGGGGTCCTGGGGGAATGTTCCCAGACACTTTCAAGGCAACTTTGCCTCTGGAAGGGAAGTCAAGACACAAGAAGGATGAGCAATTGCTGAGTGCACGCTGGACAGTGAACCAGATAGGGCCCCTGTCCTCCTGGAAAGCACATTCTATTTGGGATATGGCAACAAACAAGTCAATGATCAAATGACACTGTAATAGAGGGAGCTGGGTGCTGGACCCTTTAGATGAGGAGATCAGAGAAAGCTCTGCTATTGAGTGCTCAGCACAGTGCCAGGCCTTCCATTCAGTCTCCAAATGGCTTTTTTCCAGGAGCCCTCAGGGTCCAAATGCAAATTAACACCCCGGAGACTTGCCCAAATCTCCCAGAATTTGTAAGGGGAGTTCGTAGACCATCTTCCCATCCCCAGCTCCCTTGAAGAATGCTCCACCAGCTCAACGTGTCTGCACTCAAATCCTGATTCCTCCCTCCCTCATCTCTGCTGTGTGACTTTGAACAACTTACTTAACTTCTCTGAACCTTGGCTTCCTCATCACTGATACAACATGGTTATGATAATCATACCAAACTCAGAGAGTTGATAGGAGAATTCAGTGAGATCACATATAAGAAAAAACACACCTATGGTTCAAAACTATTAGCCATTATTTATTCTTTATCGCTACCTCTCGCCCTTTTCTCTGTTCACCCCTTTATTCTATATACCTTCTTCATTCTACCCCCCGACATTATTCTTCTTTCTCTTCACCCTTTTCTTTTCTCTTCTGTCTATCTCCTTTCCTCTTCCTCCCCCTCCTCTTTCTCCTTCTTGACTCTTCATCTTCTCCTCCTCCAAGTAAATATCAGAACAGATTTTAATGAGCAGGGCTAAGAATGCAAATGCCCTCAAAACATCTCCCAGTGGCCAAAGCAAGAACACGTTCGGCCCAGGTGAGCAAAACAAGAAAGTCTGGCTCAGAGACACTACTGGCCAGCCTACTGCTGGGAGGGGTGGGCAAAGGACGCCTCACTCCATTTCCTGGGCACTGTGATGAAGACTGAACTGGCCTCACACCGTCCACGTGTGCCTCCCTTTCTTCCATCAGCTTGGAGGATAAATACATTATGGCCATAATATGGAGGTGTGGGCTGGAGCTTGGGGGTTCCTCTCAAAAGCCAGAAACAAAGGCATATTGCTTCTAACTTACTTTAGCAGTTTTCAGTAATATAATTTTCAGTTCATTTGGTTATCAAAAACACACTTTTCCCCCTTTCTTCTCACCAAAAAGGTGAAGCAGATCTGGGCCGTGCTGGGGCTGGGGCTTGGGGGGGGGGGCTAGTGGCTTGGTATTCATTTTTTATATCCCCACTAATTTCTCCATGCTGTGGAGAATTTGTCACACGCGCAGGTCTGTTTGATTTCATTAAACAGAATATTTAAGCATAAAAATTGTTTAATCGCCTTGTGTCATTATGAGATGAATTTCATTTTGCATATATTTGCATATTTCATCAGAATTAAGGCTGCTAATATGCAAATGAGAGATAGGTTGCGGCTGAGGTGTTTATTGTAATAGCTGCAGGCTGTTCCACTTGGACAGCTTTCTAGGTGGTGGGGAAGGAGAGGGAGGGAGGACTTGGGGTGGCTCAGAACACTTCAGGAAGCCCGTGGGTCTCTGGGGCTTCTGCCTCGGTGGAGCAAAGATGGGTGGGCGTGGCCTGCCTCCCTGCCCTCGGAGACTGGCCAATCAGAGCCGGCTGGGCTGGGGAGGCAAGAGGCGGCCCAGCTGCGTGCCCCAGAGGCTCGTGGGAGCTGGTGGGTACCAGGGCCGAGGTGAGCGACCAGAGCGATGTTGAGGCCACACTGTTGGCCCAGATGCCCGCCAAGATGGGCACATGACATTCTGGAGGCCCCCGCAGGCTTCTCCTCCTTGTTTATCCTGCTGCTTCTTCCTCCACCTGCATTTTTTCTTTCCCTTTGTTTTCTCCATGGCTTTGTTTCAAGCTGTATTGAGTTTCTTCTTACCCTTTATTTCTTCCTCTTTGTTTTTCCTTTACATGTTTCCTCCTGCGCTCCCCTCCACCACCCCGAGTGGGCTAGCATCCTCTATTGTCTTTTTTTCTTTCTCCGCTTCCTGCCCCTTTGTTCCCACCTTGTTTTGCTGGTCCCTTCGGCTGCCGCCTCACTTCCTCCTTGTTCCATCCCAGACCCTCTTTTCTCCTCAGCCCGCCACCCTAGAGGGCATCCTTAGCAGCCAGGAGTGGCTTGAAGTGAGAACAGAATTAGGCGAGGCCCCACTTGGGCGTCCGCCCCGCCCCTCCATCTGAAATCCTTGATGAATCCCTGCCTTCGTTTGAAGGTCAGAGATTAGATACATATCATTTTCCTCTCCAGGGCCTGCCCTGCTCTTACCCTGGAGAGCAGGTTCATAGCCGCCGTCCTCCACCCCCACCCCCAGGCAGACAGAGGAAGGGAGAATTCCGTTCTTGGTGCGTAATGAGCCGGTTTCCAGGGCGAGGAGGGGTTTGCTACAGACGCCGCTTTCAAAAGAAAGTAGCGCAGATGCTCCCCACCCCCTCCTGTTCGGTATAGCCGAAGACAGGTCGCATCACTCCCGCAAAGATGAGCCAGGACGATTTGGAAAAGGGCCATTTATACGAGCAGAGCTGAAAGGCAGCTTGAGTCGGGCACTGGCTTGAACAAACCAAGCCCGTTCTCCAGACCTCAGTTTCCCCATTCATCTCTCGCGCTTCTCCCAAGACTTCCCTAGCAGTTACAGACAGGAAATGATTTGGAAGGGGCAGAGCATGTTCATTACATCATCCACTGTTTATTGAGTACCTACTCTACGCCAGGCACTGGGTGAACACCGGCACAGCTGACATTTGAACGGCGAATGCAGACCACTGGAAGAAAGAACAAAGATCATGTCAGATAATGATAAACGGCCGAGGTGCAGCGGTGCACAGTGACTCGACCCTACCACCCCCCTTTCCATTGCTCCCTTTGGCTCCTCGTGCTGGTGACCCTTCTTGGGTCTGTTTTCTTGGCCACACCCACACTGGCCAGAAGCCCCTCCCCTCCAGCCCACCAGGAGGGCCCCACGGAGAATCGCTGCTTTTTCTCAGACTCTTTGAGCATCTCCCTAGAGCTGGTAGAGCAGCATCTGCCAGGCGAACCACCCCCGGCCAGATTAGCTGTTCAGGCCTGGGTTTTAGAGCCGGAGCAATTAAAGCAGAATTAATTGGCTAGTAAGCAATCACCTTCCAATCCGAGCAGGGAGCGAGCGGGGCGGGCATGTTTTGCTGAGTCCACAAACTAAACACAATGCTCATCGACCAGGGGCAGTGGGGAGGGGGTGGCTGGGTGAGCTGGTGGGAATTGGAGGCACCCCTCCCTCCCAACCCCAGCCGAGTACAAGGGCCAGCTATTGGGATCTGAGTATCTCTGTGGGGAATCCAGCTTCGCTGGTGCGGAACTTTCTGGAATAGAACTTTGCCTTGGCAACTTGGAAATGCCCAACTCAGTCCTGTTTTGAAATCTGATTTAATTTTTAATATCTTCATTTTCTCCCCAATAGCAAAAGCAATACATTTCCTATTGATTTTTAAAAATCACATCTTACAAATATGTATGGCTTAGAAATCCCTATAAAATTATATGTCTGCATATATATTAGCATTTGGGGGAGGGGGTGCGATCTGCAGGAATAGACACCAAATGGTCCACAGCAGTTAGCCCCGGTGTGTGTGTGAAGGGGGGAGTTGACGGAGGCTCTAGATAACACTGAATATGTTTAGGTACCAAGACGGACTGCATTTCTTGCTATTGTTATTGTGGGTTATAGTGTTTTGTTTTTGTTTTATAAAGATCAAGGTGTGTGGGTATAGATCAGTGGTAGAGTGTCTGCTCAGCATGCGTGAGATCTTATGTTCAATCCCCAGTACTGCCGTCAAAAAAAAAAAGAAGAAAAACCTTTTTGATAAAATAAAAACCAACTTACTAATTTTTTAAAATAAAAAAATTAAAATCCAACATGTTCATGGTGAAGAAAGACATACTGAAAGATGTCAAAGACATCTGAACTTCAGCCTCTCATTCCCACCCAGGATTTGTGACGCAGAAACAGGATGCTCTCGTGGGAATGAGCACAGCTTCCGGGCCGGAATTCAGGCTCCTCTGCCTGCCAGCTCTGTGACCTTCTCCAAGTCATCTGCCTGCTCTGGGCCTCAGTGTCTCTATCTGTAAAATGGAGGAGTAGACATAGTACTTACCTCAACGTCCTGAGAGAATTGCCCATAAAGAACTTTCCACAGTACCAGGCACATGGTGAGTGCTGAACAAACGGGCATCATTAGAACTGGTTACTGTCAACCCTTCTGCAAGGTGCCAAGCCCATGTTTTTTAAGGAACTTATCTCATCAAAACCCCCTAGGAGGGAGGGGCCACCGACATCGCCTGCCCCTACTTTATGGTGCCCAAGTAAGATGACAAAAATAAGGTAGTTCTGTTTCCAGGATACCCAGTTTTTTAGTGTCTCGGGAGGTGTCAGAAGATGCTCAAAAAGGGATGGTAAAAGGTGGTGCAGACGCAGAACGGAGAGGAGTTGGTGGTTGGGGAGGGAGCACAGACCAAAACTGAGCTGCATCAAAGCTGAGGAGTCGTGGGGAGCCCAAAGATCTGACTTCAGTTCCTGGTTTTGCCCTTTCCCACTCATGAGCTTGGCTTTTCCCTTCTCTTGCTCTCTGGGCCTCAGTTTCCCCACCTGAGACACGGAGCAAGAACAGATAGCTCACCTAGCGCCCATTAATGGATGGAAAAATAGTTTGAATTCACACCATTTTATTTCCTTTGAAGGAATTTGTATATCCAGGGGGCAGGGTCTGAGGTTGTTGGAGAGAGAGAGCCACGACCGGAAGTGCCATCCAACCAAGTTTATGGGTTTGAGAATGAATGATGCGCTGGGCCCGCAGAGCTCCGGACAGAGGGCCGCGTTGTTGGGCATCGGAGCTCCCTTCTGGAAGCCGGTGGCTGGGTCTGACGCAAGCGTGCCAGGAAGTCCCCGGCCTGAAGGTGTTTGTGTAAGAAGTCAGGGCGGGGGGCAGGAGGGGGGCCGCCCTGATTGTACCGAGGAGGCCAGAAACCTGAGCACGTCCTGCCTGCAGTCAGACGGGGGTCACCAAACCCAGACTAAATAGTCTGGCGGGCTGGGCTCTGGGCTGTCTGGAAAATGATCCCAGGATGGAAAGAACCAGTCGTTGGGGCGGGGGCTGGGCGGGGGGGAGCCAGGACGGGGCACAGTCAACAACACAGAGCCCTGTATCAGCAGCCACTCTGAGGCCACCTCCCTGAGGTGAGGCCTAACCGGGAACCAGATGGAAGTTTTAATTTTTCATTTCAGTTTCCGCTTTTTAATAGGAAATGGGAAGGGGAGGGAGGCTACAGACAGCCTAGGGGTCCTCTGCTCACAGGCTAATGGCTGCACACCCTGCTCTGTTCTCCCCGTCCGGAGCCAGGTTCTCATATCAGAAGGGGTCCCAGTGCTACTGTGTGGCCTTGGGCTAGTTAATTAGCCTCTCTGTGCTTTCCAGCCCTCACCTGTCAAGCAGGCATAAGTCTGGGTGCCTGTGTTGATGGAGACTGGGGGCTGTAGGAGCATATATACACCTTTGTGTGCGTGGGACACAGGAGCCCTCTCCAGGCAGAAACTGTCCCCTGGACCCAAACTGACAAGTGAAGCACTTGGACCAGGTGCCCTTGGGCAGTGAACAACAGTCGTGGGGAAGAGCAGGCAAGGAGTAATTCTTAGTACATACAGAGCACCTGCTCTGTGCCCGTCACCACCCTTGGTGCCACTGACATAAGGAGATGGGTGTTCTTTCCCTCTTCTTAGAGATGAGGCAGTTGAGGCTCAGAGAAGTCAAGTAACTAGCCTGAGGTCACACAGCTGGCCAATGGCAGCAGCAGGATTTGAAACCAGGTCTGATCCTAAAGCCTTCTCTATAACACCTCAGGGCCTTATTGCCATAAATGTTACTATTTCCTTCTAATGGCACAGTGACACAGTTCACAATAACCAAAAAGTAAAAGCAATCCACATGCCCATCAATGGATAAATGGCTAAACAAATTATGGTCTATCCATATAATGAACTATTACTCAGCTTCAGAAAGGAAGGAAATTAAGATACACACTACAACACGATGAACCTTAAAGACATGATGCTAAAGTGAGATAAGCGAGACACAGAAGAACCAGTGCTGTATGCGTCCACTTATGTGTGGTGCCCAGAGTAGTCAAATTCAGAGACAGAAAGTAGAGTGGAGGCTGCTAGGGGCAAAGAGGAGGGGATCATAAAGAGGTGTAATGTATTGGGTACAGAGTTTCAGTCTGGGGTGATGAAAAAGTTCTGGAGATGGATGGTGGTGATGGCTGCACAACCAAGTGAATGTGTTTAATGCCACTGAACTGTCCACTAAAAAATAGTTAAAGTGGTAAATTTTACACTACGTATGCTTTACCGTGAACCACTTCTTTAAGACAGAGAGATCTGTGACTCCCCACCCACCCCCACAAGCAGCCACCCAAACAAGGCTGCTCCCACAGTGCCCTCTGCTTCCTTTCTCCCACTCTCTGCACCCGGAAAACTCGGGCTTTGCTTCTGGACCCAGAAAAGGCAGTGGCCTTGCCCGCCTCAGTCACTGCAGTGTCCCCCAGGGCCAGCCCAGCACGTGCACCCGACAGGCATCCGGGAGATAATTCTGAATGAATGACACCAGCTACAGATAAACAACGATGCTGTCTATTTACATGTAGCTGATTAGAAAAAAGAACTATCACTGGGACGTCTGAAAATCTGTTTTGCTGGACCACACTGGAAAAGCCCAAGGCTGAGGTATCCGTGGTGCTCACTGGGGAATGAAGCACAGACCTGCAGTTTCTTCTGGAAGTCTTGGAGAAGCCCCCCTTGACATGTCCTCCAGACCCTGACTCCCAAGGACCAGGAGCACAGCGACCAGGACACGGTGACCTGGCTCTCTCCGCTCGCCAGTCTGCAGACTGAACGCATATTTTTTCAACCCTTCCAGTACTCGAAGTCCTGGCTCCGCCACTCAGCTCTCAGCAAGCCAAGCAGATGGTCACAAAACCCGTGGTGGCCCAGTCATCCTGATAATGCCTGGGGTCCCTCCCAACCCCAGCCCTCAGCTCTCGTTCCTTCCAGACCTCAGGGCATCTCACACTGCTCTAGGTGGTCACAGAGTGGTGATGGGTGCCAAGGGCAGGGAGATCGTGAGCCTACTTCAGAGATGGTGAAACTGAGGTCTGAGCAGGGTTGACGAGGTGACTCCTCCTTCAGCCCATTTCCCTGAGCTGGGGAACACATTCATTCATTTTGCAAAGACTTGTGAGCTCTTGCTGGGCACAGGGCTGGATGCTGCAGATGTAATAAGATTGGGGGATGTCCAGGGAGGCTGTCCTGCCTGTATCTGGCTCACAGTCCAGACACGGAGACAGATGTGTAGCAAAATCTCCCAAGTAAAATTAAACTAGAAAGCAGGATAAGGGCTATGAAAGTGAGGACAGGGAGCTTGGACAGCTGATGTGATAGGAATGGTTGGTCTGGTCTGGGGAGGTCCGGCAAGTCTTCTCTGAGCTTCTTCAGATTAAGGCTCCTGATAGTCAGGCTGAAATCTGATCACGGGGAGGGGACAGAGAACTTCCCAGAAGAGGAAACGCCACGTGCAAAGTCGGGCATGGTGGACCAAGCAAGGTGAGTGCAGATCACGGGAAGAGGGTCAATGTGGCCAGAGCCACGGAGAGTCGCAGGAGGGGCATGCGTGGTGGAGAGGGCCAGCCACCCCCTTCTGAAGGTCTCTGGTCCACAGCCTGGAGGCAGGAGGAGGCCTGGGAGGGGCTCATCAGGGCTGAGACGTGACTGAGTGTGTGTTTTGAAAAGATTGGACTTTTGGCGGAGCGTGCAGCGGTCAGAGGGAGCTGGGAGACAGAGAAGTGTTAAAGGCTACTGCAGGCGTCCAGGCGAGAGATGACAGGTGATGGCGGCTGGCATCAAGGCAGCGGGGAGTCGGGCGGAGAAGGTGACAGAGTCAAGAGATTTCAGGAGGAAAACTTCCAGGACCTGCTGGGTGGTGGGACGTCGGGGGTAAGGGAGAGAAGGGTGCAGGGAAGCCAGACTGCTGTGATGGGGACCCTGGGAGAGGAGGAACGGAGTGGAGAGGGGGTGGTGAAGATGATGAAATCACAGAAAGCTCTTGGAGGCCAGCTTGTCCGCAGCCGTCAACTTACAGATGGGGAAACTGAGGTACATAAAAGCAGCATACCTTTCCCAAGAGAGCACAGTGAGGCCGTGGCCAAGCCGGGACCAGAATTCAGGTCTCATATGACTGATGATGAGACGTCAGCTACAGTCCAGCCAGGGCTCATTTGTTCATCATTCAATCAGCATTTTTTAATCCCCTAGAAATGAATATATCCCATTCCCTGGCCTCAAGGAGTTCTTGATGAGAGAGAGACACACACAGACCTGCCAAGATAACCCAGGGTGGGTAAGGATCCAAAGGACATTCATCCAGCTGCAGGAGAATTCATTCTGCTTTGGGGGCGGCCTTGAGAGGCTTCAAGAAGGTGATGGGGAGGGTGGTGTTGAGCTGAATCTCTAAGTATGTGTTTGCTAGTAGTCCAAAGGAAGGAAGGAAAATCAGGCATCAGGAATGGCATGTGCAAAGGCCCAGGGGCATGAAAGTACATTGGGCATATTCATGAATTGAAGCAGTGTTGGTGTGAATGGAGAGTGAGTGCAAGAAGCAGGGTGAGCCTATGGGGCCTGCTTCAGATGGACACGCTACGGCGGTGGACCTCAGTTCTCAGGCAAACCTTCCTCCAAGCCCACTGCGTGGAGTCCCACGACCAGCCATGCAGGAGATGGCTTTTATCACTATTGTTAACTGGGAGCCTCCTTTTGCACAGCAGAACATTAACATCCTCTGGAATACAAGAAAGATGTGATGGTCATTAGCTTTTCCCACGTCTGACTATCACATCGCTTCATTTAACCAAGAGGCAGCTTAGGGTCACGGGTCACAGCAGGGCTCTGGAGCAAGCCTGCCTGGGTACAGACTCCAGCTCCATGTGACCTTGGGCAGGTCACCGGACTGTCTTGCCTTCCTCGTTTCTAAAATGGGGCTACATCTGGGATGAGGACTAACACGTGTGAAAGAGGACTCGAAAGAGGGCCTGGAACTCATTAAATATCAGCTGCACTTGTTGACTTCACAACAACCCTGTAAGAAAGCTGCTGTTAGTATCATCTCTGTTTTAAAGACGAGAAAGTTGAGGCTTTCAAAAGGCTCTAACGTGACCAAAGGTTCAGACTGAAGCCGATAGAGATGGAATTTAAAGCCAGATCCTGCATTCTTAACTGTTGTGCCTCACGATGTCTGATCGAACTTTAAAGTCAAGGAAGCATGCAGGTAGGTGATTGTAGAGCAGGGGATCCAGTTTCAAGCTGGAAAAGGATATACTCGGCCTCCATCAAAGCGGGGCTGGTTTTGGCAGGCACGTCCAGGGAGGCCGGGCTCTGCATCTGAGCATCTGAGCTGTGACAATTGCTTTTCCAGAGGTGGAACACCTATGGGGGAAGTACCAGCTCTGGAGACAGACAGCTGTACATTCAGATCCTAGCTCTGACCTCCTCATAGCTGAGTGACCTTGGTTAAGGAACTAACACCTCCAAGCCTCGGTTTTCCCATCTGTGAAGTGAGACAACTCGCTAGCTCAAGTCAAAGGAAACTTTCAGCACCCATGTGACCCCTTAAGTAATAAAAAACAGTCTGTGCATTTAATGGAAAAGAATCTAAAAAGGAATATATACATGTTTATGTATAACTGAATCACTTGACTGCACACCTGAAACTAACACAACATCATAAATCAACTCTACTTCAATAAGATAAAATTCTTTTTAAAAAAAGAGTCTGCAGCTCACTCAGAAAAAGGAAATGATGTCTCCCTGAGACCCACTTTGCTGTGCTCTGCAGCTGGCTGACCTCTCTGAGACTCAGTTTACTCACCTAATAAACAGGCAGAGGAAAAAGAAGCAGTTCTCTGCCTCCCTCTCAGAGTTATCGAGGATGCAGAGAACATGGCTTTGGAGCACTGCTTGAGCTTTAGTCTGAAGTCTGCCCAGAAGATGCCTTTGTGCAAGTCTGAGTCTTAAGTGTTCATCTGTAATATGGACCCAATAATTCCAGTTTTGTAGAATTTGATTGAAGAATTACAGGTAACATACACTTAGCATCTAGTGCATAACAGACGTGCAATTAATAGGGAACAGTGATACTGACATCCACGAGAGCTGATGTTCTGGGGCGACTCCTTTGGGCCAGGTGTTGTGCATTCTGAGATTGTATCATAATTCAGATAAAACACACGAAGGTGCTTTATAAACTGTATAGTCCTGTGTGTGCATATATGTGTGTGTGTGTGTGTGTATGTGTGTGTGTATATATATATATATATATAGCCCCAGCAGAAGGTCAGCAGATGACCCCAGGACCTCTTTAGGAGCAGAGCCCCCCCATACGTGGTCATGGTCTCCACAAAATGGTTGGGAGCATGCCCCCCCCCAAAAAAACACTCAGAGTTTTCATTTGTTGGAACTGGAGACACTCACAACTCAGCAGAGGCATCGGCCGCTCCAGCAAAGCAGAGAAGAAGTGCCCGTTGGGCTCTTTTCAAGTTCCAGCGACACTTAATGACGGCCTTTTCCTCCACTCATAAACCACATATGGAATTAATAGCTCCGGCATCAAACCAGCCCAGTCTGGGTTTATTCAGCAGAAACAATGAGACGTTCAGAAAGCAGGGCCAGGAGAGGCAGAGAAGGCTTTAACAAGCTTCTAGGTGGGATTTTTATTCCCCCTCCCTTTTCACTTTATTGAATCTGGTCCTTGCTGATTTGGTTACAGCCTGTGATTTCAGTTTATGATTCAATAACCCATTTGGAAGCTTGTAAATAGCACAGTGCTGCTATCTGCTTTCTCCTCCCCAAGAGGGTTGCCACTGAGGAAAGACGGGGAGCTCTCTTGCTCTCATAGCTGGTTATGTGGCCCTTGGAGGGATGTCCTGGGGGTTGGGTCATGGAGCAAAGTGGACCTGGGGTGGGGTCTTGACCATTGGATAAGGTGGACCCAGCCTCAGGCATCACCCGGACAACACGTACCCACTAATCCAAATGAGGACTTCTACCATCCAGATATGACCATGTCTGGGTATTCCTGATTGTCCCCACCCCAACCAGGGCTGGGAAGCCCACTGGCTCGAGACCTGGCTCACCCCAGGAACCCCTGAGTGGTCGCAGTGGCTCTAATTCCTGGATTCTGGGTCCTCAGAGCCAAATTTCTCAAGAGGGTCATCTACATTCCCCCTGCCACTCCCTCACATCCCCCCACTCCCCAACCCACTGCTAATTGGCTAGCCTGCTGGTCCCAAAAGGAAGATAAGGAACACATGGTACAGGACTCTACCCCTAGAGACGCCCCACCTAGAGAAGAAACCCTGGTGAACAGCAGATGCAAGAGCAAGTCCCAGCCAAGAAAAGCCCCAGGCAAATAGCCAATCAATAAGTTAATGTTGATATAACTCACTGACTTGGGATGATTTGTTTCACAGCAATAACTGACTGATACATTATTTGCTGGGGGCTTTTCAATTTTGTTAACCAAATGACTGAGCAAATAGATGAATGATAACTGTTCTCTAAATCATTGGGTCCACGAATTGAAGAGGTCTTAACGATGGGGTTCTGTGCTTCTGAGTCTCTTAGATTTCTGGAGCAGAAGTTAGAAATGATCTCTCAGGGAGAGCAGCATGGTTCATGCAGAAAGGTCTGTGCTGATTTCTGCCCCATTCCACATTTCCCTTTGACCTCTTATGACCCAAATGTCATGAAAGGACCTTCAGGCTGTGGCTTTATCTCCTGGCTTGTCTGCTGCAGCTACACCGACATATTCCCTAAAAGGGAACACTCAGTTCTCCTAAATAGTCTCAAAAACATCATACTTTTTCATGGATCCCTACCTTTGTTCCTACCATCTCCCGTGCCCGAAATATCCTTCCTCCATTTACCCACCTAATGAACTCCTATTCACACTGCAAAACCCAACCAATATAACCCTCCTATGAGGTTTTCCCCATACTCAGCTCAGACACTCTTCCTATGTTACTGAAATGATCTAACAGCATGTCAGATCACATTACATTCTCCTAACTAGACTGAAAACTCCTCCATGCTCAATAAGATGGAAGAGAGTAGATGTGTGAGTGAATGAGTGATCAATCTAGATACCTTTCCAACAAAGTAGAATGGTTCTGTGCAGGCGCCACGGGCACTGGAATCAACACACCCTGAGTTCAGATGCAGGGAATTGTTACTCCATAAGACTAGGCTAGTTCCACTGTTTCGTGGGTCTTAGTTTTCCCAGCTACACAACTGGACCATGAGTGATAATGTCAGGACATACTATCTCTAGAGAAAGGGCTCCCTTCCACCCCTCTGCCAGGAGACTCACAACCCTCCTCTTATCGGGAGAGGGCTGCCTCCTCAGACTTCTTCCTGGCACCTCTCCCAGGGGTGAGAGGTCCCAGGAGGATGGGAACCAGAGGGAGGCTGGAGCTCAGGGTTGTCTGAAGGCAGTTTTCTCTCTCTGGGGATGGTCTCCGTGAGCAGCGTGACACCATTATCATAATCATCATCATAATCATAACTCCTATTTATCAGACACCAATGAGTTCTTTCCATTCGTTATCTCACAGCAGTTCCGGCAGTTGATACTCCTATTATCCCTCTTTTAAAATAAGAGCACTGAGGCTCGGGGAGGTGCTAGGACTTGGTGAGATGGCTTTCCCTCCATCTTACTGTTCTATTCTTGATCTGAGGGTCTTTGATCTTTGACCTTGTATCCCTGGGCAGTGAGTCATGGGAAACCGTTTTTCGGTCTGGAACTGATCTCAGTGAGGCTGTGGTGTGGGTTTCCTGGGTTCCAGACTCTGCTCCCTGGAGACCAAGGGGGAGAGAATGGGAAGCAGGGTCCAGGAGTGCTCTGAGGGCTTGGAGTAGCCTCCGTGAGGCGTTTCTGTATATGTCAGCACAGCCTGACGGGTTCGCCACCATTCTCAGATTCCCACTCTTGACAGACATTTCTTCAACGGCTGGTGTTTGCCAGGCTCTGTGCCAAGAGGAGGAGATACTGAAATAAATGTCATTGTCATGCCCTCAAGAGCCTCCCAGTCTGATGGCTGTGGCAGCCATGAAGACAGGCTCCTGGAGGCCGTTTATCTAAAGCTGTAGTTAATGGCACTTGGAAGTGAGAAGCCATTAAGGCATCATCTTGGTGCCAGCTCCAGTCAATTGCTCATGGCTGCCTCAACGCTCCAGGGCTCAGAAAGAAAGGATGCTATGATTGATTAGCAATGTCTGCCATGTGCATGGCTAGGAGGGTTCTACCCTGTGTGCCAATTACCTGCCACTGCTGGTTGAGCAATGCTCTGCTTGCTAGGTGTGGCAGCCTACCCAGTCAGCAAGTTTGGAGAGAGCCATAAACAGGATTTTTTCCAACCCCGATTCAAGCATGGGCTTTATGCCTTGGAGGAAGGAGGGACTTCTGCTCCTGGGAGAATCTAGAAGGCTCCCGGAAGTACTGGCAAGTGAGCTGAGCTTGAAGGATTAGATTTCAACATCTCATAAGTGATCCCCATTAACATATATTGAGCACTTGCTGTACTCCATACGTTTTCCGGATGGCAAAGATTTCAGGGAGGGCCTTTCAGGCAGCCAGGTACAAGGGGCATCTTAAATGCAGTGCAAGTTTAGGGTGCAGAGAAAGGAGTGTGGGGAAAACAGAGCTGGAGGCGAGGGGCAGCTCATGAAAGTTCTGGAGTCTGGAATTTGGTTTTCATCCCAGAGGCCTGGGGAGCAAGGGGGCACCTTGCATTTGTACACAGTTTCTCTGGGGGTGGCTGCCAGGCGGAGAAATCTTCTCCCTGAGTGTTCTCGGCCAGAAGAACAGAGCTCCTGCAGCCGTGAGGACACGATGCTATTTTAAGCCACCTGCCAACAGCCTGCCTACCTCCTCCGCTGCTGCCTTGACATGCAGCTCCTGACAGCGAACCCGGTGTCACCCCAGCAGACAGAGCTGGGTGGCTGCATGCAGACGCACACCCATGCAGGTGACAGCTGTGGGGACCCCGAGCACCCTTCCCTCACCAAGTGCCCAGCATCCTTGACTCATTAGCTTCAGGGAATGCTGTGGGGAACCCCCATCCCACCCCACTCAGACATGGCAGGCAGACCTAGGTGCTAACCTCTGGCCTCGAATATGGGTAAGACACCTGTCTTCTCAAGCCCCTGTTCCTCATCTGTAAAATGGGTGTAATGATGAAGCAATCAAGCTACCTCACAGGACGGTGGGGCTCTTGAGATCAGATGTGTAAGGCACCGATAGGCACCTGATGGAGGTGAGGGCATTTCTTTTAACCAGCATAGCTCTCCCTCCCCGTTATCCTGCCTTTGTCCTCCTCACTTGATATTTGGTTGGCTATTCATTGGGTCATGATGACGGAGATACTGGATTCCCACCATCTCTTCACAGTGACACATAGTGGTGCTCGATGGGTCGATACTGAACCAAAGGCATGGTCCTTGTTAAATAGGTTCAATTCTCTAAGCCTTTGCTTCTCATCTGTAGAGCATTCGTGGAACAGATGAGCATTCATTCATTGATTTATTCACTAATTCATTCATTCACTCAAGAGTCACTGAGCTCCTACAAAGTGCTGAGCACTCTGTAAGGCTCTAAGAGCACAAAGCTGTGCAAACAATACAAACAAGAGGGGCTCATGACATCCAGACCGGTTCTCTTTTCATTCAGTTAAGGATTAAATTCCTAATTCTAAAAGTGGACCAAATTAGAGATTATTTGACCTCAAAACAGGTGGATGTGTACCCAGTCTCATCACCGTTTATTAAACGAGCCAACCCTGTCGCTGTCACCTACCACCGCCAGATCTAGCCAGGGGAGGGGGAAACGGTGGAAGAGGGAATAAAGGATTATAGTGGTCACCAGTCCAAGCAAGGCAAGCAGAGTATTTGATGTTGGAAAGCAAGATGTCGTCCTGATGCCTGTGGTTCTTGGAGAAGCTCGGGTCCACCTGGCCTGTGGGAGGAAGGTCAGAGTTCCACCAGCAAGTTCCTGAATGTGCCATGCATTGGCAGGGACCAGAGTGTGTGTCCTGACAACTCAGTTGACTGAGAGAGACAGAGAGAGAGACAGGTAGCCCTGCCCTCCTCTCAAGTGTGTCCAGACCCTCAGAAAACTGGTTGGTCCTGGCTCAGGTACCAACTTGACCCTGCCTGATTATATCTCTCAAAGCCAACTGCACTCTGCCATTTCAAATATAGCATCCAAATTTAAGCTCTCCATGACTACCCATTTTCACCTGCAATGGATCAGAGCTTGCTCTCTGCAGCCAGGCTGGATTCAAAGCCTAGCTTTACCCTTTACCAGCTGTGTGGCCTCAGGCAAATTGCCTAACCTCTCTGTGCTTGTTTCTTCATTTGTAAAACAGGAATAATAATAGCATCTACCTTATTGGGTTATTAGGGGGAGAAAATGAGTTGATATATGCAAAGCACTTAGACTAGGACTTGGTACTGTAGACACTGGGTCAGGATTTGCCATTTCAATGATCATTGTCATTTGAGTTGTGGATTTCTGGCATCATTTAATGGAGAGCCCAGTCTGCAGACCAAAGGATAGAAGTACTTTTGCAGAAGTTGTATTTGCTTGGGGCAGGGGAAAGAGAGGTCCTGACCCAGTCACACCACCACCTACTTCAGCCTGGGCCCCAGAATGAGATACTTAGAGCAGATCTGAGCCAGACCCACAGTCTGCGAAGCCAAGCTCAGCTGAGCACAGCTGAGATCAGCATGAGGCTGACCTACCTGCAGACCTCTGAATAAGGAAATAATAAATGTGTGTTATTGACAGGTACTGAAATGCAGGTGGCCATTTGTTATGCAGCATTATCACGGTCAGAGCTAACTGATATATCTGCTAACGCACTGCAGGCAAGGGATTCTTGTGATGATTACAAGAGAGAATGCATGCAAAGTGTTCAGCGCAATGGTAGACACATAGTAAGCCTTCAACTAACCTGAGCTACTTTCATCACATCCTCATCACCTTCATCATTACATCGTCTCCTCACAGCTGGAGCCAAGGTTCTCTTCCCCTGACTTGAGGTCAAGTACCTTTCAAGGGCCCAGCACGCATCCCCACCTGCTTCCCAACCTGCCTCTCCTTGATGTTCTGAAGCAATGAGAAAGAAGTGTTAAATTTGTTCTTGGCTACTTTTCCTTGCAACTCCCAGAGGCCCTGCTTACAAACTGAATCAGTTATCAGCTAGTTAGGCTGGCGGTCCCCGGAGGTGCCGCTTGAATACAGATAGGGACCTATGCATTATTCAGTGCGAAGACGGGGAGAAATGAGCAATGCGTCCAAAGCCAGAACAGCAGTGGCAGTAAGGGAATAATTAGCGAGCTGTCACTTGTCCCTGTCACTGTTTCCTCCCTTAACACATGAGGGAAAATAAAAAAATAAAAAAAAAATAAAAAAATTTTTAAAGGGAAAAGAAAAAAGGCAGGGAAGATCATCTTGCTTCTCAAGGCAGCTGGTAGGTTAAAATGTGACACCAAAGAAGCTTGAAGCAAAGGCTCTGGTTCAGCTCACAAAGGCCATGGCCTGGGGACACCCCCCCCAATATTTTATCGAGCTCCCCTTTCTGCTTGATGATTCATGAGTGGTGCCCTAGCCTTCCATTCAGATTTTCTGCACGTTTCCATAGCACTGGGAATTAATTTCTCCTCTCTGAAGAGGAGGTGGGGATGCTGGGGGGATGGGAGGAGGAGAAGTGAGGGACAGAGACACCCAGGCCTGAAAAGGTTTGAGGTGACCTTCCAGGAGGAAACTGGGATGAGGTTGACAAGACCAGGGCTTGGCTTCTCGTTTGGGGACTGTGCGATTTGATTATTCATGAGTTTACGCGCACAGAGAGAAATCATTTTGTTGCGTGACTCCTCATCGTTTCTTGTGGAAGCTATTTTTATTTATCTATTAATGTCTCGTTAGAATTTCTTTCTTTCTTTCTTTTCTTTTCTTTTTTTTGGTGGTGTGTGCCGGTTGGTTTGCCACTTGCGATGTCGAGCCAGACGGGTGAGGATCTGAAATGTGTTGATGGCGAGGCTAGTTTCCTTAAAGAATTCCCCCTCCCTTCTCCCTTGGAAGAAGAGCAAAAATGGCGGTTGGGGGGGGGGCAGGGAATAGGGGTGAGAATATTTATTTGTTTGATTCGTGCCTCTGCTTCCCCTTAGAAAAGAGCTGGTTACCTTTGGGTAGGATCGTTGCTTTCTGCAGTTCTGATTGCTGTGAAACTCAAGTAAATGGAATGGGGGAAATGCTTTGTATAAGAAGAGTCAGAAAGAGGTCAGAGGAGGAAGTAGAACTTGAGAAGGGGCGTAAGGCTAGATGGTGCTGAGCAACTTTCCAAAATCAGGACCCAGTGGGAGGCAAGTTTGTCCTTGTAGGATTTCCAACTGGTAAACAAGTCACTCTTCCTCATAAAAACCACTTGGCTTCCTTCCTGCATAATGAAGTTCACTTGGGGATGAAAGATTTGATCCTGAAAGCCCAAGGAAAAATACAATTCTTTCATGAAGCCACTAGTCTCGATTTAGCAAGTCCACAGTACGTTCCACTGCTTCTCTACCCACTGCCCAGGGCAGACATTGCTAAACGATCCTAGAACACACAACCCAGTGCAGCCATCTAAGTCTCCCAGGCAGCCACTTAGCATGCAATCAGAGTTGCCACTGGAACTGGAGCAATGACTCTTCCCAACACTCCTGGGTGTGGGAAAGGGTGGAGTCTTAAGGGAGGAAGGCAGAATGTCAAAAGGTATGGAGTGAAAGCTTGCTCTAAAATATCATGAGTTATGGATCAGAAAAATGAGAGTATGAACCCCAGTGGGAACTTTGTAGCTATGTGATCTCAGGCAAATTTCTCCAGGGCTGGGGCCTCAGTGAGAACATCTAGGAAATGGGTATAATAATACTAATTCATTGAGAAGGAAGCAGTGAAGCGCGGCATGTTAAACACAGAGCTCCAAGCTGTAGGAACTCCCCCAACCTGCCTCCCCCTTTCAGACACTAGGCCTCCTCTACACATGTCATTCCTGCAGCCTGGAGCATCCCTGCTCCCCCCATGCTAACACCTACCCAGGCCGAATGCCCCCTCCCCCTTGGAGCCCTCAGAAGCCAACCATTTCAAGTCCCTGCAGGGTAAATTACTCCCCTGCCACTCGCACATCCTCTCTACAATATTTTTACATTTGCTGTGCATGTGCAGAATTGAATGACCAATTTAATTTGTTCTCTCGTCCTCCTTACTAGATTAGAGGTTTAGTGGGTAGGTTGGGAGATTTTGTCACCTCTCTGTCCCCAGCAGTCAGCATAGAGGTTGACACCTGGAAGGGATCCAGTCGAGGTCTGTTGAATGAAGGAAAGAGTGGTTTGCTGTGTGTCTCTGGACAGCCTCAGCTCCTCTCCGGGCCTGATGTCTGGCATTCAGTCCAAGCTTAGATTTAGAGGTGACCAGGCTGTGTGTAGCCCTGGGGGCACTGGTAGGGGATGCCACAGTGGTCAGCCTCCTCCTTGGCTCTGTCCCCAGCTCTCGCTCAGCCTCACAAAACTGATGCTGAGACGGAAGGTGGGGACAAGTTGACACAGGAGAATTACAGGCCCACCAAGGTCCAGAGTCTGTGGTCAGGAGAAGGTAGGCAGGTTGAGAATAGGTTGGGAATGCAACAACTCACGCCAGTGATCCCGGATAAAAGCCCTTGGGTTGAGTATAGGCTGAAACACGTCCTCCAGAGATATCAAGTCTAATCTCTGCAACCTATAAATGTTACCTTGCAAGTCAAAAGGTCTTTGCTGATGTGATTAGGTGAAGGATCTTGAGGTGGGGGGATAATCCTGGCTTATCTCAGTGGGCCATCACATGTGCCTTCATGAGAGAGGCAGAGGAAAACTTCTCACACAGAGAAGGTCATGTGACCATGGAAGCAGAGAGTGGAGTGACGTAGCCACAAGCCAAGGAACACCAGCAGCCACCAATAAGAATCTGGAAAAGGCAAGGAAGAGATTCTCCCCTCCTGCCTCTGGAGGCAACGAGGACCTGCCAACACCTTGATTTGGGCTCAGGGATGCTAATGTCAGATGTCTGGCCTCCAGTAGCATAAAAGAATACATTTCTGTTGTTTTAAGCCTCCAAGCTGGTAGCTATTTGTTACAGCAGCCACAGGAAACTAACACCCGCTAGAAATAGGCTGATGGCAGAGAGAAAACAAGGGGAGGAAGGGCTTCTTGGCTTGTCTGGAGAGCAGCTCCCTTCTGCCCCAGGTGTAAACACCCCCTGGAACCACCTTGTCATCTCCTCTTGCTCATCCCTGTGTCCTCCGTGCAGAAGGAGGCCACAGGGTCATCAAGCATAGACGTTAAGAACACTAGTTCTGAACTTGCTGAAGTTTCTAATTCAGGTGTAATGGACATGCAACACTGTGTTAGTTTCAGGTATACACTGTATTTCCATGTATCGCAGAATGATCACTGTTATAAGTCTAGTTTATACCCATCACCACACAGAGTTACAGAATCTTTATTTTACTTTTGTTGAGAACTTTTAAGCACTACTCCCGTAGCAACTTTTCAAATATGAAATATCCCACCTACAGGCTGCACTTCCGTACACTTTAGAGACGGTGAAGAGTTGGGTTGAGTGAAAGTTGCCTGGTTGATGTGATGCTGTATTTTACAGACGGTTGGTTAAACTTCTCTTGATTTTAATTCTGCAGTTGTCTTTTAATATTCTGAATTTGCGAGGTGGGGTGAGTGGTCTCAAAGATTTTGGTGAGTCCTTGAAAAGCTGTAGGAACGAGGTCTTGCATTAGAGAAAATGTCTGTGCTGTCTCTCCTTGCATCTTCTCTCTCTGCCTCTCTCTGTCACTGTCTCCTATTTCAGTCTCTCTCTCTCTCTTTCTCCCCCAACCCCGACACACACACTGAGACTTTAGAGGTGAATGATGTATGTGACTTTACTCCCAACACTGTCCCTTCTCCACAGCATCCTCCACCCTCTGGTACAGATGCTCCCTAAAAGTGGCCCAGGTGCCTGAGGATCACACCTTCCCATCATCTTCCTTTCCTTCCCTTTGCTCTCCCACCCACTGGGCTCAGGAAAGGAGAGAAGTCCCCTCAAGTACCAGGATCTCCTTAAGTTTTAACATGCGGCCAGAACAATTACCCTCATCAGAAGGGAGCTGTGGGATTATGGAGCCAAAGAGGGAGAAAGAGGCAATCAAACAGGAGCCAGCCTGAAGGGGAAGGCAGCAACGAAGCTGGTGGCCTATAATTCAGGGGCTTGGCTGTAACTGGCAGAGCCTTAGGCACATAGGGTTCAGCAGCTGGGGTGCCCAGCCCTCCCCGTGGAACCTGGGGATGACCAGGGATGGGGCACAGAGCAGCTTGTGCCCCTACAAGGTGTAGGTCCTGGGGACCACTCCATCTCCTGTTCAGTTGGCATTTACCAAGAGCATCCTGTTCTTTGTGGGGAACACTGCTTCCCAGTGTGTGGGAGGACTCCCTGTGGCCCTGTGACTCACTCAATCCTTTTAAATAAACTTTAATAGACCTTTTTATCGAGGTGTAACTTAATTATAGTAGAGTGCATCAGTGTGAAGTGAAGAAGTCTATGAAGTTTTGCATGTGCATCCCCATCTCCCGGGTCACAATGTAACCCATTTCCAGACCCCCAGGCAGCACCCTCGTGTCCCTCCCTGTTAATACCTGCCCTGATGTAACCACCGTCCTAACCTCTTTCACTTCTATCCCACTTTGGAACCTCATATGAATAGACTTATACAGTATATACTCCTTGGTATCAAACTTTCCCCGAATGTTATGTCTTCATCATGTTATTTCATCAATCAGTGGTCTGTACTTTTTACTGCTGAGTAGTATTCCATTGAATGAATATATCTTAATTTATGTCTCCATTGCACTACTGATGGGCATTTGAGTTGTCCAAGCTGCTGTAAAATTCTATCTTGTATCTTTGGGTGGTTACAACCATTTTTTTCCCCTATAGTTTATCTATGCAGGACTGGAATTGTTGGGCCAAAGTATAGCATATAAGCATATAACAGATGTCTGTTTAGCCGAGTAGGTAGCACCGTATGTTTTTGTGAAGATATATCTGTGTGTGTGCGTGCGTGCATGCGTGTGTGCGTTTGTGTGTGTGTATCTGCAGTGGTCCCACGCATATTTTATTGATTAGCGTGAGAACATATTTTAAAAAATAATTCTATCTAAAATTAAGTTAAAGAAAAATATTAAGTCAGTGATACATTGGTGACAAGGTGCCAGTCAGATGTGAAAAAGGCCATGGAGGCAGCGTGAAAAATGACTGATTCTCAGGGACCCCCGGAGTACTAATTCATTTATTCAACATGTTATTCAAACTCATACTTTATTGTTTCAGGTTCCTCATCTATAAAATGGGAATCATGAAAACTCCCCCATCCCAGGGCTTAGTGAGGATTAAACGGATTAAGCGAGTTGATGTAAAGCCCTCAGAGCAGCACACAGCAGGGTCGGTACACAACAGTGTGAGCTGTTGTTGTTGTCGCTGTGTTTTGAACACCTACTATGTGCCAGACAGTAAGAACTCGGTGGATGTCATCTCGCTGAATCTGTATAAACACCCTTTGCGTGTGGGGGAAGGGTGCTTTGTTATCTTCCCCATTTTACGAATGAGGAAACTCGAAGTCAGAGAGGCTGAGTCTCCTGCTTGAGGTCACACAGCTGCTGAATAGCAGAATGGGAACTCAGGTCTATGCGGTTCCATTGCCCATAGTCTCCTTATCACCCCTGGAAGAGAACCACTTCTTAGTCATAAACAAAGCAGTTAATTTTTGCAATGTTTTATCATCAGGGATTGATCAAACATAATCGAAAATCCAAACATAAATGACGTTATCATGGTAGGGAATTACTTTTCCCTTACAAAAAACAAGTCAGAGGAATGGCAGATCTGTGATGCCATCAGAGATCCAGGCTCTTTCTAGCTGTCATGCTACCATCTCTAAATTGTGTCCTGCATCCTAATGCTCTCAAAATGACAGCTGGAGCTCCAGCCATCACATCCTCCATCCAGAGTAGAATAAAGGGAGAGTCTGATGATGAAGAGGTAAGTGATGGCTCAGATTGTCTCCTTTACAAAGGCAGCTTTTCTGGAGGATGCATCCAACAACTTTCACTTACAAGTTATTAGACATTAGTTGTCACGTGGCCGCCCTACATGCAACTAAGGTGGGAAATTCACTTTTTTATTTGGGAAAATAATCCCTTAGCCTATAAAGCATAAGTGTTCTCTATATAGAAGAAGAAATGAATATGTACGGCCAATAGAAGTCCAAAACTAATACTAACCCAGAGATCCAGGATTCTTTTTCAATTAGGCATAGAACAGGATAGTAACTATAAAGTTACAATAACTCCTATGACTGTGTGTGTATCACAGATATTATATATTGGATTATTATTATATATGTATATATATAATATATATTCAGTTATTATTTTAAAGTGTAAACCGTAGAGGTCCAGGGAGAAAACCTGCATATGGAGGCTCACAGAGCAAGTAAGTGGCAGCCCCTACTCCTGAACTGGGTCTCTGTCTCTGGGCTCCAAGTCCAGTGCTCTTTCAAGCATCCCAGGCTGTTTTTCTCTCCAGAATCGGTACTTTCCTCCCACTTCTATCCCAGCTTTTGACCTTGCACGCTACGTAATCATTAGTACAGATGACCCGGTGTTTGTTTTCCCTCCCTTCCAGAATACGTACGATTGCATTTTCTGCACCCTGCACTGGGGTGGGGACGTGTGAATAATTCTGACCAATGAATTGGGGGAAAGAATCCACGTGTGTCAATTCTGGGCAGATGCAAGAATCAACCCAAGACCTTTCACAGCTCACTTTCCCCCATGGTGCTGTGACCAGCAACTTTTGAAAAGGTGGCTTCCCGTTAGCCTGGGTACCCAAATGGCTATGATGAGCAGGGCATCTTGCCAATTTGAGATGAACAGAGCATGAGCAAGACAGACCTTGGCTGTTTCAAGCCACTGAGAGCTGGGGTTCCTTGCTACTGGAGTGTACCATCTTTTATCTGAATAATATACATAAGACTCGTGTTTCTTTTACTGAATTCCAGGTTAAGTGACCCAAACTGGGGTCAAGGTGCTGTTGAGAACTTTTTCATCTGTGCTTTCTGTGGGTAAGTAGGAACCAAAACACCACAGAAAATTGGAATAAGAGGCTTTCAAGTTCTGGTTCCCAGTGTAGTAGCCACCAACCACATGTGACTATTTAGATTCAAGTTAATTAAAATTAAATAAAATGAAAATTCAGTTCCTCCTTTACATTAGCCACATGTTAATGCTCAGTAGCCACATGAAGCTAGTGGCTTTCACGCTGAACAGCAATGGTGTAGAATATTTCCATTGTTGCAGGAAGTTCTCACTTACAGTACTGGCCAGAGTCTTAGAAGTTGAATCCAGGCCTCTAGAGCTGAGAAACAGTGGAATCTTAGAAAGATGGGATAAATGACCTTAGAATGTTGACATCTTCGTACCATGGGCTCCCAAGATAGTCTTGGTCATGCAGTGGGACAGCCCTTCTCCCATCACCTTGAAATGACAAATGTGACCAGTAAACCATGACTACCTACTAGTTGAGGGAGGGTTGGGGGTCACAGAAGGATCCAAACCCAGATGAAGAGGCCAGTAAGTGGCAGAACATCTCATCTTTGGACCCACTAGGGTCAGCCTCCACTGTAAATTAGAGGGTTGGTGCCCAGAGCTGGTCAGGAAACCCTTAACAAGCTTTGAATGAGCAATGCAAGAGGAAGACAGGTTTCTCGAGTGAATGAGGTCAAGGGCAGGATGACTAACAGAGGACTCTGCAGCCACCCACTGGGTGACCATCACTAGATGACCCCAGGAGAGTCACTCAACCACCATGAGCCTTGATTGCTTCATCTGTAAAATGGCAATAATAGCCTGTATTTATAGAGCTCTTATTCCTGCCGGGCGGCGCGCCAAGGATGTCATATGCTTCATCTCCTTTTTTTATCCTCACAATAAACTCAGGAAGCAAGTTCTAAAATTACATTTCTCCCTGTCTTTCTCCCCTCCCCACACCCCCCCACTTTTTTTGAACAATTGGCCCTGTCTCCCCTAGTTGAACGTGAACTGCTGGAAGGCAGTTCATCCCTTAATCCGGAGCACCTGGGAGAGAGCCGATAACAACGGTTTCTCCTTCCCACCTTTGAGGGGTGTGTGAAGGTGAGTCTGAGTGAAGTGCCAACCATTTCCCTCTTTTGAGGCAGACAGCTTTATTTCCCCCTGGTATTTCCAAGTCATGTCTCCTTCAGGACACACAGGAAAATTATTTGAAGATGGGTATGGTCCTATAAGCAGAAGGGATGTGTGTGACTTCCGGGCAGGAGAAATTAAGCGCCAGGACATAATTCTCCACGCTTTCTTGCCCCACCACCAAGCACTTGTGCTATGACATTGCCGTAAGATTGAAACCTGGGACTGTTGACTGGCTATGTAAAGGACAGCCCCTGGAGAGCCATCCAGACTCAGCATGAACTTTGCGAGAATGAGAAATAAACACTTGCTTCATTAGGGCGCTAAGGTTTGGGGCATTGTTTGTTACTGCAGTGCGGTCTGACCTATCCTGTCTAATACAACCAACTTGGAATCCCCTTCATCTTTCTCTAAGCCCCAGAATGCTCTGGCCTGGCCCTCCAAATCTCCAGCATAGGATGGTTGATGCTTGTGCTCAATAGCGGGTCCTGGGTGGTCCGGGCTGGGCCATGAAGTGGATGCTACAAGGCCCAGGCCACTGGGAGGGATCCCAACTCTCTTCACCTCCGCATGAGCAGCTGGCCCTTGGACACTTCAAGCTGCTGAGTCAGGCACTATTCTTTGGCTTTTTCCATGCCCTTCATGTGGATCACCAGGAAATTTCCCAGAGACCATGTCTGTTTTTGAAGCTATCCTCTCTCTCCTTGGGAATGAAGAGAGCAGCAAGTTTTCTCCACAGCATGTGTCCTGGACATGTGCTGGTTCTGTCTCAGCAGCCCGCCTTTCCCAGAAATCCCTGGGTTCCGTATGGAGATGCACAAGTAACCACATGTAGGGGCAGGAGCATGTGACCCAGGAGGAGCCTATCAGCACGCCGCTCCTTCTGACCACAGCGACTGGTTCAAAGGTGGGCATGGGACCTGAGCTGTCCAATCAGGGTGGATCTTGGGGCTTTGGGGGCAGTGCCCTTTCCTCCCTGTTGGGTGGGAACACAAAATCATGTGGTTATAAGCCCTGCAAAGAGCCCTGGGGCAACCCGACTTCGAATGAACCTGACAGTTTGGGAGACAGATGACTGAAAATAATGGCGTTCTTCATGGGTGACATCATTGACCTGCTGGATCAAGCTTTGCCTGATTGCTGAAATCTCTTAACTTTTCGGTTTCATGCACCTAGCTTCATTTTTAAGCTAATTTGAATCAGATTTTCTATTACTCACCACATAAATGGTCCTAATTGGTACATCACGTATACATCAGGGTACCCTGATATCATGGTATCATGGTATCCGAGAGGGAGAGAACCCAGAGACATGAGATCTTCCTGTCCAAAGCCAGGAGAGAAAAAGAATGTGTCCAAGTTTATTCAGGAAGCCCCAGGAAGTTCCTGGCTCCTGACTCTCTGCCCAGAAGGGGAATCATGCTGGATGTGCGCACATATTTGGAGAGAGAGGGAGGGAGGGAGTGAAAGAGAGAGAGAGAGAGATGCTCCTTTTGCAGGAGTGAACGCTGGCTGCCTGCAGCATAAACACATGCAAATTTATTCAGAGAAACCCTGCATGGCATGGGCAGATAGAAGCAAAGTGAGGAGGAAAATTCATCTCAGTACCAGGGATTTTGCCTCTGATAGGGTGCTCCTGACGATGCCTGTGAAACCCTCATTATTTCTCTTCTTTTCTCCAATTGGTCCCCAAGTCCTGGCTGATTCTACTTAAAAACCCATCATTCGAATCTGCCCCTTCTCCCCAGCCCTGCGCCAGCCGGGTGCTGTTTCACCTGCTCTCCAGGGAGCTGTTTCTCCAGTTCCTGCCCCAGAATCCCTTTCTCCAGATTCATTCTCTGCACAGCAGAGCTTCCCAAGGTGCCAGTCGGATGGGGCATTGTCATTGGTTAAGCCCTCCCAATGGCTTCCTGTCGTCCCCAGGACAAAATCCACATTCCACATCCTAATATGCAAGGGCGCCTCCTCCAGTCTGCCCCACGGATGTTGCGCCCCAGCCACACGCCCTCTCCTTCTGTTAACTCTTCAGCCACATCCTCAGGGCACGAGACTTGTGTGCATGCTGTTCTCCCTGCTGGAAATGCCATTCCCTTTGGCACCTGAGAAAAACTTCCCCCCTCCATAAACCCAGCTCAGAAGTCATGTCTTCTGTAGCATCTTTGCTCATCTTCTCAGACATAATTAGTCTTTCCTCCCATATACAATACTATACAATGATACGTAATAATCCAATCGTAGGTAACAATCATAACAGTAAGAGGAAGATTAATGAAGTGCTAAGGATGGCCCCAGCGCCATGCCAAGCATTTGATATGCGTTATCTCATCGAATTCTCCTAACAGCCCTGCCAAGTAGACATCATAATAATTATTACCCTCTTCTGCCATTTTATAGACACAGACATCATGGCTTGCTGAGACAAAGTTGTCTGTCGTGGTTCCACAGCTAGAAGGAAGCAGGTGGACAGGAGCCCAGGCTCTAACCTGTTACACCTCTCCACAGGTAGGTTCTACTTCCAAGGTGACTGGCCGTTTATTAAGCACCCTGACATGTTTTAAGTAATTTGAGCTTCATGATAACCCTGAGACGTACATGTTTGTCTCCTTCGCTTAATCATGAGCTTTGGGAGGACACTGTCAGTTTCTTAGTCATCTTTGTATCTTTAGCACTCATCTTGAAGGTGTATATTGGTGTGTTGGATGGATGGATGGATGGATGGATGGATGGATGGATGGATGGCTAGTTGGATGGGTGGATAGGTGGATGGGTAATGGGTGGGTAAGTAGATGCATAGATAGGTGGACTGAGGGATGGATGAATGGATGATGAGTGAGTGGATTGCTGGTAGGTGAGTGGGTACATAGATGGGTAGATGGGTGGGTGGATATGTAGACAGATGGATGATGGATGGATGAAGGGATGGATAGGGTATGGGGGTTATGGAGGAATTGATGTGTAAATGGTTAGAAGGATGAAGGGTTAGCTGGATGGATGGATGAATCAATGGATGAATGGTCAGGCAGATGGAGCCATAAACCAGTAAATCCCCACTGTCCATTCCAGTACTTCTCTGAATCGAGGCACCGCACTACCCATCATGAGGGCTGTGTGAATGAGCCGAGGAATGCAAGCCCGCTGTATCCCAGCCACCTTCTCCCCTTCTCCCACACGCATCCCTGCTCACTGCAGAGGAGGTGATGTGCTCCGTTGGGAAGGAGGTCCCTCGGCATCTCCTCTCTGTGCAGTGGCTGGGCCTGGGACCCCCTGTATTTGCACGGGCTGGAGTGTTGAATTCACTGAAGGAGGAACTAAACAAGAGGCTCAGGACTGGCATCGCCAACTCCCCGAGGCAGAAGCGGACCTCCCGGGCCACGCAGAGCTCCACAGCCGCCCCCGACCACCGTTGTCTGCTTTCTAAATAAACCCCGAGACAGAGCCGTGTGGGGTTATAAATCAGCCGGAAATCAAATGCTAACATGTAAATAAATTGCAAATCAGCTGAGAAATTGGTTTCATTTTGAGACGATAAAGCACATTTCTCCCGCGCTGATTTTGTAAGGCGCCCCTTAAGAATTGTAATATTTCTGTGTGGTAATGATAAACATTAGTGAGTTGCTTTAGAAATGAAAAAATAGACAGCCTCTGGGGATTTGAAAAACATATGCACTTCAAATTTGAAAATCCAATTTAACTGTCCATTATAGGGAGAATAAAAAGGTAAGGAGAGGATAATTTTGTAGTTACACAGCATTTGACTAAATCTGATTCCGCGATGACAGGCACACTTTAAAAGGTACAAGTCTGAATGCAAAGAGACAGCAAATCATTTATTTATGATTGTAATCTAGCTCCTGTCTGGCAAGTTAGCGACGGCGCCGCTCGCTCCCAGGCTGCGGACGGCCCGGGTACACTTGTCAGCTCGCACTGCTCAAAACGCTTCTCGCAGAATTTCTGGGTTCAAGAGGGAACAGAAGAAAGATAATAAAGGAGAGAGAAGACGAAAGAGATCATCCTTGTCAAATTTACCCAAACAGGCAGATGTTGAAATTGTGAAAGTTTAGAAAGCAACAAATCTCTTTTTTTTTTCCCCTTAATTTCTGCGGAAAGCAACTTTGAAAAATGTGTGCAGGCAAGCATGTATACACGCCCACATGCATGTGTACTTGAACGCAGTGCTGGACACAACCCAGAGGGGAGACTTTGTCTGCAGCTGGAAAAGTTCCCGTTGCAAAACTTTGAAGTGTTGGTGTATCTCAAGTCTTGCTGTCAGCCTCTGTCTGATGACGTCCCTCTGCCCTGCTGCTGCAATGAGGTTGCAAATTTGTTTTCTCAAAATAACGTCAGGGTTTCCCCTGAAACACATTTGGAAGGTGCTGGAAGCCTGACGTGGAAGGAAAGGTCAGAGGAGCTAAAATAAATGCAGTTTTGCAGAACTCCATCAATGACACAGTATTCATTTTAACCACTAAACAGTCATCAAACACCTATGATTCTTTCCCATGGGAAGAGCCAGACCCTTTACGTGAATGGAACCTCGAAAGTCCCACTGTGCTATGAATGATGTGCAGTTACTGTGCCCATTTTACAGATGGAGAAATGGAGTCTCATCCAAGATCATGGAACAAGCAAGTGGTAGAGCCTAGAGTGCACCTGTCATCTATCTGAGTCCTGTGCCTGTCCTGTTTGTAACTATAGTCATCTATTAGTTCAGTCAAACAGAGATTTATTGATCGCCTGCTGTATTCCCAGTGCTGCTCTAGGGTTGTAGGGATGCAGTTATGGGTAACAGACAAGATTCTGCCCTGGTGGACCTCATCGGGAGTGGAGGGAGATGGAAATGAAGAAAAAAGAAAAGGATTTCATTTCAATTATAAATGCTACAAAGAAAAGCAGGTTTGGGTAATAAAAAGAGAGTGATTGGGTGAAGAGTGGCGACTCTAGGTAGCGGGTCGGCGGGGGGGGGCTTGCTGAGGAGGTGGCAGTTCACAGGAGACCTGGGTGACAAGAAGGAAAATCTCCCTCAAGACTCGGAGGAAGGGCATCCAGGAAGAGGGAGCAGCGAGTGCAAGAGCCCTGAGGTGGGAATGCGCTTGGGTTCAAGTAACAGAAGGCATCCAGGGGAGCTGGAGGGCCGTGCAGGAGGGGCAGGGCTCGGGGGAGTGTCACGGGAGTTTAAGCCAGGAAATAGCACCGTCTGATTTAGCTATTGCAGCTGCCCCCACAGAAACCCTGTGCCCGGCATTGAGTCAGCAAAACCCATGGTCACTGTTCATCGCCTGGCCTGTGTGAAATGGAGAAGAAGGCAGGCGCAGCTCCCGTCACCAAGGTCAGATTTTCTCATCCATACACGGCTCGAAGCACCCTGACTCGGCCCCGTGGGATTTCCCCCCACTCACCTGGAGGCAAACTCATATTCACCAGGATGCCGTTCAGTCACCAAATCAGAGAGGGACAGGGGAAGTAGCAAATTATTTCTTGTTCTTGCAAAAGGGGGTGGATGGAAGAAGATCTCCAACAAGTAGGACACTTAGGGTGACCTGCAGTCTGGGGGGGGGCCGGCACATGATTTCTCTCTGGGGGGCTCAAAAATCATAACCACACACAAAAATGTGTCTCAGGTGTCTTCAGGTAACCACATAAGTAAAGGACTTTGAACCAGGGCCGCTTCTGCATGCTTTCAAAAATCACTGAACACGTGGCCCTGCCAGAAACCGTGATAATTCCAAAGACTGTTTGCAACAGTAATAATAAAACCAGGATTTATGGAATCCCCTGCTATGTGGCAGACCCTGGACCAGGGGTTTCACCAGCAGCATCTACAATGATTACAAAAACCCTGTTGTGTTGCTGCTTTTATTATCCCGAATTCAAAGCTAAGAATCTGAGTTCAGCAAGGATTGGAAACCTGTTAAAGATGACACAGATCCCAACAGCCAACTCTGAATTCAAAGCCAGCCTGTCCGGCTCCCAGCCTGGTGTTTTTCCATGACACACCCTCGTTATCCCTCCTGACAAGGTCCCATTTTTGATGCCTTCAAAGACGCGTTGCTATAAATAGATGTACAGTTGTTGAAAACATCTAGCCGCCCATCCTGCAACAAAATCTCTCTCGCCCAGGTGGTGGCAGTGGTGGTGGTGGTGGTCATGGTGGTGGTGGTGGTGGTGGTGGCGGCTGTTGTAAATATCAGCTACTGACCCATTCGAATCTGTAGGATCTGGTTGTGATTTTCACTGTGCGTGGTCTCTGCTTGTCACCCGGGAAGTTTACGCGAGATTTGATCAGAATTTCACGAAACCAGGCAGAGCCTGTGTGGAGCTGTCAGATGAAATAATTTGTCAGTGATGATTGTGTGAATTCGTAAATATTTATGAATTCACAAGTTATAAATGTGCAGCTTTCGGGAGGGTGGAATTCGATGCTCACCAAGTCACAGATTACAATGAATATTTACAGAAACCCCAATCTGCTAACATTAGTTCTTTGTGCTTACGGAAAAGCTTTTCTTGGGATTGTAACCCTTTCGGGATAGTGTCTCAGAGAGAAGAGGGATGGAGAAAAGAGTCATTCCCCAAATAAAAATAAGGTAAAACCGTGACCCCTTCTGTTTGCGTAACGTTTAGGATGCTCACTGTGTTCCTGCATCGTTTGTGCCTCTTGGTTGCTGTTCTCAAGCTGTTTGTCGAATCATTTTGGAACCGTGTTGGATTGAAAAAGCTCAAGATGGCAGGGGGGTCAAAAGACCAATTTTTTTTTCGTTCTTGCTGAGTGACCTGCCTTTTCTGAGGTCTTGAGCAAGACTCTGAATCCTTTGGAATCTGTTTCTACCAAGGGTAGCATTTTGCAAATTTAGTCCCAGACTTAACCACCTTAATGACGCTTCCTGTTAAACGCGGTTGCCGGGAAGGCACTGAGCCCGAGGCTCACTCTCTTTGTTAAAAAATATTAGTAAGCACTGGAGAGGTGTTAAAGACAGAGTGGCATCAAGCTGAGACTTTCTCCTTGGCGAAGTCAGAAGGAAAGGAAAGAGACGTTGGAATGGAGTGAGTCCCTTTCTGTTTGTGAGAAGCCGCACAGCATAGCGGGCTGCTTGGGAGGGAGACTCAGGGTCCTAGCTGCTTGCAGCTCATTAGTCCTGTGTGACCTTGACCGAGGGCTTAACTTGTCAGGCCTCAGTTAATGCATCTATGAAATGGGGATGATAATAGTACTTACTTTTAAGGACTGAGCTGACCAGGATTGAAATGAATGAATGTCTGGAAAGCACAAGAACTAGCAAACGACAGTCGTTCTATCTATGTTCATGAAATAAATACATGAATAGGACCTAAATACACGCATGTAATATGTCATCACAAGGATGCAGGAAGAGGGCACGAGGTGTGAGCCCTGGGCGTCTAATCTCATTGAATGGATGTCCCTGGCCAGTCTCTTCCATCGTGTGTAAAATGGGACGGGAAGGAGGATTTCAGAGGGGAGAGCTGAACTAAATGACCTCAGGGGAGCCTCTATCTTAGAGAGTCTGTGAGCAGCCTAGGACCTGGGCACGTCCGCCATTTATAACGCACAGCAGGACTGTTTGGGAAGCTGCCTGGAATGGGACTCACGGTGGGACGCCAGCCTGCCTCCCACCTCTGGCTTCCTATCACCCCTATCCCATCTTCAAACTCCAGTCCAGTGCTCTGCTCTCAGGAGGGCAGTGTTTAGAAACACTTTATCATGGCCTGTGATGAAACTCTCTCAAAGGCAGCTGTAGTTTTGAAAAGAAAGACAGCCACTGTCAAAGCTATTTTCCAAACTGGAATTTTCCTGAATCGCAGGTTGGTGTGGCTCTGCATCTTTTGAACAGCTATAAGACCTCGAGCCTCAGTCTCCCCCATCTGGAAAATGGGGAGAAAAATGATTATCTCTATCAAACACTATCATCCTATATAGAAAACTAAGTTCCTTTGGGCACTAGTGCCAATGAGCCACCATCTTTCCCTTCATGCCCAGTCTGTGCACACAGGAGGTCACTGGCACAGGTACCGACAGGGCTCAGTCTCAATGTTGAGCCCATCTGGAGAAGCCTTGCCTAAGGGCACCAACGGGGAAGGGGAGGAACATGACCTTCCCAAGCTAGAATCCTCTTCGTGAGCAGGGCAGAGAGGGTGGAGAGGCAAAAGTGAACAGGCATGAATTAATAATCTGTCCTCCTGAAACATAAAGGAAGATAGTTGTTAGTTAAATTATCTCAGAAACACTTTGTGTGCCTCTTTTTTTTTCTTTTCTTTTTCTTTTTTCTTTTTTTTTTTTTTTTTTTTTTTTTTACAATTCAGCTATATTCCTTTCATAGATATCATTGCCCTCAATTTGCAGATGGAGAAACCAAGGCACAGGTTTTCGAGGCATAACTAGCTGTCATGAAAAAGCAGAGCCACATAGATCCGCGAGACTCCAACAGGCAAGGATTTCTCACGCTGTGCACCTCACACGGACGTTTTCCACCTCGCCTTCTAGCGACAGCAGCGACTACGTAACCTGCCAGGCAATTTTCTAAGCACTTTATATGTACAGTCTCATTGTATCTTTATGACTACTGGGAAGTGAGTACTTTTATTACCCTCAGCTTACATCCATGGCAGCTGAGGTTCAGAGAGATTGAGTAAATAGCCGAGGGACACACAGCCGGAATGGGAAGAAGGCAGGATTCGACTTAAGAGGTTGAGGCTGGTCCCTGTGCCCCTGAGACAACATTAGCAGTGAGTGTAGCCAGGGCTGTGAGTCTTCAAAGGTGGAGGCTGCCCTGCCTTCATGCCTACATCCAACACAGGGCCTAGCACAGACCGTGTACTTTGCAAATATTTGTCAAATGAATTTTTTGAAACATAGTCTCCTGATCCTTTAAAAAAAAAAATCTCAGCTTCTAAACAGATATGTCAGGGAGCAATTATTCACATTACTCAAGATGTCTTCATTTTATAAAAAGGATTTACATCAGAGATCCTTTAAATAGCATGTCCTCCAGTGCATTTAAAAATACAATTCAATTTATAGCTCAGGATTACACACATACTTTCAGAAGACCTCACTTGAGTAATGGAATCTGGCATGAACGTCATTCATTCATCTAGCTTTTCAACAAGCAACTATTGAGCACCTACTGTGTACCAGTGCTCTATTACGAGCTGGGGATTCAGAGGTAAACAGAGTGGCCCTGTCCCTCCAGGGCCACCAAGTCTGATGGGGTAGGCAGAGAGAAAAACAAATAAGTATTCCAAATTAGGAATGGGTTGATACTTTGGGGAAACAAAGAAAGGAGCCCACCGCCTCCTCTCCAGGCATACCAGGTAAAGAGACTTCCCTGAAGAAGGGCAATGTGAACTGGGCCTTGTGAGATGAGTAGGAGTTCACCACTTAGGGATTCCCCCTGCGTTAAACAATTTTCTGCAGATTAGCATCTTCTCATCTTGAGAAAAATGTTATTATATATATTCAAATCCATAAGCAATACCATTTCCAGGCAAGTGTGGTTAAACCTCATACTCATGTCAATATTTTTATACAATCTCTTTCAGTTGATTTTCAAAATCAAAACAATATGGTGAGATGAGAATGGCATGGAGCTTTCCTTTTGTGTTATTTTATTATAAAAGTAAAGCAGACATGCTGTAAAAATGTAGGCAAGCAAGACATCAGCATGCTCTATAGTCCCCACCCCGAATACTTCCATGGTTAATAGTTCAGTGTGTATCTCTGAGGTCTGTCTTTTGGCAAATGTGTATTGTCTGAAAAAAGAAAAAGTTCATGGTCTCATGATTTGCAACCCGCTCGTCCATAAATTATGAGAGAACACAGGGAGCTATCTACCCATGTTAGTCAACATTTTTCTACAGCCGGTCATTAAATGGTTTTGTGCTTTGCCATTCATGTGTATATTTCACCTGCCCAGTCCCCTAGTGTTGGACAACTAGGTTGCTTCCACTTGCTGTCTCCTAATGTAAGCAATGCCATGTGGAACATCCTCTGTGGCCACATCTATGTTGTGCAGATTCATGTGTGTTTTCTCCCACCACTCGAGTCTGGTATTGGTAAGTGCTCAGAAGAACAGAAACCCAGCAGAGTGATGGAAGATGGCCATGGGTCGGGGCACCGCCTTGATATGGGTCTCTCTGAGGCCATCATGTCTGAGATGAAACCATGATAAACGGCACCAGAAGGGGATGGCCTTCTCCGGTCTTGAGACACCCTGGTATCAAGCAGGAAGCTGAGAAATGCTTACACACGGGTCCCACCCCAGAGGGTCTGATGTAATCTGTCTGGGGCAGGGCCTGGGCATCTGCATTTTAAAAAGCTCTCCAGAAGGATTTGCTGCACATGCAGGGGGGAGAACTAGCGGTTTCAGTTTCAGGGACAGTATTTTTCTCAGGTGAGGACAGAGCAGAGGCAAAAGGCTTGGAGATAAGAATGCGTCTGTCCAGTTTCTGGAAAGGGGTGAAGCCTACTGAGCAAGGGGAGTGGGCCACGGGGTAGGGGGTGGGCGAGCACTGAGCTGGAAGAGAGAAATGGGATGCACTTCCGGCTGACCACAAATCCAGGGCACCTCAGTTGTCTTATCAGTGAAACGGGCTCACAAGGGTTCCAACATCAGTGCATCATGAGAACAGACGTCGGGGATCAGCACCGAGCATGAGAACGGCTCCTGGGAAGCAGATGGAGTGGGTGGCTGGTGCTGGATGGCAGTCAGAGTTTGGGGTGATATGAGGAATGGGGCCACAGGTGAGAGGCCCTTTTGCTCAGGGCCTGAAGATTAGGCCATTGAAGAACCACAGCCCCAGTCTGGTATGTCCCTACATGCATCCCATAGAAGACATAGCCCTCCAGATGCTCCTTTAGCACACGGCCTCCAAAGGTACCACCATTCTTCCATTTAAAACACAAGGCTTGTCTTTGCCTCAAGGCTCTGACAAGTCCTGCAACCAAGAACCTTACTGAATCGGTTCCAGCTTACCACAGCAAGGCAGGTTCCAGCTCCCCGTGCAGGAGGTAGTGGAACTATCACCACTGCTTAGGGGCCTTTCCAGACTTTGCCTACAGTGGTGCTCCCCACCTCTACCCATCACGCCCTGCTTTGTCGCTCTGGGTTTTTCTCCTTCATAGCAACTGTCACTAGCTGAACTTAGCTTGCTTGTTCATTTGTTGACTGGTTTCATGCCTTCTCTTTTAGAAGGTAAGTCCCATATGGGCAGGGACATTGTCTTAACTGCATGATTCCTGGGCATTTAAAAATTATTGGTCGCATGCAGAAATGGAAAGGAGGGAGGGTGGAAGAAAGACGGGAGGAAGGAGGAAGTGGAAAATGGAAGACAGGCTAGAAAGATGGATGGAAGGGAGGGAGGGAGGGAGGGAGGGAGATGAGAAGAACTGATGGTTTATAAACTCAGTTGGTTCCAGAATTTTTTTTTCTGCCACACACCTATTTATTACCTAAGAACTGTTACTTGGGACAGAAAAGCGAACTCACTGGCGATGGAGGGCTGAGACCCTGTTACAGAGGGAAGGGACTGGCAGTCATAGCCCCAGAGATCTTACTGGTTGACTTTAAAATTTTTTCCAGCTTCTTACCTTCCCTCAGACAGCGGCAACCCGATTGCACACACACACTGGGCACCACCTGGCACCATGGCACCACTTAGCTGCCACAGCCTGGCCCGGAGTCTGCTGTTAGCACCTCGAACCCACCCGGGCGGTTGCTCAGCCCTTCTGCCTCCTCCTCTGGGAGCCGCAGGTCCTCGGAGCATCAGCAGAACAGCCGGGCGGAAGAGGCTGCAAAGCCCGCGGCCACGCCGCTTTGGAGGAGAGCTAGATCTGACCGGGAACATATGGAAACGAGAGGTGTGGGAGTCTGTCTTTTGTAAATTGCATCAAACCCTTCCCTTTGCCTTGAGAGCGCTACATTTTTCAAAGCAACACGGTGCCAGGCTGCAGCTTGCCTTTCCCGTTCACCTGCCTTCAGAGCGCCCGCAAAATAATGATCGTCCCCCCACCTCCCCTCCAGCCTGCAAAAGGCAAGGAAAACAAGCAGCCGCCTTCTTCCTAAGCGTTTAACGTGTCTTGACGCCTTCTCTTCCCCCGAAGAAGGAACTGGCATTTCTTTTTTTAGTCCACTTTTTGCAAGAGGTGTTTGCAGCGTGCAGATCAAACCCCTTTATTCCCAGTTTCTTGTAGGCTCCTGTGTTCTGGAACTTCAGAATGCCACCTGGGGAAGGCGAGGCTGGGTCTTACGGAAAACAAGTCGAGGCACTGGCTGGCAGATGGCAGGCTTTCCATTCATTCATTCGTTCATTCATTCATTGGGTTCCTACTATGCGCCTAACACTGTGCGCTGGGCACCAGGAACGCAGATGTAAGTTGCAATGAACCCAGCTTCGAGGGGACCACACTGCAACCTGAGGGTGTGGAACCCGCTTGATATTTTCGCAGGAAAGCTGGCTGGAAAGCTCAGTTAGCACATGCTCGCCCGAAGAATGGTTTCAATGCCTGTAGGGAAAAATTGGAGGAGGAGGTGGGAGTGGGTAGCAAGGAGACAGAAGCACCGGGCCCGTGTGATTCAGGCCTCACCCGGAGCTGGCCAGCAGGCACAAATATTCCCATTTTACAGCACTTGACGATGGGAAAACTGAGGCCTGGAGAGAGGAAGAGGCAGGACCAAACTCATGCATCAGGAAGGTGGGCACGGGCCCTTCCATGGGTCAGTAAATGGCCAGGACCACAAAGATTACACTACACTCACAGCAGGGTGGGAGGGGATGTGAATGGGGTCCCCAGTGTCATCTCATTTTACTCGTAAGGACTGTAGTGATACAGTCCCACCAGGAGGATGGAGGAGGTTTTCTCATTGTCCCCCTGTTTCGCACATGAGGCATTCTAGGCTCAGAGAGGCTGTGGGTTTACTTAAGGTCACACAGCAGTAAGAAAACCTACCCCTGGATTGATTTCAGTGCCCCTCCAACCTAAAGTTCTCTCTCTCTCTCTCTTGCACTCATACACACACACATACACACACACACACACACTCTCACCTTGGCTTCATCTCACCCGTAGCAGCCTGAGGACACTGGGCGCCCCAAGTGTGGCTTTTCCCGACAACACCAGCACTCAATTATTGGAAAGCGCCTCCCCTAACCGCTTCTGGATCCATTTGAGAAAAATAAATAAAGCTAGGGCCCGACTCTCGGGTGATGAGATGACAGGGGCGGATGGAAAGGAAGGTCAGCTGGCTTTGCGGGGACTAGTGAGAAAAGACAATGCTCCCCGGTGGCTGGTGGGGCTCAGGCAACACCCCACCCGAGCCTGGGGGAAGCGGTGGTGATTGAACCTGCATAGGAACCTAGCCCGCCCCACTCCTTCCTGTCCGTCTGAGCCCATCACTCTCTCCTTACAGCAGCCGTGCCCCAAGTTCAGACAAGATGAAGACAACAGGAGTGGAGGAAAAGATGCATATTTTCAAGTCACATGGAGCCCCCCATGCCCTCCTTGCCACGTCCCCAGCTGGGAAAAATTAGTTTTCAGAAAAGGTAGGCTCTGCGTTAGGTCAGGTCAGCTAAGGACTTCACCAATGTAAGTCTCTCTCGAAAAACCCAGATAATTCACCCCGTCTTGGGTTGTCCCCGGCTGTCATCTTCCTTCCCCGACTCCTCCTCCACCTGAGGGAAAGTTATTCTCGTTTTAAGTGGAGATTATTATCCTTCATACAAAAATATCGCCTCCCAGTTTGGAGTAAGCAGATAATGAAACCCACTCTGGTCATTTCACGCTGATGAGAAGAGAAACAGCTACATGACTGACTGACAGTTGCCACAAGGGAACAGAACCCTCCAGAATCCCTCCTGGGCAGGCCGGGGGTGGGGCTGAGGCTGGAAGGAGTGGGGTGGGGCGGAGGCCTGGTGGCCCTGTCACCCCTTCCCGCAATCTGTGGGGTCTTCACCACCTCATCAGACATTCGAGCTGACAACTGTGTGAAATTGAAATTGTGGAGTTGATTAAATGATGTATTTAAGGCTTCATAAAAGGAGGAAGTGGGGTGGGTAAGGGGAGAGGGGAGGGGAAGAGTGGGAGAGCTGCAGAAGAGAGAGAGGAGGAGGAGGGAGGAGAGAGAGGAGCGGAGAGGGAGAAAGAGAAGGAGACAGAGGGAGAGGAGGGGAGAGAGGCAGGGCAGGAAGCCGAGGGCTGGCAGAGGAGCCAGAGTTGGGGGGGTTCGGATGTGCTCCCTCCGTCCCCCCTGCCTCTCGCCCCTGTAATGTGGGGAGGGTTTATCTCACCAGGAGCAGCAGGCTCAGTCACTGATCTAATCAAATTATTCAGCATTAAAAAACTGCCAAGACATTCCAGTACTTTAGCTTCCAGAGCCCCAGCTGGGATCAAATGCTAATCAACATCGCAGTGATATTTATTCCCACTGTCAGGCTGCTGCGTGTTTGTTTTCCGAGGGCTGCATACTAAGCGGAGGAGCGAGATGGATCGGCCAGTGGCCAGGGGATGAGGGGCCGGGGATGGTCAGGAGGAGTGCAGGCAGGTGGGCAGGAGAGGGAGGGGTCCAGGAAAGACACCCGCAGGATGGGGGGAAGAGGCCTCTAAGAGGCTCCTCCTGGATACAGGCTAACAAGTCCGGAATCCTTCTCCGGCTGCCTTTCACCTACCCATCCCCACTCAGCAAGTTAGCTGCCTGTTTGGACTCAGAGAGACCTACCTTGAAATTCAGGCTCTGTGACCTCTGGCAAGTAGCTAACCCTCTCTGAGCTTCTGGTCCCTCCTCTGTCACATGGGGCCCTACAGCCTACCCCACCATCATGCCATGGATTCAATGAGAGGGAGGTGATAAAAGAAGTGGGACTTGAGCATAGCAGGTGGATGCAGTGCTGAGCCTTGGCTGTGTGATTTTGCCCAAGTTTCTTAACCTCTCTGTGCCTCGGTTGCCTCCTTTATAAAATGAGGATGATAACAATAGGACCAATCCCATGAGGGTTACCTATTTGGACATTTAAGGAAGTCATTACAGGGCAAGCATACAGGGAGCCCTCGATGGATGTTAAAAATAATTATTAGCTCTTAATGTTATTGCAAGGGTTGGATGAAATAATGCGTGGAAACTTTAGTTGGAGGGGACTGGAATAGATGAGATCTGATGATGAAGATGATGACAATCGGGATGGAAAGAATGAGTGTCTAAGGCTGTCACTGTTTCAAGGAGGCTCGGCTCTGACCTTTCTCCGGGACCCCTCCCCGAATCCCCATCAGCAGGACCTCTCAGGCCCACGCAGAGAGGGACAGACACCCCAGGATGCTCTAAGGCCTCGGGACTCCTTCTCCGTAGGGGCAGCAGAAGACAAGCCGAGAGGACGAGCCCAGGTTCGCCCCTGAACTTGGCGTCCTGCTCCTGGGATCCTGCCCGCCCCTTGCCCACTCCCTGAAGGTCACAGTGCTGAGGGGAAGACTAATTGATTTCCTTTGTTTTTCGGGGTTTCGTTTTTTAAATTACACCCTTCCCTCCTCTCTAATAAATACTCAACAATTAAAGCTTTTTTTCCCAAAGTGTGATTTCAACATTTCAATGTCCCTCCCCTCCTGTCACCTTCGCAGCCATAAACAGATTCGTAAAAACTGCTTTTGACGCCCCAGCTGCCATTAGCCACTTAAAATCCTGTAATTATCATCCTATCATGGGCCTGTTAACGAGCAGTAAAAATAAGGCCATTGAATATGGTAATTTATTCGTAAATTAGCCTAATGAGAATAGGTTTCAGACACTGTTTACTTGCGGGCTGCCTACGCCTGGCCGAGGCAGCAGCGACAGGAGTGACGTGCCTGGGAGGGCGGCCTGGCGTGGGCAGCGAGCCCACCGGGTGGCAGCGCCACCCCCCCCCGCGGCTCTGCACCCACACCTTTGACTCCCGTTCCCTTTATAAAGGCAGTGCCTGGCTCCTGGGGGCCGCAGGACAAGCGATAGCCCTGCCTGCCCCACCGCCAGGCTCCAGATAGGAAGACTTGGCCTTTGCATGAACGCCAGGGCCTGTGGTCAGTGTGGACCGATGCTGGGAAACACTTAAGGCGTGGACGACCTCGGGCACATCATTGCATTGCCCTCAGTTTCCTCATCTGTAAAAATCAGATTTATGTGTCAACAAATGGAGCTATTTTAAAGATGAACTGGGACATGTATAAATGCTTAGAACAGTGCCTGGCATATGGTAGGTGCTTTATACATATTATTACGGTCATTATAATTATTAGCGTGTTAGCAAATAAAATCCAGAACAGACTGACTTGCCCTTAGAACGCACCCCTCCTGTGGGGGATTGAATCTCAGCAAAAGCCACTTCAGCACAGAACCACAGACTGTGACCTTATTCAAAAGTAGGGTTTGTAGGTGTAATAAAGACGAGGCCGTCCTAGATTACGGTGACCCCTACACCCATGGCTGGTGCACTTTTAAGAAGAGGAGAAAACTCACAAAGCACAGAGAAGAGGACAAGGCCACTGGAGGGAGAGGCTGGAGAGATGCGGTCACAAGCCAAGGGGTGTCTGGGGCCACCGGAAGCCAAAAGAGGCAGGAAGGCTCCTCCCCTAGAGGAGGCGTACGAGTCAGGAATGAGGCCAAGACTTTGACTTGAACACCTGGGAGGATGGAGGTGCTGTCTCCTGAGATTTGACTTTGGCTGAAATTTGGGTCGAGGAAGAGCCTCGGGTCTGATCTGGGCTCCGCTATATCATAAGCCCCGCCTCCAACATCCAGTCCAGCTCCCTGAGGGCGGAAACTCTGTCCACTCGGCTTAGCATAGCATATTTTGTGCATAATTAACATTCATTGAGCAACTATTAAACCGTGGGCCTGTGTGGGATATTTACAGAGATTCTTCACCATGTTCCAGGGACCTCAGCGGCCTCGGCCAGTCTGGCTAAGACCCAGCCTGCCCTCCAGGGCTCCGGGATGATGGGTGTGACAGGCAGACAGAAGAAAGGACTACTCCCTTCTGTCAGGTGAGTCTGTGGATCTTGGAGTCCCCAGGGGGCCCCCACTGGGGCTGGGGTCTCAGGGCAGTCTTATCGAGGAAGTGGGCTTCAATCACGTCTTGATTGCTCAGAAAGCATTAGCCAGAAAAGGAACAGGTTGGGGCCAGGTCCTCAAGTGTACACAGGGCCAACAGGTCGGTTCATGTGTCCCAGCCTCAGCTTCCTCACCTGCAAACTGGGTACAGTGATCTGCACCTCCTAAAGCCTGGTGGAGAGGCATTGATGTAGAACACATTGAGTGTTCTACGCTTGGTGCTACGTTGTGTACGACCAACAGAAGCTACCCCTGCCACGCTCTTATAATTATTGTCATTCTTAGTGATCTGGTTCCTGACCTCCACCTGGCCACCTGTCTCTCCTCCCACCCTCATCCCTCTCCAGACTCCTTTGCACCCCCTCAACTCTCCAACTGGAGCCGGGCTTGAGGCAGACCCCAGGCTCCACCCCTCAAGGAGGACAGGGTTGTTCCCATACTCTACATGAGGAAACTGAGGCACGGAGAGGTCCAGGGGCTTGTCCACAGTTGCCCAGTCCTGCTGGCCACTCCACTTGAGCCAGCCCAGTGCACTACTGCCTCCTCAGTCTGGTTCGATGCTGCCCAGTTTTGACGTCCACTCCAAGTCTTTCCAGTGCCCAAGTCAGTGACATCTGAACCCTGCCCCACACCCAAGCCGACCTTCCAGGAGTCCTAAGGCTCCTGTGGCTGAGCTCCAAGCTCTGCCCTCAAGCTGGAGCTCATCCAGATGGGGCATGGATGGAACATTCTAGTCCCAGCTCTGCTTCTGGCCACTGCTGTGTGACCTCAGGCAAGCCCCTTGCCTTCTCTGGTTCTGTTTCCATTAGTAGAGGGGATGAACATAAATGGTGAATCGTACAGTTCTTACAAAGATTAAATGAAAAGAGCTGATACCCAACAGGGATTTATCAACCACTTCCAGTGACTTTCTTGGTGCATTAAGGATGGCAAGAAGCTAGCTGCTCTACAAATTAAATAATTAAACATGTATTTTTTGAGCACTTGTTGGGTGCTAGAACATAGCCTCTGCCTTGAGGTAGGGAGATGGACACAACCTGATTCTGATCATTTCTGGGTAAATGTTAAATTTTACCTATGAAAAGAGATCAGGTGACAGGAACACTGTGTCATGAGAAGGGACTTGATGTAACTGGGGATCAGAAAATGCCTACTCAAGGAGGTGACACTGGAATTAAGACCTAAAGGAGGATGAAGAGGCCAGGGGATATGGGGCAGAAAGAATGCTCCAGGCAGCAGGTTGGACATATGCAAAGGCCCTGGGGCAGGGGGAGCACAATCAAAGGCCAGTGTGGCTGGATCCCAGACATAAAGGGGGAGCTGAGGTGGGGCAAGGTGGGAGCAGTGGGCAGGGACTGGGCCACACAGGAGCCCATAGTCCTTGGGGAGTGGTTGGGTCTTCTTCTCAACAGTGATGGGGAGTTTAATTTGGAGGGAGCACAGCCTGAGCAAATGAATGTAAGGAAAGGGCTGGAGGGGGATATGCATGGAAGCAAAAAGGTGACCGAGGAGGCAGTTTCATTCATAGCCCAGAAGGAATAAATAAAAGGATGGAGGAAGCAAGGGATGCCAAGTATAGATGTGCAGGTTGTTGACTGCACAAGGGCCTTGCACAGCCACAGGCCTTGGGGCAGGGCTAGGTCCACTTGAAGAAGAGGTTCCTTTTTCCAGAAGTGCTGTATGGGCTACGTCTGACACGAAAGGAAACAGCCCATGTTCCAGTCCCCCTAGTCCTGAACTCTATGCAGTACCCAGTTATACAGATAAGTTGTGCCCATCGGTTCTGGACTCTGAGATGGTCTCCCCTCTCTCCACCCTGTGGACCCCCGGCACCTAGTTCCAACCCCACCTGAGGAAGCTGACCCAGCCCAGCTTACAAGGAAGGAAGCTCCCTTTTAGAATCTCCTCTGAACCAACCTTTTGGATAACCCAGAGCTTTGCCCCCAGAGCATCCCAGGTTTCAAAGAGGATAAGGATGCTGGTCCTAAGAGCCATCATTTCCTCCCTCTCCCTACCCCTCCTCTCTGTGCAACTCATTCTCTCTCTCGCTCCTTCCTCTCTTTTTTCTCCTCTTCCCCCCACCCCCTCCTTTCCCTTTCCCTGACCCCCTGACTTGCCTGGCCCAGGCCCAGATTCCCACCCACCCCTCACTGTCCCGGGGTAGGTGCCAGGTGCCTGCAAATCCGTCTCCTCAAGGACACATCGTGGCAGTCCTGACCCTTTCATTTTCCCAAAAGAGGTCAATGAGGCTCAGAGAGGCACAGTGACTTATCTGAGGTCACAAAGCCCAGAGGGGGCAGAACCATGGCTCAGACTGGAGTCTGTCGCCTGGTCCAGGGTTTCCCTCTCGAGGCGGCTGTCAGGAAGAACTGCCCATTCAAACGCCACCCCTGGCAGCACGTCCTAGAGCAATCGGTTCCCTCCAGCCATGCAAAGAGAGGGTGTCCCCATCTTGGCTTCTATTTGCCCCTCGGGGTGCATGCTTTAGCTCAGGTCTGTTCACACTGCAGCTGAGAAAACGTCCCCATGAGGCTGGAGCCAGGGCAGTCGGAACCCGGATTGGTTCTCTTCTCGTAACCAGAGGAGACACATGGCTTTGCCTTCCAAATCCATAGCTTAAGCCGCCATATATGCAGGTCCTTGTAAAAGTTTGGACTTACGGGCAACATTTTTAAAAAATCACGCAGCCTCTGCCCAATGGGGGCCCAATGACGCCCCATCATGGCCCTGTCGCCTCGACTTCTGCTGGGGACCTGGGCCATTTTTCTTCCACCCCCTGACAGAGGCTGCGAGTTTTCAGGGGCAATGGTGATGAGGTTTCCAACTGACTTTTGACCAAACGGATTTCCAACTGCATTTGAAAAGGAAAATATCCTTCCAATGTACCAAATAATGAAAAATGACTGAGCGAGTTTATAACTGTTGATTTAGCCACCAAGTGCCCCCACCCCCAGCCCTGACTCCGGTTCTCGGGAGGTTTTCATCGAGCATTAATTCACTCTTTCTCAGCGCACAAAGAAATAGGCCCTTCCGAATCCATTCTGCAGTGCATTAGCTTCAAGGCCTGTTGGAAATGGTTTAGCATCTGCTCTTAATAGACACCGCAGCAAGCAGGGCGGGCGAAGGCTGGGACGGGGACGCACAGCGTTAGGGAACAAATATCAGATCTTGGGCAAGCGGCAGAGAGGCTGTTGCCTAGAACGGCCGCAGGACATAGCAGGGGGGCTGGATTTGGGGGACCCCATGGGACACAGAAGTGGAGGCCCCCAGGTGAGCCAAGCCATACGGGAACCCCTCAAACAACCCACTGGGCCCCCAAAGAAAGAAGGTTTTCCTACTGTGCCGCACCTTCAAAGGATACAGAGAGCTTTCAAAAACTGCCGTGCCCCCGATCAATTGCAGGGAACTTTGTTAGAAATGCAGGCTCCTGGGCCCCACCCAAGGCCCGCTGCATCACACAGCTCTGGTGTGGGCCCAGCAATCCGTCTGCTCTCCAAGAGATTCCATGTTCGTACGTATTTGGGGGCCACTAATCTGGTCCTTCTCAGGGTTGGGAAATGTGTATTCATTCTCTTGGTCTTTCAATCACTCATTCGTTCATTCATTCATTCACTCGCTCATGTATTCACCACGCAGAGTGTCCCTCCAAGGAGCCTGACACCATGCCAGGTGTTAGGCATCCAGTGATAAGTCAGATGTGGATTTTGCACCCAAGTTGCTTGCAGTCACCTTATGGAGTTTCCCAATATTAGAGGCGAAGGGGAAGGTTATTAAAGTTAAAGAAAGATTTGACCTGAGCCTTCTAAAAATAGCCTGCTTCCCTCTTTCCTCTGCCTGTGTGCATCCAGTTTGAGTAGCTAGCATCCCTACTAAGCAATCCACATGTGCATTCTCTTATCGACCCAACACTCATTCCACAATGTTTCCTTGAACATCTACAGGATACTACGCTCCATGCTAGAGGCTAGAGGTCCAGAGAGGCCCAAGTCTCCCAAATTATAAACTCCAGAAGAGGGGAGGCCCAGAGCAGACCATTCTTGTTGGAAGCTCACTTGGTGACAAGTGGCAGCATGGTTCTTCCCAGCCTGGCCAGACCCAGGTACCAGCCAGTTTCCTTCCTCACTCACAGAGGAAGAAAAATGCATCAGTCAAGACAATGGACTCTGTCTCGAGCAGCCTGGGTTTGCATCTGGCTCTTAGACCTATTCGCTGGTTGACCTTGAGTAAGTTTCCTTATTTCTGCATGCCTCAGTTTCTTGGTCTGTAAAATGGGGATAAAAATAGTATATCTTGCCTCGTTGGTTACAAGAATTAAATAAGAATCAGCAAAGTACTTAGAACAAGGCCTGGCACACAAGAACTATTAAATCTTGGTTAGCTAAGTCACAAACACTGCTTTGAAAGACTTGCTCGAAAATAAACTCCATTTCAAAACCAGATTGCTTGGTCCATGATTGCCACTGGGAATTCAATTTGTAAAGGGGATAACTTGGGTAGCCATGTGTTGAATTTGCTTAAAGTGAAGGAGGCATGCTGCTGGCTTCTGACAGTGACGGGAAGGGAACTTTGCCGGGAAGCGTGGCACGATTATTGTGAAACACTCATCTCAGAAGGATCTAGAAGTCCTTTGAACTCCCTAATTTTGCATCCATGCTAGTCTGTCTTTTTTTCCTTCCTTTGCCCCCACACTTCTCCCAGCCCTGAGAGATGTGGTGCTGTTTTAACTGAGAGTTAGTAAGGGACAACATCTCCTGCTTTCTTAACATCTCAGACTAGAAAATATTAAAAACTTTTATGAATCCACAAGCCACCCTTGCTCTGAAAAATGGCTTCCCCATACATTTCCTTCCACTTCCTGTACATTTCCCCCCACTTCCTGTTCCACAGGAAGTGTTGAAACAGGAAGTGGTCACCTCCCATCTTCTGGGCATCTTAGCCAAGGTGCCCTGACTGTAAACACCCACCTCAGTAGAGTCCGGGGCAGGGGCTGCCCGTCACTGACCCACACCCAGGACCACCTATGAGCGTCACAGCCCAGGAGCTGATCTCAAGGTTTCACAGTTATTACAAGTGTCAACAGGACAGAAGTAAAGGCAGAAGCTGTGCTGAGATTCTGCACAAAAAGGAGCATTCTGCTTCCCAGCATTTCTTGCCAAGGATGATCTCAGATTCATCTGTTCCCATTCCCAGCAAGCAAAGGCCTTGATTTTAATAAGGGTGTGGCTCCATTTCCCCTTCTCCTGTTCCTGAAGTTGGGCTGGATGGGGACTCTGATGGTCAGAACTGGAGCAAACCCAGAGAAAAGCGTCCTCATGTTGGCAGCTGGTGATGTCTGCTACCTACAAGGGTTTTGGCGTCTCTCCTTACAACTCTGCTTTTGCACAATTAGCTCTCTTCTGAGAGCCTCTGCCTGCCCCCATCTCCATGGACTCATTTATTTATTTATTTATTTTTTAATGTTGAACATTTATTCTGGGAAAGCAGAGTTGGATGAGACACAGCTCTGTCTCATGGAGCTCACAGCTGGAACACAGAATGGGGGCAAGTGAACAAGTAAGCAGGCAGTTAAACCCAGTGGTAGAAAGCATGGCACTGGAGGAAGGGGTGCACTGACGTATGGAAAGAGGCACTAGGGAGGGTTCCATGGGCAAAGGGCTCCAGTCTGAGGGAGGTTTGGGTACAGTCTCTATCAGAATCTGCCTGCATCCCCCAGACCTTGTCAATTCAGTGCGCTCAGCTACAGGTATCTTATAGTCTTAGGGATTGTTCTAGAGATCCACAAGTTAGGCTACAAGTGCTAGGGAACTCACCAGCCCCAACACAGAGCAGCCCTCGCCCAGTGTGACCCTTGGGAGATGGTATATCAATACCCCAGCTCCCTCACTCCTCAAGTGGGATGACACTGAAAGTTATGTTTTATGGTGTTTTCTAGAATTTCTCTGCAGGATTAAGCTTCAGTCACCCTCTGCGATAACTGGCCTTTATTACCTGCCTCTCGTCTCCACTCCCCTATGGGAGCATCCTGGGTTCCCCTCCCCAAAATACTACTTGCCCTTGAATCCTTATCTCCAAGTTGGCTTCTGGGGAAATTCAAACTAAGTTATGAGGAGGAGAGCAGTGTGGTCAGGTCCGGGTTTCTGAGAAGGGCTGCTCTTTCTATCCACGTGGCTGAGAGGAGTCTCAGAGTTGGACTTTCATGTCTCAGAGTCGTCAGGTGAGACAAGACAGCCGTTATGATCTGCCCGAACACTAGGATGCAGCCCCACCTTCCAGACCTGGAAAAGCTAAGAATGTTCCTCTGTGTATACCAGGCAGCAGTCCTCTCCTCCCTTAAGCCTCACAACCCCCACAAGGTAATTTCTGCAGATGGAAAGCCGGAGGTCTGGGGTAGGGACTGGGCATGTGACCTGCCTATGCTCACTCTGCCGGCATCGGGTAGAGGCAAGACTGGGGCCAGAAAGACCCAGCTCCTAGGCAGCTGGACTGGCATATTTTGAGGAGGGAACTGAAGCCTACAGAGGTGGGTGATCTACTCAAAGAGACTCCAGGCCTCAAGACTACCCAGAGCCTGTCAGCACTGAGCACCTGTTCCATCACACAGTCATGCCAAGGGGCCACTGGACATCCTTGTCTGCTCTGTTCTCCCTTAAGCGTCCTTCACACGGCCTGGTCTCCAGTATGTCTCAGAATTTGAAATGAAGAACTGACAGTTAACCAAAAGGAAGAAGGAAGAGGGGAAGGAAGGAAGGAAAGAGCAAGGGAGACAAACCTCAGAAGGGCCGAGCCCCAGGGAGGTGACTCAGAATGTGAAGGAGCTGATTTCTACCCCTGATTCCCGTTCCTGAGAGCTCTGCATCCAGCAGCAGCCTTCTAGATGTCTCAGTGCCTCGGGTTTTCTCACTCGTCCAGTGGCAGTCTGCTTAATCCTTTCTCAAACAGCAGTAGCAGCGACACGGGTGACCACGGCAGCCCTTCTGTCAGCTTGCTCCATGCCTGGCCCTGTCCTGGGTGCTCTGTGATCTTGGCTCACTGGAGTTTCAAGAGGAGAGAGCACTGATTGTATCTCCTTTTACAGACGGGGAAACTGAGGCACGAGTGTGGTCAAGTCACTTTTGCAGGGTTGCAGGGCTACAGGGCTAGGGAGCAGCAGTGCTGGAACGTGAGCACAGGGTTGGGGTTTGTGGCCCCGAGGCCACCCCACCTCTGTTCTCCCACCAGACAGCCCACCGATGGGGCCACACTGGCAGCCAGATGGAGGACGCTTGCCCGAGAGCCTGGCACAGTGCTGAGCACACAGTAGGTGCTCAGTACACACTCGCTCCTTGCCTGGCCTGCTTGCTTCAGTCCCCTAAGAGCCAGCCTTCTGAATCCACAGCCCCCTCCGCTCCCCCTCCCCAGGGCATCTCTTAACTTAACCACTGCCTTGCCCTCTCCCGTTAGGATGGCCACTCCCAACAGGAGTTCTGGGCCTGCACCTTGGCCAACCAGTGGGCACCCGGCACCCCATTATCATTCCACTGCCTTCCAAGGGAAATTATAAGCACTTTGTGTCAACCCCCATCCGCTCTGGCAGCCGCGCCGAGGGAAAGTGATTGAGGTCAGGGGAGGCAGACAGCCTACCCATCACGCCCGCCGTGGCCATTCCTCACGCGGTGACATGCAATCTCCCGCCGAGGGTCACCTCTGGGGAAGCGATTCCTTCAAGCCCAGAACAAGTGCCAAATTGCAGCTTTGCCGAATAATCACGTGGAACACACTGAAAATAGCCACCTCCGTAATAAATGGTTAACCAAAGCAGCCCCTTCCTCCAGCATACCCAGGAACGCAGTTACCGTAAATACGTTAACTTATTCGTGCTGCAGCACATGGCCCAGGAGCTCGCGCAGAGAGCAAAGAGCAAATCCCAGCCAGCCCGTGGGAGGATTTCGTCAGCCAGGACAAGGAAGAGGTGAGCAAAGGCTCCCAGGACAGATGAACCCGCCACTAGTCCTGCAGACTCCTCCCGGGGAGATGTGGCTACAGGGGGACTTGACGATCTGCATTGCACGTCACACAGTGTCCCACGGAATCTGTGAATTAAGACAGGATCTCAGAGAGAGGCGTCTGTGTGTCTTCCTGCTTGCAGGGAAATCAGTGGTGTGGCGACTCTAAACTCCACTGCAGGAGAGTGTCTGGGGAGTGAGGGAGGAAAGGAGAGAAAAAAGAGAAAGACAGAGGATGGGGGGAGGGAAGAGTGATGGGGAGAGGCAGAAATATGAATGAGATACAGACTAAAAACATGAAAATAGTAATTTGAAGACTGAAAGAATGACGCAGAGAAAACGGTACAGAAAGAAAACATTCTGAAGGAGACAGGAGGAGGGGAGGATGGAGGGAGAGAGAGATGGAGATGGACAGCCTGCCTCTGGAAGGCTGGGTTTTGTTTGCACCGAGAAGAAAAATCGTTCTTTGTTATCAAAAGCCCTGAATGACACCAGCAGACCTCCGAACCCCCTCTCCAGCACACCAGCATCCAGACTAGCACGAACACGCACACACACTCACGCACACACATGGACAGACAGCCCACGCTCAGTCCCCTCCCCCTCCCCCTCTCCCCAGCCCTGAACTCAATTCAGTCCCAGAACAGGGAGAGCAGTAAGTGGTCCTCACCAAAGGAAACAGGCCAAAACCAGACTGGGGGTGGGCGTGGGGGAGGGGAGGGAGGAGGAGGCAGCCCAGGCCAGGGGCCCAGAGAGGACAGAAATGCAGCTGGAATGAGAAAGAATCCTGGTGCCTGCGGAAGGGCTGTAGCCCCCCACCCACCCCAGGCCCCGGAGTCCACCTCCCCTTCATCCCAGCATCAGGGTCCAATCTTAATGAGCCACGGTCCGCAGCTACCTAGAGACCATAGGACACCAGCTTCAAGAAGGGAGGCAGCCCTGCAAAACGCGGCTGGTTCTGGGCCTGGAGCTGAGCTGCCGGCTCCCTCGGAGGCCCAGCCTCTCCCTTCTGAAGGGAGTGGGCAGCTTCCGGCCAACCTTTTGCCTCGCTCCCTCTCGCTGCCCCTGCCACCTCCCCCTAATTTGCCAAAATTAACAGATTTATGGCAGCGCGTTGGTTTGGATCAACTTTTCGTATGTACTTTGCGAGAGAAAAACACTTTCCTCTTCCCCGACTTACTGTTTGCCCATTAATACGCTCCACATTTGCTGGTGCTTAATGACTGTTCAGATTTTCTCTGTTCAGAGAAAATGTTGTTGTTGTGATTAAGGGTGCCAGGGTTCTCGCGAGTACAAACACACCAAAACCATAAAAAGGGCAATTAATTCTTAAAAAAAAAAAACTCAAGAGAGTGGGAGAGAATGGATGCTCTGTTTACAGAAAAGCAAGAAAGAAAACATATTTCTCAGAGATGTCCTTACAGGACAGTAGTGTTGCCTGCAAACCACTGGGGAGATGCTAGCCTGCAGAAATTTGGTTATTGAAAGGCCGTGTGTCGACCACTTACGTTAAGGTGGATTCTGGGTTGGTCACAGGGGAGTCCAGAGTGTGGGTGAGGTGGATGTTCTAGCTGGGACATGAATTCCTTCTCTGCATAAGTCACCAACTGCCTCTGAACCTCAGTTTACTCATCTGCAAAATAGGAGACTGAACTTCCCCCAGGATGGCAGTGATAATTCAAGAAGAAAATGTCTGTCAAGGGCTTTGTTTGGAGCCTGGCACATCGGCATACGAGAATGGTCTAGTTCCTCACTCACTTGTGTGTCAGTGGACTGCCTCCTCTGGGTCAGGCTACGGACTGGGTTCTGAGGGTACAGAGATAAGGAGGATGTCCACATCCCTGCCTGGGTTGAGGTGATGATCGAAGAGTGGGAATCAGAAACTATAGAGCTGAGGCGTGTCCTATAGTGACAAATGTTTATAGTGACAACAGAGTAAGAGGATAAAAGATGTCCTGGGCATATATCCAGAGGGAACTCTAATTCAAAAAGATACGTGCACCTCAATGTTCATAGCAGCACTACATACAATAGCCAAGACATGGAAGCAGCCTAAATGTCCATTGACTGATGACTGCATAAAGAAGTTGTGGTATATTTATGCAATGGAATACTACTCAGCCATAAAAAATAATAAAATCATGCCATTTGCAGCAACATGAATGGAGCTGGAGATCATCATGCTAAGTGAAGTAAGCCAGAAAGAGAAAGAAAAATCCACACAATATCATTCATAAATGGAATCTAAAACAAAGAAAAAAGAAAAAAAAAGTTAAAAAATTGAGGGAGGGTATAGCTCAGTGGTAGAGTGCTTGCCTAGCATGCACAAGGTCTTGGGTTTGATCCCCAGTCCCTCCATTAAAAAAAAATAAATAAGTAAACCTAATTACCTCCCACCCCCCCCAGATTTTTTTAATTAAAAAATAAGAAATAAAAGGAAAAGGAAAAAGGAGACGCTAATGAACTTATCTACAAAACAGAAACAGACTCGTAGACCTAAGTAAACAAACTTATGGTTACTAGAGGGGATAAGAAATGGGAAGAGATAAACTGGGAGTCTGAGAGCTGCAAATAATAACTACTGTATATAAAACAGATATAAAACAAGTTTCTTCTGTATAGCATAGGGAACTATATTCAACATCTTGTAGTAACCTATAATGAAAAAGAATATAAAAATGAAAATATATATATGACCGAAACATTATGCTGTACACTAGAAATTGACAAATTATAAACTGACTATACTACAATAAAAATAAATGTCAAAAAAAAAGATGTCCTGATGGGCTGTGTTGGATGGTGGTGGGGACAGCAGGTGACTTGAGCAGAGATTGAGTCGGGTGAAGAGTGGATTTTGTTGGTATCTTTCTCAACCCCTCTCATCTTTGCTAAAAGACATGTTTAACAAGCTCTCGAAAGGGCAGAGGAGAGCATGAGTAACTGGGACATATTTTGAGAGCTGTGAAAACAAAGGTCAGGACACACTCAGTGAATGTTTTCTCCCCTCCTCCCCAAAATATTTTGAGCACCTACTATGTGCCAAGTGCTGTGCTCAGTAGTGGGGATACAGCCATGAGGATACCAGACGTGGTTCCTACCTCCCGGCACTTAGAGTCTAGCAGGGCTGGGGTTCACACCATTAACTAACACAGACACAGCCAGGATTTCATCACAAACTCCGGCAGGTGCCGCGAGGAAGAAGCAGTGAGCTCTGGGACCTGCAGCCTGGAGTGACAGTGGAGCTGAACATGGGAAAATAAGTAGGAGGTTGGGAGGTGATGCGAGGGTGAGAGCAGGGAGAGCATCCCTGATGGAAGGAGCAGCATGTGCGTGGGCCAGGCCAGTGCGGAAGTGAATCACACGGGCTCGCGGTCAGACAGACCCACGTTCAAATCCCTGCCCCACCACCTCCCAGCTGTGTGACCTTGGGCAGGTAACCTAGGCTCTCTGAGCCTCAACGTCCTCACCCGTGAAGTGGCCTCACTGAGGCTCCACCTGCTGTTGGGAGGACCTGAGCAAGGGGAGTGTTGAGCAGAGTGAAGTCCTGAACGAAGGTTGATTTCTTGCAGAATGATCAGATCTGGGGATGGGATGGGCTCTGGGCAGTGGTCAAGGTTCCCAGCATCTAGCTCTCTCCTCCTGACTCCAGGGACATCCCATGGTCCTTTCCTTTCTCCAGCCTGGACTTTCTCCTGAAGTCCAGCCTTGCACGCCCAGCTGCCTCCTTCTCACCTCCACTTTGATATTGAAATGACACCAAACTTAACATGATCAAAGCCGACCCTAATAGCTATTTAAATATAAATGGAGACAAAATTTTTAAAGATGATTAATTTAAAACCTATATTTGTATTTATAACATTTTTAAAAAGAATGTCTTGGCTAGTTTTTGTCACCTGCAAAGCCCATTAACAATTCCTGGGAAATAAAAGTAGAATCTGGGTAATTCTAAAAACAGCTGGCTCTGATTCCCCCAACCCGTCCCACCACACAGTGTCCCCATGTCAGTGAAGGACAGTGCCGACCTTCTTCTGTCCCCATTTCAGGGAATAATCTTGGACTCATTCTGGAAGCCTCTCTGCAGCTCATGCTCCACATATGGCTAATGCTGTTGGCTCCAACTCCCTAACTGTTCCAGGGTCCGAACACGACTCACCACCGCCACAGCTGCTACCCAAGCCCAGGCCACCGTCACCTCTTGGCAGGGTTATTGCAGCAACCTCCAGATAACTTCATGCTTTCTGCATGACCCCCCCACAGTCTCCACTGCAGACCCCACAGTGCATCCCAGCTCCCTTAGAGGAAAAGCCGACATCCTCACCATTCCGCCCGCCACAGCCTCACTGGCATGGTGGCCGCAGGGACTTTGCACTAGTTGGAATGCTTCTCTCCATCATGGCCACTCCCTCACCAATTCCAGGTCTCTCTGGGCTGTCACCTCAGGGAGGGTAACAAAATTGAAATACTCCCCAGCCCCAATTCCTGCTTTATGTTTCTCCCTGGCACCTGGCTCCTTCTTTCCTTCTATATCTGCTATCTTTTCATTCACGCATGATCTCTTTTCCTCTCTGCACTGGAAGGCTTGAGGTTTGTTCAGGAGGAGGGGTACTGAGTAACTATTTGTTGAGTGGATGATGCCTGTGACTCAAGCAATGATTAATTCACTGGCCCTTTTGATTTTAGAAAGACGCCAAGGGGCCCTTCTAGTGAGACCCAGAGCAACCCATCCACAAGGGGTCTGACTTGCCCTGAGCCTGACCGAGATATCTAGAGGCTGACCAGGCAGAAAGAGGCAGTGAAAAATCATGCTTCAGGCAGAACTCACTTGAATCCCAGCTCTGCCATTTGCTGGCTGTGTGACCTTGGGGACTCCCTCCAGTACCTAACAGGATTCTCACCCCCCCAAAATTTGAGCATGTCATGGGTTGAACGTGCCCCACCGCCAAGAGGTATGCTGAAGTCCCAACCCCTGGGAATGTGACCTTATTTGGAAATAAGGTCTTGGCGGATATAATTAACTAAAACAAAATCATACTGGCTTAGGGTGCACCCTAAACCCAATGACTGTTACCGCTGTGAGAAGAGCGAAATTTGGTCGCACACAGACACGGAGAGGGGGCAGCACTGGGAATGAGAGGCAGCAATGGGAGGGAGGCCGCCACAAACCACGGGACACCTGAGGCCACCAGAAACTGGAGGAGGCAAGGAAGAGCTCTCCGCCGGTAACTGCAGAGGGAGTATGGCCCTCCAGGCACCTTGATGTTGGACTTCTAGCCTGCAGAACCTTGAGAAAATACATTTCTGTTGTTTGAAGCCACCCAGTTTGTGGGATTTTGCTACAACAGCCTCAAGACATTAACACAGAAGGGTAACTCCTGCCGGCAAAAGTCTGCACGGTGTGCAGGAGGCTCCCAAGGGCCAGGGTCATAATAGTCCCTCCCTGAATGTCCAGCAGCCCCTCTGATATGCCAAAAGTCAGCTCTGATGAAAGGAAGGGCGTAGATGAGGAAGATGCCTCAGTAACCGGCCGACGCTGCTGTCTGGCTAGAGTCTGCCTTGTCCCCAAGATCTGGGCACACAAGGGGACCCACAGAGCCTGGCAGTCAGCCCCTCTCGCCTGCGGAGAGGCCAGAAGTCTCCACAAGTAGCAACCACTGTGAGCTCTCAAATCCCCACCAAAATCTCTGTTCTGGGCCCCGGGAGCCACTCCTTCTCCCTGACATCCCTGCGGAAACACAGCCAAATTCTCCATCGGATGGATTCTTCTAAATAAATCCAGTCCATCCACCCACCCAGCCACCCCAACCGCATCCCGCCTCCAGCTGCCCCCCCGTCCACTGACATTAGGACCCCAGAGCTAATTGCCGCGGCTTCATCTAAAAGGAAACCACAAACACGCTCTCACCCACGTTTTACGACTTTATAACTCACCAAATAAACCTGATTCCTATAACCATAAAACAAAGCAGAAACGAGTTGGACAAGTACCAGCGAGGAGAAGCAGGCGGGGGCGGGGGGGGGGTGTGGAAATTGCCGGAGGGGGCTCTCAGCCGCCGAGTCGCGGTTCCCCGTGTGGATTTCGGCACCGCAGTCTTGCAGAAACTTAATATTCCAATCAGCACCCAAGCAAGGCATTAGGAGCCAAGGAGTGCATGAGTGCCCCCATAGCTGGGGGAATATTACTCACCAGGTCATGGTCGGCTGCATAAAATACAACCCTCATATATCATTATAACTGCCAGCCAACGACAGTTATAATTGAGACGGCAATAACTAGGAGAGAGTTCTTTAATTTAACATCCAATTATTACAAGTTATCACTTCTTAATAAATGTAATATAACAGACAATCAATGTTGCATGCGACGGCCCAGACTGCAACGGGATGGGAAATTTATATCCCGGGGAAAAAAATATACTCTATGTAGCGTGTGTGCGTGTGCGTGCGTGCGTGTGCATGTGTGTGTGTGTGTGTGTGTGTGTGTGTGTGTGTGTGTGTGTGTGTGTGTGTGTGTGTGTGTTTCGGCTTTCTGAAGTCTGCAGCGGCTATGATAAGTGTTGCAAGACTCCAGCTATAAATAGTTGAGCTTGCCTCAATAGCTGACATCGCCTCATTTGCATATGTACAATAGCTCCGGGCCAAGGCAGAGGAAAGAATAGGGAAAGGAAAAAAGATTTCTTCTCTCTGGTTCGGGCTCTGAGGGTGGCAAGCAGAGGTAATGCACCGCCCCCCCCCCCCCCACCGCAGCCCAGAGGGCGCCAAGGCCCAGCAGGGTGGCTGGCGAAATTGTCCTAAACTTAACTTGGCAGGGCAATATGTTTTTTTAAATTAAAAAAAAATGTTTGATGGGTGACAAGTACACAGAAAAGTGAATGGCTCGTGAGCCTGCAGCTTGGTGGCTTTCTAGAAAGGGGACACACCCGAGGATTAGCACCTGGGTAAACGAATAGGAATGACCCGCTGCCCCTTCCCCCGGAAGCTCCCTCGTACTCCCCTGCCAACGTCCCCCTCTCCTGGCACGGCCAAGATCACCACTGTCCCGATTTCCACCTCCATAGATTATTTTTGCTCAGTTTTGAACTTTTAAGTAAACAGAGTCGTACAGTGCATTCTCTTGTGTCTGGCTTCTTTCGTTCAGTGTTATTTTGTGAGTTTCATCCCTGCCGTTCTGTAGCTGGTGGACGTGTGGACAGTTTCCAGTTTGGGGCTTTTACAGATCCTGCTGCTGCAGACATTCCTGTGCAGATCTTTGGTGAACATGCGTAGATGATTCTCCGGGGTGTGTACCTGGGAGGAGGAGCTCGTCTCTAGGGCAGGTGCTTGTTCACTTTTAGTAGCTGCTCCCAGTAGCTCTCCACAGTGGCTGTCCCGCTCTGCATTCCCAGCAGCAGTCTAGGAGCATTCCAGGTGCTCCACATCCTCGCCAGCACGTTGACAGTATCTCTCTTACTGGTTTTCATCGTTCAGGTGGGTGTGTAGTGGGATCTTGGTGTCTCTTGGTTTGCATTTTCCTAGTGACTGGTGAGGTTGCTTACCTTTATACATGTTTGTTGGCCATTTGTACGTCTTCTGTGGGGAAGGGCTCATTCTAACATTTTGTCCACCTTCTGTTGGGCTGTCTGTCCCTTTTTTACTATGGATACTTGTCTTTGCCTGTTGGAGGGGTTACAGATCTTCTCTCGCTCTTCTCTGCCTCCTGCCTTTCACTCTCTTATTGTCTTTTGGTAAAGAGATGTTTTCAAATTTCAAATCAGCCTAATTTGCAAATATTTTCTTTTACTGTTAGTGGTTTTCTGCACAGTACAGAATTTTGATCATCTTTAAAAGAGGGGAATCTGCTCGACATAGGTTTTAGTTAAGTTTCCATGAGAACAAGTTGGTTGGGCACTTTTGTGGGGCTTTTTTGCCCACCTGTTTAGCCACACTTCTCAACTTGATGGACATGGATTCAGTAGGTAAAGATTAGAGCAAATTCTTCATTCACTTTTCATCCATCCATCCATTTTTTCATTTACTGAGACATGTGCCAGGCACCGTGCTTCTACGAACTTGAGTTACACAGATGAATGTGACAGACACAGTCCATGACCTCAAGAAATATGAAATTCCTAGAAGGAAACATAGGGTAAAATTCTTTGTGACCTTGAGTTTGGTAGGTTTCTAAAATCAGATATGAAAAGAACAAAAATACATGAACTATGAAAGAAAAAAAAATCAATATATTGGGCTTCATAAAAATTAAATAATTTTGCTTTACAAAAGAAACTGTTAATAAAGACCCCAAAAAAAGTTTTCCAGTGATCTCTTTCCTTATTCATCCATTCAGTACATATTTACTGAGCACACACTCTGTGGCAGGAATCATGGCAGGCCCTGGGGAACCACAGTGTCTTCAAGGAGCTCACATCTGGAAAGAGAATGGCCAGGTCAACATATTATGGGACATCGTGTGACAAGGGCTGTGGTGGAAGTAAGTGCAGAGGTTGTGGGGGTGATGAGGATGACGCCTGGAAGGCTGTCCCTCTACCATGGTGGGGCGGACACAACAGGAGCCATCATGTCCATTTCACAGATGAGGAAGTAGAGGCTTAGCAATGGTGCGTTCATGCTCCCAGGAGAGTCACAGGTGGGCTGGGGTCTGAAGCCCCATCCATGGGCATCTCAGTCCTGTGAACCCACCCATGCCCCAGGCCTAGTGTAGACCCACCTAGAGAGTCATAGCAAGAGTTCTCTAAGCAAAGACAATTCATGGAAATCTTTTCATACAGACTGTATTATCAGCTTGGGCTGCCATAACCAAATACCACAGACTGGGTGGTTTAAACGGCAGAAATTTATTTTCTAGAGGCCAAAAGTCCAAGTTCCAATTCTGTTTCTGGCGGGAGCTCTCTTCCTGGCTTGCAGACGGCCACCTTCTCACTGTGTCCTCGCGTGGCCTTCCTTCTGTGAGTGCTCGGAGGGAGAGGTCTCCAGTGTCTCTTCTTCTTATGAGGACACCAGTCCTATCGGATCAGGGCCCCACCCTTATGATCTCACTTGACCTTAATTACCTCCCCAAAGGTCCCATCTCCAAATACAGTCACATTGGAGGGGAGTTATGGCTTCAACCTGTGAATCTGGGGAGAGACAAAATTCAGTCCTTAAGGCAGAGAGAATGAAAAAGGAATGAAAGAGAGGAGGAAAGAAAGAGAGACCACAGCAGCAAATGAAGAAAATAAGAGAGGAAGCCACAGATGATGATGGAAAAGAGGAAGGGTGGGCCAGCCTGGAGTGAGGGCTTGGATAACGCCTGGAACACATCATCGCTTGCTGGGGACACACACAGACACCAGAAATTGCTTGTCTGGGACCTCCAGAACAGCTAGGAGTTGTTTCGTGTTGGCAAAAGGTGGAGTTTCCGCACACAAAAAATATCTGTATCTGAGACTCATAAAAAAAGACCATTCGTTATCATGAATTTTAAACGAACAAAAATCTGATTGCCGTGGTTGGAATGCCCTTCAGAGTCATACCAAATAATCTCCATTTTGCAATTAGAAAAATGGAAGCCCAGAGAGGGGAAGACACCTTCCTCAGGTCACACAGACCACTGTGATTCAGGTTTTCTCCCTGCACCTGCAGCATTTCTTCCCGGGGGTCAGAGGCGGCAGAGACAGGCAGCAATGGGTGGCAGATGTGGCCGATGGGGGAACCGAGGCTCAGAGCAGGGAAAAGGCTTATCATGGAGCCACCAGCATGAGGCTTTCTATTCAGAGCAACCGTAATGCTGTTTGTCAGGGCCTTACTGGAGGCTGGGCGTCAGCTGAGGCCCATGCGTTATCTTGCCTAATCCTCAAAGGATCATTCCCTCCTTAATTCCCACATCGGAGAAGAGGAAACAGAGGCTCAGCGGGGAAATGACTTGTCTGAGGTCACCCGACACGTCCACGTGCTTCAGGGGGTGGGCTGTGCTGCCAGGCTGGACTTCAGGCAGGCGTGAGGCTCCCCGGGCTCGGGAAGGAAGCAGGGACCCCGCCTTCTCCCCCATCTCCATCCTCCCCTCCCCTCCTGGCACCCCTGGAAAGCCAGCCCTGCAAGGGGAGGGCGGACAGGGTGGGAGCGACGCCCACCCCCCAGACAGAAGGTCCCCACGCGGGGTGTCAGCTCCCGCAGCTGAGGCGCTGCAGCGGCCCCCGATCTCCCTCTGGGGGCCCAGGGGGAGGGTCGCGCCGCAGTTGCCGCTTGGGCTCAGCAGCCTGCCGGGCAGACTGAGGGGCTCCTGGCCAAGGGAGGTGTGATCTCCCCCGGCTCGGCGTCCTGGAGTGCGAACTCCAAACGCCCAATTCCCAACATTTGGCCGTGTTTTTTTTTTTTTTTTTTTTTCCTCCCTTACCCCAAAGCAAATCGGGCTCCAACGTGGGCTCCTGGCGCCCACTGGGGTGCAGTTGGCGGTTGTGCGGGATGGCTGCTCACACGGTGGGGAGGGGGGGACAAGGGAGGGGAAATCTGGTGGGAGGAGGAGGAGGCGAGGGAGGCTGACTGTCCAGGTCGCCAACCTCAGGAAGGGTCATTGGTGCAGGGTGGGCGGGCGGATGGATGGACAGATGGATGGAGGCACTGACAAACAGGCAGCGAGCAGGCAGTCCCAACAGGACGGGACCAGGACCCATCGTTCCCTCTGTCACGGGGCCCCTGTGCCCTTGTCATCACACTCACCTCCCTGGACGATGAAGACCTCTGTCCCCGTCTGTCTCCTAAGGGCTGAGCCTTGCCGAGCTCTGGGCGGCTGGGGCTGAGCACAGGGTCTGACACAGACCCACAGCAGAGTCGAGGGAGAAGGGAGGGAGGGAGATGGGAGAGGAGAAGGAAGGAAGGGGGGTGAAAGGAGGGAAGTTTGGTCTCTCTATAAACATGACATCTCACACAATAAAGAACCATCTACTGTTACATCCATGCACGGATCTCACAGACTACACATTAGCAAACAGCCAGACACAAAAGAGGAGAAACTGTACCATTCCATCTGCATGAGTTTCAAGCCAGGCAAAAGCAAGCTATGCAGGAGGGGTCAGAAGAATGGTTACCTCTGGGGGTGGGGGCATTAACCTGGGGGACGGGGGGTGTTGGAAATATTCTCAGTCTTGGTCTAGCTGATGGTCCCACGAGCATCCGCATATGTAAAAGTCCATACACTGTAACGTGAAGATTGGTGTACTTTGGTATACACTTTCCTGTATGTAAATTTTACAGCTCAGTCATTTTAAAAAGTAGATAATAGGACAGAAACTAGATGGATGGATGGACAAAGGACAGACGCTCATTCAGTGGATATTTATGGACACTTGGTGGTGTGAGCGGGGCTCTGTGCTGGTTTCGGGGCCTGGAGACAAACCAGTCCCAGCCTTTTCCTCCAAAGAACTCACAGTCAGGCCGGGAGACAGGTGCACGCAGGCAGGCATCACAACAAAACAACAGGAGGCCCGCGGTTGGATAAAAGGGAGGGGCTGGATGAGACGAGAGGGAAAATATTTGCCAAGAGCATCAGATGGGCAGAACGGGATTAAAAAAAGGGACACGGACTGAAAGCAGAAGCCTGAGCAGAAAGATATATGAAAAATAGAAGTGGATGGATGGGTGGATGGACGTACGGACGGACGGACGGGTGGATGGATGGATGGATGGGATCATGTTTTATTCTTTGAGAGTAAAAATTGCCTTACACATGGTAAATGTCGAATTAGATGTTGAATGAATAAGTAAATGAATCTGATATGTTCTGGTGCCTCTAGCTTGGCTGATAGCAAGGAAAGAAGCAAGGATCTGAAACATTTTGAGATTCTTTTAGTCTGAAGATCTACCTGCTCAGATCCAGCCTACAGAATAATCAGGGATGCAGGGAAGCCCTCAGGGCAAGGTGTTCATCATGGCTTTCTTTATAATGGCAAAGTTTAGGCAGCATCCTCCAAAAGGTAACAGTAGGGGTCTTGGATGTAGACACACAGGAATTACGTAGCTCTCCGTGTGACAGGGGGAAAGCCTTGTTAATGAGAAAATGTTTAGGATGGAAAATAAGGGCAAAATAAAATAATTAGTGTATGAAAGTAGGTATGCAATATGAAATCACCAATGTTTGTGTTTATTCTTAAAAAAAAAAAAAAGGACATAGGAAAACACGTCAAGGCATTTCTTGTGGCTTTCCCTAAGTGGCAGGATAATTTTGTTTTCTGCTTTGTTACATAGCCTGCATTAACTAACCATCATGCAACGACAACAGAGAGCTTTAATTATCAAGCAAAGAAAGGCCATTTCCACTTTGCCCATTTCAAGGAAAAAGAAAAAGGGAATTTACTCTAAAAAATAAGGATGGTCTAGAAAATAAACAGGTTTCTTCTGTAGAGCATAGGGAACTATATTCAGTACCTTGCAGTAACCTATAATGAGAAAGAATATGAAAGGGAATATGCGTATATCCATGGATGGCTGAAACATTACACTGTACACCAGAAACTGACACAACATTGTGAACTGACTGTATGTCAAAAAAAAAAAAAAAAGATGGTGTCAGTGATGTGACCATGACAATCAACTCTGAAATATTTGCAACTTGAAGTTGCCCCTTTTCCGTTCTCATAAACACGTATCTTATCAAAAGTGTTGCTGGTGGCCCAGAGACATGCATATCTTTTAACTTCATCAGTCTCTCTTCAAGAAGGGCTTGGCACGCTCCCTTTACAGAGAAGACACTGAGGCACAGAAGGTGCAGGGACTTGTGCAAATAGTGTGTTGAGGGTGGAGTCAATACAGAAACCTGGATTTGCTAAAGTCTGGGTGAAAACTTCCTCCCCAGTCAAGGGGTGCATCTAAGATCCTTAAAGAAAATACAGGGTTCCTTGGGAGACACCTCCCAACCCCCCTTAAAAAAATCCTTCATGCCAGTTTGCCAGGCCAGAGGATGCTCTGGGAAGTCCTGGCCTTCCTTCTCACTCAGCAGGACGAGACCTTGAACCGAGAGCCAGGCCACTCTCCTCCTCACTTAATGCATTCTTGACTAAATTAAAGTCATACCTCACTTTAAATTAAGGAGATTTAAAAAAAATAAAATATCTACAACATTTAAATATCATTAGTAATTACATTTTATTTTATTTTTTGCTGGTTGGAAACATTTTATTTCTAATTAGGTACATTTGTTTTTAATATCCAGTTTACTGAACAGAAAGACCTCACTGTGATGAATGAGGAAAGGGTGGGGGTGTCACTGGGTCTGTCACATGACCCAGGGAAGGGTCTGGGTCTCTGTGGGGAGCAGAAAGCCCCCCACTCACAGCTTTGGGGCCAGCACCTCCTCAGGTCATCCAAGAAGCCATGGAGAGGATGCAGAATTGGACACTGGTCAAAACTTACAATAATCATCACAGAAAATTTAGAAAAAATTTTTTTTAGCATTTACTATTTCTAAGGCACTTATGCTAAGCATTTTACTGCTTGAGACGCCACTGCTAATGATCATAATCAGCTAAGGTTTATTGAGTAGTTGCAATATGCCAGGCACTTTGTATGCAGGATTTGTTTTAATCCTCACAAGAAACTTTTTTAGGTAGATTCAATGCCTTGGTCTCAGTTCTGTAATCCAAAAAGCTCTGGAAAATTCAAGTATTTCAGTAATGCATTTGGCAGCAGTCCTGACCTAACCTGATGCGAGGCTTTCTAGGGTCTTTACAAATCCTGCCTAGTGGGAGCCCACAGGTCCTGCTGCCCCAATGCTCCTGGGATGCTCCTGGGCACTGGTCCAGCCCGCAGGTGACATCTCTGAAATCTGAAAGAGATCTGGCCCCCAGAGATTTGGATGAGGGACTGGGGACCCATGTTTCTGTTCTTCCTGTTTGGCAGATGAGGAAACAGGTTGGGCTGTGAAATAACTCACCCCCATGTCAAGCAGCTCATGGATTTGAACCTACATCTTCCTGTTACGCTGTTCAAAGTAGTGGCCCTGGTGGTCCCGCACATGCATATTTCTTCCCTCCCACCCCCAGTCCTGGCAGGAGGCTGAGTGTTCCGAGTCAGACTAGAACCCAGGACTTGGCTTTATTACTGCATCCCCGTCCCTGTTCAGCCTACTGGCCAGAGTGTTTGTTGACTGGCTAAGGGACCTCACAGCCCTGGCCCTGAAGGCATGGGCTTCGAGTTATCTAGTCACTGAGCTGGAGGGGACCTCAGATGTTATGGAATCTATAATTCAGACCTTGGTGAGGGGTTTCACATAAAATGTAATTGTCTGAGTCCCACCCAGACCTGTGGAGTCAGAATCTCCCAGGGTGTGGCCCAGAAATCTGCATTTTGAATATTCACTTCTCCTTTGTGATCTGGTAATGAGCAACTCAGATCCTGGGCGGGCATTCTGGAGCTTAATCACCTCTGCCTCCACCTCTTGTAGGAATCTTCTATTCAGCCTCCTTATCAGAGAGATGTTTGGTCCGTTTTTGCTTGCATACCTCCAGTGACAGGGAGCTCACTCACTCTCATAACTATTCAGCCTAAACCTGAACTTGATGAAACACCAGTGCTGCTCTCTGGAGCCTTGCAGAAGGAGCAGTTGCTCCTGAGGAGGTTAATTTGATCAGAGGCAGATCAGGTGAGTGTGGATGTGTGTGACAGGGGTTGGAGAGGTGGCTGGGGCCATACTCTAATGCATTTGGAAATTATCATTCAAGTGAAGGAATGGCAGTTGGACATTGCTATATGTACATGTGTGACCAGTGGATTAACTGGCGTCAGGCATAGTTCATCAAACAGATGGTCAGGAGATTCCAGCTCTGCCCATAATTTCCCTGTAGCCTCGTGTGATTTGCTCAGACTCTCTGAGTCTCAGTTCCCTCTTCTGTATAAGGTGGCAAATAATAACTACTTCTCCGGGATGTATAGACTGAATCCTTGCTGAAAAGAGGTGGCATGTTTCAATGGGACCATTTAATAAGGGAACTTATTCACCAAGATAGGGCAGAGTGTAGGGAAACCACTAGGAATGGTACAATGCCCCAGGGTCGCTAAGCGCAGGATGCTGTTCCCACTCCGAGACATGAAAAGGAGACCTGGATGGGGTGTCCTGGTACCTGGGGAGAGAGAGAGCGCTAGGCGGACAGAGCTGGCCAGCAGGAGGAGATAAGACCTTCAGACAAGTGAAGAAGTCTGTGGCAACACTGCCGGGATGAAAGATGGGGCCAGGGATTAATACCCCTGCCTCTCTCTTGTCCCGCCCTCAGGTCTCCTGCCGAAGCTCCCTACTGGCTGACCCAGCCAGCGTCCGGAGGGCAGGGGAGACTGCCGATGCAGCCCATGGAAGACAGCTTCCTAGGGTCTGTACAGAAGGGAGAGGGTGCACAGAGGACCTGAAGGGGCAGATAACAATACAGAGCACATCTGTGCTGAGGATTTAATGAGAGAGTGGATCACAGAAGCTGGCATGGTCCCCAGTGCATATGGCAGCCACTGAAGGGAGGTCCCTCCTGCTTTCCCACCTTCGCTGCCCTTGGCATTGACCAACACCCCTCGACAGAATACCTGGCTGCAGGCACCTTGAGTCACACCCTTCAGGGCTGGGGGGGACCCACCAAGTGGCCAATGCTGGGCTCTGCACAGACACAGGTCACGGCTTCTCCAGGAAGCGGGTAGGTTCGAGGCCAGGGGCCTCTGGGGCTGTTTGTGAAATCCCGGCTGCGCGGAGCTGTCGAAATCAAGAGGCTGACATTTAACACACAGCAGCTTCCGGTGATGGACAAATATTAAACACAGCACGACCGGCAAGACTAAGTAAACATCTATTAGTCTCCGAGATGGAGTCTGCAGACACGAGGAGAAGATGCCCTAATTGTTCACCCTTCTCATAATATTAAATAAGCACCCTGCTAGACTTCGGCCAAGTCGTCCTGCTTGGCTCCTCTCTCTCTCTCCTTCTCTTAATTATATTAAGTTGAACAATCTTATATTTTTTTTTGAAGCCAGCCAAAAAGGGAAATTAATGTATGGAAAACTACCCATTTCCATGACCCTCCTTCAAAGACTAAAATAAAAAGTGACACTGTAAGAGACCTTAGAAACGGTCTGATTCAACCCATCACTTTACAGGTGCTAGAAAATAAATAAAAAATGAAGGCCAAGAAATTATGACTGAAAAGCAGCCTTGAAGCTAGCTCTGATTTTTTTCATGTAGACTGGAAAGTCTAATTCATATTTACTCACATACACACGCACACACACACACCCCTTGGCAATGAGCTACAGCTCCAGGGATGAGCACCGTGCATTTGATCAGCCAACAGGTGTCCACTAAGCACCTACCACCAGAGAGATGCTGTGCTAGGGGCTCTGAGCCAGAACAGCAAGCAAGACAGAATAGATCATTTCCTGTACTAGCTAGCTACTGCCACGTAACACGTATCTCACAGTTACTGTGGGTCAGGTGTCCAGGGACAGCTTGGCTGGGTCCTCTGTTTCAGGATTCATCGTGAGGCTGCAGTTAAGGTGTCTCAAGGCTCAACTGGGGAAGAAACTGCCTCCAGACTCACCTACTTGTTAGCAGAATCTTGTTCCTTCAAGACTGGGGAGTGAATGGCCCCAGTTTCCTGCTGGCTATTGGCTGGAGGCTGTCCTCAGTTCCCTGCTGTCTGGGTCTCTCCATAGGACAGCCTGCAACATGATCACTTGCTTCGCCAAACCCAGCAAGGGAGAGACTGTCTCAGTGAGATGGACATCATGGGCTTATGCACCATAATCACAGGGGTGACATACCTCTGCCAGCTTCTGGTGTTGCTAGGAACACTTGGTGTTCCTTAGCCTGTAGACACATCACTCCAGCCTCTGTCTCTGTCGTCACAGGGTGTCCTCTCTCCCTGCATGTGTAACTGTGTCCCTTCTCTTCTTCTTCTAAGGACACCAGTCGTGTTGGATGGAAGGACCCCCTTGCTCCTGCGTGACCTCATCATAACATGCATCTTAATTACATCTACCAAGACCGTGTTTCCAAATGAGGTTGCAGTCCAGGGACCAGAGTTAAGGGCTTCCACATTATCTTTTGGGACAAAATTCAATCTACAAAAGGCAGGTGTTAGGGGGGTTCAAACAGAACAGTGGCCCTTTGTAAAGAGCCTTCTGCTAATAGTCTGGAAACTACATGTCGAGGGCAAGACTCAGGTATGAAGAGAGGTTAGGACTGGAGGGCGTGGTGACCACCCAGACTGCAATGAAGACGCCCGGTCAAGAGTGGGGGCAATGGCATGGAAGGGTGTTTCTGAGCAGGTGCAGGTGCACTAGGGGTGGGCGAATTCTTTGGGAAGGATGGGCAGCGGCGTCTCCTGGCTGCGACCTAACGTCTCAGGATCTGGGGAGATGGCCTGCGGATGGAGGGACGTAACAGCAGGAAGAGGCATGAGTTGGGGGGGGTGGGGGGCATCTCTTCTCCTTTCATAGGAACAGAAGTACATAGGGTGACCAAAGCCAGTGGAAGTGACACACATCACTTCCGGTTGGAGTTTTCAGGGCCAGTATGGGATTTGCTGGGGCCCCGTATCCTCTGTTATGATGCCAGTGAAGTCCCAGGGGTGACCCCTGAGCAGGTCCAGCCTCACCTGCATGTGACCTGCACAGACACCTGGGATTCCACACTTAGAAGGACCCCGCACTTGGCTTAATGCTCTATTATTGCCATCCTCAAAATCTTGGTAATTTTCCAAAAAGGAGGGGTCCTGAATTTTCATTTTGCACTGAGCCCTGAAAATTTCATAACTGGTCCTGCCTCTGAGTGAGGACAGCCCTGATCATTGCCTCAGCCAACCCATGGGGAACATCTATATAAGTGACAAACATCTGTCTTAAGCCACTGCGATCTGGGGGTTATTTTGTTACTACACCATAGCTCAGTCTCTCCTGACTGCTCCCAGAGGCAACCTCAAGGTCCAGGGCTTCTGGAAAGGAGAGGAAGGAGCCTGGAAGGGAGAGAACTAAGTTGTGTGTGAGCATGAGCATGCCCTACCTGATTGCCAAGCTCTGGATGAGATTTGCTTGGGAGGGACTTACCCCAAGAGCAGCCACATTCCTTACTCATTCTTTCCTATGTCGGTGTAAGTAGTGGCTAAAAGCGCTCAGACTTAGAATGGACAGACCTGAGTCCCATTACTGACTGTGTGACCTTGGGCAGGTGACTCAACCTCTCCAAGGCTCGAACTCCTCACCTGGAGAACGGGAGTGGTACCGGCAGTATCTCCACCATAGCAGCTGCTGTGATGATCCCAGTAAGTGCTCACGTAATGGTAGCTCATACTATGAATGTTTTGTCTTTGACTAATGGAGAGCGTTCAGTTTCTCCCAAAGCTGATTTCTCTGTCTGATCCCTCGGAGTCTCATCCACGAGCCAGAGTGGACCAATCTGGGGTCTTGCTCCAAGGGAACATGTAGGAAAGGGAGCCCCCCCCCCCCACCAGGAAGAGGTTTGCCAGGGAGCCCAGCAAGCCGGGGGGTGCAGAGGTGAGAATCCCAGGAACTGAAACCCAGGTTGGGGCTGAATGCTGCAATCCCCACTGTTCAGCAAGAAAAGGAAGGGTGGCCCTTAAACCCTGCTGGAAATCAGGAGACCTGGGATTCACACAGATTTTTAAATCTCAGAACCTGTTCACTTTACCACATCACTGCAGCTTTTTGCAAAGCTGTGGTCAATGAATCCACCCTCTTTGTTACGCCGTGTCTTTCACGCCGGTAACTCTCATGGTCCATTCCCAGGCAAGTTTGTTTCAAGGTTAACACTTGCCTCTGTAGGTGACTTTCTACACTTTCTCTCATCAGAAATCCCAGACTGTGCGAGGTAAGTCTGGATGGGAGGGCGTTTAGAACACAATTCAGTGCTCATGGGCTTGAAATCATTTGTCACTTTGTGTCCCTTCAAGAGCCTCTGACCTCTTCTCCCCTTTAAAATTGTACTCTGAGCTCTGCCTCATGCTAGAAGCAATGGCAAGTCCCCCAGTTGATAAGCAGAGTCAGAATTTTTACAAATGTCCATACCAACTGAGAGTATGTCCAAAGCACCTACTATTGGTAGAACCGTGAGATTCTAGACAAAGTGATTCATTGTCATACCTGGTGTATCAGTTATCTATTGATGTAATAATGCTGCATAACAAACAACTACAGTAGTGCACGGTGATAAGCTTGTATTGCTTATGGTTCTAGGGTGCTCAGAGATAGCTCTTTACAGAATGCCAGCTACAAGCACTGCCCATATACTTTCTAATTTCTTGCTTATAACAACCAAACACCTGCCACCTGCCATGCTTTGCCAGGTCCCTGACTCAGACACAGGAGAGAAGAGATCCCTTCCCAAAGAATGGAGGGGGCTGCCTCCCTGTGTCAGGAATAATTACATGCTTATTAGGCTGCTTGACATTTTCCCACAGCTTACTGATGCTCTGTTCTGTGTTTAAATTCTCTTTTTCTCTGTGTGGCTTCAGTAGTTTCTATCTGTATGGCTTCAAGTTCACTAATCTTTTCTCCTGCAAGGTCTAAACTGCTGTTAATGCCAATCGGTATATTTTTCATCCCAGACATTTTAGTCTTCACTTCTGGAATTCATTTTTATGTCTTCCATGTCTCCACTTAATGTGCTCAATCTTTTCCTCCAGGTTATTGAACATATAAAATATAATTATAAAAGCTCTTTCAATGTTCTTGTTACTTTTGGGTCATTTTCAGTTGGTTGCTGTTTCTCCTCATCATGGGCTATGTGTTCCAGCTTCTCTGCATGCCTGGTAACATTTTGATCTCAAGCCAGCGATTATGAATTTTATACCCTTTCAGTTGCTGGATATTTTTGCATTTCTATAAATATGTTTGAGCCTTGTTCCTGGATGCCATTAAGTTACTGAGAAACAGTTTCATTCTTTCAGGTCTTGCTCTTAAGCTTTGTCAGGTAGGACCAGAAAAGACTTTGGTCTAAGACTAATTATTGCCCATGACAGAGGCAACAGCCTTCTGAGGGTCCCATCTGAGAGGATGGGGGATGCCCCTGGATATTGTTCTATTATTCCTTTCGGGTAGTATTCTCCCGGCCTCGAGTCATTTTCTTACAAGCACGTGCTGGTAGGTATTCTGCCGACGACTTGAGGATAACCCTCTGCCAATCTCCGGAGCTCTTTTTATGTGGGTTCCTCTCTTCTCTGGTACTTTGCTTTGCAAATTGTAGCTCTCTTGGCCTCCCTGGACACCCAGCTCCATCTCTTCAACTCAGGAGCACCTGATCTGTCTGGTCCCCTCCTCTCTGTGTCAGAGGCTGGAGTCACCGCAGGGCTCTCCTCACTGCTTTGCCATGTCTCCAGGATCCCTGTTCCTTGTTGCCTGATGTCCAATATCTTGAAAACCATTGTTTCATATATATATTTTTAAATCCTTGTGGCTTGTGCTTTTACTTTATGTGCTTTTTTTCTATCTTGTTAAAAATTGAAGTTTAGTTGATGTACAATATTTTGTAAGTTACAGGTGGACAAAACAGTGATTCACAATTTTTAAAGGTTAGACTCTCTTTATAGCTGTGTTTTTCATTTTGTGTTCAGATGGGAGGGTAAATCCAGGGCCCTGTTACTCCATCTTGGCTGGATACAAAAGTCCTCATATGATCAAGTTTTGATAAAAGAGAGAACGTGGAGAGGGGCTCTGAAATGGGTACCCTCTAGGCATTTATTTGGTACCAGGCCCTCCAGTCTGCCCTCGGCAGGGATCATCACTTGGAGAGCAGGCAACCTAGATTCCAGGACTTGGAAAGAGCTGTCGAAGGTCACAGGACAGCGATTTGAATGCAAATCTGTCTGATGAGACATGCCCTGTTACCTCACGACACGGCTTGTTCACGGAAGGGCCAGAATGAATGAATGAAATGGTAGGATGAGGTGAGTGAACAAATGCAGGAGTATTTAGCTGCCACGTCGGTCCCCTCATTTCTTACAAATAATCAAAAATTCCAGTGCTGGGAGGGAACAGCTGTAGGTCCTCGTGACCCGTTTGAAAGGCTCAAGGAAGGCAAGGCATTTACCTAAGGCCACAAAGCCAGAGAATCAGCCCCCTCAAAATCTCCTCTCTCTTCTTCTTTTTCAATTGAGGCTCACGAAGCAAGAACAGCATTCCGATAATATATGTGTGTGTGTATAACTTTTGGCTTTAAAGATATATTCTGCTATGTCTCCTTCACCTGGACTTGCAAACAGTCGGGTTTTATTTGGACAAATTGGGTTTGAGCGTGTGGTGGAGCGCCGGGTGAGGGGCCAGAGGTCAGCGCTAAGGAGGCAGAATAAAGCAGGGATGTTCGGTTAGGCTTTGTCGAGGCTTATTCAGAAATCACGCTCAGCCCACTTCCCCCTGCAGCTGGGAGCTTAACCTGGAGCGCTCTCCTCCCAGACTCACTCCAGGCTGCACGCGCTCTGTCCAGCTGCAGGGGCTGTTTTCTTAGAGAACCGGTTTGGAAGCAAAACCATTAAAAATGACTTGCATTAAGGAGCCTAAGGATGAACAATGAGTTTGGAATAAATTAAAGTTCAGTCTGGGCTCCAAAAGTGTATTCATTAGGTCTCTTTCTGTTGTAAACTATCCAATTCAATTCAAACTAAATTAATAAACATATATGTGTGTATGTGTATACAAGCGCATTTGTATATTTTGTGTTACATATAACCTGTTCGTATAACTGAGACGTCTGGGGTGGGGTACTTTCAAGTAAGCTGATTCCAACTGTTCTTGTTCTGTTTTAAAACAATTTTATTATTGCCATTACAAAATGAATCCATGGTCGTTTTAGAAAAAATTTTTAATATATTAAAAAGTGGAAAAAATATAAAAATCACCCAAGACTTGTTATCCAGAAATAACCAGCCCTTGGTTGCTGAGCTTTAAAAAACAAAACAAAACAAAACAAAAAAACTTTAAGATTGATAGGTATGTAAATATTGTAAATTTCTATGTTTGCCTTTTTTTTTTTTTTCTGATTCCAAAATCAATAAACATTCATGGTCGAATATTTGGGAAAAAGAGTGAAGTGTGGAGTCAAAATAATTGATGAGTATCCAACCAAATAGAGATCATTTCTGTTAACTTTGTGGGATTTGTTTTTTAACTTTCCACGATCTTTTCATGTTTGTGATTATGTTGTATAGTATACATCATTATGATATGAATATAGGATTGAATAATTCAATATAGGTATTTATATATTCCATCTCTATGTATAAATGTTTACATGGAATATATTCAGTTATTCTATGTGTTCAATTTCTAGTCAGTATGTAATATTGACTATATATTCAGTTTTATTCAGTATATTTTATTGAATGTAATTCTATTTTTATTCAATATATATTCCATTTATATTCAATTCTTCAATCTATATTATTAAATATAGATTCAATCTGTATTTAAGTATGCAATATATATTCATTTGAATATACATATTTGGTACGTGTATATATGTTGTGTGATGATAGATAAATAGATACAGTAGCATTAGCATTGGATTGTCTGGAGCTCCCAGGCAGAAGGCAAAAGGCTTAGCCTTGTGGTGTCCCCCAGTATCTCCCACTGGGCAACTGATTTGTCTTTCTCGATTCAAATAAAGCCCAGAGATTCAGGCCATTCAATGCCAGTTTTGTATTTAGAAAAAAATTTCTCAGCTTTCCGAGTAGAAGGAGTAACTCTCTGAGGCTCTGCTTTTGTGGCCCCAGAATAAGCCATGCGGCTTCACACCCTCTCTGACGCCCCGAGGAGTGTCCCGCCACCACCCCTGCCCCGTCTAAATGTTCCCACCAGTGCTGGCTAGGGCTGAGGCAGAATGGATGTGTTTTAAGAGTTATCAATAATGTCCAGGTGAGCAGGGGGTGAAGCAGGACTTAGCCATCCAGTTCTCTGTTCACGTCCAGCAACTGCCCAGAAAACCTTGAGCCTGGACTTTTTCTCTGACACCGTTAAAGGGGTCATTGGGCCCTGACTGTGTTTTATTTTGAAGGTATACAAGTACACTCTGCTCTTGCGGGCTTGGCGATGATCTGCTTGTCTGTGGACAAATTTGGCTTGGCGGTGAGGCTGGGTGACAGCCAGTTAGACCTTGCACTGTTATTTTAAGGACTGTGGTTGGGAGGGAGCTTGGTTAAGAATCCTGTACATCACTGCTCCCCACTGGGTATGTGAAGAGCTGCTTTCAGGGCACAGATGGACCGAAGTTTCAATAGTACTGCCCCATGGGATGAGACAGACTTCCACAAATCCCTTTCCATCTTTCTGATAATATGGAAGATCTCACTCATGACTACTCTGTTTTTAACACCTCTAGAGCGCTTGCTGATCTCTCCTTTTTAGCTACAAGCAGTTTTCAAACACAGAACTTTCAGCAAGACATGCTCTCTGACCAGCTACACATAATAGCCTAGAATGACTGTATTTCACCCACTTGAAGGCGCCATGATTGTAAGATGCACTGTGATTTTTACATACCTCTGAGAAAGAAAAAACAATCCAATTAATTGTAAAAGATCGTTCATTGTAAGTTACATCCCAATTTCAAAGTTGCTGAAATGTAAAAAAAGAGAGAGACAGAAAGACACATAAAACAAATACAAACTAACAACAAACAAAAAGCCCTGTGTATCCTATTAATAACAAAATGTAATATTTTCATTGCTTTTAAACTTGTAGTTGCCTTCTATTTATGGCTGGTGATGAGGGTTTTCCTTTTAAAGTGCTTACATAAATTAGTTCTTGAAATAAAGATGTTTATTATATAAAATACTTAAATTATTTAATTTTAATAGTCATTTTATTTAATAAAATGCTGTAAATTAGGTATTATGCAAATATGTGTATTAAATAAGTTTATGTATTTATTTAAGGGAAAGTATTAAGCACACGAGGGCATTCCTGATGCAGATACTACAGGCTGGTTAATGAGAACCCCGCTACAATGATTTGGCAAAGATTGGGCACTGTGTCATCTTCAAGCCTTTCTGAATACTGGGGGAGAGTCTCTTCTGATCAGAGACAACCTAAATGAACATTTTGTTCATTTCCACCGTTCTGTTAGATGGGGAAAGTTAGGGCATAGAAAGAGGAAGGAATGTCATGTAAGTTCATCACGGAGCTTGGACCGAGCCTCAGGAATGCAGCTGGGCTGGGCATCCCTACCTACGTGTGCCTGTCTCAGCAGAGAGTCAACCACATAGAGTCTCCCTCCATTGTATCTCTCCTCTCCCTTTTCCAGGACCGACCTCTAAACCCTACTGTTCACGCCATTATTCAGATAGAATCTCTTGCTGGGTCCAAATTAAGAAATAGTTTACGTGCAAGTCTTTTCTTAACATCATTTAGCCATTCTTGAGTCCTGAATTTTGATTCATCCATTTGTGGACTAAGATACTCCTGCAATGAATTTTTTTTTCAAGAAGAGTACATGAGAGTCTGTTTTGATTTTCCAGATCCTTAAATGTATAAGAATGTTTTCTTCTGTTGTTGTCAAACATTAAAAACAGTTTGGCTGGGTATAAAATTCTTGGGCCACAACGTTTATCCTTTTAATATTCCTTTTTGGGAGAATTTACTATTGCAGGGGAGAGATCATGGTCTTTTAAAGATAAAATGATTCTTTTAATGTTTCATTTTTCCTGTCTAGATTCTTAAAGGATTTGTAAGTTGCCTCTGGGATTCAAAGCCAGAATTTATCTAGTCACGGTCATCTTTTCATTATTTTATCTATCATATCTTTTGTAATTAGCACATATACCAGTTGTATATAAGTATATGTGAGGGTGCTTTTTAAACACATTCTCAGGAGTTTTTAAACTCTGGGATGTTTCTTTCTGTTGCATCTTTGATTCATGCTGGAGGTGCAATGAGTGTCTGTCGGGATGGTTATTATAACTAAGTGAGATTTCTTCCCTACGATTAGGTCGGTTCCTGGCATCCACTAAGTGACCAAAAATTTAATTCCCTTCCCTGTTTCCTTCATAGTTATTTGGGGGGGGGGGGTCACTGGGCTTCTTATTTGAATAAAGTTTGTATTTATTCACAAATTAGTGTTTCCCATGATTATTTTTTGCCAAATCCGTCTTATCAGTTAGGTCCAGACGGTGATTTCTGATCTCCTAGAACACAAGAGACACCTTCCCCTCACTGAAAGAGACTTTGAGATTTGACCTGAATCTCTAGAGAAACACCAGGCTTTTGGTCTCATACAAGCCAACAGCACAGAGTCGTGAAACGTTTTGAGATGTGAGATGTGCATTCTGAGCTTGGAGTGAGAAGACAGAAACCTCAGCAACTGATAAATCTTTCTTTCTACAAGTGCAATCATGCTTGCTAAGCAAATGTAAACAGGATAAAAGAGTATCTCTTAAGAGAGGAAGAACTTTTTTCAAGCAGTTATTAAAGACCCATCTACAAATTGCGTATATGTTAATTATAAATCAAGTGCCTTAGAAACGCCCATTGATAAATGATTTCTATGCAAACTGTAAATCACTTAAGAGAGCTCATTCAGAAAATGATCTGTGCACTAATCACAAATCAGGCAACTCAAACATACACATGCATAACTGGTATATGTGCTAATTACAAAAGACACTTTAGAGTGTCTTATTTACAAACTAAATACCTACTCACTGACCACTAAATAATTTAGAAGATTCTATGCACCAACGATTTTCATGCTAATAACAAACAAATAATTCGAAACGCATATTTGCAGATAATCCATGTGCTAATTACACAGCACTTTAAAAACACTAATGTACAAATGATTTATGTGCTAATGACACAGCAAATACCTTAGAAACCCCCAAGTACAAATGATTTGTATCTAATTACACACCAGACACTTCAGGAACACCCATGTGCAAATGATTTATGTGCTAATTACACCAACGCTTAATCTCAAAAATGTCAAACAACAAATTACTTGTATGCTAATCACAAATCCAAACACTGACTTGCAATTGATTTATGTACTAATTATTAGCTGTTCTTATCTGTTTCCTTTAAGGACCCATTGTCATCGACAAATTGACAGCTTTCTTCTGGTTGATAACTCATTATAAATACAAATAAAATTTGAGTCCGTAATGAAAAGATTTTAGGACCCTCTCTTTATCCTCCCCTCCTCCCTTAATCCTGCGGAGTTATCACAGTCTGGATCACATTTTGGGGTGCTGCGAATCTGAGGAACTGTCTCTTAGAGCAGGCTCAGAAGTATCACCCAGGTGAGCATACTCTCTTCCTTTTGTTTGGGACCATCTGAAGAAATTATTGATGGAAGCACAGGTACTTATTTGCTACTCAGTCCATGTAATAGTCTTGCACATTCAAGGAGACTATTGCTGTCCTCAGTCTATTTATACCTAAGTGTCAGTATGTTGTGTATCACGGCCGCTGGTACCTCCTTATGCCCCCTCCAGCATGTGGTAGCTTACAGCACGTTTCCATGCCTTCTTGGACTTGCATCTCACAAAAGAGGGAGAAATCAAGAACAGGGATTAGAATTTCCAATTTTGCAGATGGAAAAACTGAGGCTCAGAGTAGCAAAGACGTATTTCTCCTGCCAGACCTGGTTCCAAGGTCTGCCGGACTCCACAGCCCCTGGTCCTGCTTCTGCCTGGTCTCCAGGTGTCATTTCCTCCATGAGAAAAACCTCAAACCGTCATCCTCCCAGAAGCCCCCAGAACCGAAACACCCACGCTGCCCAGAGGTCCCAGTCTCTCTTGCTAACCCCATCCCATCCTCCCTCCTCTCCTGGCGCCATCCTCAGGCCCTCGGCCTCTCCCTCCAGACCATGCTGGCGTTCCAAACCACATCGGGGGCCCCGGCACGCTTCTCACCTCTTTAAGAGTGAAAATGTATAACCCCGAGATTGCGGCTTAATTGACTGATTAATAACAGAAAACCTAATTGAATGCTCCCAGCTTGTATGTACGATGTCTTAATGTTAGAGCCTTGGGAATAAACGCACAGCAGGGGGGTCTGAACGGCAGCGCAGGCGCTAACACTTTCAATTTAAGAGTCAATCTCATTATACAAGAAGCTGTTCCCTTTATCCCCCTGGAAAAGCTCGCGCTCTCCAACCAGATCCCTGTCGAACCAGCATCCTCTTACTCTGTCCTGTCTCTGAGATGTAAAGGGAAGTCTGGGTTCTCTTCTCTCTCTCTCTCTCTCTCTCTCTCTCTCTCTCTCTCTCTCTCTCTCTCTCCTGTGCCTCTCTCCCTCTCTCCTCTTTATTATTGGTTCTCCCCGCTGCATATCTGAGCAGCTCAGCAAATATTCATGAGATGCCATCGTGGGGTCTGTGAGGAGTGCAGACTTGGGCCATGAGAGGTGATGTGTCATTTGGAATCGCCAGCACCAAAGGGCCCTCTGCCCCCACTGCAAGCAGCCCGGGATGCCAGGAACAGGAGCCTCTGGATCAGGACTGAAGGGCAGCCAGGCATAATGCCCATTTTGACCCGCTTCCCAAGTCCATCCAGGGATGTCTCGAAGCCCTGCTCCTTACAGTGCGATTCACGGACCAGTAGCATCCCCGTCCTCTGGAAGCTTGCTGCAAAGCAGAATGGTGGCCCAACCCAGATCTCCCACATCAGAACCTGCATTTTAACAAAACACCTGGGAAAGAGCATTCACGCTGGGAAACTGCTAGTCTGGTCTGGATATTTCAGAAGGACGTGGGGAGCAGGGAGAACTGTGGACTGGAGTGGCACTGTCTTGAAGGACTAAACCCCCCTCTCCTGGCTGCACATACTTTGGAGTGCCCAGCCCAGGACAAACACTCCATCCCGCTGACCCAGGCAGCCAGGTCCCCTGGAACCATGTGGCTGCATTCAACCTCCCTGACCATGCAGGTCTGCTCCCAGCAGATGTGTGAGCCCCCGATCAGGCAATTAGAGTGCTGGTTGGAAAGCGGGCTGCTTACCTGCGACAAAGAGGGACTTCGCTCTGAGACCTTGGACAAAGAAGGCCTCCAGGATGGCTAATTACCTGATAGTTAGCAAGGCTCTCTCACCTACTGGGCCTTTTAGCTCAGTTAATAAAGCAATTCGCCTGGCCTTTTATCCTTCTGTTGTTGTGATTTCTTGGCTGACACCGTTTTTACAAAATGAGAAAGTTATCCAAAGCCTGCTTCGGCCAGAGTTCAGCAGTTAGGAAGAGCAGGAGGACCTGGTCTCTTCCAGCTTCTTCCCAGGCCGCTGTGGAACAGGACCCCTGCAAGAAGTTGAGGGCCCCCTGCTCTTGAAGGGTCTGGAGATCCAACAGTGTGTCTAAATAATTACACCTACTATCCAGGTTTTCCTTAGCCCTAATTTTAAGATCATTTATGTAAAAGGAGCTTAGGAAAGATGTGAAGTTCTATTTAAATAATAGTGGCTATTTTCTCAGACTAGGTACTGAAATTTAACAGGGGTGTTTTTCATTTCAAAATGGATACATTCTAACAGCTAAGGTGTCCAGTCATTCCTGTGTGCCGGAGGCTCAAGGGTTTCCTGGGACACAGGACTTTCAGTGCTAAAATCAGGACAGTCCCAGGAGAACCAGACAGTTGGTCACCCTACGAACAACTCAGGACCTGGCCTGATTCCAGGCACTGGGAATCCAGCCTTGAGCAAGACTCAAGGCACTGTCCTCATGGAGCTGAGGGTCTAATGGGGAGAAAAGAAGAAACAAATGAGTAAACAAACAAAATAACTGACTGTGATAAGTGTTCTCTTGGAACTGGCGGAGTGGGGGAAATTTTTTTAGCCTGTGTGATCCCACTTCTCCAGGATGGGGGTGGAGGCAGTGAGGGAGGGTTTTTCTGAGCCTTCTACCTTGTCGTGGCTCTGGTCCCCTGTGGTGTTAGGACCCCAGACCTCAGGGGTCTTTATCTGCTCTGACCGTGGCAGTCTGCTTTCATGTCTACTTCTCTTAAGATTCAGTCTTCCATCTCTGTCTTTGTTTCTAGATCCTGGGGAGTTTTCTTCTTCCATCATCCTAGGAACATTTTTATCATTGTGGCTATTATTTTATGACTATATCGTGTCCAGAATTCTGTGTGTTTGTACTGGGGGAGGGTTGAGTTTACAGAATTCAGCCTGCCATGCTCCTGAAAGACACCGTCACCCACTTTTCCTTAGTAACCCGTTTAAATCAAAATGTAAGCTACAAAAGCATGAAAAAGGAATATAGCGTAATGTGCACAACTCAAAGAAGGTTCACAAAATCAGCACACCCAGAGTTAAGAAATAAAATACAATCTGCACCCTAGCAGCTCCGCCATACACCCCATTCCATTCAACACCCCCAAGGGTAAATCCTACCCTGCCTGGGACCCCCACATTGATTGGTTTCTTGATTTTTAAGAAATAGAACCGTACAGGAACCACGCTCTCTTCTGTGTGTCACCCTCAGTGGGAGGTTCATCAATGCTCTGGCGGGTAGTGGTAGATCACACGTTGTGCCACCCATCATGTGGGTGGACCACCGCTGATGTCTCCGCTCCACTGCTGATGGGCAGTGAGTGGCTGTCACGACCACTATGGAGGCGTGAATGTGGAGTGGGCACCTTGAAGTGGGATTGCTGGTTCATTGTGTCCAGGTTACTTGCGGAGCTCCTTCGTGCCCTCTTGAAATTTTCTCCTCAGCTATACTTGAGCACCAGGTCCCTGTCATTATTCACTGCTGTCTGCCCAGTAACTTGTATACAGAAGGTGCATAATGAATGTTTGTTGAAGAAATGAATGAGGAGGCTTGACAGTGAGCCCAGCTGGCAGATCCAGGCTTGCCTATTAATCTTCCCCATCACCACCTGCTCCCCAACACCTGGAGATTCCCTGGAGCAGAGAGTGGGGCCCCACTTGGATGCAGGAGAGGTGACAGCCCTGCGTGTAAAGAGAAGATGAAGGACAGGGAGCTGGTCACACAGCCCAGCGTGGGGCACTGGGGTCTCTAGCCTCGGGCACATTCCCCACAGGTGCCGCTTACCGCCCCATCTGGGCTATCCTTTGCTGCCGCCTCCCCTCCCATCTTTTGAAATCACAAACTGCATGACCTTCAGCCACCCAGGAGCCTTGGCCCTCAGAAAATCCAGCCAGACCTGTCCCTTTGCTTAACGTGGGATGTCAGGCAGCCTGGAGAGGTGTTTTTGTTCTCCGTCTCCTAGGTCCTTCAGGACCATCTGAAACGCTGACAGATCTGGGAGGGGAGGTGGTTCCCCCTCAAGCAGATCAATATAAGACCCTCCTGGTGCCTCACATCCCGTGTTCAGTGTCAGAGAGATTGGCTGCGTTCATTTTTTTTCTTTTTGTTTTCTGAGGGGTTTTTGTTTGTTTGTTTGTTTGTTTTGGTGTATCAGGTTGGTAAGGACACAGTGCCTTCAATACAGACCAAAGGCACAAAATGTTTGGTTCTGAGTCTTCTCAAGAACGTGGCCATGTTTTCAAGGAAGTACGCATGCTTTTGTGTGTGTGTGTGTGTGTGTGTGTAGCCAGGCAGGGCAAAGAAGAGGGATGTGAGGGAGGGGAGTAGAGTAGCCAGAGGAAAGGGAGAAAAGGGAACAAAGGGAATGGCTGAGACAGAAGAAAAGAAAAAGAAAGAGAGAAGGAAGAGAGGAAATCCAATAGAGAAGGGGCTCAGGAGTGAGAAAGGGGAGAGAGAAAGATAAATGGAATGAAAGGGGAGAGACGAGGGAGAGCCCTGCCCAGGGTGTCAGAGACATGCGGGCATTTCCATGAGCATCACTGCTGGCGGTTGTCAGCCAGATCCAGGGGGAACTAGACCCAAACAGCAAGGGGAGGTGCCCAGGTCCCCGTGAGTTTGTCCTCTCTGCCTTTCAGAATGGAATTAGGATGACTTGGAATGGGGCTGCAAATCCTCCCTGAGCTCCCCGGTGGCCCTGGGGAGGAGCGGAAGCAGTGGACCAGCAGCAGAGAGAACTTGGGTCTTCACCTTTCTACAGAATCCTAAGCGTCCCCAAGTTGGCTGGGTCCAGCACCCAAATCAATCTATCTGTGCCCCCTCCCCAGTGCCATGGGCCCAACGGAGGTCAAAGAACACTTCAACCTTAGGGTGAAGGCAGCCTCCCAGCTTCTCAGAGAGCTAACGCTATTTACATAAAAATATATTTACATTATATGAACTTCCAGTGACTTCAAAGGCATTTTATGTCCCCGTTTGGATGACCTCCTCAAAGAAAGATACTTTGGCATAGAGTCCTTATTACAATAAATCTTTTAGGGTGTTGTGTGAGGCGGGGTGCATAAGACCTAACCATAAACACCAACTAAACTGAACATTAAAAAGCAAAGAGAAATGCGATGCCTGGTCTTCTGCCTTATAAAATAACACTTGTACCCCATTATGTTGGGGGAAAATGATTTCAGAAACTCCTCTAGAAAAATGAAAAGAATCATACCATACGACTAATAGCTATAGGAATCCAAAAGATTAAAGAAAAATAAATAAAATAGACAATACATTTTGGGCACTGGAAGTCAAGTCCTGCTTGGAACTTTCTAGAAACCTGGGCAAAAAGAAAATGAATTGATTTTTAAAAAGCAAGATGAATAAACTTTGTATGGAAATTTTCTTCATGTTGACCAAATACATCCTTACTCTGAACACTGAAATAAAGCTCTCAAACGGGACTTCATTTATGAACCAAATGAATGATTCCTGCGCGGTGCCCTCAAAGGAGTAGAATTCATAGCGACATCGCTCCCAGGAAAGACAGTTCTGAAAGAAAAACAGTATGCTCGTGTGGTCTGATTCTATTTTTTATTACTCCTTGCTAATTTGCTTTTTCTCGCTGCTTTGTTCTTAGCTGAATTGTCTTAGTTGTGCGACTTGCAGGGACTTTGAAGCTAAGCAGGGTGACTAAGAACAATGAGAAAGAGACCCGTTTGTACCAAAATCTTACCAAGGATTTAAAATATATTTTATCACATATATGTAATAAAATAGATGTGAGTCCATGTATGTGTATACGTGTGTGCATGTGTGTGCATATACGTGTGTGCACGTGTGTGTGTGTGCATACTTTGTTCTTTAAGGTTGTGACTTAAAGAACTGAATTCGTCGTGAAGATCTCAATTTTGAAAATAAAAAAAACGGGAGGGGGAATCAATGACAAAACATGTGACTCCTTCCATGACCTCTGCACAAAAGTGAAGGCCTTTGGCCGGGCGGACCACACCCGGGGCTGCCTTTCCTGGTGTCCGCCACACATGAGCCGACACTGACACCCAGGGATGGGACCTGGGGGCAGACGCCCACTGGGTGTCGTTCGGCAGGTGTTTTACCTTTAATAACTGCACGGTGCAATTATGCAGGAATGTGGCCAAGCGGTTTTTTCCAACTATTTATACATTCAGCATGCACCCAATTGGGGGAGGGAGGGGATGGGTAAAAAAGAGATTTTAATCTCATGAGATTTATTTTTTGTCGCCAAATGACTTAAAGGGAAATGAGGTGGGTGGGTGGCAAATTGTCCTGTGTGGAGAGCGTGCTGTGGGCCAGCACCACGCTGGGGGCTTTATAAGCAGCCCCTCATTTAATCCTCATCACGCCCCACGTGGTGGAGCCGGCCGTCATATTTCATGGATGGGGAAACAGGCTCAGAGAGGTCCTGCCAGTGCCCCAAGGTCGCTCAGCCTGCACGGACAGGCCTGGAAACCTGGGCTGCGTGCTCACTAGACCTGTGCCCTTTTGCCTGACACCAGTTTTCTCTGGATGTCAAGGGGGTGACGGACCACCTCATTCTAATATCCTCGTGGGAGCTGACATCATACGCGTGGTTTCAACTATCTTCTCCGAGTGTCTCCCTCTAATGTCTCCCACTTGCCCTGTTCACTCTCCAAACTCCAACCCAGTGTTTCTCAACTTTCCGAAGGCAGGGAGGTTGGGGGCCGTGAGGCTAGATGTTAAGGGGTCCCCCAGCCCCGAGAGTCCGTGAAACATTCACGAAACTAAAAAAGACTTTCATAAAAAGGCAATTTCTCCAGCACGCAGGGGGGGATAAAAGGCACAATATTTCCCCATTGTTTTTCTTCAGAACTTGATGAAAACATGAGCTCCTGCACAGGCAGGAAGCAGAAAATGATCATTTCCCAGCAGGCGGCCGCTGCGCCTGTACACAGTGCACCGTCGGACGGGAGGGGGCTGTCGGGCCGGTGCCTCTGAGGGATGGTCTTCTCTCCACAGCCCGAGGCGGGGGCCCTCCCCTCTTTGGGTCCCCACGGCTGCTCCCTTTTCGACCCTCCTGCCATGATGGTCTCCGACCCCCCAGGTCCCGTGGGTAAGGTCAAGGGCTGAATGAGCCTGGCATTGTGCTTTAGCCCCCACCCCAAGGGGTGGCATTAGATGTCAAAGAAGTCCAGCAAACGCTTTCTGACTTCTGGGTGGAGAACATGTTCAGGGACGCTGGCAGATCCAAGGTCATGTGCCTCTTGCTAACTGCTTGAACTTGGCAAAGAATATACCTCTAGGAAACCGCATCCATCCTCCTCCTGACTCTGCTGGGGATGGAGAGCAATCAGACATCCACCCCACCTCAGACAAATCACCTGGGCTTCCACTTTAGCTTCTGCAAAGGATGATTTTTAAAAAGAAGCAAGTGCCACAGACATGGATGACACAGACAGCAAGACTGAAATGTACTGGCTGTGTGACCTTGAGCAAGTCACCCCACCTCTCTGTTTCCTGCCCTGCACAATGCGAATAGGAGCATCTACTTCGCGTGGCTGTTGGAGAGACAAGGAAATAACCTGAAAGCACGACAGCTGGGACCACGCGGGTTGATCCTCTCTGATTTATGAGTGTCACACAAAGCTCTGGGGGGGTTGATTCAACTGAAAATGGGATGAAGTTGCGGGAAAGGCAAGAAGGCAGGTGGGTCAAGGAGGTGGAGTGGGGCAGCCTAGAAGCTGGCTTGCCTGGGATCATCTTGGTTTTGAGTACATGGTGGAAAGAACTGGGAAAGTGAGCCGGGGGTCTCAGCAGGGCCAACTCGTGGGCCTGCCAGCTCTGCCGTCACTCAGGGCACCAAGGCACCCTGCCCTTGGCTTATTATTCTGCTGCCTTGCTCTTGAAATTCATATAATTTTTGAAGAAGAGGCCCACATTTTCAGGTTGCATCGGGCCCTGCAAATTGTGTGGCTGGTCCTGCATCTCAGCCTACGTATGCATTCTGTGGTTGCATGTCAGCTACCACGTCTACGAAACAGGCACCCTGGGTGGTGCCGAAAGGATGCTCAGGGTGACGCGGTGATGTCTGCACTCTTCCCAGGGCCTCCTGGGCTGTGCCGAGCACTTCCCGTGCCTCGCATGGTGCTTGGCACCAAATAGATTTGTGTTAAACCCTCCAGTGAGTTTTGGACTCAACACCCAGGGCCCACCTGTAGAACAGCAAGGAGTTAAGTCACAGTGACTGGGAACCAGCCAGGCCTGGGTTCAAATCCCAACCCTCCCACCTACCAGTCATGACCTAGGGCAAAACCCTGCCCTTCTCTACAACATGGTGAATTCATGTTATGATGGGGGTGATAACACTGTCTCTTGTCTAAGTTGCTGGGGGTTAAATGAGATTGCTGTGTGGAGCACCATGCCGGGCGTTTTAATAGTAACCCTTAAGATGCATTCATTTACTAATCGAGACCTTACTCCATGCCAGACACTGGGCTAGGCTCTGAGCACACAGTGAACAGACAGAGGCAGCCCTGACCCTCACGGGGTTGACAGCCCAGACAGAAAGCAAAAAAATGAAGCAAAAGCTATAGACTAACTTTGGATGGCGACCAGGGTAGAGAGGGGAGACTCTGTGCTGGGAAGAGACGGTTCCTTCTGACTCAGAAATTAAACTCTTTATGAGCCAGAGCCTGGGTTCTCAACCCCACCCCCCATGCAAACTCTACTAGGGGAGGGAGCTGTTTTCCAGGAATTTCCAGATGATCTCCCCCCAACTCCATGCCCGGAGAAGATGCAGTGTCTCCCCTACCTCTGGCAGGGCCAACCATCCCCAGAGGACCCCGAACAAACAGAGCCCCTTGCCCAGCGGCCCCCGGCCCCCAGCCCGGGGCTGGTGAGAGCTGAGAACAAACAGAAAGGGAAATGAACAAATTATCCTGATAATTTGTTTAAGGAAGGGGGGTAGGCACCCAAGAAAAATGATATCGAATAAGACGGTGGGTTTCTAATGAATGTGCGGGTAATGAAATCAACCCGTTTAGGCCACACTCGGTCCTGATCTTCCCAGGCCTAGATTAAAAAATGGAACATCTGTGATGATTTAATTTACATCTTAATAACAAACAGGCCTCGAGAAACCCGCGGATAAATGCCTTTTATTGCCGGCGTATCTTTTGCACCGCAGCTTGAATGAAAACTCTGGTAATTAATTGTTTTAAGCGATTCTATTAAAAAGTGTCTGCAAGTGCTGTGTGCCGAATGTTTATGCGGCCCGGGCTGCCGCAGGAATACAGACAAGCCCAGGAGGGGCGCTGGATGAGGCGCCTTCTTTTTTTTTTTTTTCCACATTCGGTGCCTTAAAGACATGCCGTCTTTTTATTTCTTCCTTCCAAAGAGAGAGAGGCCAAGCCGGCTGAATTCCCTGCCATTGTTTTCAAATCTCCGTGGTTTAGTCTTTGAATTGGCAGGTGTGCGGTCCCCTCCCTACCCCAACGTTTGCTGGAGACGCTCCTCCAATCCGAGCTGGGAATGGTGGCCACGCCGCTTCCGGTGTCCAACCTTCAGATTCCTAATCTGAAAAATGGGGACATCGCTATGTGGTAGCTGAATTGTCGTCTGTTGGGGCCTATGTTGAAAAATCATTCCCTCAAAACACACTGCACAGGACGAAAGTGCCGGGCGAGGTGCTGGCGTCCGACGGCAGAGCTCAGGGTATGAAGCACCACTGCTGCCATTTGTGAAGCTCTCATTAGGGGGTGGCGGCTGGGGGGGCTGGTGGCAGGTGACAAATATGCGATGAATGAGCCACCTCCTACAGCCGTGGTTCCAGCCCTGGCTGCACATTAGAATCCCCTGGGGAGCTTTTAGGACAAACCCAGGCCCCCACCCACCCCTCGGAGGTCCTGATTTAATTAGTCTGGGACGGAGTCCAGGCATCAGTATTTTTTGAAAGCTCCCCAGAGCATCAAGGCGTAGGGTTCAGGGATACTTCAGGCTCAGCTCAGAGCCACGAAGGAAGAAGAGAGGGTCTCGGAAGGGAGAGTCTGAAGAGCAATCATGGGTGGCCTCCTTGAGATGGTGATGTCTGGGCCAAGATGTCCACAATGAGGACCTTGCGTGGATCCCGGGAAGAGTGTTCCAAGCAGAGGGAACAGCGTATGTAAAGGCTCAACAACAAGGCTGCCTCTCCCCACCCCCCAGCCCCCTAGTCCGCGTCAGGGTCTGCCCTGTACTCCCTTAGCCCCGGAGCAATCCTATCACAGCCCAGAGCACAGTGGGGCATAAAGGCCTGTGTCTGTGCCTGCAACGGGAGGGGGCTGGATTCTGGCTGGCAAGTGGGTCGCATCCTTTGATGAGCTGTCCTCTCGGCTCCAACTTAAGGGCCATCTCCATGTGGGGTCCCCGTCCATATCTTCATCTTCCCAGTCCCTGTTCCACCTTAGACCCGTGCCCGCGGCAGGGCATCAGCAGCTTTGGCATCCAAAGAGGGGAGTGAAATCAGCCTGCGGGGGCACAGTCTCCGGGTCTGCTGCCTGCTTTCTAGTTTCCATCTTCATTTCTTGCTTCTGAATATTTTTCGAATTCTATTTTAACAAGACTATTCCTCCCATAAAGAGACTTGTCACAAAAGTGGAAGTGTACTTGGTTGACAAACATATGGGGACAGCTCAGATTTGATGGGAATCAGAGAAAAAGAGAATGAAAGCAATGAACATTTCAAGCATTTAATTTTCTTAGAAAATGTTGCTGTTGTTGTTAAGGTGACTTGTCTGCAAAAATCACGGTGTGGTGAGAAGGGCCCCTCGTACTCCCGGTGGGAAAGTAACATGTTCCCAGTGGGGATGTAATATGTTCCCGGTGGGAAAGTAACATGTTCCCGGTGGGGATGTAGCATGTTCCCGGTGGGAAAGTAACATGTTCCCGGTGGGAAAGTAACATGTTCCCGGTGGGGATGTAACATATTCCCGGTGGGAAGGTAACATGTTCCCGGTGGGGATGTAGCATGTTCCCGGTGGGAAAGTAACATGTTCCCGGTGGGAAAGTAACATGTTCCCGGTGGGGATGTAACATATTCCTGGTGGGAAAGTAACATGTTCCCGGTGGGGATGTAGCATGTTCCCGGTGGGAAAGTAACATGTTCCCGGTGGGGATGTAACATGTTCCCGGTGGGAAAGTAACATGTTCCCGGTGGGGATGTAGCATATTCCCGGTGGGGATGTAGCATATTCCCGGTGGGGATGTAACATGTTCCCGGTGGGAAAGTAACATGTTCCCGGTGGGGATGTAGCATGTTCCCGGTGGGGATGTAGCATGTTCCCGGTGGGGATGTAACATGTTCCCGGTGGGAAAGTAACATGTTCCCGGTGAGGATGTAACATGTTTCCGGCTGGGGATGTAACATGTTCCCGGTGGGAAAGTAACATGTTCCCGGTGGGGATGTAGCATGTTCCCGGTGGGAAAGTAACATGTTCCCGGTGAGGATGTAATATGTTCCCGGTGAGGATGTAATATGTTTCCGGCTGGGGATGTAACATGTTCCCGGTGGGGATGTAATATGTTCCCGGTGAGGATGTAATATATTCCCGGTGGGGATGTAACATGTTCCCGGTGGGGATGTAACATGTTCCCAGTGGGGATGTAACATGTTCCTGGTGGGGATGTAACACGAGGTAGGATGTCTCTGAAGTAATGTCGTGCTGCCTTCCAAGCTCTTCACAAAAGGGCCTGCCCTGGCCCTGGGTGCCAGCTCCTGAGGGCACACCTTGGGTATCGAAGGAAAACAACACAGAGAAGAGGACGCACCCTGGAACGTTACATATGAGCCCCTAAATGGGCAAAGGCCTAAACGTCTACCCAAGGGAAAGTGAAAAATGAATCCTTACTTATCTATAGGCGAGAATATTATGCAGCCATTGAAATGTTTACAAAAATGAGTAACAACGTGGAAACATAATTGTAACATAATAGTAATTGAAAAGGAAAAAAAGACACGAATTACATAGCAAATATGATGTCAAGTATTTAAAAAAAAAAGCACAGGATAAAGACTCTAAATAAAACCATAAAACAATAAAATCCCCTCTGGTTACATTGACGGAAATGGAAATTAAGGCATCTGATCTGTTTTGTTTTGCTGGGAAGGGTGGGAGGGTCTGCCATAGTCTATTCTCCTCTTGTAAGAATTAAGGAGCTTTTTTGGTTTAGTTTTTTCCCCCCCACCCTTTAGCCCCCTTGCCACACAGAGGTAAAAATCTCAGCCTCCAGAATGTGACAGGCTGGGCTGAATCCCTGCTCCTCCCTCCACCTGTGACTCTAGGTAAGTCCCCTCCTCTGAGCCTCAGTCTCCTCATCTGTAAAATGGGCCCATTCATGCCTTGAGAGACCGTCATGGGGAAATTAGAACAAAATCAAGGTGTAAAGTCCTGAGGGCCGGCCTGAGGCTGGGTCAGTACATATCGTATGGTCAGCAGTGTCATGATCATTTTCAGTAAAATTAGGGATTTTTAAAAACCAAAATCCATTCCCTTCTGTGCATTAAAAAATTACAAATCTTTCTTAAATGTCCTCAATGGCCTCTGAACCTGGGCCAGAAACTAATAAAGAAAGACAAAGCCAAAGCCAAAGCCAAGGGTCTCTGACCCACATTTTTCAGGGTTTCCCATATACTCTGCAAGGGTTCCCCTCTCCCCTACAGACCTGGGCCACCAACATGAGGTCTTTAAGAAGCCCCTTTCAAACAGGGTAGCCGAGAGCAGGAGAAAAGTGAGTGAGGAGAGCCAGGCAGAGCTGTTAGAAAGTCAGAGATTTGGGTCAAGTCTCAGAGACCAAGACCCTCAGTTTCCTGACCTGTGAAATGGGTGAGTGGGTCTAACTTGGCTTTTCCCAGTGGGGATCCCCAGGATGGGAGACTGCTGCGTCCTGTGCCACATAAGACTCTCCTTTAACATCAGTTTTTTATGAAATGCATTTGACCATGGACACCCCCCAACAATCGTACTGTTATTGTTGCTTTGGTGCATAAAAACATTTACCAATCTGCTGAGAGTGAAGACTACGCATTACTTCAGCCACATCTATTGAGAACCCAGTGTGTGTCAGGCAGCGTTATGGGTGCTGAGGGCACAGCAGGGAACAGGACAGAGAAAAAAATCCCTGCCCTGGAGGAGGTGGACAACATGAACCTCGTAAGTAGATAATTTATATAGTTTGATAGAATGTGATGAATTCTATAAAAAAAAATAGTCAGGAAAGAGTAGGGGAAATCCAGGGACCAGAGGGAGGGGGGCGTGATTTTCAAAAGAGGTTGGGGGGGCACCTTGATGAGAAGGTGACATTTGAAGAAAAGCTAGAAGGAGTAGAGGGAGGTGTGTAAGCATATATTGCAAGGAAGAGAGTTTCAGGGAAGGGAACAGCCAGTGCAAAGGCCCTGGGGCAGGAGCATTCCTGGCTTGTAAGAGGTTCGTGAGGCTGGAGCAGAGTGAGCAAGGGAGAGTGGAGAGGACACGGACAGGGAGGTATCAGGGCCACTATGCAGACTGTGGTGGGCATTCTATGCCTTTTACAACTCACAGACTAGAAATAGGGTGCCATATCCACCCTTTTCTCACCCCACCTGTATCCACAAAATACTGCCACGCCAAAGGTGGGCAGAGGGGCTTCCTTCTCCACACCCCACACAATCCCATCAGTGGTACCCACACGCTGCAGGCTTAGTTTCTCTGTTTCCCCGTGCACAGAGGAGCAAACCAAGCCTGGCGAGGTGAACTTTCTTGCCCAGCGCCCCACACGCAGGAGCCCGGGGGAAGGTGCAGGCGCAGGTCTAAGTGGCTCCACTGCAGAGAGACTGAGGCTCCGTGGTGCAGGAGAAGCCAAACAGACGTCTCGCCTCCCCTCACCTACATCTCACGGGGACACTCAAGGCATTTTAGGAAAAATTAAAGTGCTGTATGTAGCTCTACTCGGTGGGAAGTAAACATATGAGACTCATTAGCCCAAGAGGTGGTGCTGGCTAAAAATACATGTCGATTCACTGAGCGTTTCAATTTAAAGCAAGGATGACGGATTCAGAGAGTGTTAGGAAGGGAAGCGAGGCAAGGAGGCAGGCCTGGAAGGAGGTGAGGTCACGGAGGGCAGGGGACGCCTCCAATCCCTATCCTCCTGGGAGCATTTGGGAGGCGGCTCAGAGGAAGGCTTTATGAGATTTGGGAGCCGCAGCTGCAGCATGTGTATTTCCTGGGCAAGGCTTCCACCTCTCTGACCGCAGGCTCTTCTTCTGTGACACGAGGCGAGCAGCAAGCCTCACCATGGTAGTGGTGTGATAATTAGATGAGATAAACAAGGTGGCTTCCTCTCTCAGGGCCATGAGGAATACTTCCTTGGTGACAGAACAGTCCTTAAGTCCGAGAGCTTCCCAGGCCCAGAGAATGCAAGTCACATACGTCATTTGAAATTTTCTAGAAGTTTAAAATGCAAAACAAAAACAACAAAACCCTGGGAAATTAATTTTAGTCTTTTCTTTAACCCAACGAATCAGAAATATTACTGTTTTATTCCAACTGTAGTCAATATTAAAAATTTTTAATAAGGGAGGTCACACTCATTCCTTTTGGTACCCAGCTTCCGAAATCCAGCATGTATTTCGCACTTAAAGCACCTCTCAGTTCACTTGAAAATGTAGACTCGCGTGGCCACGTTCTTCCAAATGTACTTAAACAGTTTCCAACAACTGAATAGAGTATCCGTTTTTGGATTTAATGAAATTAAAGTCTAATTGAATTTAAAATTCAGTCCCTCAGTCCCACTGGCCACATGTAAAGCACTGATTAACCACATGGGGTAAATGGTTCCCCCCTGAGAATTCTCAGGGGCAGTGGCAGCCATGGCCCCTCCACCCTGCATCCTGCTTTCTTGTCCCCTAGTGTCCCCTGATGTAGCTGCCCCAAAAGCCCTGGAGACAGTCACCAAGAGGTGACCGGCATCTGGCAGAAGGGGTCCGGCTCCCTGTCCCCACATGCTGCCCTGCCCTCTCCAGTGGCCCTGCCACCAGGGCCTGCATGCACGTGCACACACATTCGCACACGCACACGCACATGCACACGCACTCACCTCTCCCTCTGGCATGTCATGGAAGTGTGTGGGAAAACAGGCCCGTGTGCAGAACCCAGTAGCATTTAGAAAGTCTCCCTGTGGGACGGGAGGATGTGGGCCCTTCCCAGACCGGTGAGCCTCCTCCCTCCTCCCGGCCAGCTGCCCCTCCCCCACCTCCCCTCATCCCTCCCGGACATTTGTCATTGGACCCAGTTTCCTAGGCCCTCTGGAGATGCAAATGCAGGGCTTTTCTTGCCAAAGAGCAAAAGGTGGAGAGTCTGGAGGAGAGGAAGGAGGAGGGACGCCAGGGGAGCAGGGATGGATAAAAGAAAGAGGAGACGGTAGGAGACAGACAGACAGAAGGATGGACCCAGACTGAGAGACAGGAACAGAAAAAGGACCAGAGAATCCTTGAGGGAAAGAGGCTCAAGACCCAGCGTCCCGGTTTGCCTGGGTCCAAAAAGTCGCGTGGGATGTGGAACTTCCTGTGCTAAGGCTGGGTAAGTTCTCTGGAGGGGACACCTCACCAAGAACCACAGATATCAAGAGGAACACCTGCATGGGGCAGGGGAGAGAGCAGGAGGTGGTCAGAAAGGGACTGGCAGGTGCCCCACCCCCAGGCCGGGCCGGGGTCCATTGCTGGGCAGCCCTGGGGGGTTGCTTGGGGTAACGGGGCCCCAGTCCCACAGGCCTCAATGAAACTCAAACAATCTTCCTCTAAATGGTCGTAAACTTGACCTTCCTCTCTGGACAGAGGCAGGAAGGGGATGCCTGTTGTTATGGACTGAGTGCTCGGGTCCCCCCAGAATTCCTGTGCTGGAACACCACCCCTCGTGTGTGATGGTATATTAGCAGGGGGGGCCTTGGGGAGGCAATTAGGATTAGATAAGGTCACAAGGGTGGGGATCTCACGGATGGGATTCGCGTCCCTCTAAGAGTCAGGAAACAGTGGCTTCCTCTCTCTGCCGCGTGAGAAGTCAGCCGTCCGCAAATCAGGAGGCAGACTCTCAGCAGGACTCTGTCCCGCTGGCACCTCCATCTAGGACTGCCAGCCTCTAAGACCACGAGAAATTTCTGCTGTTTATAAACCACCCAGTCTACGGCACTTTCGTTAGAGCAGCCTGAGCCAAGAGACCTGTCCCTCCCTGATGCCACCTCCCCTCGCCCACCAGGCACTTTGAACAAAAGAAACTGCAGACATTTCCCCCCCTCTTCCAGTGGAGCCCCCTTCCATATCCCGCCTCCATCTGGGTCTGTCTCACACCCCTTCCCAGATTGTTGTCCCGGAGCTTTTGAGCCTGAGTTTGCAAAATCCTAGCCCCCAGGTGAAATCAGAAGAGGCGGTATAATAATCTTGTGTGAGCCTGTGTGACCCTAGGCAGGTGACTTGACCTCTCTGAGCTTTATCTCCCCATCACACTGTGGGGACAACAGAACTCAAGTTATTGTACCCACACTACCATATGTGCCAGAGTCACACAGCTCAAACTTGGCAGAGGCAGGATTCAAACTCAGGTCTACCGGGACCTCAGGCTGTAGCTTTGAGTCCCAACGGAGTGCTCTCCCTAAAGAGCTGCTCCTTTCTAACCTCCGACAATAATTCTAAATTCCAGGACATATCTGGACCCAAGGTTCTGGCTTTGGATTGTGACTTCTGAGACATCTGTTCCAAAATTGAGTTTTAACGAAGGCACTTGCTAGGCACCCGATCTCCCCTGCTCCCGGTGCCCCCACTGCTCCCCCAAGTCAGGCTGCAGCTGGTTGAGCTGTCCCCAGATCCCCCAGCCTGAATCACCCCCGCGTCTAGGTGCCTGGTGACTTCCACCCCACCCCCGCCTCCTTTTTTCCCCTTTGCTTTAAAATGTTAACCGTGAATGGATTTATTTCAAACCAAATCACCTTTCCCCGTTCCCGGGGAAAGTGTGACAGTTTGCAAGGCCTGTAATTCTTTTCTCTCCCGAGTTCAGATTTGCTAGAGAGAAATGGATTTCCCCACATCGCACAAAGGATGCAGGAGAGAGAGGAGCAGATATAAAAAAAGGAAAGGGAAGCATTTGTCAGATTTGGAGTGCGTGCGTGCACGTGTGCGCGCGCGTGTGTGTGTTTGTGTTTCCCGCCGTCAGCCGATATTTCACATAACTTTGTTTTCACTAGTTAGTGCAATTAAAAGCACAAGGAGAAGTCAGGTATAAATCAAAGTGCCTTTAAATTTCACCAGAAAGATGTACATACGACTCTTTACTCAGCATGCACCAGTAAGAGATATGTGGTCGCCTTTGGCAGGAGAGGCAAAAATAAGCAATTTAGGATCTTAAAAGAGAAAAGATAATAAAAGTAATTAAGATAATTAACCGCCCTGAAGAGAGAAGAATTTACTGCTGTAAATTTTGTATTTTGTTTCGCTTGGCAATATCGCAGCTGCCACTCTGCTTAATATACAGCGTATCAAGTATCCTGAAGTCTTTGGCTGTCAAAAAGCATATATAATAAAAATTTTTAAGAGAAGAGGAAGGAGGGGAGAAAGACGAGGGCTGCAATTACAATTTTTTTAAAAATCTGGTTAATTGAGTTTGGAGCCAGGTGCTTGGGCTCTCTGCCTCTCGCGGGTTTGGCAATGATGGAATTTTAGTCTCTCCACGTCTGGTCTGTGCAGCCATGTAGGAATCCCATCTGTAACCCTGCTCCCCCAGGCAGGTCTGTTCTTCCCCTTGGTCCCCGATGTCACCAACTCTGATCAGCCCTTAGTCTCTGTTTCCTGGGCTGCCTGGCTCCCACCATGGTGTCTCCATAACCATCAAAGAGATGATCTGAGAATCCCAATCTGACTGTAGACTGTGAGATCTGGAGTCTCCCTGGGGCCCTCAGGATTAAATCCTAATTCCTAGGATCCTGACATTCAAGATGTTCCAAGACTGGGTCCCTGTCTCAGCCCTGGGTCCTTCTACGCTTCTTGCAAATACTGACACTGGGCACTGTCAGACCCTCCCAAGTGATGCAATGTTTCTCTCCCCTGGACCCTTTCGCCACATGCGCTGTCTGGCAAACTCCTGCTCACCTTTCATCATTCAGCTCAAGGGTCATTAGCTTTTGGAAAACGCCCCCAATAGATTTCCCCCACCCCCAGGACCCCTGTGGGCGCTCCCACTTTTCTGTGACTCTTTGATCATCTATGCATAATAACACGAATCCTGTTTTGGCATATTTTCTATACACTTGTCCTTTAATTTAGTTGAATCACGATATAGCCCCTGTTGAATGCCAGCTATGGCACTAGGTGTTGTCAATGAAAAGGTACATTCATTCATTCAAAAAAGGATCTGTGGAGCACTGATCATGTTCCAGTCACTGTTCCAGGGACTGGAAACAGAGCAGTGACATAAAGAAACAAAACATCTGCCCTCATGAAGCTGAAACTCTGGGAGCAGAGGGCGAGGTGACAGAGGATAATCAAGGAACAAATAAATACGTATCATGAGAGATAGTGAGGAGGGCTGAAAAATAATAATAGAGCAGAGAAGGGGTAGAGTGGTTAGAGTCAAGCAGAGACACAAAAGACAGGAGGGAAGGAGGCAGGCATTTCTCTGGGAGACAGACACTCCTGGCAGTGGAGTCCGTGTGTGCAAAGGCCCAGGGGCGGGTGGGACTGAGTCCGAAGAGGGGAAGGAGCAGCAAGGAGACCCTCCAGTGTGGCTGGGGTGGGTGAGTGAGGGTGGGTCATAGGGGGTCAAATGGCCAGGACCCTGCAGGCCATTCTAGGGCTCTGGCTTCTCCCTTGGGAGGGGACGGAACTGGAGGGTGAGGGCAGAGGGTGACAAGATCTGCTTTACCTTCAGTAGCTCATCCTGGGCTGCCATGGGGAGGGGGAGGGGATGGCTTTGGGTGGGGAGGGAGAAAGTTGAGAGATGCAGGAGGAGGCTGCAGTAGCCTTCCGGGACAGAGGTGACAGTGACCTCTAAGGGACGCTGAATGTGAGCATCTAGCACCCACCTGGAGCACAGGAGCCTTGCAGTTGTGGTCTGTGCCTGAAATGCATGTGCGCACCCGCACACACGCACACATGCACGAGAACACAGTCTGCACCATCCAGCCCGGAATTTAAAGTGGTGAGCAAGGTCTTACACAGTGAGTGATCACACTTGTGTTCTTGCAACAAATGTGCACTGTGCACTAACTGTCCAGCCCACGGTTTAATAAGAGGTCCTCTCTCACCTCTTGAACCTTTATATCCAACCCTGATGCACCATAGGTATTCCTGATCTCTTGAATGAATGAATGAATGAATGAGCCATCCTAGGAGGGGAAGAGACCTGTGAACAAATAGATACCAGGAGATAGCTCTAAACCAGAGGCACAGAATGGAATCACAGCATATGACAGTGAGGCTGGAACCTGCTGGAAAGAATCCAGATGGCTCCCTGAGGAGGCTCTGCCACCCTGGCTTAGACATACCCCATTCTAGGTGTCCCTTTGGGCCTCCAAGTCCCTCCACTCTGAGACCCACCAGCTGCCCTTCCATCTGCGTCCCCATGGAGACACCTACCCAAGCAGCCTGCCCAGCAGTATGTAAATCTGGACCTAGATCAGGCGGGGTCCTGAAATCTCTCAATAATTAGACTTCAAGTGGCCCCCATAACTCAGTAGCTAATTACCTCACCAGCTCCATTGGCCCGGCCCTCTGAGGCAACCAGCCCATTTCGCTGGCACACTGGCCCATAAAAATCCCTGAAAACGCATGGATTTACTGTATTTATTTATTGGAACTTGGAGAAATATACCTGGTACCCAGGGGCCTTGGGATGTGGGGACATAGTTTTGAAATGCAGATCGTTAAAAAAGGCGGAATTATAAGAACAGTCTCCTGCTCCCCCAGGTAGCGGAAAAGATGGCACTGTTGGTTAATTATAGGACTGAATGTGATGGAAGCCATGTGCAGATGCAGCGAATGGAGGTTCTACAAAGACCCTGATTCCCAGCAAGTTCATCTCACCACAGGGCCTTTGCACTTGCTGTTCCCGCTGCCTGGAAATCTGTTCCTTACACACCTTGGCAAGGTCATTCTTTTTATTGCTTAGTTAGTTCTCAGCTCAAATGGTCCTTGACCACTGTTCCAAGGCTGCCTCTGCCCAGGCAGGCTCTTCTCATACCTGCTTTAAGTTCTTCCCTAGTTTTATCCACCTCTGAATGTATTTTGTTCATCTACTTTTGACGGGGGCCTTTGCTACATGGATGCTTGGAAACATAAGTTTGCCACAGTAAAGTGATTCCCCCGGAAGGCAGTCCTGAAACTTGCTTCTGGATTCTCTAACACAGCATCAGTACCTCTCCACGTCATTCATGCTTCTCTGTCTCCCCACGTGAGCATCACCGTTGTGGCTCAGTGTGTGGGGAGGAGGGGGGACACATCACATCTCTCCACATGAGCATCTAGGGTGACCCTGAATGAAAAGCGTTTTAAGACCAGTGTATGGTGCGGTGCCTCGCAGGAGAGGAGTTGTCTTTTTAGAGCTTGTGTTTGGAGACTGTAACTTACGACACGAGCGATCAGCTATTTACCAAGTGGTGACAAGAACACGTGTTCTCTGCATCCCAGCTGCACCTGCTTCCCTCACTGGAGCAATGGGCAGAGATATGGCGGAGGCCAAGGAGGAAACTGGAAAGCACACACATGTGCACATCCTGATCCTCTTCTAACTCTGACTCTCCTCTCCCCACTCCACTCCTGGAAGCCTGGTTCCCCCTCCCAGTCAGCTGTGCTTCAGTCCCCAGCTTACAGGGATACGTGACCACCGAGAAGAGGAACCAGCCAGCCATCAGCGACAGCCGCTTCCTGGTACTCCGGGAGAGCCATCGGTAAGTCCCACGCAAGAGGCAGGAGCAGAGAAAAATGACCCCAGTCTTAAGAGCAGGATTCTGGTACCCAGACAGCCTTTGTTTCACTCAGTCAATAGCCTTGAGCAAGTTGCTTTCTCCTCTGCCGGTCCCTGTCTCTTCATCTGTAAAATGGGTGTAACAATAACGTCACTCAATAACCACTTTCCCTGCAACCCTGCCACCAAATAAATTACCTTCCCAAAGCCTCAGTTTATCCACCTATAAAATGGGTTAATAATAACAAGCCTCACAGAGCTGCCTTGAGCCTTCAGTGCAGTGATAGATACTGGAGGTCAGCAAACGTTTTCAGTAAAGGGCCAGATGGTCTCTGTTACAACTACTCAATGCTGCCACTATAGCATCAAAGCAACCTTAGACAAAATGTGAGCGAGTGGGTGTGGCTTTGTTCCAATAAAACTTCATTTATGGACACTGAAATCTGAATTTCATATAATTTTCATGTGTCACAGAATAGTATTTTCCTCTTGATTTTTTTTTCAATGGAATGATTTAGAAATGTAAAAATTATTTTGAGCTCACAGATCCTACAAAACCAGATGGGTGGTTTGCAGCCCCCGATACACAACGCAAGTGGCACTGTGCTTGGCAGAGACGTCCTCAGTAAATGTTCATTTTTTTTCCATTTTCATTGACGTGTAAGTCTTAGAAAGAACTGGAGGTCATTCATCCACTGTTAGTTCACTTCTGGAAGCGCATCCCTCAGATGGGGGCGAGCTGGCTGTTGGCTCTCTGAATACACACCTTCTAAGATGGGGCGCTTGTTTTCACCTGCAAAATCACTTCCATCTGTGGCCAGTCTACCCCAAAGTGGCTTTACGATGAAATAAAAGTACAGCCTCTATGCCCTGAAGCGCTCACAGCACCGTCCGAGTAGCTGCTACTTATTGCCCGCCTCTTTTCAGATGACAAAAGCGAGGCCAGAGCAGTGGAGTCGCTCCGGCCAGGGCTTGCTTGCCCTGCTGTGCCTGGGCAGAGCCAGGATTTGAACCCAGGCTGTCTGGACCCAACCATAAGGCTCTGTGGCAGGGAGCGAGGTCTTTCCGCCTTTGCCGGGACGGAGGTCTCAGGCGCCACCGGGCATCAGCCCCCGTCTCCCGACACCCACCCCCAGAGGGACCCCACCTCCCTGCTCCCTGCAGCTGGTTACACGCGCTCCCATGAATCAGCGAAGCTGAGCTGTTTTCCGGGCAAGGACATTATTCTTGCAGGGAAGCGAGGTTCTGATGTTGGGGGGGGATGGAGAGGGTTGAGGGAAGAGGGGGTGGCAGGCAAGAAATCAGCACAGAAGCCATTAAAAGACTTAAGATTAAAAAATATATATTGCTTCCTCCGCACACGCGGGCTGCGGCTGGTGGCGGAGGGCGGCGCGCATGCCGGGGGCCGCTCCGTCGCGGGGATGTAGGAGCGGATTCTGCTAATTGAACCCCCATGTCGCGCGGGGGTGCGGGGGACCTCGGGAGCGATCCATCTCCCCTGGCAGCCTCGTTCCGGGAGGCGAACGAGGGAGGCCTTGCCGAGCGCCTTACAAGACTAATATCCCCACAGCACGAGGAACGGCTAGCACAAACACCCTCGTTTATTTTTTGAGATTTTTTTCTTTCTTTTTTTTTTTTTTATAGGACTGACGTAGCAGTTTTTCCCCTGATTTTTCAAAAGCTACATTTATTTACTGCTCTTTGTGCCTCTTCAGAGAAATGTGACCCCAAGTCTTTGTCTTCTTCGCAGAGCGGATGGGAGATCAGGAAATGGAATGATTCCATTTTCTTTAAAAAGGAAAAAAAAAAAAATCAAATTCTGTGTTTTATGTTCACACAGGATTTTTTAAAAATCCTGACTGCACAGAAAGGTGTAAAAGTAAAGGGTCAAATTCCTTCTCCTTAGAAATATTAATTCATCCATCTGACAAATATTTTCGATCACCTACTGTGTGCAATACTGAGCACCTACTATGTGCTAAGCTCTGAGGATATAGAATTAAACAGAACAGCAAAAACAGCAAAGTCCCTTCCCTGGTCTCTATCCTTAGAGCTAATTGATGTTAACTATTTATTGCATTATGTTTCTGGAAGATACACACACACACACACACACACATACACACATTTTAAATGAATTGAGTCATACCAGGCACTATGTTCTATACCTTGAAGTGACTGCCTTAATTTAACAAAATATTTGATGCATTTTTTTTTCATTTTAACAAATAAAAATCTGCTTCCTTTTTTTGTAAATAGCTGTGTGATATTTCAAAGTGTGCCTGTAGCAACATGTAATTAATCCCTCATTGATGGGCATGTTGGTTGCTTCCAGCTTTGGGCTCCTGCAACCTATGCTGCAGTGAACATCCCTGAGCAAAATTTCTGTTTTCATAAATGTAAAAGGAACTGAGAGAGGACCTACGTGGGGGTCACTCACGTTGCCCACCTCATATGTCTTGTTCTCCTCCAAGGCCCATGGGAGGACCCTGCTTCCTGGCCCACTTAGAGGCGTGTAGCACAGGACTGGCTTCAGTGTCTTCTGTGATACCCTTCCTGTATAGTAGCTTTAGGGCTGAGATCCTCCCCTCTTTTTTCCTTCTGCCATTGTGACCAGCCATGCTCCAGAATGTAACTGCTTCACCCACTAAGGTTCTAAGCTACATAGTGGAAATGTATAAGCAGATCCTCCAGCCAACCTGCGATGGACATGTAGTCTGAGCCAGAAACAAAACACATTGTTTCATACAATTGAGATTTGGGGATTTTTTGTTACTGCAGCATAACCCAGTTTATCCTGACAGATACAAGCTACTACAAGGCTTCCATTTTATAGGCAGGGACATGAAGTCTACAATTATTGCCTGTAATCACTCAGGGTCAAATTTTTTGATGGCTCCCCACCACCCCCAGATTATAACTCAGACTCCCTAGTACATTATTAATAAACTTTGCTTATTTTATAACAACATAGCAACCATTTCGGTATCATTTCCACCAGATTTACTTCTCCAGCCACACCTAAGACTCACCATAACTGCAGATTCCCTAACTTGGTTCAGGCTATTTCCTAGGTCTGGAGTTTCCCTCCCTACCTTGGCCACAGGACAAACTCCTACGCATCCTACAATACCCAGCTTAAAGAGGTCCCCATCTGTCAAGATTTACCTGGTCCTGACAGGTAGCTGCTTGCTCCTCAGTGCTTCCTCCAATACCTTAAACAGCTTCCATGTGGGATTGTATCACATGCTTTCCTAATTGCTTATTTATGCGACCGTTCTGCCCACCCCCAGATTGGAATCCCCTTGAGGGCATGGCTCTATCTTATGCATCTCTCTCCAGCACCTACAACAGGACCTGGCACGTGGTGGGTGCTAGGTAAACTTTTTACCAATGAATTTGTGAATGGATGGATGGATGGATGAATGAATCCATAATCTTGACCTTCCAGCCCCGTCTACTACTGCACTGGTCTCTCCTTCCCTAATCCTTCCAATGTCTCGTCACTGAACAGCTAGTACCTGATTTGAGGTTTCCCTGCTAACCCTCAGATATAAATGGACAGGACAATGATGGTAGACAGAAGGTTACAGAATGCCAGCGCAATTCCTCTAAAGACATCATTCAGGTCTGCACAATAAGATGATAAGGCAGTTTGGCAGGTCCTCAAAAAGTTAAACGTGGAATCACTATATGACCCGGCAATTCCACTACTAGGTATATAACCAAAAGAATTGAAAACAGGTGTTCAAACAATCCTCATCCACATGTGCACGTAGCAGCATGATTCACAATCACCAAAAGGTGGAAACAACCCAAATATCCATTGATGGATAAATGGATGAACAAAATATGGTCTATCCATACAATGGAATAGTATCCAACCATAAAAAAAGAAACTGGCACATGCTCCAATGTGGATGAATCTTAAAAACAGTGCTCTAAGTGAGAGAAGCCAGACACAAAGGGGGATATACTGTACCACTCTGTTTATATGAAATGTGCTAAATCAGGAAACCCAAAGAAGCAGAAGGCAGATTAGTGGACGCTGGGATGGGGTGAGAGTGAACTGTTGATGGGTAATTTTGGAGTGATGGGGACGTTTTGGAACCAGGTAGAGTTGGTGGTTGCACAACATTGTGAAGGTACTAAAAGCCACTGAAGTGTTCGCTTTAAAACAGTTAAGTCAATGTCATGTGAATTTCACTTCCATTAAAAGAAATTTTTTTAAATAATATAAGCAAGGGTGGCAGCTGGCGCATTCCTTCCTGGCTGCCTTCTTGGATGAAGCGTGGGGGAGGGGAACGCTGGGGCGTCCCCCGAAGCAGACATGCCCGGGCACTAAGCAGCCTGTTTCCCTTGAGGGTAATCCCTTCGAGGGGCAGAAATGAAGTGCAGGATGTCATTGGGGTGCACATACCAGAGGAGTGGGAGGGACACGGGACACGGGACAGGGAGAGAGAGGGAGAAGCCTGGAAAGAGAAGAGAGAAACTCAGGGAGGAACAAATGAGGGAGAAGCGGGAGGGGAGAGGAGGGAGGGGTCTTGGCTGCATTAAGCAAGCCAGGAGGACCACAGAGCCCTGATTACTCCCCGCTGGGCAACATGTGAATAAGGAGCTAAGAAAAAATAAGCAGAAAATCAGTTATTTTCCTCCAGTGACAAATCCATCCCACAAGCCAGATGGAGGCTGAGCTACAGGCCTTTGTGTGGGGCCCAGGGAAGGAAGGCCACCTCGCTGCCCCCCCCTACTCTGGGGGGTGGACACATTCCAAGGGGCCCTCTGGGATGAGGGGAGGAGGGTGGGCATCCTATGCTGTGTGGGCCTGGGCAGTCCTTCCTCCTCTGAGCTTTGTTGGCCTCATTTGTAATTAGAGCAAACTGTGTTTTCCAAAAAAAAACCGACTCCAGCAACATTTTCAGAACTTGCTAAACAAGAAGGGCAGGCTAATTTCCCTCCCTTTGGAAGTGGGTAGGTCTTGGCAACCACGTGGACTGTGCAGAATGCAGCAGACGTGGCATGACTTCTGAGACGAGGTCATGGAAGGCAATGTGGACATTGGCCCTGGGAACCTGGCCGCCATGTTGTGGGGAAGCCCAGACCATGATGGGAGCAGGCGGCCGTGTGCAGGTGTTTCACCCACCAGCCCCAGGCGAAGTCTCAGCCCACAGCCCCCCATCTGACGTCAACCACATGTGTGTGAGCCGACCAGCCTTCAGCAGTTTCCCACTCTCAGACTTGGAGCCCACCCCATGAAGCCGAGGCCAGCTCTCCGTGCTGAACCCTGCCCAACTCACAGATCCATGAACTGAATAAAAATCATTATTGGAGGTTTCAGGATGGTCTGTTATGCAGCAACAGACACCTGGGAGGAACAGCATGGTGCCTGATGCCTCACCCTCGCTCTCACCTCCAAGATGTTTGCTGCAAACAGACGGGCAGTTCTCAAAGGGCCGCCACCACCCCTCCAAGGTGAATGCTCCAGTATTGTTCTGGGCTGAACTGTGCCCCCAGCAAATTCATAGTGTGTCCCTGTAAAATTCATATCCATATCGTGTGGAAATTCTAACCTCTGGTAGCTCAGAATATGACTGAATTTGGAGATAGTGTCTTTACAGAGGCAAACAAGTTAAAATAAGGTTATTGGAGTGAGCCCTAATCCAAGATGCTGGTGTCCTTGTTAAGAGGAGGAGATTGGGCAGGGAGGGTGCAGCTCAGTGGGAGAGCACGTGATTAGCATGCTCGAGCTCCTGGGTTCAATCTCCAATGTACCTCCATTAAAAATAAATAAATAAACTTAATTACCTCCCGCTCCAAAAAAGCTTTAAAAGAAAAGAATTTTTCAATTAAAAAATAAAAACAAGAATTTTTAAAATTTTTTTTTAAAAAGAAGAAAAGGAGATTAGGATACATTCTCAGAGGAAAGACCCTGTGAAGACAGAGACAGAGGTGACCATCTACAAGTCAAGGAGAGAGGCCTCCGAAGAGCTAGTCCCCCTGCTGACACCTTGGCCTTGGACTTCCAGCCGAGTGAACTGTGAGAACATGAGGTTCTGTTGTTTAAGCCACCCAGGCTGTGGAACATTGTTACGGCAGTCCTAGAAAAACTACTATGATCTGTGAACCCACTTTACAGATGGGAAAACAAAGCTCCCCCAGGCTGCACAGCTAGCAAGTGATGGAGTGGGCTTGGGGCCTTCCTCCTCTCGGGGGGTGACCCCATGTGCCAGGCCTGAATGGGGCTACATAGAGTTAACAGCGGTGATTACCCGCAGGCTGCACCCAGGGCGGGTGGAGTGCCAGTCTATCTGGCTCTCTCCCCCCCCCAGCTCAGATGTGGCCTGAGTCTCTCCCTCCAGCCAGGCAGTCCCAGGGGCCAGTGATGGCCAGAGGCAGACGGGCCTGGGCACAGCTCCGAGGGGCCTGCCCAAGGCCGCCCTGTTTGGGTGCCCCTTCGGGGGGGCCATCCTGGCTCTGTGCGGGTTATTAGAGCACACATATTACCCCCTTAAGGTTAACTCATCAGCTCCATGCTCACATGCATTTGTGCGATAAGCCAGGGTCCCACATACAGACTTATCCAAGGGGCAGAGCTGGGCTTATGAAAGGGAAAATATTGATAAATGTTACCCTCAAGGGGAGATCTTCTCCCTGCTCAGCCCCCAGCCATGGGGGCAGGAGACTTTAGCAAGTCCCCAGCCTTGGAGTCTGAGGGATCCTCAGTCTGTCTTTCGAGTCACCCAGAGGATTAAAATAATTACCTGTGCAAGCACGCCCTCCAAAGAATCTAACAGGATTGCCCTAGGCAGGGCCTGGCCATAGGTTTTTCTTTAAAGCTTTCTGGAGATTTTCTCAGAGTCGAACCTCAGTGGGAATCTGGAGGTGTGGAGCGGGTCCTGTGCTCAAGGACTACCGTAGGCCTCCTGTTACTTTCTAGATGGGGCAAGCTTGTCGCTGCCACAGGACCTTTGCACAGGCTGTTCCCGCGGCCTCCACACTCCACCCTTTGGAGGTTCCTAATCATCCCTTGGGCCTCAGCTTAAACGTCATCTTCTCCAGGCTGTCTTTCCCTGATCCCCCTGCCTTCATTCCTCTTCTCTGTCACTGTTCCCTGTTCTTTTCCCTTAGATCTCATAATAGTTCCCAAGTTTGCATTCCTCGGTGTTTTCTTTGCTCACTGTGTGTCTCCCCACTAAACTGTGGAACCCAAATGCTTAGTGTAAGGCTGGACCTAGAAACACTCATTATTAATGATGATTTAGTATTATTACATGGCCACTGTTGTTGTTTGTTCATAACACAGGCGCCTAATAAAATTGTGAACTCTCAAGGTAAACCAGCCATGTGGTTGGAGGTCATGGCTGCCGGAGGAGGCTTCCGTCCGATGTGGGAAAGAAAGCACGGCTCAGAGAGGAGGATGCACTGACCCAAGGTCACCCAGCAAGTCAGAGACCGCTCCAGGACCACAACCCAGAACTCCTGACAGTGTGCCCTTAGGTGGTCTCTTCCCCTCCTGGGGGCTCTGTGGAGGTCACAGAGGTCAGGCCCACCCCTGACCCCAGCCCCAGACCCCGGGAGCCTACACCATGGTGACCTGGATGGCCACTCGGTGGCACTGTGGAGTCGCCACCAGCTGGCAGCCACCCCATGAACCCCAATCCAGTCCAGTTTGACCAAAAGACCTCAGAGAGGGCAAAACCAGGTCTGAAAGCACTGAGAACTCAGTGCTGCTCTCATCCCAGATGAGAAAACCGAGGCCCAGAGAGGGACGGGCGCTTTGCCAAAACCACACAGCTACTCTGAGAAGGAAGAAAGAAAAAAATAGTCCTTTTATTGAACATGAACTGTGTACCTAGTTTGCAGCCATCTCCTCCCATTCTCACAACCACCCAGTGATGTGAAAACTATTCTCCCCATTTTCCAGACGCGGACGCCGAGGCACAGGGAACTTCAGGGGAACTCCGGGAGCGATGAGGATAATGATAACAGTAGCAGGTAATACTTACTAAGCGCCGCACCTCATAAATGATGCCAAGCTGGCCACTCCCACACCAAGGCCGAGGCCTGGATGCCAGTATCAACCCATTTTAAAGAGATGGAAACTGGGGGTCAGAAAGAGGAAGCCATGGGTAGAGGTCCCACAGCTGGGGAGTGTCTGTTGCTAGAACTTTTTCCTGCCCAGAGAGAATCTGGCTGATTTCTGCCCTCTCTCCCCGGTACCCCAGTCTCAGGCAATGTCCAGCCAGCATGACCAGACCCAGGCCAGACCTAGGCCTACAGGGATCTGGAAAGATACAGCCCCTTCCCCAAACCCCCAAGCTGTCCGGAACAGGCTCCACAGCTGGCTGGACTGGGCTGCAGTCAGGGAACTGGGCTGCCCACTGGAACTTGGAGGTGTGTGCAGGGGTCCCTGGACCACACATGAACTTGGAGATGCTGCTGTGTGTCCCAGAATGGTCTCCTGGACTCCCTGGAGGAAGATGATGCTGGCATGAGGACTACAGAGAAAAAGGCACAGAAAAATCACGAAGTAGAGAGACCAGAGGTGGTGTGGAGGCAGCGACAGGAAGACAACAAGGGAGACAGGAAGACAGAAAGAGAAACACATTCAAACAAAACAGAGAGGGACCAGCAGAGCCAGAAAGACCGGCCAGGAAAGACGCGTATCAAGAGAGACAGACAGAAGCGGAGAGAGACAGAGACAAGGAGAGATAGGAAATCTCAGAGACAGATGAGGACAAAGGGACAGGGAGTCACAGAGACAGAGACGGGTTGGAGATGGAGGCCCAGAGAGACAAGTACCAAGAGAAGGCCCCCAGAGCGAATTCTCGGGGGAAGGGACCAGGAGGTTGGGCAGAGAGAAGCCTCCATGGCCAAGGAAGGGCTGGAGGAGGCTGAGACAAGGGGAAATAAGATCAGACAGAAGCAAAGAAGAAGGTGAGATGGTCCAGAGAGCAGAGGAGGGGGAGACTTGGGGGCGGGGGTCAAGACAAGACAGTCAGAGGGTGGAGGCCAGAGCAGGACAGAGGTGGCCCTGAGGTCAGCAGTCCTTCCAGCCTGGAGACCCTGCCTGGGCCCTGGACACTGGGCAGCCAGGCCCTCTGTCCACCACCTTCCCCTGCACCCTGGAGCCTCCCCTGGCAGCAGGGGCTGGGCCAGGGCCTCGAAGGGCAAAGGTCAAGGGGGCGGACTCACTGGCCTCTTCCATTTCGCCCACTCAGCAGGCCCCAAGCACTTCGTTTGCATAAAACAATATTCCTGTGGGGGATGCTAATGCGCCCTGCTATTTTTGCCTCTCCTGGTTCGTGGTTTGCATACATTTGCATACCCTGGGAGAATTAAGCTGGGATCATGTAAATGAGCCTACCAGCTTGGGGGTGAGGGAGGCTCCGGGCTCCCTGCCTCCTAACAGGCTGTACAGGCCCCAGCCTCCCCTTGGGGGTGCCCTGGGCAGGACCAGTTGACATGGAAGTCTCAGCTGCACCCCCCAATCCTGAGGCCACAGCCCGCCCAGGTGTGGGGTAGCCAGAGGGAGCCTTCAGAAACCCAGATCTGAGATTATCACATCTTTTCTTAAAGCTTTCATGGTTTTGGGGGTCTTAGAGTAAAGGCCCAAACTCCACTGGAGCCACAAGGACTACCCCTGCCACACCCCCCACCACACTGCCCCTCCCTCCAGACACATGGGACCTCCTCCTCTCAGGGGTCACCCTCACCAGGCTTTTGCCAACCACAGGCCCTTTGCACATGCTATCCCCACTGGCCTCAATGTTTTTCCCTCCCCCTTTCCCTTGCTTACATCTAATTCATCCTTTAGACTCCAGGTGGAGTACCACTTCCTCAGGGAAGCCCTTCTGTCCTCTCCAACCTCATCCTCCCCTTGGACATTCTCAGTTCCCCCCCAACCTGCCCTTGGCTGGCTGGAATTATGGAGGCAGTATCTTAGTTCATGCCTGTCTCCTCTGTAAGGTTGTGAGAAGCAAGAGTGCAGGGACCTTGTCTCCTTTAATCTCTGCCCCCGCCCCAACCAACACCTACCAGTACTGGGTACATAGATTCCTAATTAATATTTGTTGAATGAATGAATAATTGGGGCAGACCTGCAGATTCATCCTTCAAAGCTAGAATCTTCAGGAGCCGGGTGTCCAACACAGATTGGTGTGACCTTAGCCTCAACCCTGCACATTTTTTAATGACCCCTCTGGGTGACACACATCTAAGTAGAAAGTATTTTCCTTCAGGTATTAAGTATTAAGTCTCAGGGGAGGGCCGTGTAGAGATGCATAAACAAATTCATGCAAGAACGAGTTGAAGCCCACTCACACCTCGAGCCCCACGTGTGTGTCCCCACCCATGCGTGTGTGTGCCCATAGCGGCCTGCAGGTACTCAGGGCCGCACACACTTGGGCCTGCGCTGATGGTCAGTCATTCAACAAACGCTTTATATGGGCCCACTGTGCACCAGGTACTGGGCCAGGAGCTCGAGGAGTTGTGAGAACTGACTGAGACTTGCATCCCAGGAACACATGTGAATCCCACATACATTTGAACCTGCACATGTTCTGCTGACACAAGAATGGGGGGGAACCCACAGTGGGTGAATGTCACACACACACTGGGCATGCGTGCCCCCCACTCGCCCACACAAAGGGGGCTGCTCTGGGGCGGAGTCGTCTGCACCAACACCCACGGGGCTCAGCGAGTCACTGCTGAAGTCCAGGACAGATGGAGAAAGAGTGACCACAAGGCTGAAACCCATGAACTTGACCCAGACTGGCCCGGGCTGATGGCTCCTGCACTTGAGAGGGGAGGTGAGGGGGGACCAGTCGCTCTCCTCCTGAGCCTAATTTCTCCTTCTACAAATTTTAAGTGGTAGAAAATTTCTTCTTTGACGGGCTGAGCGCATCAGATGCTTCTGCGGTGCCTGGTACAAAGTAAGCCCTCAGTAAACAGGCATTTTGTCATTATTATTACTGTCGTTGCTATTGATTTTGCTCTCTCTCATTCGGGTCTCAAGACTCCTTGAGCTGCCCCCCTGCACTGCCCCAGAAGCTGAACACGCCCACGCTGCCTCCTCCTCCCGTGATTGGCGTCCTGTGGGCCCTGCAGGGAGTGAGGCTGAGAATATATTTGATTCCCAGAGCAACTGAGCCACACTTGCACAGGAAACAAAGTGCTTTCCTCCCAGATAGTTCTACCCCTGTCATCAAGGGCCCCTCCAGCTCAACAAACTGACGCTTGTTTAATGATTAGGAGACGTCTGTCGGCCAGGGCAGGGATCAGCCTGGCCGGATTTGCACAGGGGCTGGCTGGTGTGCCCCACGTGTGGGCCTCTGGGGATAGGAGGTGGGCAGGGACCAGTGTGGATGAAGGCGTGAGAGGAGGGCATGGTGGGCAGGAACGTTGTGGAAGATGGAGAAAATTATCTTCCTTACCTCAACCCTGCCTTTGGGGACAGTGCTTTCCATCCCAACACACCCCGCCTCCTGTTCTGAGGTCTAAAAGCAGAAGCAGCATCCATGGTTCTTAAGGGCCCCGCTGGTGCCGTCCCCCGGCATAGGGCTATACGTGACGTGGGGCAGAGGTTAGTGGGAACCGGGACATCCTTCACCGTGAACCTGAGAGATAAAGGAGTCTGGCTCTTTGCAGAGATGGCCACTGTCCCCTGCGGCATAGGGGATAGACAGGGCAGGAAGAGGGTTAAAAGGTTAACTTAAAAATATAATTCCCAATGTAAAGCCGTCATAAAATTCCCCTCCCTACTCTGCCCCCAAACGCCCAAAAAAGGGCCCTTGACAGTAAGAGTGGCCACACTGACACAGCACCTACTGTGTGCCAGGCACTCTTCAACATACAACCATGAGATACGACTGGTACCTCCATTTTACAGATGGTGAAACTAAGGGACCGAGGCACAGAGAGGTTAAGCAACTTGGCCAGGATCACACAGCTCAAAAGTGACCCAGCTGAAGTTTGAACAGAGGCCATCAGGCTCTCAACCCAAAGATGCAACCAAACCGTGGAGTATCAGGTATGTGACAGATCAATGGCAGGTGACGTTTGGGTGAACAGAGCCTTTGGGGACATAGACACTGCCCTGATCCTGGAGGATGCCCCAGCTTGGCCTTCTGGGCTCTTGTTAGGAGGCCTGCTTAGCCCGGGGGAGGCCAGATCACCCTCTTCCAGCCTGTTGGTTTAAAGAAGATACAATTATCTCAGCCATGGTGCCTGCACGTGCTCTGATGAGCTGAAAAGGGAGACTAAGGGGCCTGCATCTCATCCTGTCGGAGATAATTAGAGGTAACATCACTTTGAAGGAAACAAGCCTGTGGCCAATTGTTCAAGATTGATTAAGTTGGTGGCGAGCACGGGCACCTGGAAAACGGACCAGCAGTCTGCCCTGATCACATCACCTGCACTTGGCAGGGGCCGTGGGCTGGGTTGGGTGGCCAGGGTGTGTGACTGCCAATCCCCAGCCAACGTCCTTCCTGCCCCAGGGCTTCCTGAGAGCTGCTGTAACAGGCATTTGTGGGTGGATGTGTGCAAGGGCCTTCTTGCTCTCTCAAGGCAGGACAAGAGCAGATTTCAGGCCTTGCTAGTCTGTGGGCATGAGCTGGGTGGCCTCGGGGAGGGGAAGATATGTCCAGACCTTCACCTCACAGCAGTTCAGGCATTATTTATTCAGCATCTATCATGTACCATGAAGATACAGCCTGAAAGTGTGTTCCAAGCAGAAAAGGCAGTGTGTGCAAAGGCCCTGAGGCAAGGGCAGGCTTGGCACATTTGAGGTGATGCAGGAAGTTGAGCCCGGCTAGAGTGAGGATGCTCCAAAGGAGATGACACCAGATGGGGTCTTTTAAAAGCCGTGAATGATCCTCTGGCATTTCTCAAGCATTTCCTCTGTGCCAGGGCTTGGGCTCCACCTGCCCTGCAAAGAAGGCTCTGAAATAAATCACAGATCATAGATGAGGAGTCTGAAGGTCAGAGAGGCAAAGTCATTGTCAAGGTCCCATAGGTAATACATGACAGAGCTGGGTACCTTTTCTATCATGACTTGCCCCGTGAGTCCAGACTCACCTGCCCCAAACCGTAGCTTCCCAGAAGGTCAGAGCTTGGAGGTGACCATGAAAGGCTATCAGATTTACCTGGTTCATTATTCACAACAGGAAAACTGAACCTGGAAGCAGGAGAGGCAAGGTGCCCACCACCACGCGGAGAATCCTCCATCCTTAAGTCGACTGCCACTAGCGCCGTTCTGAGGCGGCCACAGTAAAGCAGAAACCACCACTGGAAATTGCTATGCCAGTACCAACACACTGGTTTTCCATGAGTTCACGGGCACTGTTCTTTTGTTTGAAATTCACCACCCTGGAGCATTTCTAAACAGTTTTGGGTACACATACCCTCTGGGATGTCTTTCACAAATCCATGGTTCCGGTCACTTCAGTTTGTAATATGCTGCCTGTTGTACTCACTTTGGAGAGTCACCATGTATATTTATCATATAAAGGCTCTGATAAGTCCTGCTGCAAAGGAATCTGTTTCTATTTCTTTAGGCCAGCAATCCCAAAATTCATTTGAGCATGCAATCCTTACCAACATGACCAGAATTCGGATTTTCCAGGACTGCTAATGGGAAATACTGGTTTTGGTAACTAAGAGAAGCTAAAATAATCCTTCTGACCTTGGAGAAAAAAATTCTGAATACGTTTTGGAGGGTGGGTGAGATGATGAAGTGAGGGGGATATATTTAAAGAGCCAGGGAGCTACCGCATGCAGAGAAATGAAGACCCAGAATGGGGCATGGTGGCCATGGTGACCACCTTCAAATTCCTGGAAGGCTCCTGAGTGTTCTATGGGGATAGGGGTGCGATCCTCTTTAGTTCCAGAGAGCAGAGACAGGACCAGTACGTGATATTAATGTAGGAAAGTTGGAGCTTTCACTGGTGATTGGCTGTCTTGGTAGGAAGTGAGTTCCCCATCACTAGAAGTGTGCAAGTAGAAACTGAAAGAAAATTGCACTTGGGCTGCTAAAGAACAGATTCCTTCTACAATTCTGGAGTTTCCAAGGTGAAGAAATGTTGGCCTGGGCCCTGGCCATGCTAAATTCCCATCTTCTCTCATGACCGGGCAGAAGGAAACCAGGCATGTCACATCCATCTGACATTAGGAAAATTCTTATAAATAAAATAGTCCCTATAAAAGCTGTATGAGCTCTCTCCAGTCCATCTCATCTCGACAGTAATAAAACCAAGCCCGGAACTCCAGTGTCGCCTTGCCATCTACAAGAGGAAACGCTTATTTTAAGAAGTATAAAAAGAAAAGTAATTTACAGTCTATTAACATTTTAAAAAGTGTGTTAGCAAGAAGGGGGAATACATTACTGGCTCGATGAGGGATCCAGAAAGAAGTGGAAAGTGGAATCATATAAATTTCCCTTGGTCTCCATTTTCACCTGGAGGACGGCAGACTCCTCCCGAATCCTCCCCCCTTGCTGGAGAAGGTCCAATGGAGAAAGGGTGGCCTGGCCGGGAAGGGTGCAGGGAAAGGGGTCCACAAGGAGTGACGGGGCATGGATTAGGAAGTCAGATCTGGGTTCCCATCCTGGCTGGGGTTCCCGAGGGCTCTGCCAGTCACCCAACTTCTGTGAGCCTCAGGCACACATGTTGTCTAAGCAGTGGATGTAATGAATCCCAGGGTCCTGCTGCTTCATATAAAAGTCTGAGCCTTCCAGCAGACTTGGGAGGGCTCGGAGACTGAAGAGGCGTTGGTGACCTGGTGCCTGGTGCCCCATGGTCCTCACCTAGCCTCGTTGCCTGGCCCAGCTGACGGGCCCTCCATCTGTGGTCCTGGAACTGAGCTAGGTCCTGGGCAGCGGAGCGGAGTGGGGCGGAGATGAAATGCAAACTGCAAATCAAGGGAAATACATGGAAACAATTATAGAAGGATGGACTTGAAGGGAAAACAAAGCATTCCCTCTGAGGAACGCAGCCATGGAGGACGAGCCAGAGGGAGGAACTGCGGCCTTGGGGGAGATGCTAGCGGCTGGGAGTGGGGAACAGGCAGGAGGCATCCTGGGAGGCAGGGGACATTCCATTGGGTTGTCACTCGGACCCTGAACCCTGACTCAGACCCTCACCTGCCATGACATTCCAAACAAGCCCCTTCTCCTTGCAGTGCAAGCACATCACACACACACCCCCATAATTTCTACATACACACAGACACAGACCAACACAATCTCACACATGCACCCACGTGCACCCATACACCCACGTGCACCCATACCTTATGCACACACAGAAAATACAATCACACACCTATGCCTTCCACGCACACACACATGCGCATGCACACAGCCTAACTTATACACACACACCCCCAAAGTGATCACACGTGTGGCACACATGGGGTCCACTTATTACGCACACGTGCCATCACGCGTGTGCGTACGTGCCACACCTCCGGTGTTTGCATGTGCGCGTCCACAACTGCCTGTGTGCAGGCGCGCATACACGTGCGTGGACTTAGTGCACACACTGCCGCTCGTGCACACTCCCAGTCATCTGCATTTACACATTCACGTGCACACACAGCGGATATGCCCATATCCCAACATGTGTTCCACACACGCGGCCACAGACTCGGCACGTGCCTCCGCCCACACGCGCAAGCACAGACACTCACGCGGTAACCTTCCCACCCTCCCTGGCCACGGGACACACTCACAAGTGCCGCACACGTGGCAGAGTCTCCCAGGAAAGCGTCCGTGGGCGCCAGTGTGGGGTGTGGGGCTGCTGGACAGACAGCATCTCACATGCCGGCCGCCTCCCTGCCTGAGCCTGTGTTTGTGCAGCTGCTCCCTCTCCCCCAGCGTGGGGAGGGGGCAGGAAGAGCTGCGTCGGGGAAGGGGCAGGCCCCGGCCGGCCCTAATCAAGAATTTCACACCCCCGTTGGGACCAGGCCCCTCTGCAGACCCCACGTCCAGCTGGGTGAAAACCCAAAGCTGGCTTTGTTCAGGGGCTGCTGGGGACTGCAGGGGCCCCACTCCAGGACATGCCCCTGCCCAGTTTGGAGGGCTGGGCTCCAAACTGGCCCATTGTAGGGCTGTTCCAGGCCTGAGTCCCGATTCTCGTAGCTGGGGGCCCTGCCAGGGGCCAGCAGGCAGCAAACGGGCCTCAAAGAGCCCTCCTCCCACTGCCCTTTCCCAGGCCTTATCAGTGAGGGGGGAGGTGGGGCCCACCACATCAGCCCCCGGCACGCTGGGCTTCCCAGTGACCCAGTGAGGCCGAGCATGTCTGCTTTTAAGATTTGAATCTGGAGAGGCCTACTCTCACAACCACACACCAGCCCTCCCCCCCCACCCCCGTTTCCAACCCAGCATCCTCAAAAATGCCCCACGGGCTCACCTCTTGGCCTATGCCCAAGCTATGCCCCCTGCACCAGTCTCAAATGCCTTTCCTCTCTTCTCAGCGTGGACAACTCTTACTCGTCACCTTTCAAGACCAGTGCTGATGCCTCCTCCTCCAGGAAGCCCTCTCTGACTCTCTGCTCATCCTCCATCTTGCCTCTCTCACCCTGCGCTGTAAACTTCCTACACTAATTTGTGTCCTGGACCGTGAGATGCCAAGGGCAGGAACCAGGCTACCATCACCATAGAAACCTTCAGGCTGGCACAAGGCCTGGCACACGGTGGAGATTTGTTGAAGGAAGGGAGGATTCCTCGGTGGAGAGATACCGGAAAGTTCTTCCTCAGTGCCTCACATCCGTGGGCCTCGTGCAATGAATTAGGTCCCTGATCTTAATTTAAGAGTTAAATAATACCACACATATATTACAAAAGTTAGGTAAATTTCCCCTTCCCTCCTGTCATTACCTAGAAAGCTGCCAACTTCTAGATTGTAATTATGTACATGAATAATGAAATTAGCATATCTATCAGCTCACTCCCTGCTCATTATATACCAGGAAGAGCCATGTGTTCTGATTCCAAATCACCCACCTCTGGAGGCTGCTGGGCTCTGGGCTCTGAAACAGCCCCCAGGGAGAGGCTGCATGCCTACCCTGTACACCCTGGGCCTGGGGGCTTCAGGGAGCCCTTAGCGACACTCCTGGGTGGGAAGTTCACGTCTGATCAGCCTTTAACCTCATCCAATGGGTGGGTGGGAACCACTGGTTGAACCTGCCATGGCAGGGGGCTGGGGTGGTGGGAGGGTAGGGCTGGGAGGGTAGGTCCACTCCACACCGTTGTGGGCCTGTGGATGGACCTCCTCTCCCACTGCCCCTGAGAGATGGGTGTGGCAGTAACATCTTCGTTGTCCTGGATTGTGGGTAAACAGGGTGTGTTCCTAAAAGCAGCAATTGGATGCAAACAGACTTGGGTTCAAGTTCTGGCTTCACCACTTGTCCACTATGTGATGTCACGCCGAGCCTCAGTTTCCTCTTCTGCAGAATGGGCATACTTAATAGGGCAGGTGGAGGGATCCAATGCAGTTCCACTGTGCCCATATCATACAATAAACGCTCAAGAAATGTAAATTATTGTGTTTGTCTTTGTCGAGATTGGTATTCACCCCTGGCCTGAGGGGAGCTCACTGCCATGGACTGAATGTTTGTGACCCCCCCGAAAATTCATATGTTGAAACCCTACCCGCCATGGGATGGCCTTAGGAGGTGGGGCCTTTGGAAGGTAATTAGGATGAGATGAAGTCATGAGGGTGGAGTCCTCCTGATGGGATTACCGACTTTATAAGAGTCACTAGAGAACTTGTGGCGTCCTCTCTCGCTCTCTGCCACGTGAGAACACAGCAAAAAGCTGGTAGTTGCAGCCCGGAAGAGGGCTCCCCCCAGAACGTGACCATGCTGGCATCCTGATCTTGGACTTCCCAGCTCCAGAACGGTGAGAAATTAATGTCCATTTATAAGCCACCAGTCTGTGGTATTTTGGTTACAGCAGCTCCAGCTGACAAAGGTACCCTCCCAGCAGGAATTCTCATCACGAAATGGGACCAAAATAAAACCAAGAAGCCAGCACTTGGGTTGGCTTGGCCTCTCTACTGGACATCCCCAACTCCTGGATCCCCCTGGGATTCTACCAGAATGCCAAGTTCTGGACTCTGCCCACCCAACTGCATCCAAACTACCTTGCACATGGGGCTGAAGCCATGACCAGGCGGACGGGTAAGGACCCCGGCAGCCTGAGGCCACCTGTGCGTGTGTGGTGTTTACTTGCTCACTGCGCACCCACTCACTGGAACTTTTAACTAGGGCTCACTGTGGGCATTAAGAGGCAATGGGGAGCCAGTGAATGCTTGAGAGCAGGGAGAGCTGGATTTACAGCCTGGCTTTGCAAACTGTAAAGTGATTTGCAAATTGTAAATGTCAGGTTGCCCTAAGGACCTTTGTCCAGACTCCCCTGACCCCACAGAGTAGGACTCAGAGCCTCAGCTGGTGTCATCCTTGCACCCTGACTTTGCCTCAATACTACAGGACTGGCTGTCTTCTCCCAAAGCCCTCTGGCCCCCCAAATTGGCTAGGCACCTTCACGAGTGTCACTGTTGCCCCTGGGGGGACCAAGATGGTCAAGGCCTTCTCCTAGCATTTACCACCTAGGGCTTTACCACCTCGACCTGAACTTCTGTGCCTAGTGACTCTGACTGGGTCCATACTGTACCCATTTCACAGATTAGAGTTGAGAAAGTCAATTCCAGAGTCATGGAGTCAATGGTAGCATCTAGCTGAGACCCACAAGGCTGGGCATTTTCAAAAGAAGAGACTAATAAAAAACAATGAAATAATGCCATTTGCAGTAACATGGATGGACCTAGAGATTATCAGATTAAGTGATGTCAGACAAAGAAAGAAAAATACCATACGATGTCAGTTATATGTGGAATAAAAAAAATAATACAAATGAACTTATTTACAAAACAGAAACAGGCTCCCAGATATAGAAAACAAACTTATGGCTACCAAAGGGGAAAGGTGGGGGGAGGAATAAATTAGGAGTATGGGATTAACAGATACACACTACTATATACAAAATAAATAACAAGGACCTACTATATAGCACAGGGAACTATATTCAGTATCTTGTAATAACCTATAATTGACAAGAATCTGAAAAAGAATATATATGTGTGTAACTGAATCACTTTGCTGCACCATGAAACAAACACAGTATTGTAAATCAACTAAACTTCAATTAAAAAATAAAAGAGGCTACGTATTCCTCATACTTCTACAGCGTCTGCCACACCCCTCGCCCCCTCCACGGCCTGTGCAGGGCACATCCCATGGGGGGAGATGTACGTTGATAATAGTGGTGAGCATCGGAGCTAAAAAGCCAATCTCACGACTTCAGCCCAGGGCTGGGAGTCAGACAGACCCGGGATCAAGTCCTTGCTCTGCCACTTATGAATCGCGTGACCCTGACCCCATTGCAGCCCTTCCTGGAGACGTTAGTCTTCCCATCTGCAAAGTGGGCGTGATGATATTTGCCCAACAGACTGACGTGAGAACCGAAGCTCAGCCTGGGCAGAGGGTACAGCATCATGCCTGGGTCAGCCCAGGGCACAGACGGAGCTATGTCATTGCTGTTGTGACTGATGTTGCTGTCGCCCCCTGTCCCCTCAGCTCGCAGTCACGGGTCAGGATGTTAGAGCCCAGCGTCACACACATGCGTGGTCTGGTGGCCTCATCCGGCTCCCAGATGTGTTTTGTTTCGTGAATGTGGCGCTTTGTCAGAAATAATTTTTTTCCCTAATTGAATTAGTTGCCAACATTTCAAGATGGAAGGATTTCACATAAAACACAGATTTTTTTTTTTTTTTTTTGGTCTCTCTTGGAACTTCAGAAGTTTGGGCCACATCAGAATCACATTCACCCAGAGCCAAGGTCAGCTGTGAGCTGAGAAGTCTCCACCCTTGGAGATGAGGCGTGAGCTCCCCAGTCTGCCCCAGTCCCCACCCCTCCGTATTGCCTCACTCCTGGCCAGCTTCACTCATTTAAGTAATCCGCCTGCCTCCGGGGAGGAGTTTGCCTTTGGAAGCCCTGTGCTAGATTTTTCTCTTCTGTGAGGTGTACTGAGGAAGGTCCAAGTCACAGCTAACCAAGTGGAGTTCAACAAGGAGAGAAAAAATCCGCCTCGCAGAGACTCCGTGGGCTCTTCTCCCAACTTCACATCCTGGGCCCGGATGGCGCTCACACCCCGCCTCCTCCCACCAGAAACTCCATCACCCTCTGGATGGTGAGAGCCACCCTCCAACCATGCTCACTTGAGGAGCCCCGAGAGCCTCCAGAATGGCCTTGGCCCCTCCCGGGAAGAGGAGGGTGAGCGGAGAAAATCGCTCCCATCTGACCAGGCCAGGGCCCAGCTCTTGACTCTAATTGGGGACACAGTAATGAGATGACGGCAGAGTGTACCCAGGGCTCAGCTTTCAGCCTGAGGTCCCACCGACAAACCATCCCATTTGGAAAGTTCTCCTGACATTCCTGAGCCGGGCCGCCTTGCCAAAGAAAACTCAAGTGAGGCTTGTCTTGGCACCGGCTCAACCCCCAGCCTCAGCAGGAAAACCAAAAACATTTACACAGCTGGGGCTGCGACGCCCGCTTCCCTCAAGACTTTGTCAGGCCTCGGACAGCTCGGCCGGCTTGGGGGGCACCTCTGAAGGGGCCTGTGTTCCCGAGCACAGCCAGGCATGGCCGGCCAGACGGAAAACACGGTGGCTGTCCCCAGGAGGCGGGAGAGAAGGCGCTAGAAGGTGCGGACTGGGCAGGGGCCTGGGGGCCGGGGTTAGGTCTCTCCACGGATGATGTCCTGTCTCTCCGGTCACATCTGCAGAGGTCACCCTGGCCGGCCTGCCACCCCACCTGGGCACATAGGCCAATGAAACGATCTTGAGAAGTGGCTAATGGAACGTGGGGTGTCAGGGGCCCCCCTGCTGACAGCTTTGAGGAATGGCCTCTTCCCCACTCTCTTTTCACACTCAGATCCCCTGTCTCTTTTCCTGGCTGCCTGTCCGTGGGGTTCTCCAAGACTCTCCACATCCTTTCTCTGATGAGGCCCATCTGGCCTCCCAGTGCTCATGACCAAGGACTATGGTGATGAGGTCCTGGGGGGTGTGGTTAAAAGCCGGAGCCAAATGCATCAGTGAGCACACTGGGGGTCACCGAATTATCTGCTAAGTCCCTTTGCGATCCCGCTGCTCCTCTCTGTCCCAATTGTCCCTCCCACAGTCCAGGCCACCATCGTCTTATGGCTGGGTGGCTGTAGCAGCATCTTCTATGGCCTCCTAGCCTCCACTCCTGCCCCCAGAGCCAAAGCCAGCACATGCTGTTTCAGTCTCTCGATCGCGAAACAAAACTCACATACAGCAAAGTGCAGAAAATGTAGTTCTGCACAATTTAATGATTATCAAGCAAACACCTAGGTAAGCCCCAGACAAGAAACAAAATCTCAGAAGTACCTGCCGGTACCTCCTCCACGCCTCTCTCCCCTCCCGCCCCCTGGGAGATTTCATTACCCTCCTGAATTTGATGATCATCATTTCCTGGGTTTTCTTTAGACCTGAAAACAACATGGTTTCATTTTGCCAATCTCTGGATTTTGTATAAATGGAATCATAGGAGTAATCACGTCATTATTATTTTGTGTCTAACTTCTTCCCCTTAACATTGTACGGTGAAATTCACCCATGTTGTGGCGAGGAGCTATAGTTCATTCATTTTCCTCTGCTGTGGGATATTCCGTTGTGTGACCATAGCAGAATTTCTTTATCTGTTTTACTATTGATGGCTTTGGGTCGTTTTCAGTTTGGGGCTATTTTTAAATTATAAATAGTTTAATCTAGTACATGGCACCTAGAAGTTTTCCAGTCTGTGATCAAACACAAGGAAAGCTACATTATTAAATTTATTAATTTTGTAAAAGCTACAAAACTAAAATTGTTTGTTCTCCTGCAAGACTTGTCAGAGCCTTTAATGTCTGAATGTGTTGCTGTGCATTGTGAACCTCCACAAGCACTGCCTCTGTGCCAGGCCCAGATGATGCAAGGGTGGACAAACCTGCCTCAGGGAGCAAATGGGGTGGATGGAAAGTATTGGCCTTAAAATCTAGTCATAGTGATTACCTCTTCCTGATTTGCTGTGCAAGCTGGGGCAAGTCCCTTGCCCTCTCTGGGCTTTCATTTACTCATCTGCAAAATACAAGTTGAAAAATTGCGACTCCCCAAGAGGCTTCCCTCTCTGACACGAAAATACTCATGTACAATTGTTTTAACTCTCCAGACTCTGGAGGAGGGGATGTTTGACCCAAGTCTTGAGTATTTAGTGCTCTTGGGGTGGGGGGCAATATGGCCACGTGAGTGGAATCTGGACCTCCTGGAGCTAGTGTAGGAGCAGCAAGGAGAGCCTTGCAGCCAATATGGAGGGTCATCTATACAGATTAAATCATTATACAGATCAAAGCACCTCATTGCCAACCCCCTCCCTACCCCACCATGGGAACCACCAGAGACAGACAGAAACCTTGTAACTTAGAGGATGCATTCTCAACAAGGATGAATTTTGTTCCTTGGGGGACAAAATATCCTACAGATATACATACAGAACATAAACAGATATCCAATGTATCTGTGGTATTAAAATGTCACTATGGGGAGAAGAGACAAGTAGAAGGGAATGTCTAAAATGATTCCGTAGGGGGACAATCATTTTTAAAATGAGGAACCCCTGATCTCTTCGTTTCCAATTCAAATGCCCACAGGGGCCAGGCAGGAAACTTAGGGAGTAAAGCAGGTGGCATATGAGGCAATAAGGAGGAGTGGGGACTATGGCAAACTGGCAGGCCCACACTAAAGGCATTATAGCCTTTTTTTTCCACTATTGTTCAAGTCAAGTAAAACCCAACAGCGGGCTGGATCAGTCCTGCCATCCACCAGTTTGCAATCCCAGATTTAAATAAAGAGCCAGACTATGCCCAGTTTCTGTGGCCAGTGCAGACAGCACTCAATCTGTCTCCATGCCAACCGGCTGCCACCACGTGAGAGGTGCCCCCCACCCCAAAACACACACCATGCCAGCAGCTTCCTCAAGCATCCTCCCCTAGACAGGACCCGAAGGCTTGTTCCACAGCACGCACACATGCATGTGATGGGGGTTAATGCCGCGTGATGCATAATTAATGATACTGACTAAATATGCAGATTAGCAATCACTGATTGACTGCTATGATCAGATTCCTGAACACGGGCTAATTGATTGGCTGCCTGTAATCACCATATTTCAACACTGTTTTCTTCAGCACATGTGCAAACCAATCCTGGCAAGGGGGTGTCCGTGGCCCTGTTGGTTCTAAAAGATGCACACCCTGCATCAGAAACTTCTTCCTTTGTTCCAGGTAAGGTGCCCTTGGCCCTTGGCTCTTTTCCTTCAGTCTCACCAGGGCTGTGCCAGGGTGGACTAGGTCTTATGCGGTTGTCCAGAGAAGTCTAATTATTGCCATTCTGCATATCTAGAAAGAATGATTCAGAGAGGGTATTTTGCTCAGGGTCCCATAGCTAAGAGATGGGGGAGGCCAGGATTCTAGCCCAGTCCGTTGATTTGAACATCTCTGCTGTGCCTTTTTCCCAGTAGTGTCTGCCCTCCTGAAGCTGATGGTGCAGTGGGGGAGAAAGGGATTTGCTCACGGATTCATCCACTGTCTCTTGGGTACATCCCCTGTGCCAGGCAGGATCCCAGACACAGGGCACCACAGTGAACCAGACAGACAAACGCCCACTGTTGTGAGGACCACGTTCTGGGATGAAGGTTGTGTTTGGAGAGTCCCAGAGCGAGCATCTCTCCACATGCATCGCACGGAGGAAGTGGCATCTGAGCAGGACTCTGAGGAGTGAAACACCTTTGGAAAGGTGGAGATCATGGGAAAGCTAAGAGCAAGGGCAGCGGAAACTGTGTGGAGGTGAGAAAATGAAAGGCGTCAGGTGAGAGGAGGCAGAGGGACCAGCTGGGGGCGTTTGGAGGGAGATGGTGGGGAGATGGCGGTGGGAGGAGTAGGGAGCCATGTGGCGGGACCCCTCAAGGGCAGGGAGAAGGGAGCGGGACAGGGTAAGACCGGGCCGCCCGCCCTCCGGCACAGAGTAGCCAAGCTGGCCTGGCGGCTGCAGGGGCTTTGCCAACAGCTGTCCCTGTAGGTACCTCCTGTCCCACCAACAGCTCTCAGAGTTTTCCTTTGGGGAGACCCCTCCCTCCCACTTTGACCTCAGCCCTGTTTAGGTGGGATTGGCTCCACCCTTTACTCCAAGGATGAAGCCTGGTTGGATTAAATCTATCAACCTTTTCCATTCTCCCAAATGCAGAGATCAGTACAGAGAAAGTCACGCCATGGAAGGAGATTGTGCTGAGACTTGGGACAGGACTTTCCTCTCTTAAGTGAGGGTTACCAGAGGTCACCCCCTGCCTCTTGGGTGCAGAATGAGGATATGAGGCCTGCTGAGGTGGCGTCCCACCACCATGAAGGGAGCCTCTGGATCAAACTCGACCTGAAGCCTATCTACACAATGCTTTTCAGCTCTGGAAACCAAAGAATTTCCTTTTTTGGTTTAAGCCACTTTGAGCTGGATTTTCTACTTTCTATAACCAAAGACTCCCAACAGACCAGGTGCATTGCTGGTCATTATTATAGGTATTAGCATTCTGGAAGCTGCCTGCGGTTTCGCATAGGTGTCACCGGAGGTGTGGCAGGGAGCTGGGTGTCCACACAAACTGGAAGGAAAGAGGCCAGGGTAACCAGCAAAGACAAATGTTGAGGCCGTTTAGCCACGGGACTAGCCAGAAGCATCGTGACATCCCTCAGTATCGCCCGAGGGCCACCACGTCACCAAGGAGAGGTCACCCCTGACTCAGCCAGCCCAGGGTCTCACCTCTACCCTTGTGAGCAAAGCTAGGAGCCAGCACACTCCCCAAAACGTGTCTAGTTTTCTTCCAACAGGTTGCAGTGTAGAAATAAACAGGCGCCTCTGACGCCTCGGACCATTTCCTTGGGTTGTCCTTCAAGTATGTAGAATAGGAAAGGCACAGAAGACGCGATTAAAGCAATGTATGATTCGTCATAAATAATAAATCAATAACCATCGGTGATTTGCCCATCTCTCTTCAACCGGGTTTAAAACAAAAAATTAAATATAGAACAAAGGAAACTATAAAGGAAATACAAGAAGCAGCGGGAGAGAGATTTTCCTGCTGTTTCTTGCTTTAAAAAAAAAAAAAATTCCTCCGAGGGACTCAGTCTTGGTGAGGGGGAGGGCTGGGTGGCTCGGTGGGGGGTCGTCAGCCAGGCAAGCCGCCTGACTAAACGCTCCCCCGCCGAAGCCCGGACCCCGTGCCGCAGCATGAAGGAGGGAACCCCCCAGAGTGGGGCGGGGGCTGCTGCGGGCAGAGCTGAGGTTGAGACTCCAAGGCCTGCCGTTGAGCAGCCCCTGTGAGCTTGGCTGCACCTCCAGTCTCTCCAGCTGCAAAGGGGAAGGGGTCGGGGAGCACGATGGCTGCATCGCCCTGGGACTGTCGGAAGGCCGGGATGAGGTAGCGCAGAAGGGTCTAGAATCTTGGAGACAACTAGTGAACTCATTCAGGTCAGATGCCGTTCTGGTCTGAAAATGGGCCACCATCTTTGCTCACAGCAAGACCTGGGGTGGGCGCTTCCTCGGCAGGGTGGGGGCGCCTCTGGGTCTGACGGGCATCCCACCATTCCCATTGGCATTTAGCTGCTGCCACACAAGAGGTTAATCCCTCGGCCTGCCCAGCTATGTTCCTTCTGCTGCTTTTTTTGTTGAGCACCTACTGATGCGGGCCACGTGACGCCTCGTGGCTGTCTGAGCTCTGAGGTTTTCACTCCCATGAGACACAGAGGATGTTGGGAACGTTGTGGGGTGGCACAAAAGGAGAGGCTCACCCAGGTGTCCAGCTCTGTCCCAGCCACACCACTGGCTTGGGCAACCCTTCCCCTCCCATGGCTTCAGGGACTGTCCATGGTCAACAGCCTCAAGTCTCCAGTCCTGGATGTATGACCGCCCTCTGGTTTCTCCACGTGGCTGATTTGACACCCCCTCTTGGCTACCATCTTTCCTTCTCTCTATATCCATGTGACCAAATGACTTCCAGAGCCCCATCCCCCTCTGATTCTGGGCTCAGCCACTTGCTTTGGCTGATGGGATGCTAGCAAATGTGACGCCAGCAGGGGCTTGGAAAGTGCTTGCATGATTGGGCTTTTTGCATCTCTGCCAAGGTCGTGAGGACACGCTGGGGCTAGCCTGTGGGAGTTTGGGATATGTGGAGCTGAGCCAAGTTCCCCAGTCATGCCAGGTGAGGCCAACCTAGACCAGCTGGCAGCCAGCCCCATCCAGAACTTTGAGCCATTCCAGATAAGATCAGCCCAGCCCAGTTCGAAGCACACAAGCTGAATAAATGTTGATCGCTGAATTCTGCTGAGCTAGTGTCTGTTTGTTATGCAGCATTATTGTGGTCATAGATAACTGATACACTTGCAAACTCCTCAGGTGTGACACGTGCCCAGCTAAGCTCACTTTCTTTGCCTTCAAACTGCCTCCTGACCCTCCTCCCATTTCATGGAATGCCCCCACCCTCCACCCAGCTGCCCAAGACAGAGGTCTGGACATCACCCTCAACTTTCCCTGCTCTATTACCCTTCTCCCTTACAGGTGCTGTGCCGCAAACTCCACCCTTAAACATCTCTGGACGCGGACTCATCTCACCTGAACATCTGGCTCTCATGCTTGGTTTAATCGTCCAACCACAAATCTATGAACTAGTCTCCCCCATCCAGACTTGTCCCTGCCAATTGTGTACCCATCCATCCCCACCCCCAGGAAGAGTTTTCGAAAAGAGAATCTGCTTAAAACTACCCATCAAGAGCCAGAAATGCACCCCGGCCTGGCTCACCTCCTCAGATGCGTACTCCTACTTCACTCCCTCAAGCATCCTTTACTCCTGCACACAGAACTACCACCCGCTTCTCTGCAAACACCGTCCTGATTCATGACTCTGTGCCTTTGCGTGTGCTGTTCCCGCTGCCAAAGATGCCCTTCCCTGCCGCTTTCATGTTGGTAATTTCTATAAAACTCCCTCATGAATAATATTGCAAGTGCCACCTTCTCTGGAAAGTTGCAAACTGCCGCAAGGAGGAGGTCCGGCCGCCCGGAGGAGAGCCCTTATCTGTGAGTGGCAGATAACTCACTCTCCTCCCGAACCTGCAGGAAAGGACTTTAACATTTGACTTCCACCTGTCTGCTGTGGCCCTGGAGACACACAAAACTGGCTTTAAATCCCAGGTCGCCCTCCCTCCCACTGCCCTGGACCTCGGCTCTCTGAGCCTCAGTGTTCTCAGCAGTCACCAGAGTGGCTGGTGGAGCATTAGAGCCGAGAACCCGTAGACTGGCCGTGTAAGGAGTACTAGGGCTCATTGGATCCTCCCCTACTGTGAGGGGAGAAAACTGAAGCTTCAAGAGGATAAATGATTTGCTCAAGGCTCCCCAGCTTTGATGCAGAGGGGCCTGGAGTTGCTCCCCCAAGGGGCCTTCACAGAGCAGAGAGGGAGTGGACCCAGATCCTCCAACCACCACCTCCCCTCCCCCCAGCTCCCTCTTGCAGGACTCATCCTCGATTGCCTCCTGTTTCATCCAGAGTGCCCCTGACCCTTGTCCCTGGGGCCAGCATTAGATTACAGATAAAGCTCCACCAGGCGGGAAGGGAAGGCCCCTCCCCCACCATGACCTCTGACAAGGGATGAATGGGGGGCAGGCAAGAGGCAGAGACCAGACAGAGTGGGGAGATGAGAACATAATGACAGCCGGGGCCGTGGGGCCAGAGTCAGGAGCCCGGGGACCACTGGGAACTGGATGCAGGGAGAGACCGCAAGACGGGCTAGTCACAGACGGGAAAACTGACGCCTGTATCGCCAATCTGAGCACAGACCCCAACCCTCAGACTCCTGATCCAGTGCTCCTGCAAGCGGCAAGAACAAGACCCCTGTCCTGCTGACCTCAGACAGAGCGCCCCTTTCCCTTACCCTCCTTACAAGCCGGAGAGGTGGGCAACAAAGGCACACGCAGACCCATTTCACAGATGGAGAAACTAAGGCCCCAAGTGTTGCCTCCGTGGTCTCGCAGAGAGACAGGGAAGAGGCTGGGATAAAACCCCTGGCCTGAGGGCTCCAGGTCAAGGCAGACACGAACATCGTTGGACAGGGCGGGACCGGGAGGAAGGGGACAGCAGCTGGAAGGCATGGGCACTGGGTCACTAGGCGAGCCAGACAGGCGTGGTCCCTATGCAGTCCCGGCTCACAGCCAGAGGTGGAGGCACCAGCACTAGGAGGGCCGAGCGGTGATGGGGGGTCAGACAGGCTGGTCTTGCTGCACTCGTCTGGACAGCAGCTCATGAGAGAGACCTGGGGGGCCCATTTCACGGATGAGGACAAGGTGCTCAGAGCTGGGACAGTGACTTGGGCCCCAACCAACCTCAGGCTCCCTTTCCCATCATCTCACTGCCCTCCTCAGCCTCAGGACCCCCCTGGACTTGGATTCTCTCTTTGCTGGTCCCCGTGGGAGATGACAGAGGCCTGCCTGGGCCACAGCGGACCCTGGGCATCCGTCAGCGTCAGCAATAGCCTTGGGAGCCTGAGAGGGACTCCCGAGTGGGGCCAGAATCCAGCCCCCCGGGGACACTGGGGGACTCCGGGTGCTGTGGAGTCCTGCCTGGGAGGGGGGTTGCCTTCTGGTGAGTGTGAATGCACTGACACACACGCGTACACACGCGCACACACGCAATCTTGTTGGCCTTGTAAGCAGCTAGTCTCTAGCTGCTGGGCGTTTGGATCTGGACCAAAGTAAACACAGAAATCAAACTTCTCGCAAAAGGCCTTGCAACACGTTTCTCTGGGGCCGAGAAATCCCTGCAGCTCGTGGGCTGAGAAATAGGCCATGCCTACGGCACGATCCCAGCCGCCCCCTTCTTCCCACCCGGTTTCCACCCTCCTGGGCGTTCCCTGGAGAAGCCTCGGGGACCGCAGCCCCGGCGGCTCATTTTACAGATCTGGAGACTGAGGTCTGGGCCGAGGAAGAAACTCGCCAAGGTCACCCATCCTGGAAGTGAGTCAAACCCACGCCTGGCTGGGGCCGGGCCCAGGGATTCCAGCCGCCTCCCCGTAGACTGCTGGAAAACCAGCGCGGGATCATTTTTGCTTTTCCTGCCTCTCGCCCTCACTTGCTCTTCTCTCTCTGTTTATGTCTCTCCGTGTGTCTTCACGTCCTCATTTAATCCTTGACTTCTCCTCCTGGATCTCTCCCTGTCTCCTCCATTTCTCTCTCTCTCCTTGGCACCCCCACCCCCGCCTTCCTTTCTCCATTCTCCACTTCCCTTCCCATGCCACTGTCCCTGCCTCAGCCTCCCTTCTCTCCCTGTCCTCCCTTTTCCTCCTGAGACCCCCTCTCTTCTCCCCTGCACCCCTCCCCACACTCACCTTCAGAGGATGCCCTCTGCCCCTCGCCCTCACCTGCATCAGCACGGCTCTGCCGACCCCCCAGCCCTAGCTCCACGGCCGTGCCAACTGGGAGGGGCCCAGACCAGCCAAGAAGCTTCCCCCACATCCCTCCTGCCCCCAGGTCCCCCCAGGCCCCTGCCTGGGCTGTATCTGCAGCCATGAAGGAGCCCCCAGCCCGAAGGAAGGAGCAGGCACCTGATAGGAGCAGGACTAGGGCCGGGGGGACCTGAGTCCTGATTAAAGAATGTGCTTCCCAGCGGCCTGGTTTGCATTACCTCCGGCCGGGCCGGCTCCAGGCTGACAGCTGGACACACTTTTCCAGGGTGCAGGGAAGGGAGTTGGACTGTCTGTGCGCACACATGCGTGGGCTCCGTCCCGGACAGCCCCGTAATGGCTTTCGCATGGAGAAGGAAACCGACTTCTCCAAACTCAAGCACCGATTTTCCTGTCAAGAGATTTTGGATTCAAAAAAAAAAAAATTATAATCACAAAGAAAAGGGCTTTGCAGTTTGCACAAAAGGGCCGAGCCGTGTGAAGTCAGATTGTGAAATGGAACCAGAATCCAGAGACAATAGGGGAAGGACAAAGAAGGCGAGAGGGACCAGAGCATCTGTCCTGGCAGTAGCCAGGCCTGAGCGGACACTCTCTGCCCAAGAAGGACAGAAGGGGAAGGTCTGCTCGCCCCTGCCCCCTCTTTGGTGCCACTGCCACCGTCCACCCGCTGCCATCGGCCCACCTCCTCCTCAGGCAGGACAGGCTGAGCCCAGATTCCAGCATGTGCTCCTGGTCTGAACCCAGCTCCTTCTCTGACAGCTGTGTTGAACCCACGGAGTCCCAGCTCCCTCCTCTGTTAAGCAGACCCGTGTTCCTCCTTCCTGGGGCTCTTGGGAGAATTTGCTGAGCTGAGACATGCACCCTACTCAGCCGGTGGACTGAACATCCCCCAGCTGGCGTGAGCCCTTCCTCCTGGGAGGAACGCAGCGGCTGGAATGCAGCAAACCCAGGATCAGCCTGGCTTGGGCCCCTGCCTGGAAGCCCTTCCTCTCACACACAGGCCCTAGGAAAGGTGACTCCTTCTACGGGAAGTCCTCTCTGAACCTCAGTGGACCAGGGGCCTCCAGTTGTACGTGTGTAGCCCTGAACACCCCCTCTTTGACAACTGTTATTTCTGTGAAGACTTGTTCAATATCTTCCTGAGCCCTTCTAGACCAGAGCATCCGTGAGGGCAGGGACCTCCACCTGCCATGCTTCTCCTGTACCTGCCAGTGCTCGCAGTACCTGGCGACACAGTGACATGTCTAACTATAGGAAATTAAATTGTATACAGCGTCAATTATGTGCTGGGCACTTTGGCTACAGCAGCAAATGGATGGGTAGATGGATGGAAAGGTGGATGGATGGACAGATTGATAAAAGATGGATGGATGGGTGGTTGGACAGATGGATAGTGGATAGATGGGTAGATGGATGCATAGATAGGTGGGTGGATGAACGGAGGGGTGGATGAGTGGGTGGATGGATGGACAGTGGGTGGATAAATGGTGAGAAATGAAAGTACATGCTTATGAGGCACTCACACCAGACCTGTGCCAAGCCTTCCACATGAAACATCTTATTCAATTCTCACATCAACCATTATCCCCATTCTACAAATAAGGAAGCCCAGAGAGTTTAGGTAGCTTGCCCAAGACCACAGAGCCAGTGTGGTGGGGACAGGATTCAGTCCCTGGCAGTCTGGTTCCAGACTCCATGGACTCAATCGCTCAGTAGACTGGAGCCAATCTGAAGAGACCGCGAGGGTTATCAGTAGACAGGTCTGCCCCACCCCCACGGGACTGTGGGTCCCCGGGAGCAGGGATGGGGCTGGCTTAACCCTGCAGGGAGCAGCCTGAGTGCAGAACAGAGAGGTGGGGCGAGGCCAGCCTGGGCAGGGCTTCAGATCCCGGGCAGGGTGGTTTGGGCCCATTTTACAGCTGTGAGGAGCTGTGGCTTTGAATCCCTCCCTCTCTCCCACCGACCCACACAAAGGGACCGACCCTTTATTAGCTGTGTGACTTTGGGCAGGACACCTGATTCCTCTGAGCTTTCGTTTGCTCACCTGGGCAATGGGAATGATCAAACCTGCCCTGCAAATTAACACCCTCACGTTGGAAACGTGCACCCACCCGGCTCAGGGCTGGGCACGCCCAGGGGCTCCAGCCCAGGCGATGCTGTGGGGGCAGCGGAACCTGCGCCGGGGAAGGACTCATGCCTCCCCAGCCCAGCTGGCTTCTGGCCTGGGTCCAGCCTGGCCACAGCCGCCAGTCCTCCGGGCTTAATATCCTTGGCGGCAAGGCTGGAATAAGCTGCCTTTCAAGAGGGGAGCTTTATTTATACGCCGATGCCAGTCGTGCTCCCGCTATTAGAAATTTCATCGGCTCCTCTGATTTAGGGCTTGCCACGAGCTGCCAATCGCGGCCGCCTCCTGGCCGGGCCCTGCGGCTCGGCCAGCCGTGTTCCAGCTCACAGCGGCAGAAATGAACATTATTTAATTTCCCGCCAGCGGGCAGTGAAAGCCGGGGCTCCCCCTCCCACTGGACGTATTTATTTAATCCTTTTTGGAAACAGTGTCTGGGGAGGGATCTGACTCGCAGCTCTGGGGACCCTCCTAATCCCGCCCCCGGCCTGGGCAGGAAGGTCCAGGGGACCACGGAGGGGAGGGTATCAGGAGGGTTCCAGGGGTACCCCGAGCTGGAGGCCCAGAGCCATTTGCCACCCCCTGACTCCTGAGGGTCTTTGCATGGGAGGCTTCAGCTACAGACCCTGCAATAACCACTCCAGGGCTAGTTTATCTGGAAGCAGATCCCGAGAAGCACCCACAGAGGATGGAGGTAATGAGACTGGGAAGGCACGAAGGGATGGCAGCCAAGGCAGGCTGCATAAAAGAGCAGGTTTCCACTCAGGGCACCTGGGGCTCAGGTGTGCTGGGGCCTCTGGGAGACTGCGTAGAACACACATCTCAGGTCATCCACCCTATGGGCCAGGAAGGTGGGGGATTTGCACCCCAGCCCTCCTCTGCCTTCAAGTGAGGGCTGCTTACCCCCAGGGGAGGCTGTCCCTCCCCACACTACTCTCCTGCCCTACATTCAGACCCAACGTGCTCCTGTGGCCATCTGGACAGCTCACGGGGGTTGGGAGGGCAGGATATGGCAGGGCATCTACCTCCTGAGTCTGTTCATCCTCCTTGTCACTTGTCAACTCCTTCCCTTTCTCTGGACCTTTGCTCAAGGGGCACCTCCTCCAGGAAGCCCTCCCTGACCAGCCCAAGAAAGAGACTGTACTCACCACTGTGACCTTGTCATCAGATATTTCTTTCTAACCTATACAGTGAGCCAGGATCATCCATGTATTTGTTTATTTGTGGATTTAGTGTCCATCAACCCCAAATAGACTGGAAATCTCCTGAAGCAAGGGATCGAGTCTACCTTAATCTCCAAAATAGCCCTCGCCCAAAGTCGATGCTCAACAAATGCTTTGGGAAGGGGTAGAGGATGCTTGACTTGTGCGATACTGCAGGCATGAGGTCATTTACCCCAGCGCTGGGCACCAGGCTCAGCTCTTTATGTGTGATGGCAGATCCTTCGACACTCAGGCCAAGCTTTCGAGGAAGGTGTTGGCATGCCCATTTGACAGATGGAAAGACGGATACACAAAGAAGACACGGCATCACACTCAGCTGCAGATTTGCATAATGCCCACATCTTGCTCCTTCTTCCCTGCAACCCCAAAGAACAGGTAGAAAAGTTTTCTGGACCACATTTCACAACTGGGAGAGCTGAGGCCCTCTGGGATATCGTGGGGTTGGGGGGGTGAAGGGAGGACAGATGGGGTCCCTGCCCTCATGGAGCCTATAACATCTTAAATGTTGGAAGATATCAGTGAAGAAAAGTGTCCAAAAGGGCTGAAACAATCAGGGGGTGCTCCCTGGAAGAGATGACTTTTTTCTTTCTTATAAACAATCAAACAAGAAAGAAATTAGTCTCTTCAGGTTTGGGAAAGCAAGAAATTAAAAATATTTGATGACCTATTACCCCTGGCAGCTTAGAAACTCTGATGCACAAAATGCCTCCAAATCAGAATTTTAAAATATGTAATATAACGAATAACGTAAAGTTTTATACATAATCATTTTTAATATGTAATGACTCCAAATTGCCTAAGCTGGGAGAGTCAACACAGAAAAGTTAAAAAAGAAAAAGGGAAGGGAATGCAAGAAAAAGTTTGGAACTGTGTGAGGGTGGATGCGTTAACTGAATTGATGGTGGTAATCATTTTGCAGTACATACATACATCAAATCATTATGTTGTACCCCTTAAACTTACACAATGTTATGTGTCAATGATATCTCAATAAAGCTGAAAAAGTAAAATAACAAATAAAACCAAAATAAATAAAAAAAGATGAGGGGAAACCCAAGCCGAGAGGCCAAGTGGACAGAGCATGGGTAGGGAGAGGCGTATTGCTGAGCTCTTGATTCAGCACAGGGGTGATTTCAGAGCCTTTGTCATGGGACATGGTGGCAGCACTGGCCCTGGAGTGTTAATTGTGAGTTCTAATAGGTGTAATATTCTGCATGTTACGTGTGCATTAATTAAGTCACACTGCATTTAGCTCCAAATCATGCAGAAGCCTTGTGTGGTGTTTGCACAGGCATAAATATCCGTGCAGTCAGCAAGTGGTTGGCAGGCTTTTCTTTGTGCCCACTGCAGTCAGAGAAGGCATCGTGGGAGAGATGGGGGCGTAGTGGAGCCGCTGGGAGTTCGGAGGGTGGGGCAAGGAAAGCCCCCCCACCCTCCAGGGAAGGGGAAAAGAGGCACTGGAGATAAGCTACATCTATAGTATAGTTAGTGGGCTCTGAAGTCAGTCAGATGCAGATTTGAACCCCAGCACTGTCACTGACTTGCTGTGTGATCTTGAGCAAGTGGCTTGGCCTCTCTGAGCCTCAGGTTCCTTCTCCAGAAAACAGGATCATGATAGGACCTCCTTACGGAGTGGTTGTGAGAGGCCTGTGGGATGATGCATGGAAAGTGCTTCACACAAAGTGCTCCATGAGGTTTGGGGGTGACAGCGGCCACAGAGGTGGAGCTTATCCTAGCTTCCTTTCGTGATTCGATCTGGGAGTCTCTAAACTGGGGTCCGACCCCAGGTGAATCCTGTGTTCAGGATGCCCCAGGAAGAGCTGAGACAGTAGGAGGCAAGAACTTCACCCTGCTCGGTGCAGTACTGAGCTCTCCACGTGGGAGGGAAGCAAGTAGCAGCAGCCGCAGCTAACCAGGAGAGGCAGCTCAGGGTGGGAAGGGTGTAGAACTGTCCCAGGATGGGTGTACAGACATGTCATCTTGTCCTTCTGTCTCCTACAGGACGTGATTTTTGACTAGGTGCCTCTCCGTTTCTGAGCAGCAGTCATTGAAATGGGACAACAATTTTAAACCTGAGATGAGCTGACAGCATGAAACTTTATTGGAATAAGAAGGATGTTGCCATTGACAACAAGCCAAGGGAAACTGCAGGGCAAGGGGATGTCCCCGGGGTCCTCCCTGTCCCCACAGAGCCCTGCTGTGCAAGGCTGGTCAGCCCCGCCTGGATCTCCTTGTGTCCCCCCATCACACGTCCACCCACATGGCAAGACACAGCACTGGCAGATCCCTTGCCTTACTCCCCTTCTGCAGATGGGGAAACTGAGGCCCCAGGAAGGGAAGTGACTTACTCAAAGGCTCCTTGCCAATGAGTGGCAGCCTAGAGCCCGGACCCCTTGACTCCTGCCCTGGACTCCCCCTCCAACTCCACAGGGAGACCCTCAGTCAGAGCAGCAGCCCACCTCACCTCGGGTGACCAGAGCCACGGGCTGTTTGCCCATTTTATACATTCATGTGTCTGTGTTTTCGCTTTCTCTTTATAAAGGGCTCGGGATTCAGGAAAACCAACTCAACGTGCATAATTTGGTAATTATTTCTTGTGTTCATCCTCACTGCCGCGCCTGCATACAGATATTGGAATTTGCATAAAACAATCTTGCTACCGGTCCCCCGGCTTCCCTGGAAGCAGACGCCCAGGCGGGGGAGGGGCGGTTCAGGTTGGGCCCACCTGTCCCCGCTCTGTCCTCTGCCACAAAGGGAAATAAAGGTAGTTCGGGGGAGAGGGAGGGGGCTCACCCCTTGGCACCCACACCCAGGGGAGACAGAGAAAGGCGGGACCCGGTGGGGCCTCGGTGGGCAGGAAAAAACACCCCTTGGCAGCCCGGAACCCTCCCGATTAGTATTCAGCAAGCATCTCGCTCAGAAAGGATTAATGGAGTCTGATGCTTAATATCCTGGTGAACAATTAATTTGCCCACAGTTTTGTCATGGTTGAAAGTCAAGTGCTGGAACAGATCGATGCTTGTGCGGCGAGCTGGAGCCCAGAAACCTTCGGCAGGAGCGGAATTTTAATTTTCCCATCCTGGGCACCCCCTCCTCTCCATTCCCAGCACACCCACTTTCTAATAGTTCTAAAAGCCACTTTATCCGTGTACAGTGCGTGCTGCCTCCACGACAAAAGTCCGCTGGGAGCCTTCGAAGGCAGAATCCTCCCTGACTTCCATTATGGGATTAAAGTCGGCTGGCCTTTCTCAGGGGTCTGACCTCTGTCTTATTCCAAGTGGCCTCTCCAGCCCCCCCCAGCACCCCCTTCCTCCTCCTCTGGCAGGGCCCCTGATGTCTTGACATTGTCACCAGGACGCTTGTTCTGAGAGCCGCTGGAGCAAGGAGGGACTTGCTGGGGTGTGGCGGGGATGTGCTTGTTTATTTGCTTGCCAGGGTTTCGCCATTTATTTATTCTGAGACATTGGTTTGGCAAGGAAATTGCAGGCGTGGTGGGGGCTCGGGAAGGAGGGAAATGGGTAGGCTGGGAGGGAACGTGGGCTTTGTTTCCAAATCACTTCCAGCCAGGCAGGGTGAATGAGGTGACTTTGGTAATTTGATCCTGGCCTGGAATCTGGGGGCTTCGTGGGGGAACAGGGTGCCGGAGGGGAAGCTTGGAGGCTCTCCCATCTGAGCCCCTCACTTTCCAGTTGGGGAGACTGAGGCCCGGAGAGGCCACACTGGTGGTCTGAGTTCACAGCGCACCGCAGAGGACCAGAAGCGACACCAGCTGAGCTTTGAGAACTTCTGGGGCTGCCGTTGAAACCCCAGACTGGCTCCTCCCAGTGTGACCCGGGACCGGGATCAGCAGCCTCACCTGGATCTTGCTGGAAATCGTGGGCGTGGCACCTGTGCAGGCCCACGGGGCCCTGGCTGAGTTAAATGTTCTGCTCTCGACATCGTGAGATTCTTTTAAACAATTTGAGAACAAGGATCGCATGCCGTCATTTTGCACTGGGCCCTGCCAATCCGAGAGCCCGGTCTGCTGACTCACAACCAGAACTGTAATCCACTCTCTGGGGGATTCCTGGGTGTACTGACGTTTGAGAGTGGGTTATTTCAAATCCTATGCACCAGCCCCCAACTGGAGGGCAGGCCAGTGGATGCAGTCACCCAAAACTCACAGCAGACCTGACACATGCCACCCCCACCTCTCCCCCAGGAGGAAAGCGCCAGCCGGCTCCAAGACCGCCCCCCACGGGGGCCGGGGCTGCGTGGTGGTCCTCGCTCTTCAGTCTGTAGGGTAATGAGAAGGGCCTCGACTTTGGGAAACTTAAAGTCGGCCCCAATAGGCATGTCATTTAGAGGCTTCGGGCAGAAGAAGGCTTTAGAGATGAAAAGGCTGTCACCCCTGGCACCCGGACCCCCAAAGAGTCACCCTCAGCACTGCCGCCACCTCTGATGCCCCTCTATGCTGATCGAAGCTCTGGGCCCAGCTAGACGCCTGGGATCCCTGAGAACCTCCCAGAATCAACTTTGTCTCATTCACTCATAACAACAGCCCTCCCAAAGGCAAATTTCACTACCCCCGTTTCTCAGGTGGGAAAACAGAAGTCCAGAGAGGTGAAGCGACAGGTCTAAGGCGGACCTGGAACTTCCGTGACTCCCCCGCCCCGCCGGGAAGCCTGGCCGGGAAGCCTGCCGTACAGGTGAATCAGACACCCATGGTGAGAGGTCTCCGCCTGTTAGGAAGGGCAGTGGGGAGGGGACAGGGGCCGTCCCTCGCACTCCCCTCCAACCTGGACCAAGACAACCCAGGGGGCTCGTGTGGGTTGCAGGGGTGGGGAGGTCACTGAGGCTCCTGTCCTCAGAAGCCCCCTGCATTGGGCAGTGCCCTCCCCCCCAGCAGGAGCAGGACACTGCTGATGTCCCCTCTCCATTTTCCCCGGGGGTCTGGGCTCCACTGGGGAGGGGGGGAGGGGGAGAGGAAAAGGGGGCAAAGAAGAGGGAGGGGGAGGAGGAGGGAAGGGGAAGGGAGGAGGTTTTAGGATCCCTGCCCTGCTGTTCTGCCCTGTTTCTATAACCTCACAGAAGCCGGGAGTTACTGTGGCCCCACTCCACAGAGGAGAAACTGAGGCCACCTGGTTGCAACCCAGCACCGCTGGGGCCTGGTCTCACACCCAGCCACCCCTGTTGAACACCCTTGGGGGCAGGCTTCCCCATCAGGTTGTATTTCCCATTTATTCAGTGTAGACCATGTGCCAAGGGTCCTGCTGTGAGCTTTGCATAACCCCCGAGGCAGGCACTATGAGCAAACCCATTTCATGGGTGCAATGCGCTGGCACAGGGAGGGGAAACACCCTTCTCAGGTCCACAGGCTGGGCGCGTCTGGGGAAGGTGGAGTAAGGGGCCGGTTGTCCTCCTGGGTGTGCGTCCAGGCCCCTGGGGCAGGACGAGCTGTGGGAGACAGATGATCCAGCTGGCCAGAGCCCCCTGACAGATGAGGTGACTGAGGCCCAGAGAGGGTGAGTGACCTTCCCCAGTCACACAGCCAGCCAGCTGGGACCTTCTGCTTGGCCCAAGGAAGCCAGCCCCAGAGTGACCCCAACACGCGTGGGTGTTGGAAGACTGAAGCGCGGGGGTCTTGGGGATCTCCCCAGCCCTGGGAGAAAGATCCAGAAGGTTCCTGCAAACCCGCACCCCTGCACAAGTGCTTTCCCAGCCTCCCCCCTCCCCGACCTCGGGCTGAACCCCGTCACAGAGAGTGCCCCTCCCAGTCCCATGGGGTCAGCCAAGGAAGCCCTCGGCATCCAGGGCCACAGCTGGGGCCTGCTCTGTGGACACCAAACATCTGCCTGCCGGCTTCCGGAACCCCAGCCGGGCCATGGAGAGAGAGGCCCCCTGGAGAACGCCTGGGTCTGGTCTCCCCCAGGGGGCCCCGAGCCTGGATCTGCCCACACACACCAGGAGCAAAATTGCAATGAACGCGGGGAGAAACGGGAGATCGCTCCTCTGGGAGGCCTAGTGGGGCCAAGCCTGTCCTCACAAGAGGAGCAGCCTCGGCCTCAGTTCCCTCGCCTGCAATTTGGGGACAGTGAGACTTGGCTCTCAGACTCAGATCACGCTGGTAATGCCAGGCTCAGGGTGAGTGCTCAGTGGGTGGTCACAAACCATATTATTATTTTTAACTAGAAATACAGTGAGCCCTCAGTACCCTTGGGGCCTTGGTTCCAGGACCCCTGCAGATACCAAAATCCCCGGGTGCTCAAGTGCCTTATATAAAACAGCGTAGTGTTTGCATAAAACTTATGCACTCCCCGCTGTCCACCTTAATCATCTCGAGAGCACTTATAATACCTAATACAATGTACATGCAGTGAAAATCATTGTAAAGACGATGTAAATGCTATGTAAATAGTTGCCAGCCCTTGGCAAACTCCAGTTTGGCCTTTTGGAACTTTCTGGAATTTTTTTCTTTCCCAAATACTTTTGGTCTGAGGAGGGTTGAATCTGTAGATGGATTCCGAATCTGTAGCCTGTGAATATGGAGGGCCAGCTGTATTCACCCCACCATGCACACACCAAGCTCCACTTTTAGCACAGAGTTCAAGGTCAAAGAGGTCAGTAGAGATCAACCCACTAGGAGAAAAGCAGCTTGTGTGGAAAATGAAAACACAAGGGCCTGGGCTCAGCTGGGGTGGGTTCAAATGCAGTCCCCACTTCTTGCAATCTTGTGTCGTCGAGCAAATTACTTATGGAGCTGAGCCTCAGCTTTCACATCTGTAAAATGGGAACAGCGCCAACAGCACAAGGTTGCCCGATGATCACACAAGGCACCAACTGTCGGAGTTTATGGTCAAGGTCTTTGCTATCAGTAGATTTTTCTCATTGCTGCTGTTTTATTTAAATGCAAGGCCCTAGGTTGACTGCTGTGAATGAAGCTGACTCTGAGCTGGTTCTCGTCCTCAGCTGAGAACCCTTCCAATTTAGCCTGGATTCAGTGTCCTCCACTACACCGTGGGGAGGATGCTTGGCTGAGGTTGGTGTGCCCTGGCCCCAACATGCCCTCTGCAGATCTGGCGGAGGAGCCAGAGCTGGCCTCCTCTCAAGGGTCACATTCCCCAAGGAAGGTCGGAGACAGGACTGGGTGTGGCAGGGAGGCCGGAGACAACATCCATCTTCTGGGCCTGCTCTATGTGCTGGGACGGTTATTAGCGCCGTGAAGATCCGATAACTCTGCTCATCAGTCTGGGAACCACATCACGTCCCAGCTGTCTCCAGCCGCGGCCTTCCTGCATCCCAGGAAGGGAAGACTTAGAGATGAGGCCTTTCTTTACGGACCTAGGGGTGTCCCCACCAAGGTTGTCCAGGAAGAACACAGGGGTCAGGGGCGTGGGTTCAGATCCTGGCTTTGCCTCCTCTTCACTGTGTGGCCTCCCGTCTCCCAGCTTCCTTGTCCTCTCCCATAAAATGAGGGTTGTGCTCAGGGTTGGTGCAATAATTCCAACTGTGCTGGGCACACAGCAGCTGTGGGTTGTCACAGGCTTGGAACACAAGCAGCCTGGCGCTGGGCTCTGGGATGAAAACCACCAGCCCAAACAGGTTTCACCAGAGTCTGATCAGTGATGTCCTGGTGCTGCGGCTCATCCAGCCACTGACTTGTTCATTCAATCAGCCGTTTGTCCATCCGCCTGTCCATCCATCTGTCCATCTATCCATTTGTCTGATACTTATGTGGTGCTTGCTACATGCCAGGCACCGTGCTTGGTGCTGGGGACCACAGAAATCCCATTTGGAGCACCAAGGTGCCAAGCCCTTAGGGTTGCATAGCCCAACTTGCAAATTATAAAAAGTGAGACAGGGAAGTGTAGAGGAAGAGAGCAGGGTCCCTGGTTCTCTCAACCCCTCTCCCCTGCCTATAGCATCCCTCTGCCCTCCAGCCTAGCAGGGGGCAGCCCCTTTCAGTTGGCTGATCAAGCCACTAACCTGGCCACTTGCCTTTAGCATTTAGCACATTCCTGTCTCTAACCTAGTTCATACCAAGGTGTGAATGACTGAATTCTCCTACCCACTGGGGCGTTTTCCATTGAAAGTGAAAGCTGCAGAACCCCAAGGTCTCTCTGGCAGAGCCCTCTGGATTGTGGACTGATAAACCTAATGAAGGAAGAATTTGAGACAAGATCTCAGTGGCAGTGGCATGATGGAGGGGGTTGAGGGTGGGGATGGGCCTCCAGAAAGTCCCATTTGCACGACAGCCTGGTGTGGGAGGGAAAGAAAGAGCCCCACAGTCAGGAGTCTCCTGTCCCCTGTTGGACACAGACAGCTCATGCTCCAGTGGACAGCACTCATCAGTTTGCACAGGGTGGTGGGGCAGACATACCCCATCCCACAGTGAGGGCACGGTCCCAAAGCCAAAGCTCACATCACCCTCTTTCTGTTGCCACCAATCAGTAGCACATGTGCGAGACCCCTTCCTCCCAGAAATACACTCCGACGTCCAGAGTCAGAAAGAGAGGAGGAAGGACGAAATGAAGGGGTCCAAGCACCCGCCATGCCACCATGGACGTGACCTTCTTTACTCCTCACGGCAGCTCTAGGGAGTGTTGACCATGAGGATGTGCGGAGACCACAGTCTGGAGCCAAAAGTCGTCTGATTGAGGCATCACAGTGAATCAGCGGTGACCAGCCCAGGCTGGCACACCCTCATCTCCCACCTGGACAACCCCAGCAGCAGCATCTCTGCTCTCCCTGCATCACCTCCCCACCACTCCCCACCACGGGCATCCATTCTCCACACAAGCGAGGAGGGTGTCTCTGATGTCCTCATCACCGCAGGGCCTGGGTCCTGCCCTCTCCTGTCTCGAGTGCTGCTCCTCTTCCTCTCACCCACCTGCTCCAGTCCCGTGGCTTCAGTCCTTCTTGCCTCGGGGCCTTTGCACGTGCTGTTCCACCTTCCTGCAATGCTCTTTTCTTCTCACCCCACCCCACACTGTTGCCTATTTAACTGCTTCTCAGCTGCCAGATTTCATCTCATATGTCACTTCCTCCAGGAAGTCCACTATTGTCCAAGTGTAGGATCTGTCCTTGGTGTGCCGAGCCACGCCCTCTTGTCCCACTAATTTCAGCACATCAGGAGTGGACACTACCCTGCTTCCGGCCTCAGGGTTTTCTCAAAGCTGAGTCACATTCTACACAGTTTCTCAGAAGCCCCCCAGCAGTATTGCACCCCCATTGCTCACAGTGGTACCCACATCAGTAACACAATTTTTGCTGGAATTTTCTTCCTTGTCAGTCTCAGTCTCTCTAATCCTTCACTCCTGCTTCCCGCAACCACCTTCAAATATAAGTCCTTGGCCCTAAGTCTGTGTCTCGGGTCCTGCTTTCACAGGGACCCAAGTTAAGACATTCAGTGAGAGACTTTTTCTCCCTGGCCATACTTGCTGGTTTCTTGAAGGCAGAGCCTGGACACTCTGGGTATATTAGAGCATCCTGTGCTGAGGACCAGGCCAACAAATGACCTTGGAAGGAAGAGAGAGAGAGAGAGAGAGAGAGAGAGAGAGAGAGAGAGAGAGAGAGAGAGAGAGAGTGGGTGGAGGGAAAGGAGAAGAAAGGGAGGGACGGGGGAGAGAGGGAGGGAGAGAATGACACAGGTGTTGAACCTGGTGTATCTTCCTTCATATCCCAGACACGCCAGTCATCCCCAGATGCAGCTGGTGTAGACAAAAAAAGAAGCCCCTGGAGGAACACCCTCCCTGCTTCTTGCCTGGTCATCATTCAGCTCAAGTCTAGCTTCAGCTTCCCTTGCTCAGCACCCTCCCACACACATGTGCAGTGAATTATACCCAGGGAGGGGGCCGGGGAAGGGGCTCTGCCTGGGTATTAAAAAAAAAAAGCCCATGATAGAAAACCCCACCAGCCATTTTTTTCCCTTTTTGTCCTCATGAGCAGGTGCACAATGTAATGCCCCTGATTTTCAAGCTCTGATTAAACTGTCATAGAAGCAGCACAATTGCAGTAAGTCCTCTGCCTCAGCGAGGCCCTAAGTCTTATGGCCCCATGCACGCCCAGAGATGCTGCAGATAAGGGCCTGTCAGTGCTTCTATTACGGGGCCCTGTTTGGGGGATTTGTTTATTTAAATTGGATGGATCGGGTGCGCCAGTCGGCGATGGATGGGCTGGGGGAGGAGAATGTCGCCTTCGTGCCGCCACCTGTTGACATCATGCGTGTCCTGTGTTCAGCGGGACTTATGGCAGATGCAACCGGCAGAGCAGCTGCAGGAGACTGGAGTGAGAGGGAGTCGGAGGAAAGAGGCCGGGGAAAGGGGGTGTGGGAAAATGTCGTATCCACACTGGTAGTAGTCTTGGAGGGGAGTCACGCTGAGGGGCCGAAAGGCAGTGGGGAAAGGAACCAACAGACTTTGAAAACATACTGTGTCCAAAATGACCCTCTGCCAGGCGTTCGGGGCATGATACGTGTAAATTTGAGCTGGATCTCACCACTGCCTTCCCGGTGCTCATAGACTCAAATCCAAACATCTTGACCGTGGCCTTTAATCACTTGGTGATTAAACTTCACCTCTGAAGCACCCCCATGCTGCTCCAGCCACATGGCCACTCAGGTCCTTGAATATACCAAGCTTTTGTACCACAGGACCTTTGAACAGGCTAGACCCTCTGCCTGAAATGCACACCCCCAGAGGGCTCCCTTCAAGCCTCAGTGTAATCACCCCTATGATGACCATCCCTGATCACTGTGTCCAAGCCTCCAACCCCACTGCCCGCCTCACCATTAGTCACTCTTTCAAGCATCCTGTCCTTTGCCAGCAGAGCGTTTATCACCATGGGTAATTATGTCCTTGAGTGTTTGTTTATTTGTTTACTCTCTGCAGAGGACATATGTTGTTTTTCTCTTCTCACCCTCCCTTTCTGGAGAAATGGCAGTCTCTCGTTGCACGTGGTTCCAGCCTGGCTGCATTCATAGATTCGGCCCTCTCCCCCAATGTGCACACCGGCCCCAGGAATGGAGGCTTGACCCAGGCATGGACAATCACAACATCCCATCCCCCAACAAGAAGGACTGTTCCAAGGGTTGCACAGGGGAGCCAAGCAAGGACGATCAGTGCCCATAGAGCAGAGGCCGCATGGTGGATTTAAAACACCGTGGCAAATTTTTTGCTGCATGCTCCCAAAAGGTGTAATTGGATGTGCAAAGGCCCTTTGTGACTGCTACAGTGAACAGAATATGGTGGGGACAGCGTGACCTCTAAGGCGAGATTATAAAAGGTGACATGGCTTCCACCCGGCTCTCTCTCTCGGGACACTCATCCTGGGAACCTGGCTACCATGTTGTGAGGAAGCCCAAGCCACGTGGAGAGGCCACGTGTTTGATGCTCCAGCCCCAGCTGAGCTCCCAGCCAGGAGCCAGCAGGAACTGCCACACGTGTGAGCAAAGGAGACTTCGGATGATTCCAGCCCCCAGGCTTTGAGTCACTGGAGGTGATGCCAAGTGGAGCAGAGACAAGCTGTCCCGCTAGGTCCTGCCCAGATTGCAGATTTGTCAACAAAATGAATGGTGTTTGAAGACCCTCAGTGTCAGGGTGGTTTGTGATGCAGCAATGGAAGAGGTGAATGGGGTGCTAAGCTGAGAGGTTATGATGTGAGGACTCGGGACATGATGGGATCCGGGATCTGAACCCAGCCCACATGCTTTCTCTCAATGTCACGGGCTCTCCCTGAATGAAGGTGTGTGGGCAGACCTCAGGGGTGAGGAGCTACCCCTGGCAGGGAGGAGAAGGAAAAAGCATTTCTTATAACCTGAGCACTCCTTGCTGCACGGAAACAGTGAGATGAGGGAGAACAAGGCGAGGGGATAAGATAGAGAAAATTAAAAGCTGTCAACTCCCCCAGCAGCCCTGGAGACCAGCCGCCTGGTTGGGAAGGGGCCGCGACCTCTGGATCTGGAGAGCCGATCTGCAGAATATTTTCCTAATTTCTTCCAGAATCTGCAGGTTGCTCAGGATCAAGAATGTTTCAGTCGGAGAAAGGGCTGTGTAGACCTGCCAACAACAGCTGGCTACCTCTGCTCTTCCAGGTCCATCCGTCCCTGTCCTGGACTTTGGGATGGCTAACTTTGTGTTCGCTTTAGGATGGAGCAATCTAGTCACCTTTTTGTTCCTCGGGACTCAGGGGCATGGGGACGCAGACAGGTGGGTGACAGGGAAAGTTTCTTCCAACTGAGGGGGGAGGTTGAGGCTGAGATGGCAGGTGGGGGAGACAGAAACACAGAAGGAGAGACACCCAGGGACGGACATAGGCTGGGGAGAGAGACAGAGGTGACGAGGAAAACAGAGGGACAGAGGAAGAGAGAGGTGTTGAGGGAGAGAGACAGAGGCAGAGGTGGAGATGGAGAGATGTGGTGAAACCACAGACGGGGTTGGGGGAGAGGGGAGGGGGAGCGGTGTGGAGGGGATGGATGGAGAGGGACACATACCACACCGGACAAAAAGCAGCAGGAGGGAGGCAGAAACACCAAGGCACAGAAAGAAACGACAAAGAAGGGAGACAAGGCGACCCAGGGATGGCCAAACAGCAGACAGAGACCCCAAAGCAGAGACTCAGAGAGGCAGGCAAGGACCCCCAGGATGCCCAGGCGAGTGAGAAGAGGACATGGGGCTGGTGGAGGCCTGCAGTCACCCCTTGTCCCTGCTGCCTCGTCACACTCACTGTCCTTTCCTGCACAAACACCAGCTTTGTTGGCCAAACAAACCCGGGTGGAGTCTGAGCTGCAATCTCCTTGGTGTGGCAACTGTTACCATGTGGAGAGACACCCCCATCTAAACATCCCAGGCTCCAGGGTCCTGCGCTGGCTCCGGCTCTGCAGGCCGGGGGCGGGGGCGAGTGTGAGCCGGGCAGCCCCCCAGGGAGGGGGGCAGTGGGGGGAGGTGAGGAGCCGGGCACAGATCTCCTGCCTCCCCCAAGTCTGGAAAAATAAGTGTTCCTCTGCCTCTTTCTTTTTTTCCTTCCCTTTCCCCTTCTCCTATCACAGCCAAACCCATCACACGTCCCAGGCAATTTTTCTTTTTTTTAAGGAAAACAAGTCTTTCGAGACAGAGGTGACCCCGGCGGTGATAAGTGAGGAGGTTCACCTGAGAGAGTGTTATCAGCTCTCCATGGCTGCCCGGGCCTCAGATTTCTCATTTCGATGAGGAGGCCGGGGAAATTGGATGCAGCCCGACGTTCCTCCTCTGATGAGCCTCCTGGAGCCCAGCCTGCAAGGGCGACGCTGGGCCTCTCTCAGAGGTCGGGGCATGCGGGGAGGAGGGCGGGCTGGAGGGGCCCTGGGGCTGCTGGGGATGGGTTTTCTGGAGTGATTTTCCCTTCTTGCTTCCTCTTTCTGCAGCGTCCAGCCTGGCCTGGCCTCCCTCTTCCTTGCTGTTTCAGCTGAGGACCTTCCTGGGTCTGGGGGAGATGCCCCTGAGGCCAGCTCAGCCGCCAGAACCAGCCCCATGGCGGACGTAGACCTTCCTCCCACCTCAGAGGCACCCAAGCCACCCCCTCTTTCCTTCTTTCAACATCCCATCTGGGGTGGGCAAACTTGGGCAGTGAAGGACCCGAGAGTAAATACTTTCAGCTTTGCCGGCCACTCGGTCTCCGTCACATCCCTGAACCCTGGTCTTGTAGCATTCGAGGGACCACATCATGTGACAGATGAGGAAATCGAGGCTCAAAGAGAGGCTAGTTGCCCGAGGACATGGGCCAAGGATTTGCACCCAAGTTCAGAGCCCACACTCTTGCCACCATGTCCTTCAGGGATGGAAGGGACAGAGGTGTGGCATCTCTTGTCTGCCTGAGGGACTGTGTGGGGACCCTCTATCTGCCAGCAGCTTCTCTGTCTGGTGAGACTGGTCAGCCTATGGTCCACTGGTCTGGTTTTCTGGTAGGCCGGTCCACTTGGGGTGGGACGGTGGAGCCCCAAGGCTTCTGCCCCAGGCACCCATGGCCCCCACACCTGTCCTGTCCCCTCTCCTAGCACCTGTACCTCCCACTTCCCAGTTCTCCGTGCCCCTTCCCTTCTTCTCCACCCTTGGGTCCCTTCTCTGAGGACGTACAGATGCTCACTGACACAGACGCTCGGAGAACAAACGTGTGGTCAGAGCTGCTGACAAGGGACTCACTCTGCATCACACCTTGTCCCCCCTCTAGCTGGACAGAGGACCACTGATTCATTATCAGATGTCCCCGAGCGCCCACTGTGTGCCAGACTCTAGGCTGGAAATAGACAAGAGCGAGAGCTTTCGTCCATCCCCAAGGAGCGGAGAGCCTGGTGGGAGAGGCAGACGGGCACCCAAGGGGCGGTGTCAGGGGGCAGAGAGGGGTCAGTGCTGAACCAGAAGGCTGTGGACCTGGGACTGGCTGAGAGGTTGACTCAACATCACAGACCCACTGTGAGTTAGGCAAAGGACCCACTGTGGGCAGCGTGATTTGGGGAAAGGGTGCCTGGGCATCCTGGAAGAGGTGGCTGTGGCCCTGAGCAGCATTGCCACAGGCAGCCAGCAGGACGACATCAGCATATAAAGGGCCTTGAATGCCAAGCAGAGAAACCTGCAGGTCTTGGCATTGGCCGGGCACTGTGTGGGTTCGGATCTAGGCCCAGGCTCTGTATAGCCGTGGGTCACAGTAAGTGCTTCAATAAATAATACAGCTGTTATGGTCATTATTATTATTACAGAACTATCACTATTGTCGACAATATTTTTCCTGCCAGTCTAACTACTTCAAAATAAGTAGACTTTCTTGTGTTTCTCCCAACTCTGAGCATTCCAGATTCCCTTATCCTAGAAAAGAAGACCAGATAAGAGAAATTACCTTTCCCCTATTTTATCCATTAGGATTAAGACTGACTGAGAGAAAAATCAAATAACAGTGGCTTCAACAAGATAGAAGGTGATGTCTCATTGACATAAGAGAAGTCCAGAGGGAAACAGTCCACTTTCTATATGGAACTTTTTCCTCGTGGTCCAATATGGCTGCATGAGCATCAGCCATCATGTTGACCTTCCAGTCAGCAGGAAGTTGGCAAGGGGGAAGAAGAGGCAAAGGGGCACCCACCCACTCTGTTTTAAAGAGGTTTCTTTGGAACTCTTTCCACATCACTCTGCTTGCATCTCATTGACCAAAATTTAGTCACAAGGGAGGTTGAGAAATACAGTCTTTATTTTGGGAAGCCACATACCCAGCCAAAAAATTGCAAGCTCCATTAGCAAGAGGGAGCAAACTCAGAGTTTCTGCTGCCCTTACTATGGGGGAGGTGGGAAAGTTTGGTCTCCCAAGGCAGCCTGGAACACACCTATTGGAGGATTATCTTTTGAGGGTCCCAGACCTGGTAAGAAGAAACATGCACATTCAGGTGGCATTTTACTGTGTGCCAGGCACCCTGCCAACCCTCCACCTTCACATTGTGAAGTAGAAGATGAGAAAGTCCAGGGTCAGAGGGGAGAGTCTTCTCAAGATCAGCTAGCTGGCCAGGGACGGGGCTAGATTCTTCTGGGAGGCCAACCTCAGACCACTTTGCAATAAAGCTCCCCCTGAGCTGTGGAGAATATGTTCCTTCCCTTTCTGTCTTAACTCTGAGAGGCAGAGATGGAGAGAGAGATACACACACATACACACAGAGCCAGTGGGTATATGTGTTCGCGTCTCTCTCCAGCTCTGTCTCGCTGCCTCTCTCTTTCTCCTTTCCCCCTCCCTTCTTGAAAAACAATACAGAACTTTAATTTACCAAAGCTCACTCTTCCCAATCAAGGAGGCATCCCTGTTTCCTCCCTCCCCAAGTAGGACCCCCACTTACTGCGTGTCTGCCGATCCCTGCCGGGAAGTCACGCAGCTAAACGGGGAGCCGGGCACCGGGGCAGGGCTCTGCTGGGAAGGGCTGGGGCTGGATGTCCCTGGGCTTTGAGGATCGTGTCCGCACCTGCCCTGAGCATCTGGGGCTGCACTGCCTTCCGCGCAGCCATCAGGGCGGGCGGAGGCAAATGTGTTCAGGACGCCAGCCTGGCGAGAGGGGCGGGCGGCCCTAGAGACAGACATCACCGGCAGGCGTGCCCTGACAGCAACCCATCTCGCTGGTGGGGAACGGGGGCTTAGGGGCTTCTCAGCTTGAGCCGCAGCCTCCCCGACAGAAAGGGCCAAAGACAGCATTCAAATCGGGTGGCTTCAGATTTTCAGCCCATAGCTACGTCCTCATCGCCCCGTCCCAGCCCCATCCCAGCTGCTTCCCAGGGAGTTTGCTAGGTCCTCAAGTCCACGGCGACCTGGGGTCTCAGCAAAGGCCCGGGTGATCCAGACCCAAGCTGTGCAAGGGGGATAGTTTTCACACACGAATCCACACATACACACACAGGCACACACATGGATACACAGAAGCACCACATATCTGCACACGGGCACGCACGTGGACATGCGCTGCCACAGGTGTGCACACTTGCAGGCACGTGGACACACCTACAAACAGACACACGTGCTTGCACACGCACACGTGTGCACACGCCCTATGTTCCAAGCGGGGACCCAGTCTCTCTGACCCCAGCATGGAGGAGGGGACAGTTTCCAGATGTCTCTTTCTGTGGCCTGACCCGCCCTGGAGATGGCCAAGGGTGGAGAAAAAACAAGAGCCCAGAACTGAGCTCAGTCCCTCTGATTTGCGCTCTTCAGGCCCCCGATTTGGGGGTCTTTGGGAGTAATTTGGAGTCATCCAGCTCAGCCTCCCACTTACAGAACCTTCTCCCAAGTCCAGCCTGTGAGCTTGAATGCCTCCAGGGGCAGGGAGCTCACTTCACCCCTGGGCACCCACCCCAGTGCCAGGAAGCTCATGATGTCAGAAGGATCCTCTCTTGCCAGCCACGTGACGGGAAGAAAGCCCCTCAACCTCTCTGGGCCTCCGTTTGCAACCGTGAAAGGGGTCGGAGTACCCTCCACCCTTTGGTCTCTGCCCCTCTGAGGCTCAAATGCCATCAGGTGTGGACAGCTCTTCCCCAAGGGGACAAACACGTGAGAGTCATTACTCTTCATCATGGCCTCCTCCAAAGCCAGCAGGAGCATGGTGCCCAGAGCACGGTGTCCCGAGCGCGAAGAGGGGAGAATCAGAGAGCCCGCAGAAATGAGTGACCACTGGCCAGTGGCCTCCCGGGACCTTGAATTCTCAGCGAGAGTTGGGCTGGGTGCTCACGGGGGCCTCACTGCGGTGGGCCAGAGGCCAGCACACGTGAGCAAGGGCACACAGGAATGTGGCAGAAAAAATACTCTGGATCAACCCCTGCCATTGGCTCCTGTGTCATGGCTGGGGAGCCCACCTGCTTCCCTGGGCCTCAGTTTCCCCAATTCTTATCCTGGGGAGAGAAGCATGCCAACCTCAGCAGGCTGCTGTGAAGGTCCAATCGCAAAACAATAGGTATTAAACTGCATGATTATTGATTTCAACCAAACTATTCTATAGATAGGAAAACAGAGGCCCAGAGAGGGCAGGTCATTGGTGCAAGGTCACACAGCATGCAGGACCCAGCCCAGGTCATCCATCTCCACCCCTATTCAAGGAAAGGAAAGAACCTACCCCGTGGACATGGAGACCGCCGGCACCGGGAACACCCCATTTCTGCCCGCCAACAACACACACCAAGCCCACTGGGCATTGGACTAACTCCTCGTTTTGCAAAAGATCCCAGACAGAAAACTCCCCCAGAGACGAGGGAAAATGTTTCCCCCAAACCTATTTACTTTTCAAATTTCAGTTGCCATAACAACTCGGCCCAACTATTTATATGAAATCTTCGCCTTCCAAGGCTCGCTGAGCACCGCACTCTGTGCAGAGCTCAACTCAGCCCTTTCAATAACAACACATTTTTTCAATCAATTCGGGTCTGGGATTTTTTTTTTCTATAAACACACATAAAATATGTTGTGCAAAACTTTTAAAAGCTAACAGGGAAACGCTGTGTTTTATAGACCCGTTCCTCTCTGATCGCCACCAATAGATACTTACCGAGGGCCTGATAGTGACAGCAAAGGACCCGGCCAGCCTGGGTTTTTTTTTTTAAAGCATCTTTGAGTTGTTTCTGCTCCCAGTCCTCTGTGGCGTGCCTGGCTGGAGTCAGCAGCGGTCCTGGTGAAGGGCCTTGGGCACTGGCTCCAGCTCAGACCCTGCCCCTCCCAGGCTGGGTGTCCTTGGGAAAGTCAGTGCAGGTCTCTGGCCTGGAAAGGGACAGTGTGGTCCAGCTGGGCCCCTGCCCAAAACAGAAGGTGGAAGATCTCCCGGGCGGGCACCCTGTATCTGAGGCATCCCGCAAACGTCCTGGGAACATGACAGCCACAGGTTTGCGTTCTCAGAAACAATCTCAGCTTTAGTCGTCTGTTCCAGGCTCTTTGTAAGCCTTCGTACAAGCTGTTCCCTTTGCTTGGAATTTCCCCTTTGTCAACCTGTCAAGTTGACATGAAGGGGCCCGCGCTCGGTTTCATGGTCTGCTGTTGCCGTCTTGAAATTCTTAAGTATTTTTGAACAAGAGGCCTGGCGTTTTCATTTTGCAACTGGCTCCTTGGATTCTGTAGCAATTCCGGCCGGTCTCTATTCCAGCACATGGTGTGGATGAAAGCATTTAATTCTGGACAGCCCTTTAAAGCAAGCACTGCTGTGGTATCTGTTTTACAGGTGAGGAAGCTGAGCTCCTAGAGGTCAGAAGTCAAGAAGCATCGTCATCCCCATAGTCCCAATACAAGCTGTTACGCATTAGGCGCTGTTCCAAGCACTTTTCCTGTATTACCTCATCCAATCCTCACGACAGCCCTGTGAGATGGGAACTATTATGATCCCCTTTTTCCAGAGGCACAGAGAGGTTAGGTAACCTGCTCAAGATCACACAGCAAGCAAGTGGAGAAGCCATGCTTTCCTATGAAGCCCATTGGATTCTCCCCTACATGCCAGTAGCAACTTTCTCAACAGGTCCTGGCCTCTGGGCTTATCCCTTTCAGCCCATTCTCAGCATAGTAACCAGAGCCATCCATCTCTCTTAACCTAAGTTTTCATCATGCCACTTTCTGGCTGTAAATCCTCCCACATCCCCCTGGCGAATCTCAAGAAACATTTAACCTCCTTAGCCTGAGACCCTCAATTGTATGACCTCTGCTGACCTCCACAGTCTGTGCGCTCTGGCTCTTGGTGCTCCCGCCCTCCAGATCGTCTGTAGTCAGATCTCTGCACACACCAGGCTTCTTGAATTATCAAATTAGGGACCCCTGATTCCCCACACAGAGTCTAGCACACAGACTATCTAGAACATTTTGCTGGACTGAACTGACCTGTCCGGCTGGAGTCCATCAGGATAGAGCCCACACCATACGGGGCATCATCCTTCACACTCCCTCTCCTCCACCCCCAGAGCCAGGATGCTAAACTCCTCAATGTCCCCCTAATCCAGCTCCTTCTCCCTGTCCCCTGCCAGCACTCCAGCAAGGGCCACCATCATTGCTTACACAGATGTTTGCTCCTCCTTCTCCCCTGCTTCTCTGCCTCTGGGCAAGCCCCTTCTAGTCAGTTCTCCAAACTCCTGCTGGAGAAACATTTTAAAAACACAGATCTAACCATTTCGCTCTCTGCTTAACACACAACATTTTCAGAATGAAATCTAAAAAGCTAACAGGGCTGAGGGGCCTCCATCTCTGACCCTGCCAATCTCACTGGCCATGTCTCCACACCCCCAGCCACCCTAGGCCTCCCTGAACCATTTCCAGCCTCTGGCTTCATGATCCATTCCTCCTTGCTTGGCTGCCCCAACCTTACCTTCTCCCTTCTGCCTCAGCTAAACAGCTCTTCCTCTGGAAGCTTTCCCGAGCCTCACCTCCTCCCCTCAAAGCAAAGTCAGGCCCCCCCACCAGGCTCCCATAGCTCCCTGTCCTTCTGCATCAAAACATACATCACACTATTATAAACTCTGGTCTGCATGTCTGTGCCCTGTCTCCACATTGAAGGTGAGTTTCCTGAGAGCAGAGGCCATATTTTGTTCCTCGATGTACTTTCCATGTGTGGAACATAGAATATGCTCAACAGATAGTTGGTTAGATGGATTGGTAGATGGGTGCATGAGTAGATAGATGGAATGGTGGCTAGATGGATAGGCGGATGAATGGATGGATGGGATGGTAGATGGATGGTTGGGTGGATGGATGGATGTGTAGATGAATAGATAAATGGAATGGTGGATGTGTAGATGTATGTATATATGGATGGGTGAAAGGTTGGATGGATGGAATGATAAATAGATGGGTGGATGAATGTACAAATAGATGAAAGAAAACCCCAGGAACCATCTTGTAATATTAATATTAATATTTGGATGGTAAGCTACTCAAACTTCTGAGCACATAGTAGGCCAGCAATACATGTTTACTGAATTGATGGTTAAACGAATGTCAGAGGGCAGCTGGGCATCAACCCTCCACGAGCACCAGCTTTTTCTCCTGCTTGTTCCGTTCTCACCCACCTCCATCCTCAGTCTCCCAGCCTCCCAGCCTCCCATTGCTTCCCGCAGCTATCACATGACTCACAGTGGCCAAGCCCCCCAGATCCACGCCTGCACATTAATTATTGAGTGATATAATCCAAATTTATCTAATGAATTAATAATAGGCCATAGGGGTATTTTAATAATGAAATACTTGAAGTTGTGTTTTGATAATTGCAGCCGGCTTTCATAATTACACCGCGGCTGTGAAAATAAAGTCAAAATCAATTAGGCGATGGGAGACGACACCCCAGGAGCGCCCCCTGAAAGACTCAGTGGATAGACCCACCAGGGTCAGTAAGAACAACTTATCTGTGAGCCAGCTGAGGTCTGGGGGTCAAGGCCTTTGCAGAATGGTAGAGTGGGGGAGGGATTCCAAAGAGGACAAGGGAAGGAACATCACTGAAATACGGGAGATGTTTGAGGCAGAAAGTGCTTTAAAGGCCAACAGAACAAGCGTCTGCTTTTACAGATGAGAAGACCGAGGCTCAGAGAGGAACCAGGACTCACCAAGACAGCCTCAAAATAGCCTCCCATCTCTTTCCCTGGGCCATGTCTCTGGACTCGGGCCTGGACCACATGTTGTCCTCCTACCATGACACAACCCTCAGCCGTCTGTCTGAGCCCTCCCTGGCCACGCCTGTTGTCTCAACCCCTGCGACACCCCATACATACAACCAAACCGCGTATCGTCCATGAACTTGGACTTCTCCTCACCTCTCTGCCTTTGTCCCTGCTGTGCCCTCTGCCCAAGATGCGTTCCCTTCTCCACTCCTACTTCTACGCCCTCCCGGCCAAGTCCTCCCAGCAGGGATGACCTCCCTTCCTCCTGCCCTCAAGGGCTCTCGCTACACAGTGATTACTCATCTGTCTCCCCTAAAAAGACAAGGCGCTCCTTTTGTTGCAGAAAAACGTGTGACACCTTGGTGTTATAGCTCAGTGTTACAGCTCAGTTGTGACAGCAACCCAGACTGAAGCGAGAGATAAAGCAATACTCAAGAGAATTGGAGAACTCATGTTTATTAAGCCAATGGGCCCTGACTTTACACAGGCTTTTATAGGCTACCAGTCTAAACTTTGCAACATTTTGTAACATCATATGCAAATAAGGTATACCAAAGGTGACTAATCAGGAAAATGCTTTGTAGAAATGGACCAATCAGGATTGAAAGAAATAACCAATCAAGAGTGAGGGAAATGGACCAATCAGGAGTGAGAGAAATAACCAATCAGGAGTGAGCTCCATGCTAATGAAGCACTACAAATGGACCAATCAGGAGTTAGCTCAGGGAACCAATGGAATTTTAGAGATAAGTCCCACTTTCCTAGAAGTAAGCCCTTTCAGAGGCAAAAAGTGAGATTAAGCCGCTGGGCCAGGAGAGTAGTGGCCCTGCCTGTGGGTCCTGACTTTCTTTTTTTAATGGGGCTTCCCACCTCACTTTAAGCCAAGGACAAGTTCACTGTGTCTCCCTGAGATGTTAACATGGAGGCCTGACCAAGAGTAAATGCACAGTACAGGTTTATTCAAGCCCAGATGTGGACGAGGAGGGAGAAGCGAGAGGAAAGAAGGGGGAATAAACAAGGAAGGTTGGTTCTGGAGTTGTTTCCAGAATGTGTTTTGCCAAGGCCACCAAAAGGACATTTGGACTGAAAAGTGCTAGTTTGAGGACATCTCACTGGATATTTAAGCAGCAATAAAATTAGATCCGTTAAAGCAAGAGGAATCTTTTCAGGAGGACAAAGAATGCTAATGACGGTAGATTGGTATTCTAACCCCCCTCCCCCTCCCACACACACTCAGCCAAGAAGCCTGGGCTATTGACCCTGAGGTCCTTCTCTAAGACGCGTCCTCAAGAAGGCACTTGAACTTGCTGCAGACTCTGCCCAAAGTAGGTCCCCCATGCAGAGCTGACAAGCGGCAGCTGGGGCTGGAACTGCTGTGATTATGATGTTTCTTCAGACCCTGTGGTAACCCCATCACCAGTAACCATGGAGCCAAGGTCGAACTGCAGATGTCAGCCAGGTTGGACCATCTTGGCCAGCTATGAACCAACAGTCAGGTCTCACATGTAGGGCTCACATGCGGAAGTAGTTTGGTAACATTAAATGAAGCATCGCCACCTCCCATCCCTTTCCCCTTCCTTCCTTGCTCCACTTCTTAGACTTAAGCTCTTAAGTTTTCTTCTGAGAGGCAGCAAAGTGCTGCAGTTAGAAACACAGACTCTGGAGCCAGACTTTTAGTGTTCAAAGTCCAGCACGGCCACTTACAAGCTGTGTGACCTTAGCTGAGTTTTTTAGCCTCTCTGTGACTCAGTCATTGAGAGGAGTACCGAACTGATTTACGTAAACGCTGGATGAAGGGATGCCTCTGTTCTCACCTCCTCTGTTAAGAAGCTCCTTGATTTGCAGTGCCCTCTCTGACTCTCAGCGTGGATTGGACGGCACTGGCCCCGCCCACCAGTGCAAGGACTTGGGTAAGTCCATAACTAGCCAATCAGAGTCCATTCTTCTGGCTACAAAGACGGGTCAAGCCCACCAATCAGAGGTAAGGAGGCTCATCCTCAAGAAATATTAGCTAGTGTGACTGTTAAGTTAGTATGACAGATGTCGACTTCCCAAGCTACATCTCACTAGGGGGCAGGAGAGACAATTGAAGTTAGAGGTTTGGGAACCTTGGGCAGATTTGATCAGCACCCTTCCCTCCGTCCTCACCAGCAGGGCTGGGTTAGAAGGCTTCTCTCTTGGCCCACAAAAGCCCCCTGCTCTTTCCTGTTCTAAGATGAAGTAAACCGAGTGATTCTGAGTGTGGGCCTTGGGCCTGCCAGACCTGGTTCAAATCCCAATCCCAACCCTCCCTTCCCAGCTGTGGGGCCCTGGGCCTCATCTCTCACCCCTCAGTTTCTTCACCTGGAAAATAGAGATGAGCACGGAACCTGACCCTGGGAAGATTCTGGGATTGCAGCAAATAAGGCATGCCCAGGACCTGGCACAAAGGAAGGGCTGGGGAAGCGGTGCCAGTCCTTACTCACATGCCCCTTACTGCCTTCACTTGCAACCGGCTGCTCCATTTCTGTCTGCTGCTCCTAAGGCAGGGCTGCTGGTGCAGAGGATCCCTGTGTCCTCAGCACACCGTGGGGGCGAGGCATAGAGTGGGAGGGGATGAATGAAGAATCAGGGGGAGGGAGAGAAAAAGAGGAAAAGCACACTTGTCTTTATGACACTGAAAGTCCAACTGCCCCAGAATCAAAGAGCGTCTAGAACAGAAGAGACAGAAGACCAGTCTTAAGCCCTTTAATCTGTGGAGACAGAGCCTGTGACTTCTCCAGGGTCACCCAGCGGAGCCTGGCTGAGTAGACCCCACCCAAGAGCACCCCCAACCCCCCACTTCTCCCCATCCCCTTCCTGTTCCGCATCCCCCTCCTCCCCTCTCCTTCTCCCCTCTCCCTCCCCCTTCTCCTCCTTCTCCCACCCCTCCCCCCACCACATCCTGTCTCCTGTTCCACCTGGCCCATCCCCCTTGCCTCATCCCCTCAGGCCAATCCCAACATGTAGAGCCTCTTCCTGTCTGGAGAAGACTCCACCCTCAAGCCAGGTGCTCCCCTCAGGTGTCTCCTTCCCCAGACAGGCTGGGCCCTGGAAAATATCCTGAGGCCTCCAGGCTGGAAGGAGCATGGTGACTCAGAGCCAGGTGGGAGGATGCTCAGGGAAAAAGAGGCTGGGGGCGCTGGGGGAGGGAGTTCTTTGTCCGTGAGTCAGGCAAATGAGCAAGCATCTTGCCAAATGCTATCAAGAATCTCTTGGCCTGAACTCAAGTATGCAAGACACAAAGGTTCGTTTCCTGTAACTGAACTTGCAGGACTGAAGCCGCCGCACTAAGTGGGTTCTGATCACACCTGCCATTTAACTCATGTGGGGCGGTGACTGTGGTGTGCTGCTCCGGCTTCATGTCTCTTCTGGCCACCCTACCGGGGAGTCTGTCTAGTTTGGTGGGGAGGGGGCAGGTACTGGTCACCAGATCTTCCCAACCTATTGCTTGAATCTGAGGTTCTGACTTTTGAAGACTTTTCCCCCCAAAGTATTACTCCCTCCTCCAAGTGTTAAACAAAGACTGCTTCCCCACCATCGTGGCCTGAAGCGGGGAAAGGGAGGGGTTACAGGAATGCTAGAGGAAAAGCTTGGGTTCCTGTTCCAAGGGGGCATCCTTTCCTGAATGTCTAGTGTGGGCTGCACCCAAGGCACACCTCAAACAAACACGGCAGTGCAAAGGATGTAAGAGGATGGGGAGTGAAGCAAGGAAGGAAAAGACACATCATTGAGCAAGATTCCACTGTGGGCAACTGGGGCTCCTTCCCACTGGGGACCTCTGGGAGCCCTGCGGACCATGCCTGGGAGTGCCCCATCCAAGGAGGGAGCTGGGATATTTATCCTCCAACTCCCATAAGATCTGCCATCAGCCGAGGGGTACTCCCCCAGTACACTGATACCTGTCCCTTCACTGGGGAAGGGACTGGCATTTGGAAGACATGGCGTAGGCTTGCACAGGGATGGTGGGGGCCATGAGCACCAACAGCCCAGGGACGAGAAGTAGTGAGGTTGCAGGCGGCCGGGCAGCTGGATCTGAAAGTAGGCTGGGATGGGAGCTGCGTGGAAGACTGAAAGCTAGAGGTAGCAGGATCAGGTTTTTTTTAAACTCTCTCCGCTGCTACGTGGATGCTGATTGGAGCTGGCCAAGGAGGATCACCTCTTAATAGAGCTGTGCAAAGATGGTGGCCGGGCCTGGGACTGGGTGGGCAGGTGGGCAGAGGGGCTGCAGTTTTAGGGTTGGGTGGATCCTTGGGGAGGCAGGGAGGGCAGTCAAAGGGAGTCAAGGACACCCTTCATTTGGGAGGCTGAGGCTGAACCCAACTCGTCTCAGGACATGGGCTAACCCTGCCTGGGCTGTCTCAAGATCCAAAGCACTACCTTGTGGACCTCCGACCCCTGTCTGCCCAATAGGATTGTGACTGTGGCCCATTGGTCTGTCCACCAACCTTGGGTCCAAAGTCACTAACATGTTTGGACCCCTGTATTTCTTCATATCAGCAGGTGTTCAGACAACTCCCCTCCAGAATGACCTCTGAGACCCTGCTCCTGCTGAGAGAAGGCAATGCATCCCTGCCTGGCCAAAAGGCAGATTAACAATGGTGGGAAGGGCTGTTTTTGGAGATGGACCCACCCAGCTCCCAGGCTCTCTGGCCAGTGCCAGGATCGATCTGTCCATTCCCTGATCGTCAGAGGGATCTCCCCGGGGGCTGTGCCTTCTCTACTCTGTGAGCAGCGATGAGTTTTGAACTCCTAAGCCAGACTGGAGGCTTCTCAGCAGACCTACAGGTGATGGAGTAAGTGAGGAGGGGTCCTCAAGTCAGAAAGTGGCTCCAGCAAAGAAAAGCACCTTGAAGAGGTTGGTCCAAAAACACACGTCCACCTAGAGGGAACACTCCTAATAGCCCGAGCCGCTGCTCTTGCTGTGTTGGGTGGTTTTGCTCTGCTTTGGGTTTTTTGCAGCTTGATTGACGGGTCAGGAAGGGAAGGCAGGGCGGATTCCTCTACTTGCAGAACTTTGCCTGGAATGAGTGCATCTTTCAGGGATGGGATTCCTCCCCCGCCAGACACCACGTGGAGGCAAGGGAGTCACTGGGAGGCCGGATGCCTTGCTGACCCACGACCTGATCCTGATGTGAGTAGGACAAGGCAACAGCCAGGTGCCTGGTTCCTTCCTTCTTTCATTTCTTTCTGTTGTAGTAGTTGAAACACTATCATGGTTCATAATTCAGAAAGTACCAAAGGATAGACCCTGAAAAGTCTATCCAGTACGTTTATCCCTCAGTATTTGCAGGGGGTTGATTGGTTCCAGACACCCATGAATCCTCAAATCCACAGATGCTCGAGTTCCTGATATAAAATGGCCCGTAACCTATGAGCATCCTTTAAATCATCTCTAGGTTACTTATGATGCTTAACACGATGTAAATGCTACGTGAACAGTTGTCCGTGAATGGCAAATTCAAGTTCTCCTTTTGGGAACTTACTGGAATTTTTTTCCTGAATATTTTCCATCCTAGGTTGGTTGAACCTGCGGGTGGATGTGGGACCAACAGGTGGCCGGCCAACTCTACGTTGAAGAGTCTCTCCCTGGGTTGCATAACTGTCTGTATATTTAAAACACTGAATTGTACACTTCAGGTGACTCGTATGGGAAGTGAGTCATATCTCAATAAAGCTGCTGAAAACAGAAAGTCTCTCTCCTCCTGACCCTCCATTCTGGTACCACTCTGCTTTCCTGGAGACAAACCTGTGCCCTATTTTCTTTTACCCTTTCCATTCCTTCTTGGATTCTTTGGTGGAGCTGGGGTAAAAGAAAATTGATGCTGTACAAATAAAAGCAATGAATCTCCCTCACTCTTCCTCCCTCTCTGTCAATTAAAAAGCACTTATTATGTGCAAGCATTCCGCCATCCATCACCTGTTTCAAAACTCACCATCATTTAGTGAAGCAGCCATAATTAGTTCCACTTGCCAGATGAGGAGGGAAGTTAAGTGGAGATTTCTCAATTCTGGACATTTCATATAAAGAGAATGATTGAATACACAGTCTTTTGTTGGGGGGTTCTTTCACTTAGCATCATGTTTTCAAGGTTCATCCGTGTTGCAGGGTATGTCAGTGTTGTATTCCTTTTCAAGACTGAATAATATTCCACTGTGTGAAGAGGCCACCTTTGCTTTCTCTGTTTCTCTGTTGATGGGCACATGGATTGTTTATACTTTTGATTGTTGCAAATACTGCTGCTGTGAACATTCATTTGCAGTTTTTAATGTGGGCGTATGTTTTTATCTTCCTTGGGTGGACGCCCGGGAATGGAATTGCTGGGTCATATGGTAAGTCCAGGTTTGGTTGTCTGAGGAGCTGCTGGACTGTTTTCCAAATCAGTTGCACCTTGTTTCCTTCCCCAGACTTTCGAAGACACTGTTTCTTAAGCCAGGAGTTCACACAAATCATCTTACTGATTCCTTGCCACAACCTACAGAGGAGGTGAACACAGTTCCCCTCACCCTATCTTCCAGATGAAGAAACTGAGGCTTGGGGAGATGGATTCACTGGCCCAGGTCACTCAGCCTGTGTCCAGGATTCCAGCAAATTGCCTGGCCTCAAACCAAGCCACCAAGAAGCTGACGTATTGGAGGCTGATGTGAGAAATGGGGGCGGGGGCAGCTCTAACGCCAAGGGGACCCTCCCCCTTGCCTGCCAGGTGATCCTGGGGCTCAGCCTGCTGGCTGAGTGGGAAAGCCCTCAGGGGCTGGAACTGGAGAGGCCAGTCTTGGGGCTCTGCTGGGGCAGGAGGGAAAACACAAAGGGTTCTTTGTCCTGCGCATTGTTCAGACTCCCAGCCGGCCTTGCTGCGCCCCTCGGACCAACAAGGGACACACTGGGTCTGCAGAGCAGCTGGGCCATCTTGAGTTCTCCAGGGGGCCCCCGGGATGGGCCTGAAGATTCATTAGGGGCTTGGGAAATATTGGGGGATTAGTGGATACTCCGTGTATGGGAAACCATTCCCCCTGATTTTTTTCACTTGTCTTCTGTCCTTGATTGTAAAGTCACCAGGGACATGATGCAACAGAAAATGAAACATCCCCAAGGACGTGTGTGTGTGGCCTCCCACCCTGAGCCCACAGCCAGGTCCATACTTCCTGTGTAACTTTCCAGAAAGTTGTCCTTGCTTATAGACAAAAGCGTATACATGCATGCTAGTGTGTGCACGTGTTCTTTTTTCATATACGATGGGCAGCTTTCAAAATCCATTTTTTTGCTGCACTTTGCACCCAGAGATCATTCCACTGCATAAGAACAGCATCTTCCTCCTTCTCAGTGTCCATGTGGTACTACGGAGGCAGCATCCTTTGTTCAATGAGTCTGCATTTAAGTTTTCCTGGTCTTTCCACTACTCCAGCTGGTGTGAATGTCTCGCACAGGAAGCTTTGCACTCAAGTGTGAGAATGTGCTGTGTGTGTGTGAGATGGGCCTTTGTTTTGTTTCCTCGTGGGGGTGGCCCCAGCACACGCTCTCCAGGGTGGCGTGGGAGCGCCGGTGTGCCCAGCATCCCGCCAGCACAGGGCAGCATAGGCCCTTCCATTCTCCTTTACTTCTTGCGTACAAAGAGCACACCCGTCATCAGAGTCTGGCTCAACAGAGTTTCACAAAGTCAAAACGCTTTGTCACCAGCATCCAGATCAAGACCCAGAACATTCCCAGCCCCAGAAGCCTGCGAGTTATGCCCTTCTGAATATCCCCCTGATCCTTGGTCAGTTCTTTTTGCTCATTAAAATCCCCCTCCCCGTGTAACCTCTCTTATCCACACACCCGCCATCCGAGTACTACCGCACGCATAAGCCAGAAAACTTAAAAACCAAAATGCCTTTTTTTTTAAAGGAAAAATGCAAAGGTCATCCAAATTCACTTCACTGCCCTTTTATCATATGGTCCACGGGCTTAAAATTATAACCATCATTGACTATCTTTTAATGGCTGTAAAAATCAACAAAGAATAATTTGTGGCTTGTAACATTTTACCAGATTCAAACTTCAGCATCCATAAATGAAGTTTTATTGGACGGCAGGCATGTCCTTCCGGTATGAATTGTCTCTGATCGCTCTCTGGTTACAACAGCAGAGTCGAAGAGCTGCTTCAGACCCCCTGTGGCCCACAAGGCTGAAAATAGGAACTACCTGGCCCTTTCCAGAATTCTGACTGCACTACTCAGGAGCCCTGGGTCAGTCTCTTCACCTCTTGCAGCATCAGGTTCCCTTTCTGTGGAATGAGACCATAATCCTGCTCTTGTAGAAGTACCAAGAAGACTAAAGGGGACGTTTGTGTGTGCAGGGCCAGCCCAGACGAGACCCAGTCCAAACGCCAGCCCCTTTGCCGGCCTCCAGAAAGTCTCTCTAGATCGGCAGCCACGAGTCCTACTACTTGGTTAATGAGGAGAACTTCCCTCCAGGGGGTACCTCTGTGGGAACAGAAGGAGGGGTTCCCGTGACTCTGAGTGATGCCACCTCCAACACTTATTGTCATAAAGGAAGTTATTCAAACACAATCAATTAGGCACCCATATTAGCATATTTTTCACTGTAATACAGCCATGAAGAGGAGATTCCAGAGACTGTTTATTGCTGTTCCAAGCTAATATTTGTTAAAGTGATTAATATGTTTTTCAAATATCTGTGACAGGCGTGGCTGGCGTTATTTATCTCCAGCGGCTGGAGCCCGTAAGGGTGCGGGGTGGGAGCCCCCAGAAAGGGCCACCAGGTAGCGGCCTCCAGGGCTGCTGGGGACGGTGTCTGCTTCCCCTCCCTTGCTCAGGCCTGGTGCCTTCCATTGTCCCCTGTCCCCTCTGCCTTCACCTTCTTCCCTACTGACCATTCCCATCAGCAATCTCCCATCATAACAAATGAAGAGCCCCCAACCCCATCTCCACCAGCCCCTCTGAACCGCCCCCTCCTCCAGCTCTTCCACCATCTTCCTCCTTCCTTCCAAAGCCAAACTCTTCCAAAAAACCCTTCACCCTCCCTACCTCCTTTATGCAACTTCCAGTCCCTGCTTTTACAAACTCATTATGAAATATGAAAAGCGCATGGAACCTTCTAGAACAGCAACGTCCAAAAGGACTTTGTGTGATAACAGAAATGTTCTGTATCTCCACTGTCCAATATGGGAGCCACCAGCCACATCTGGCTACTAAGCACTTGAAGTGTGGCTCGGGTGAGAGAGGAACCACATTTTAAATTTGATTTATTTTTAATGAACTCACATTTAAATTGAAGTCACCCTATTTGAATAGCTAGAGGCTACCGCAGGGAACCACTCAGCCCTAGAGAGTCATGTCGTGAACACCTGCATGCCCAGCTTTATTGAACGTCTACCTTTTTTTGTCACATCCGCTTCAGATTTTTTTTAGTCATTAGATGTTTCAAATCTGATCCTGCTTTTTTCTCTGCTGAGAATATTTATGTCTCAGTATTTACCTTTCTCATTCATGCTTTTATGTTTTTACTATATGTGGATCTACAAGCCACCCACAACAATATATTTCACGTTTTGAAACATACACGGTAACCTATTCTAAGCATCATTCTGCAGCTTGCTTTGTTTCCCAAATTGGCACAGCACTGGTTCATTTTCACCAACGTATAGCTCCCCACTATATGAGCAGACGTCCATTTAGTTTTCGTCCTTCTATTGAGGACCATGTTACCAACGACATTGTGATGAACATCCTGAAACGTATCCCTTTGGGCAACAGGCTAACGTTTCCAGAGGATTTTCACCCAGAAGTAATAGTTCGGTCCAGTTACAAAGCTTTAACTTCACTAGATGCTTCCAGACGGCTCTCCAACCTGGCTGTACCAACTCACACTCCCACCAGTGCCAGGGGAGAGGCCCTGCTTCCCTGCAGGCTCATTGACATGGTATTCTCAAATTTTTAAATTTCTGTTAAGCAGATGGGTGGTGTCTTACGGTTCTTTCCCTTTGTATTTGCTGATTACTAGTGAAGTTAAATACCTTGCATGGCTGTCAGTCATCTGCATTTTCTCTTTTGTGAACTATCTGGTTGTGCCCGCTGCCTATTTTTCTGCTGGGTGGTTGGTGTCATTCTTATTGATTTGCAAGGGCTCTTTACATATTATGGATTCAATTCTCTCTTAGTTATATGTGTTCCGATATCTTTTTCTAGGTTTTGTCTCTTTTAACTTATTTATGATGAGTTTGACTGAAAAGAAGTTTTTTATTCAAAAGTAGTCATATTTGTCCATTTTTCTTTAGGGTTTATGTTTTAGTGCTATGACTAAGAAATCTTCCCTTACCCCAGGGTTATAAAGGAATTCTGTATTTCCACCTGGAGCTTTTAAAAAGTTTTCCTTTTTGTGTGTAGACCTTGACTGCATCTTGAATTTGTTTGTGTGTATGTGTGTTGTGCTGTTCGGAATCTAATATAATATTGTTCTGTTTATGCTCGTTGTCTGTACTGCATAATAAAGTTATGCACAAAATTGATTGTTTAAAACAACACGCATTTATTATTTCACAGTTTCTGTGGGTCAGCAGTCTGGGCGCATCTTCACAAGAGCCTCTGCTTAGAGTGTGTCCAATACTACAGGCAAGGAGTTGGCTGGGGCTGAGTTCTCATCAGAGGCTTGACTCAGGAAGGATTCAATTTCAAAGTCCTCAGGTTATTGGCAGAAATCGTTTCTTTGCAGCTGTAGGATTCATGAAAGCTTGTTTCCTCAAAGCCAGCAATGAAAAGAAAGAGAGGGAGTGGGAGAGAGAGAGAGAAGGAGAGAGAGGAACAGCCAGCAGGACAGTGTCTTATATAATGTAAGGTGATCAAGGGTGTGACATCCCATCCCCTTTGCCATATTCTATTGGTTAGAAGTAAGTTGCTGGCCCTGCCCTCACTCAAGAGGAGGGGACTGCACCTGCCTGAAAACCAGGAGGTGGGACCATGGGGCCACCCCAAAGACTGTCTGCCATACTGTGCACACTCAGCATCATTTTCCAGTATTTTTTTTAAAGACTTTATATTTTTAGAGCAGTTTAAGTTCACAGCAAAACTTAGAGGAAAGTACAGAGATTTTTCATGTATCTCCTGCCCCTACACATGCACAGCCTCCTCCCCTCATCAACATCCCCCACCAGGTGGTACATTTTTTACAACTGATGAACCTACATTGACTCATCATTATCTACCCAAGTGCAGAGTTTACATTTTAGTTCACTTTTGGTGTCCTACCTTCTGTTAGTTTGGACAAATGTTAATGGTCGTCTGTATCCATTGTTACGGTACCACACAGAGTACTTCCACTGCCCTGAAAATCCTCTGTGCTCTGCCTGCTCATCCCACCCTCCCCCTGTTCCTGGCAACCACTGATCTTTTCACTGTCTCCACGGTTTTGCTTTTTCCAGAGTGTCATATAGTTGGAATCATGCAGTATGTAGCTTTTACAGATTGGCTTCCTTCACTTAGTAATATGCATTTACGTTTCCTCCACGTCTTTTCTTGGTTTGATAGCTCATTTGTTTTTCATGCTGGATGACGTCCACCAGTATTCTTTTGTAGACAGCCCACCTCTCCTCCGCTGACCGGCAACACCTCCTTTATCGCGCATGACGTTTCCATCGGCACAGAAGTCTGTTTCTGGACCTTTTCGTTATTGTGTTGCTTTAATGGTCTCCCGGTCCCTGTCAGCCCTCTGAACACACTCTGGTTTGGGGCCACCAATGCCTGCCATGTTGTTGAATTGTATTGGGTCTTTCCAGACTTCACTCCACTAGACCCGTCAGAGTTATTGGGTACCATGGACACTTCTTTCCCTCTTGAACCTCCGCAGGCTTGAGATGCCTTGTTGTGGGTCTCCTAGGCCAGCTGTCCCTCCTCCCTGACATGAGAGCCCTGGACTCGCTCACCCATTGTTCACTGTCTCGGTAGTCTCATCTCGTGGAACTAAATCCCACCTTCTGGCTGTGGTGCTTAGTCTGCGTCTGAGGCTGAAGCTTCCTGGAGCTGCACATCTGGGTAGCCGGTGGCCTGGGTCTGCCCACCTCCTTCCAGCTTCTCAGCTGCCACCCTGTCCCCTCCCACCCCACCTGAATGCCTTCAGTAGCCTCCCAACTTTCACTCCTGCCCTCAACAGTCAACTTTCCACACGGCGGTCAGAGTGATGTTTTCAAAACATAAATCATTTCACATCCTCCCCCCCACCACTTAAAATCCTTTCCAGAGCTTCCCACTGCTCTTGGAATAGGATCCAGATTCCTCAATGTGCCCTCAATCAATAGTGGACTGTCACCTCCTCTCCAACCCCATCCATCACCACCTGGCCCCCTATCCCTCCCACCCCACCCCTGCTGGACCGTGGAGATGATCTGATTATTTCTCTAAGGGGGAGACTTTGGGGTGGTCCAAGTGGTCTGAGGGGAGAGGTGCCAATTTTCCCCTCTGAGTGGCAGGGCCTGGGCAGGGCCGTGAGCCCCAGGGAGGTCAGGTTAAGTGACATTATTTACTTTAGTCCTCTCCAAAGTGTGTTTTGGTGGCGGGAGAGAGTTATGAATAAGCTCTTAATTCCAGGGAGGGCGTGGGTCGGCTCTCCGACAGCGGCGTTTATTGACGTTCAAGTCTGCTCCTTTGCCCAGCAACCACACCCGGAGGGGCCTGTCTGTGGCCAGGCTGGTGGCCCCAGCTCACCTGGATGGGGGCTGAGCCCATCTGCCTGCTCTCTACCAGCCTTACTGGGGTCCTGGGGAGTGAGCATCTGGGAAAACTGTCATGAGCAGGGAGGGATCCATGAGGGACCCCCCGCCATGCCTGGGAAACTCCCAGAAACCAGACGCCACCCAAGGAACCAGGCAGGTGGGAGGTCGAGGGGGCCGTTTGAAGATCCGTCACCTGGTCAGACTGTTTGTTTGTGTTTTCACTGGGCTGACGGAATCCCTGGGGCTGGAGAAGGAGCCGGCTGGGCTCATGGGCCCACTTGCTGTGTGGCTTGAGGCCAGTAGGGTTCCCCTGATACGCCTCAGTTTCCCCACGTGTCTTACAGCCTTTCTGTCCTGTCGACGGAGATGAAAACACACTTGCTGGCATCCCACAGCCTCCCAGAGGCTGGTGGCACATTTGAAGAGGAGTATTTGAGAACAGTTTCTCAAACGGAAATAAAAAGTGCAGAGAGGGCGATTTATGGCGTGTGCATGAAATGATGAAAGCACAGAGTTGGAGAACAGGTGAGTGGTTGCCTGGGGATGGGGTCAAGGTCAGGATGGGCCCAACTCTAAAGGGATCACACAGAGGAGCTCCTCCAGGGGGATGGGGCAGCGCTGCATCCTGACCGAGTGGGTGGGCCCGGGTGTCTAGACAGGACAGCAGGTGCACAGAACTCACGCCCACGTCCACGTACAGATGGATGAAAAGCTGCACCAGCCTGGCCACCGCTGGGATTTAGCGAGTGTGAACAATGCACCCGGGGCCGCACTTGGCTGTCACCACATCCTCTCTGTGACGGAGGCTCTGGATCCCCGCTTTACAGATGAGAGACTGAGTTTCTGAGAGGGAAAGGACCTGTGAGCAGTCACCCAGCTGGACGGTGGGCATTCCCTCGGACAGAGGTCACTCAGCCAGCCAGCAGACCCTGAGTCAGATCCGGCAGCCGTGGCCGCGACTCGGAGGAGGCGGGGTCTCACCGCAGAGGAGGCACTCCAGCAGCAGCGCGGGGAGCGGGACGGGCTCCCGGGGGTCTGCTGGGCGGCAGGTCCCCTGGAAACCGCAAACGTCCAGGCCCCACTGCTGAGAGGGAGTTGACTGCGGGGGAAATGAGTGCACTCACCCTCCTCGAAAATATCCACTTGGAGATAAGTATCTAGATCTCAGCTTTTGCCACAAACAATGGTAACGCACATGTTACATGTTCTAGAAAAACTGGGGGAACTTGAATTGGCTTTGGAGAGAGGAAGGGGAAACATCTGTCTCAGGAGAAAAAAACGCAGCAGCGAGAAAGAGGGCAGGTAGAGGGCAGTTTGTGGTTCGAAGAAAGAGAAAGGAAGAAAGGTTGACCTGTCCCCAAAATGCCTCCAAAGCCCTGATTCTTCCTCTGATCTGGCTGGCCACATGGGAGCGGGAGGCAGCAAGGAAACCATGCTGTGGTGAGAGCCCCTGCGTGGCTCCCACCAACCCAGACTCATCCCGGCTCTGCCCCTCACATGCTGTGTGGCCTCAGGCAAGCCACTTCCCTCTCTGAGCCTTGCTTTCCTCATCTGTGAAGTGGGGTCAGTATTGGACCTTCCTCACTGTGTCACCGGGAGGAATGAATGAGATTCTAGACAGAAACGTGGGTCAGAAGTCTTGCCAGGCTCAGTGGGGACAGTTTATATCTGCTCCACACGGTGTCTCAGGGGCCCACTCCTACACCTGTATTCAGCTTGAAGCCAGGCTGGGCTGGAAAGACCCCAGAAGCCCCACCCACGGGCCTGAGGCTTTGGGGCTGGCTGTTGGCTGGGGCATCTCAGCCCCCACTAGGTGGCATGTCTCTCCAGCAGGATAGCCCGGGCTTCCTTCCACAGCAGCTCAGGGCAGCACGAGACTGAGTGGAAGCAGCAAGATCTCTTGAGAACCCACACAAAGTCCTTCCACCACATTCTCTTGGCTAAAGTGAGTCCCAGGGCTGAACCCAGCATCCAGGGCAGGGAAATGGACCCCACTTGCTAAGGAGAGGAGCAGCATGCAGGGACCAGCAGGCAGGAATTCACGGGGGCCGTATTTGCCTGCAATTAGCAAGATGGGATGTGGATGGATGGGAGGGGGACTCAGGACAAGTCCTAGGGCTGTGGCTGAGCCATTGGGAAGATGATGGCACCATTAATGGAGATGAGGACAGTGGAGGGGAGAGAACCAAGAGTTCTGCTGAGACCCAGCCTCCAGATGGCCACCTGGGCAGCCACCATAACAAACAGGACTGCGTGTAGAAGGGGAGGAAGCGCCTTCTTTTACCTCCTTCTAGGTGCAATGATGCTGAGAGTTAGAGATGTTTAGCCCCATTCTAGAGATGAACGAGTCTGAGGCTCAGAGAGGTAAAGTGCTTTGCCCACAGTCACCCAGCAATTTAGTCTCAGGGTTGGAATTCGAACCTTGATTAGGAAACAGGAAGCATTTTATATTATCCCTGTGGCTCGCCAGGGACCCCAGGGGCTGGACCCAAGGGGAAAAGAGTGACCTGGTGCTTGCTGAGGGCTCGTCATCACCAGGCGTTGCTAAGACGTCATCCCAACAGCCAACCCTGTAGAGTAGGTACTGCTATTGCCTGCATTTTACAAAGGAGGGAACTGAGGCTCAGAGAGGGGAAGCGACTGGCTCCAGGTCACACAGCAGTTGTGCTTCAGAGATGGGACTAGAACCCACGCCTGCCCGCCCTCAAAGCCCAGCTTTCAACTATTCACGTTGGCCGTCCACCATCTTTGACACAATCATGCTCTCATTACGGACTTGTAACATGGCCATCCCCAGGAACTTTACCCAAAAATCTACCCCAGAGGTTGGCAAACCACTGCGCACCATGGGCCACATCCAGTCTGTTGCCTGTTTTTGAAAATTAAGTTTTATTGGAACACAGCCACCTTCGTTCCATTATGCGTTGTCTGCGACTCCTTTCATGTTCCAATGGCCGAGCTGAGTAGAAGAGAGACTGCAAAACTTAAAATACTGACTCTTTGGCCCTTTGCAGATAAAAGTTTGCTGAGCCCTGATCTGGAGTCAGGATGGTTGGATTCCTGGCTTCTCATTAAGGAAATTAGGAGAATGACTCCGAAAGGAGGGGACCCCCTGTGCTGAGGCCACACAGTGGCAGAGCAGAGATAAGATTAGAGGCTCACGACTCAGCCCCTTACCCATTCAGCCGGTGGGGGCCCCAGGAAACAGTGTGCTGGGACAGGTGTGCACGGGGGCGAAGGCCACGGCAGCTGAGAGAGACTCCTTTCCGGCGAAAAAACATCTCGTCCTGTCGAGGAGACAAGCCCAGGGGTCTCGGCTGCTGTGACTTTTCATTCCAGCTGATTTTCAGGCAACTCTCCCACCCTGTTCCTTCCTCTCTGGCTCTAGGGCCCCTTCCAAATCTTCAGAATGTTCTAGAAAATGGAGCCCCTGACCTTTGAAGTCCACAGGGCCCTCCAGCCCCCAAGGGAGCCCCAGCTCTGGATACTATGAAAAGTCGGTGAGAAACCCAATCTGGGGCTATCAGGTGGGCAGCTGAGCCGAAGGGGCCTCTCTGTCTCCCCGCAGATGGGCCAGACCCCTTTCCCTCTCCCAGACAGAGCATCCTGGCCTGGCTGGATCCTCCCAGCTGAAAAGAAAAGTCCTTCAAACGTCGCAGGGGTTCCAAAGACTTTTTTTTTAAGTAACCCCCCAAACAGTGGCTTTTCAAGCCACACACAGACTGAATCAAGTTCCATTTGTTTCCAGAAGGCTCAGGGGCAGCGGTTTGGAAAAAAAGAACCTTCTCTGAAACTCACGGGGAGGCGAAGGCGGGGTCAGAGGGCACATTCCGATTGCTAAGATGCAGTGACAAGCGCCCAGGCCCCCCTCGGTCCTGCCAGGAGACCTGAGGAGGGGGAGGGGGCTGCAGCTGGAGGGGGGAGGGCATACGGGCCTCCAAAGCAGTGGCCTCAGAAATGCCCCCCCACCCCCTAGTCGACCACAAAGTCGAAGGGCGAACCCTCCTCCCCGGCTGGGCTCCCACCTCCTTCAGACAGGCCAAAAAGGAATCCCCTGGGCTTCTGGAAGGAGCCGAGCAGGGAGGTTTAGCCAAGAGATTTTTTTCTTCTTTTTTGGTTGGTTTGGTTAATTAGTTGAGTTATGCCCCCCTAGTTTTAAACTGGGAGGGGAAGTCATGAACCATGCACGAACGCTGGGAATTTTTCTTGACTGCAAGACGGGAGCAGGAGCGGACTGGGAGGTCTTGGTATGAGTCTGGGCTTGGCCGTCGAGGGCTGGGTGACGTTGGACAGCTATCTATACCTCTCTGAGCCTCAAATTCCCCAGCATTCAGTGGGATCTGTCCCCTGGGTTTGGACTGTCCACTAAGACAGTGACAATGGATGAGAACATGTGTGTGGTGACTGGCAGGTGCTCTGAAATGGTCATGATGGAGGTGGGTGGAGGGTCAGCAGGGAGGCTAAGGGGGTGGAGAGGCTGGGGGAGGGCACGGAGGGGCGGCCAGATGAGGCCCCAGTCAGGGCAGGGAAGGATCCAGACCTTGAAGGAAGAGTCAACCTTCTTGGAGCAGCTCAAATAGAACAAAACTCAGCGTTTTGTCAAAATGCCCTTTCCAGAGATGAAAGAGAGGCCTGAGGCACATCTCCTAACAGCCAGCCCTCAGTGTTCTTGACTCGCATTCTCCAGGGGGCAATTTGGCCAAATGCCTTGGTCTAGCCCTTTAAAGGTGGGTCAGGAGCATCCTTCCACTATACAAAAACAGGGGGTGCCTAGAAGATTAAGAAGTGTAGGGGGGAAAGGTTGCCTTTCTCCCCACAAAGGATAAGAACTCATAGCCCATGCGTTCTGGCCTCGGCTGGGGCTGATGGAATACAAGGGAAGTATCCCAAAAGATGCAAGATTAATTCACAGGGGAGCGACTGCAGGGTCACACCGGGCTGGGGCAGCCAGCGAAGCCTCAGCTCTCACCCTCCGTAGATAACAAATCCCCACGAGGGACTCCCGGGTGCGCAGACAGAAAAGGGACCGGAACACTGGGGAGTGGATGCACATCTCCTGTGCGACGGGCCTGCTCGGGGTGACTTCATTGTGCTGATAACCCTCCAGGCAGGCTGCTGATGCCATGCCTGCCAGATCCAGGCTCTCAGACACGCTGTGCTGGAGGCCACTTTTGCCTCGGCGAGCCTCAGTTTACCCATCAGCCTGTCCCATGGGTCTAATGACAGTGCCACGCCCCCGGGACAGCGCTAAGCAGGCAAAATCAACTACAGTATTCTCCCCCCTCTTTGGAAGACACCCATTGTTTAGTCCCTTCTTGCTTCCTGCCTCACGCACAACCAGAGACCCAAAATTTCCTCCAACAATGGGATGTTTTAAATTCACCTCTACTGAGGCTGTAGTGAGGTGCAGCCACTGTGGAAAACAATATAAAGATTCTTTAGAAAACTAAAAATAGAATTACCCTATGATCTGGCCATCACGCTCCTGGGCATGTATCTGGAGGAAACTCTAATTCGAAAAGATACATACACCTCATTGTTCACAGCAGCACTATTTATAATAGTCAAGACATGGAAGCAACCTAAGTGTCCATTGACAGATGACTGGATAAAGAAGTTGTGGTATATAGGAATTCTACTCAGAATAAAAGAATGCCATTTGCAGCAACATCGATGGACCTGGAGATTGTTATACTAAATGAAGTAAGCTAGAAAGAGAAAGAAAAATACCATATGATATCATTTATATGTGGAATCTGAAAAAAAAATGAGACAAACGAACTCATTTACAAAACAAAAACAGACTCACAGACATAGAAAACAAACTTATGGTTACCAGGGGGATAAGGAGGTGGCGGGGGGTGGAGGGATAAATTGGGACTTTAGGATTTGCAGATACTAACTACTATATATAAAATAGATAAACAATAAAGTCCTACTGTAGAGCACAGGGAACTATACTCAATACCTTGTAATAGCCTATAATGAAAAAGAATATAAAAAGGAATATACATGTAACTGAATCACTATGCTGTACACCAGAAATTAACACAATAATAAACTGACTATATGTCAATAAAAAATAACAAATTAAAAAATTTAAAAAGTAAAGCACCTCTACTGACAAATACTCAAGAACCAAGCCTGTGTGCTTGGGGGAACATAGGACAGTGTCTCCTCCTAGGACTTGAAACCCCACAGAACAAATGCACCGTCTTGTATCTTCCAGCAAAATTCTCAAGATTGGAAATGATGGAAAGACACCGCAGAGATCAGCCCTGGCTTGTGGCTCCTCTTCCTCGTGTCACGGCACGTGTGTTAACCTTGCTCCCTGCACAGCACCTGGGCTCCGGCCTGGCTCACTAAACATGGGTTGCCCCAGTGCTTCTAGGGGAAGGCTATACCGCCAGCCGCCCCTCCGTGTCCTTGGACTCACTGTGCCTCCCTGCAACAAACCTGTGTTCCTGACCAACCCAGCCCACCTGCTCCCGGACCAACAACAGCCTCAGTTCTAAAGCTCCTCCCACCAGGAGTGGGTGCTTCCCAGATGCTCTGGTCTGCTCCTGCCTCAGCGGTTCCCCCACCAGCCACTCCTGGGCCTCTGTCAGTGGGGACATCACAGTCCCACTCATTGGGCTGATGGGAGGATCCCATGGCTGTGAAATCAGCCCTGCTCCTGGGGCTCTGGGCATCAGTACTGTCCAGGAAAGGGCCCCCAGGAGATTGACTCTAACACTGGTAGAGCCCCCAGGCAGTGTGGAGATGATGACCTGAAAAACAGCCTCACCTGCACATGCAAATGAGCAGCAAAGCTCACCTTAGCCTCAGCCCTTCATAGTTTGCAACGTGCTTTCCCTTCCTCCATGAAAGTGCCCTGGCCCTTCTGAGCAGCCTCTCAAGGCAGGGAGGACAGAAATCCTTATCTCTATTCAACAGATGCAGAGGCATTTGGTGGAAGCCCTAACTTAGGGGAGCAAATCCTGGATTCACTATAGATGAGCTGTGCAACACTTAGCAAGCGGCTTAGTCTCTCTGTGCCTCGGTTTCCTCATCTGTCAAGTGGGGATACTAAGTTCTTACTTCCTGGGTCTATGATAAGGATTAAATGAGTCAATAAACATAAAGCACTTAGAATAGGACCTGGCACATGGCAGGCAGGAGAACTGTTAGCTACCATCATCATCACCACCATCATCATCATCACCACCACCATCATCACCATCACCACCACCATCATCATCACCATCATTATCCCCATCATCATCATCCCAGCCCAGCAACCAACGAGAAATGGGACTTTGGGTAAGTCCTTCTTCCTCTCTCAGTCTCAGTTTCCCCATCTGTCACATGGGGAGGTGGGACAAGTAACACCCTGAGAAGCACAGAGCCCAGTCCTTGCACTGTGACCTCACCAGGGTCCCAGATGCTTCATGGAGTTCTGGGGGAAACTGAGTCATCAGCTTCAATGGCCCTTCTGTGGCATCCCAGCCCCAAGGCCAGGGCGAGGTACAAAGGGTTAACCATCCAGGGGCCAGGTGAAGGGAAGACTGTGGGCTGCCTCCTGACCCCAAGTTCAACAGCCAGAGCCCCGAAGGGAAGAGTCCCCATGTTTGCATTGGCAACTGGGCCAGACGGTGGGAGGAATCTGGAAAAGTCAGCTCATCCTGCAGCCGGGCCAGGCAGGGTTTCTCGCTGGGGTCCCCGCGCCACCACCCGCCACCCCATTACCTCAGCCCCACACAGGACATGACCGCATGGCCGCAGACAGGGAGGCCATTCACGGAGCTGCCCCCGGCTTGGCTCAGACACAGCCCTGTGCACGCGGAGGCCATGGGTACCAGGCATGGAGGACACCTGATGGGGGGCAGGGGGCCGGGCAAACCTGGCCCAGGAGGAAAGGTGCTGTCACGGGCAGGTGTGAGGCACAAGGTGAGTTAGGGGCTGGGAGAACTACTGTCCCCTCATCTGAGCCCCTGGACAGAGGGCTTCACTGAGGGCCTCGGGATAGCAGGAGGCTGACCTGGTTCAGGAGATTGTCCAGCTCTGGGGAGCATCACAAAAGGCAGCAGAGCCAAAGGGCCATTTGAGCTGGCTGTTGAAGGACAGAGTGGAGCTGACCCCTCAGACAATATAATAATAACTATTAACATATTTTATTATATATTAAATATAATAAGAATTAATAATCTAATACTAATAATAATTATTATAATTATTAATATACTATATCATATTAAGTATAATAATAATCTAATAGTAATACTAATAATTGTAATAATTATTATAATAATGTGATTTATTATTAACATATTATTGTTTAAAATATAATAATTAATAATATAATACCAATAATAGTAACAATTATTTTATAATAATATAATGATTCATTAATATAATATTGTATATTAAATTTAATCTAATAATAATAGTAATAGTAATAATAATCTTCTTCCTGTTAGAACTTCTGACCATGCAGACCCTGGAATTTGACCCAAATCCTTAGGCCCAGTCTCATGCCAGCCCCAGGCCCCCAGGTCAGCAGGGGCAGCCCCGGACCTTCCCAGGACTCCATGCAGCTGACCTGCTCGCACCTCCAGCTCTGACCTCTTAGGCAAGAAGAAGGCAAAACAACTCCCTGCTGGCGAGATGTAAGCTGGTCTCAGGCCCCGTCCCCTCCCACCCGCCTGCCCCTCAACTCCCCCTCAAGGCCCTGCTCCCCCCACAGCCCAAAGACCTCTGAAAAGAAATCTGAGCTGTCTCTTTCTCTCTCTTTCCCTTTGTCCTGCCCAGGATGGGGCTGTCACTGGAGCCATCTCCTCTCCCCACACAGGCTCAGAGCCCATCCCTTGGGCTCCCACCTTTCCCGAGGAAATGTGCCAACAAGTTAGGAGAGGCAGGCATTCCTACTCCCCTCCTGCAGGGCAGAGACCAGCCTCCTGGGCTGCACATGACATTCTGGGCCACAAGGAACAAACTCAGGAGTCTTAGGACCAGAGGAGGAAGGGAAAGGCATAAAGAGAACAGAAGGCAATCACTAGGGAGTGGTGGGGACTGCAGCCAATTGTAGAGCCCAGGCCCTGCCCATACTGTAGGAGGCTAGGCAGCTGCAGCTGGTTACTGCCATGCAGGAATGTGGACCCAGACTGCACCCTGCTTCTTAGTTCTTTGAGAGAAGCTGGAAATGTAGATTTTTTTTTTTGAGTGAAAAAAAAACCCTACATGACTTTCTAAACCGTGCATGGGCCAAATGAAAAATACCTGAGGACTGGCTATGGTGAGAAAGGCGTAGTTCACGAACCTGCTCCTGGCTTGGGTGTTCTGCAGACCAGGAATCCACAAAATGGTCCCAGTTAAAGAATCCTCTAGCCCCCTAGTCGATATTGCTGGGCAACAAGGCTTTCTTAATCCCCTCTGGGAGTCCCAGTGTGCATTAGCATATTAAAGGCTCTGAAAAGGTCTGCAGGAAATGGACCTGATTACCTCTGTGAAGCCCAGGAGAGCAAGAGGGCTCCACAAGTCTGTCCTGGACACAGCCCCTCACTGAGCTGTGACTTCTGCACTGTGCTCACCATTTCAAAGGTTCATGGGCCCCTGGGGTCCATCTGAGCCTTGAGTTAGGAACCTTCTTTCATCTGCTGACCAAACAATAGTTATGGAGATGGTTCTGGGCCAGGCGTGGTGTGAGCTCCAGGGACACAATGGTGACATGATGGGCATGTGTCCCTGCCCTGCCCCACAGAGCCCACACCTAATGGCCCCTTTGCCCCACTTTGCTCCGCCAGCCACTCCAGGCTTCCCATCACATAGCATTAATGCACTTATGAAGCCTTTGTCCACCCAAAGCAGGGGCTGATGGAAAGCCACCAAGACCTGGTTCTAGCCCAGTGCTGCTGTGAACACACTGTGAGACAGCCAGTCTACAGTCAGTCAACAGTCCTGACTGAGCACCTACTATGTGCAAGCAGTAAGCTCATTGCTGGGGACACAGCTGTGAATAAAAGAGACCCTGAGACTTGGCCTGTTATCCTATGGCTGGCAGGAGAGAGGAGACAGAAAAAACAAGGGGGCTTGGGTGGGGTGGGGACAGTCAGGAAAGAAAAAATAATTCCCTGCCCAAACTTCACTTTCATGAAGGACATAAATAAGAGACTGAAACAGAGAATGTGACGAGCTGGGAAGCCTACTTTTGATTGAGAGGTCAAGGGGAGTCTCTCTAAGGAGGTAGCATTTACACTGAGGCTTAAAGGGTGGGAAGATAGCATGAGAAAGCCTTCCAGGTGGAGGGTACTGCATAGGCAAAGGCCCTGAGGCAGGGAAGAGCAATAACCACAGAGGAAAATGGCAAAAGATGAGATTGGAGAGGTCACAAGGGCTGAGATCATGCAACGGCCATGGGCTATATGTATCAGCTAGCTACTGCTGCACAACAAACACCCCCTCAATTTGGTGGTGTATAGGAACTGCCATCTTTTATTATAGCTCACACTCTGGGGGTCAGTGGGGGCTGGCGGGTACTCTGCTTTACATTGGACTTGGCTGAAGCACTTTAGCTGGAAAAGCCTTGCTCCACGTGTCCCTCATCCTCCTCCTCAGACCTGGAAGTCTAGCCGTGTCCTTTTTGTAGTGACGGCGGAAGCACAAGAGAGTGCGTGGGAGCTGCAAGGCTTCTTGGGGCTTTGACTTGGCACTGACGTGCTGTTACCTTGGCTTCATTCTGTTGACCAAAGTGAGTAACATGGTCACCTTCAGGGGCAGAGAATGACATCCCACCAACCATGGGAGAGCAGAGCAAGAGGGACAGCTGGTGGTTTGGGTGAGGGTGATGCCCCTGAGACAGAGAAAAAGCAGAGGAAGTCCAGAGCCACTTAAGGGCAGAATCAAGTCTGGCCGCCAGAGCGATGGGATAGATGGGGAAGACTGTGGGAGGCAGGAAAGACTGGTCATGGGGGCTCAGTCCAGCCTGCTCTGGCCCCCGGCCAGCCCAGACCCCTCTTCCCCACCCCCTCCGCCAGAGCAAGCTTCCTGCGCCTGCGTGCAGTGAAGATCGGACGGCCCTGCCGTGATGTACGACCCCCATAGCTCACAGCCGGGCTGCCGCTGGAATGATGTGTTGTTACCATCCATCACCGCCTGACGGGCACCCAGCGCCAGAATTCGGCAGCTGCCCTTCACCGGGACACTTAATTATAAAGACCTGAAATTTCTCCCTACCGGCCTGAGAAATAAAGGCTCTGTTTACCAACTGCAAGTTGGGAGGCTCCCAGAGGGGGAGTCGATTTATCAGAGCAGCCGGGCAGAGGCAGTGAGAATCCTGCGACCTGGGCGGCTGGGGGTGGAGGGGCTTCTGGGGAGCTGTCACCTTGACCCCCCCCCCACCACCACCACCCCTGCCCCTAGCCCTGCTTTCTGATTCTTCACAGGAATATTGATCCCAGAAGCTCTGTGTCATCTTACCTGGGCTGCGTCTAAATTTGTGGAAAGCCAACTCAGTTCAATGCTCTGGGCCCCTCTTCTGGGTTGGCCAACCCCTCCAAAAAACCCTCAGAATCTCAGGGATCTTGGAGGTAGGGAGAGGGTGCAGTGGAACATCGAAGACACCATTCAATGTCACTGCTTACAAGGATGGGAGTTCATCTGGCCCAGTTCTCAAAGTGTGGTCCCCGGACCAGCAGCCTCAGCCTCTAAATGCACATTTAGGTTCCATCTCTGACCCAATGAAGCAGCAGCTCATTGCTGGGGGCTGGGCTGTTGTAACAAGCCCTCCAGGGGATTCTGATACACACCCAACTTTGAGAACCACTGACTGGTTCACACTTAGCCTCTATTTTTGCCTCTGGGCCATCAAGGCTCTAGAGAAGGGGGCCTGGCTTGCCCCAGATGACCCCAGAGACAGGGACACTGTGGACACTGGACTCAGACTTCCACACTCCCCAGGTTTCTATCTGCAACCCCTGCGCAGATGGCTGAGCTCTCCTGAGCCTCTGTCTTCTCTTCTGTAAAACAGAGGTAAGGATGCTAATCTGGGAATGTGTGGTCAGGGTTAAATGTGGAGCACCCCTGGTACCCAGTGCTCTGACTCTCCACTCTGCCTTCTGCAGTGCCTGTTTCTCTCTCGCCTCTCTCTCTCAGCTGCACCCAGCAGCTCCAGGGTGCCCCCCTGTTAGGGGCCCAGAAATTCCAGGATCTTCTGACCTGGTAGCAATTTGGCCATCTCCATCTCAGATACCACCTCCCTACTCCTCACTCTCAAGTGAGGGAGAGAGGAAATGTATCCTTTCTTGAAACCCCAACAAATGCCTCCTTGCTTCTCATGGGCTCTTGATGGGCTGTCCGTGGTCTACCCATGAACCGATCACTGTGGGCCGGGGCGTGGAGATGCTGCGGGTGTAAGCCGCTCAGGGGCCTCCCTGGAGTGGAGGGCGAGCCCTGTACCACCCTGCCCACAGCACTGAGAATGAGAGAGGGGTGGTTCCCCTCCCCGAGCAACACGGGGTGGGGAGGGAAAGGACAAGAGCTTTTGGTGCTGGCCATTGGACGGGGCTGGCATGCACAGGAGCACTTGGTGCCAAGGGATACGGGTGGGAGCCAGCAGTACAAGTCACACCCTCCTTCCTTCTCCACGTGGAGAAATGCTTTACCTCTTTCAAGACCCAGCTCAGAGTAGAGCTTCCACTGGGAAACCTCCAAATGCCCCAAGGAGAATTGGAATGCGCCCTCTTGCAGCGGCTTTATCTTGCCTCTACCATGAGCCTTGCCTTCATTCATTTGCCAGCTGTTTCGTCAAAGGCAGCTGGGTGCCAGGCACTGCTCGGGCCTCTGATGGCTCTGCACCACCACCGTTCTTGACTCGCCTATGAGCACGAGCCCGTGAGTTCTCTGCAGGTGGGGCTGTGCCTGCTTCGTCCCGGCTCCCCTAGCGCCTAGCACAGGGTAAACCCACAGTAAACGTTGGCCAACTGGAACTTCAAGGGACAAGCAAATCTAACGGTATGTGAGAAGCACTTGGCTTGGTACAAAACCTGCCGAAATCAAAGTTCTTAAGAAATAGTCGTTAATTTGTGGGTACAAGCTGAGTGAGTCCCTCTGGATCGCACATCACCACCCTAGTCTGCATCTGCCTCGCCCCAGGCGCTCCAGATGACAGACCCTGCATCCCCTTGGGACCCCCCCAGCACAGCAGCCGTCTAAAATTAGACCTGCCCCTGTGGGAGCCTCAAATTAGGACTTCGCATCCCAAGATGCCAACAGGTGCCGAGCAACAGTTCATGGACCAAAATAAATTGGTCGTGCACTGGGACTTAAAATTAGATGAACCCTCTTGGTTCAAACTGCCATCGGCGTCAGGTAAGTGTCTTCAGTAAAGGATTGAGAGGAGGCCGTCCAAGCCCCTTAGTGTTTGAGCTCAAAGGGAATCCACATGTACTGAAAATCTACTTGGTGCCAAGCCCTGTGCCATCAGACTGGCTTGAATTACAGAGCCGGACAGACACAGTGGTGCAGGGAAACAGCGTTATCCCTACTGTGGTGCCACCATGCAAATGACACAGCAGAGCCACACTCCGGGGACTTGTCCAAAGGCACCCAGATGACGGAGCCGGGTTTGAGCCCCTGCTTCTCGCTGACTGCTCCTGGCCCGTCTTAGGAACCCAGACCACCCTCACCCATTTCTAAGAGGATCCCCACCCACTGACCCCATGCCTCCCTACAAAGCCTTTGTTTGGGCCGTGTGACCTGTGCCTGGCCACTCTGATTGGGCAGAGCAATGGCATCTCCCCTAGGGTGAGCCACTCATTGGCTGGTCAGGGACTTACGGGTTATGGCTGGGAAGAATGAACGGGGCTGTTCAGGTGTCTCCTAGGAGACTGTGCAGTAAGCAAGTTTCATAAGAGGTAAGGATGGAATGGACCCTACTAAGGAGAGAGAGATGGATGGGACGGCAGCACAGAGCAGCATGGTCATGTAAAGGCTCCAGCTGATGTTAGGGAGCAGAGGGACATGCATACTGTGTCCTCAACTCATCTCTAGGCATTTCATGCCCCTGTACAGATGAAAGTAATTGCAACTGGAGAGGTCACCATGTGACCCCGGAGAGAGATAAAGACGGGGTCTGGGGTCCAAAGTTCTCCAGCCTAGTGTGCACCCATCCACATGTGGGTGGGTATGTGGGGGGCATGTGCGTGCGTGTGAGAGGGTGTGGGTGTGCGCGAGGACGTGGGTGCCACCCAGGACGGAGGTGACAGTGACCACTGGGGATTCAGGGCTGATGTGGCCCTCAGTGCAGCTGCAGCGTGTGCCCCCGGCTCTGGGAATCTCTCCACATTTCTTCCATTTTCCGACAACAGGTCCACATCGGTTCCACCCGGACGCAACTGGAAATGTTATTGACACCAAGACAGAAAGGGCTGTTTACTCCCTGGGCACCACGGCCTGCGGCTCAGCCCTCACCAGCCCCTGGCCTGCCCGCCGTGCGCTCCTGAACAAAACAATCCATTACAGGAAACAGCCGCCTTGACACTCAAATCCTGGATCATCTCCGAATTGACCCTGAGTAGGCTCTAACCCCCTGGAACCTCAGTTTCTCCATCGATGATGGTGGAGAAATAATGATTCTTTTTTCATAGATTCCTAAAACTATGAAGTCACTGTTTAGTCATTGTTGGTTTCTTTGAGTATCTTGCCTGATGACCTAAAATAAACTTTGTACTAGGGATCCAGGAACTCTGGGTTCCACATTTTTACTCAGCCACAGATACCCTGCGTGACTTCAGGCAAGTCCCTTATCCTCTCTAGACCACAGTCGTTCCCAGTTCTATAATAAAAGTGTAGCCTCACTCATTCATTCACTCCTGCTGTATACTACTGGGTCCTGCGCTCAACATGGTGGGTGCAGACCTAAATGAGACAAAGAAGGTCACTGTGGCATCTGGGAGGGCTTCCTGGAAGAAGAGGCGTCTGGTTAATTCCTATCTTTCTTTCTTGGGAGGATGCAGGAGTCTAAAGAGAAAAGGGGTCCACCTCGAAGGTTCTTGAGGTCTGTTTGTCAAACTGGCTCATTGAGTCCGGAGCACACAAGTGTGCGCACATCTGCACAGGCCCGTGTGGACACGCATGACACACACCCAGCAGAAGACAGGGTTCGACAGGCCCGGAGACAACATCTCAGGGAAAAGGATTAATTCGAGAGAAAACAGGAAGCCACTCCAAATGTTCAAGCCTCCCTCGGCAGCCCCATTCTTTTTCCACACTTTATGAAAATGAGATCGGACGGCGGAGGGCGGGGAGGTGTGTAATGCTCCGGCTATTTCCTGACGTCCTTCCCAATGCCCCAGAGGCCCAGACCGAGTGGAGTTATCTCCTCCCTGGCTGGGAGGGGGCCAGTTTAGAGCCAAAAATATCAAGATACGGGGAAGAAGCATGAAGAACTATACAAACAAGCCAGGCCCGTGACTTCAGGCCAACAGGAACAGGGCCAACAGTTCTCCCCAGCCCCAGCCCCGACCCAAATGCTGGCTGGCCCCCCAGCTATCGGCCACAGAAGTGATGGGGGTCCAGCTTCGGGATCTGAGCCCTGCTTCTTGAGTGAGACTGATGGGGGAGCCGCTGTGAAAATAGGACAAGAAGCAGGAGACGGGTGCACTGCTTCCTCTTCAGCTCTGCCACGCAAGGGTCTTGGAATCTACCTTTAGACCTGTCTCCCAGCATCTGTCATTACCTCCATCTCTATCTCACTTCCCTGTCCCAGGGTCTGTGTGTATGTGTTTGTATGTGTGTGCATCTCCAGGAGCCAGACTCTCTTTCTTTCCCAAACAAGTAGAGAGAAGCCCCCAGGATAGCAGGAACATCCAACCCTACAAAAAAAAATTGCTCTGAAACACAAATTAAGACGAGACACCCTGCTCTACTACACTAACAAAAATGCAAAGATCGACATCAGCCTTCATTAGGGAAATTATATTAAGGGCAGAGCAAAAGGCACTCTTAAAAACTGTTGATGAGAGTCAAAACTGGTATTATTTTTCTGGTGGCTCATTTGGCAATATCTCTAGAAATGTTAGGTGGACATGCCCACTGACCCAGCAGTCCGTGTGCACAGAGATGTGTAAGGATGTTCAAGGCTGCGACAGCATTGTTTACACATCATTGTTTGTAATAGTGAAAAACTGGAAATCATTGAAAAATCACTTAATGGGGACTGGTCAAATAAATCAAGGTGTAGCCATGCCATGAAATATTATGCAGATATTAAAAAGAGTGAGTTTGATCTACGTGTCAGGGCACGGAAAGATGTCCACGAAATGAACAAAATGAAGAAAGCCATATAATGTGTTAGTTGGCATAGGTGAAGCTATGCTGCAGTAACAAATATGCCCCAGAACTTCAGGGGCTTAATACAAAAAAAAAAAGGTTCATTGCTTGCTCATACAAAGTCTGATGTAAGTTCAGTCCCTCTCCAGGGTAGCTGTCCTCTATGCAGTGACTGAGGGATCCAGGCTGAGTTACCGTGTGGCTCGACCTTCTCGATACTGGCCGCATGATCACTACAGCAGGGGAAGAATGGGTAAAAACTTAACCCCGCTCTAGCCTGCAAAGCCATTGGCTGGAGGTCACATGCTCTAACTGCAAGGAGACTGGGGGGAGTATGTCGATATCAGGTGAACAATAAATGGCTCTGTCGTATATCATGATCACATGTAAAGTACAGTCTCATGTATGAGAAGAAGTTAAACCATGTTGGGGAGCGTGTGAAATAGATGGAAATGCCTAAGAAAAGATCTGGAAGGACAGATCAAGGTGTGGAATGAATTGATTCCTTGAGAGGGGAATACGATTGGAATTAACAGGCTAGGGCATGATGGTCCCAATTTTACTCCCTGTTCATTCATATCGGTTAAGTTTTTGTGAGCAGGTATGTTTGTTAAAAAAGAAAATAGGGTAGGAACTGGGGAGAAACTGCCTCTTTTAGCAGAGCAACCACCTCAGTCACTGATCTCTGATTATGGGTGCAAAATTTTTTCTGTTTTCCCGATGGCCCAAGAAAGGGGTTCTCTGCACTGTGTAAAGAGGAATTGATACCCATCTGAAGTCCCCTGGTAGACCTTGCTAGGTGCAGGGGTGGAAAAGGAATGACCGAGTCCAGGTACATTCCATGAACTCAGCATTTCGCAGACTCACAGAACCAGAACACTGTCTGCAAGAGACTTGCCCACAAATGCAAGCAAAAAAAGGTCTAGGGATCTGGATTTGGAAAACACTGCCTGCCATGTCTTCCTCTTACAGTCCCCCAAAGTCAGCTCATACGCTAAAGGCACTGACAAGTCCTGCAGGAAAGAAACACATTAAGTGTAATTAAATCCAGTGTTTCTCAAACAGTTTGACTGTACCACATTTGTTCTTTTCATCGTGGCACGTATTTGGGGGACCCACGCTCTTGACTCATAGAAACAGAATGACAGCACCCTACATAGATTTTGTAACCATCTTTTTTTTACAGACAAGGGGGTTTCTTCCATCCCAGGCACTGAACTGAAAAATAAATACATACTCATCTTATTCTTACAAGGTAAATGTGAAGATTAGCCCCAATTTATATGGGAAAAAAAAATGAAGCCTCAGAGAGGCTGTCACTTGCTGCAGTGAATGTTTTTTAGTTTCCTAGCATCCATTCACTTCTTTTCCAGCCAACACTATCACTATTATCTGTTTAAAAGTCCTGTCCTATTCTCAGCCATGCGGACTGAGTAGGTCCTGACTGGCCTAGGTTAGCTGCCTCTCCCACCTCCTGGCCACGATGATAGGTTCTAGGAGGTTCACGAAATCCAGTCAGAGCCAATGACACAGGACACATTCACAGAAGCACTTCCTGTCCTCTGGAGTTGAAAACAGGTGAGGAAGTTGCATCCTGGAGCTACAGCACCATCTTGTCACCATGATGTGCACTAGATAGGTGGTATATGAATGATGCCAAAACGGCAGAAGGCTGGAAAGGCAGAGAAATGGAGCTCTGGTGACTTCATTTCAGCATCTGGATCAATCCATTCCTGAAGCTGATGCTAATTACTACAGCCAGTATATTCTTATTCCCTCCCCTCCCCTTTTTTTGTTTGTTTTTTGGGTTTTTTTTTTTATTTGTTTGTTTTATTTTGCTTACACCTCTTAGAGGCTGAGTTTTCATCTGGACTTAAAACTCTCTGCTAGATTCCAGTGCCCACCATCTTAACCAACATATAAGGTACCCTGTCCTGGGCAATGGAATCAGAAGGGATCTTAGATATTATTTGTTCTTCCAAATCCTTCATTTCACAAATGAGGAGACCAAGACCTTGGGCAACAAAGTGACTCCCCTGAGGCTACACAGGAGCCCACCTCAGAGCCTGCATTGCTGTCTACATACCCCAGATCTTTCCGCAAACACCCCCTACGTTTACCTGACCTTGGTCCCTTGCATGGCTCTGAGTCCCTGGAGATGTCAGCATCACTTCTGATTTTTAGCAGATGATGACGAAGGCCCACCCTGGTACCCTTGGCTGTGAACTATGTCCTGGGCCATTTGTTGCCAATAACAGTTCAAGTGCTGACACTCAAGAATGAATGAGTTCCTTTTTCTTTTCATTTAGTGTGGATTCTAATGACATCATCCTCACTCCCCGGCCTTCCAGCGGATTCGTTCCAGGGGGGAGAGAAAGGCAGAGAGTTGCCACTGACTCACCGCAAGAAACACAGGTGCCCCACCACCCAAATGTCCCACCACTCAAGGTGTCCAAGCCTCAGTCTCCTCCCCTGCAAAATGACAGTAACAATAGTGCCCGCCTCGTAAGGTGTTGTCAGAATTAGATGAAATTTCAAGTGAGAGAGTGAAGTGTGTGATGGTGTGAATGCTGCTGTATAAACTCCGCGTTGCACCTTCCTCGTCTCCACGCGATGGGGCCCAGCCTGGTGGGGCAGTAAGAGTTTGGGACTGAGATATAGGAGATGTGCACGTCGGTCCCAGCAGGGTCACTCATCCCTCTGAGCCCTAGAAAAGTTCCCTCTGCTCTGAGCCCCTGTTTCCCCAATCGCAAAGTAAGACCAGGACCCTCTAAGGGCCTTCCAGCCCTAACGTCTGGACGGACAGCTGGAGGAACAGCATTAGCGGATGGCTCTGAGTCCCTGCACACTTGCTGCGTGCCAGGTCTGCACCAGGACCCCTCCATCCATCAGCTCACCAGCCCTAGTGGGTTGGGTACTTTCCCCCAATTTGCAGAGAAGCAAAGTGAGGCCAAGGAGACCCAGGAAGACTCCCACTGGCAACTCTGCCCCACAGTTCCTGGATAGGTTCCTAAGCAAGCAAACTGGACTCTAGTCCAAGTTTCAGGATGTGATCTATGTTTCCTTGGAATGAGGGTCCCCCACTTACGGGTAGAAAACCCCCAAGTCCAGAGACCTTGATTGTCTCGCCCAAAGCCAGGGGTGAGGAGCACAGAGTGACAGTGTGACTAAATGTGGGTGAGTGTGCACATCACGTGCAGACAGCTGGGTGGCTGTGAATATCTGAGCAGGCGTGAGAGCCAGAGCCAGACCAGGGTGAGGCCAGCGGGGTGCCCAGGGCACACAATTTAAAGAGGTGCCTAGTCCCAACCCTGGTGAGGGTCCTTGTTTCCATCACCCCAACACCCCTTTGGCTGCAGGTAGGAAAAATGAGCTGGAGCCTCCCCAGCCTGGCCACCACCTCCCAGCATCCAAGCCCCTCCAGCCTTGGGTGCCCTGCCAGGCAGGAAGGAGTTAACTGGAGGCCCTTCCAAAGCAAACAGGGCCCCGAGCTGCAGCCAGCCCCAGCCCCGAACTCAAAACACCCCGGGAGCCGGGAGCGGGAGCCGGGAGCCAGCCGGAGCGGGAGCAGAGCGATGCCCCTCCCTCCATCCCTCCCTCCCCTCCCCCAGGCTGCCTTTGTGAGGCTTCCCTTCTCCTGCCCCTCGCCCCTGCCCCTGGCCAGCAGGTCCTAGGGACTCTCCTTCCTCTGTTCCCCCCCTCCATCTTTGTCATCCCCAGTCTGTTCCTGCTGAGGGTGGAGGCACCAGGGCCACCAGCTGACCAGTTATCCATGTCCCCTGGACACTCTCAGCCTCCCCAGGCCCTGGCCCCCACCTGCCAGGGGAGCCGCCATTGGACTCCCCCTGACCACTGGCTCTGTGGGCGTCTCTGCAGCCTCCCCTGACTCTGAGAGTTGAGGTGCCCTTGAAATACACACTTTGAGCCCCACCCACCCCCACCCAGGGGGACTCTGCTGCAGGAGCTGAGCTGACAGCAGCCAAGACGGGGTCTGTATCTCCTGGGTGGGAGACTGCAGCCCCTCCCTGGAGCTGCGGTCCTCCTGGAAGATGGGTCGCAGCGGCCTGGTCTTCCCCAGGGCCCCTGTGAGGATGGAGGTAGGCCTGGGAGGAGCAGGGGCGGCCCATGGGGTTCTCAGCGTCTCGGCATCTCTACCTTCAGAATTCCTGCTCAGATGACATTTTCTACGAGGAAAGGGACTCTAGCTCTTAGAATCCCTCCTGCTGTAAAACACGGGCAGGCGGAACTGATTATTGATGTTTTAGTAATAGTAATCAGATGAATGTTTGACTGATTCACACTTGCACCCCAGTCTCTGGCTAAGCCCTTCCTGTACTTTATTTCTTTTATTTACATAACAACCCTGAAAAGTGGGTAATGCTCTCCCCATTTTACAGATGAGGAAACTGAGGTTCAGAGAACTTTAAAAACATCCTCAATTGTGTTTCTCTTTAAGGAAGAGAAAGAGGACTCAAAAATCCATCTTTCTCTCTACCACCCTCATCACTTATCAGCTGCCCAAACCAAACAAACAAATCCTTTTCTAGGGTTAGAGAAACTTCTAGTCTGCACCGAGGCGGGGGCGACCTGCAGGTGCCTAGGTCAGTGCAGACAGCCCACACAGGTAACCAGAGGGGGTCAGACTCATTTATTTCTTTATTCCTGAAAATGTTGAATTTTTTTGTTCTTTATTCATAAAACTGACTTGTGCTTGAAATACTTTATACTGACTGTGCACAAAGAAGAATGTCACCCTCCCAGCCTGCCCATTTTACAGACGAGGACGCAGAGACCAAGATCAGGGAAGGGACTTGGCCTGAGTTCATGAGGAGGTTAGCTGGATCCAGAGGAGCCCTCAGTTCCCTGACTCCCAGGCTGGGATCCCACAAGCAGAGGCTGTCAACGTGTGTAACCCCTGGGAGGGCTTGTTACAACACGGACTGCTGGGCCCACTTTCAGAGTTTCTGAGTCCAAAGGTCTGAGTGGACCCAAGAAATTGCATTTCTAACAAGTTCCCAGGTGAAGCTGATGTGGCTGGCCCAGGGACCCTGCACTGAGAGTATGTGACCAGAGTGATACCTGCTGGGCATTTTCAGGCGTTCAAATGAGATACTTGGGGTATGGATGGCAGGACCCCCAAAAGTCATTCCATATAGCCAGTGGGCCCATCCATTTTGCAGCTAGGAAGACTGAGGTTCAGAGAGCGAACGTGCCAGGCCCAAAGTGACATCACTGAGGCTATGACTAGCATCTTCCCCTCAAAAAAAAAAAAAAAAAAAAAAAAAAAGACGACTACACAATGGGTGGGCCCAGTACAGAATGAAAACATGGGCCTCCTTGTTTGAAAATGTATTAACCAGCCCATCCCGAGGTCTCCTGGATGCAGCCTATCCTGAGTCCCCAGCTAAGCATCTGGAGACACAATGAGGGTCACAGGGACAACCCCTAGCTCCTGGCCACAGCTGCCTTCCCAGGGAGCAGTCTGCACCATCCGTCCTCCAGGTGAAAAGACCCCAAGAGGTGGCCGCCTGGACTGGATTTCAGTTTGTTTTCTTTAGGTGGAGAGACACCGCGGGAAGCCGACCTGGAGGAAATCCAACCCCTGAAGAATTTGGCCTACCCCGGCCCAGCTCCCACGGGCCCCCACAGGCCCCCACAGGCCCCTCCCCTCCCACCCTCCCCGCAGTCTGTATGCTGTTCTTGAGCATTTTAGAAAGCTTTGTGAGCTGGGGGGAAGGGCCAGCTGGGCAAAAGGGGGAGAAAATTACTTTAAAAGTCACAGACCAAGGAGATGTAGCCTTGAGAAGTTGTTGAAGGATGCAGTGGTTTTTGTAGAAAGAAGTGAGAGTTGAGTGATGCTTCAGCTAAAATCCCCAGCGCTGCACAGCCTGGGTTGGCATCATTCAAAGTCACGTGGGGAGAGAGGAAGAAGGGAACCAGGGCCTCCCAGGAGGGGAGACCCTCCCCATTGCCTTCCTGGCCCCCACCTGGTCCCCAGTGCCACCAGGCCCCCTCGCCGCACAGGAGACACCTTTGTGGTCCACCCTCAGGTGACAGGGAGAATGTTCCAGACTATGCACGGACTGGGACCCTGAATGAAACCACCACATCGCAGATTTCCAGGGGAGGGTGTATACAGTTGCCACCTTTTTTCCCAGTGACTGCAAAGGAAGGGGACAAAAGCCAGCTGCAGGACAAGACACCCAGCAGCGTCTGTGTGTCACCAGGTCATGTGTGTATGTGTCTGATGTGTATGTGTGTTCAAGACGATAGTCCTCTGACCACGGTTACCTGGGCAAGAGGTGGGAGAGAGGGTGATTTTTGTTTGGAGCACTAAACCCTCCCCACTGTATGGATTTTTCTAAAAATACATATGTGCTGGGCATCTATGTTCAATTTTTAGAATATTGATCATCAACTGATGATGGATAAATGGAATGCAGTGTATCCATTCAATGGAATATTATCCAGTCGTAAAAAGGGATGAAATGCTGAAACCTGCTACAATGTGGATAAATCTCCAAAATGTTTTGCTGAGTGAAATAAGTTGAAAGCAAAAGGCCATGTATTATATGATTCCACTGATATGAAATAACAAGAACTGGTAAATCCATGAAGACAGAAAGCAGAGTCATGGTTGCCACGGGATAGGTAGGGAAGGAGAATGAGGAGTTTAATTTCTAGACTGTTTCATGGGTATGGGGTTTATTTTTAGGGTGATTTTAGATGTTTTGGAACTAGAGGTGTTGGTTATACAACACTATGAATGTATTAAATGCCACTGAAGTGTTCACTTTGGTTAATTTTCTGATATGTGAGTTTCACTTCAATTTAAAAAAATTTTTAACACAAAAGTGGATCCTTGGTGCACCTCTCAGGAAGGCTGCTCGGCGGTATCTGCTGAAGCTGGACACGCACGTGCCCTGGGAGCCAGCAGCTCTGTCCCTAGGTTCATGGCGACAGAAAGCTGCACGTGGGCACTGGGGACCCACAGGAGGATGCCGGCAGTGGGCTCTTCTCAATAGCCCCAAACTGGAAACGACCCAGATTCGCACAATGGAAAACTCCACAGCAACGAAATGAACAAACTGCAGATACCCACAACCACAGGGGCGAATCTCAAAGAGGCAGAGTGAGCAAAAGAAACCAGGCACAGAGAAGACTCATGACTCTGCTCCGGTGAAGTTCAAGACCGGGGAACATCAGGAGTCAAGATAGCGGTTACACCTGCTGAAGGCAGATAGCGACCAGAAAGGGAGAATTGGTTGCACAGATGGAGTGGTTCTGACTGTTCCCTGCAGCCAGGCAACATGGCAAGCATTCTGTGTGCACTGAATCCTCATATATTTTGTACCCATTTCACAGATGAGGAAGCTGGGCTTAGAGGGGTGAAGTCTTGAGCTTGGAGTCAAGCAAGGAGCTGAGCGGCAGGTTGAGGTGTGAATGCAGGTATGCTTGGCCCCAGGGACTTATGCACTATGAGGACTTAATCAAAGATGTGTAACAGCTTCCTGATGGGACTCGGCCCTTCTGCAACCAAAGCCGCATGCTCTTAACTCCTACCTTCTAAATGAAGGTGTCAAAATACTTAGCATACAGCAGGAGTTCAAGCCATGTTGGTTATTATTATCAAAAATTGTAGTAGGACTTGTCTAGCAGACCTGTGCTCAGTGGTGGACTCGACAGCTCATGGAGAGACCAGGCACAGAGGCCCGTTGCCTGGGAGCCTGTGGGCCAAGTGGGTTTCACACACTGGAGCCCAAAACCCCTGGCGCTTCTCCTCCCAGAGCCCCCAGACTGTCTCTCTTCCAAGGTCTTTGTGATCATCCGGACCACACGCATGGGCCACTCCAGGCCTGGGTCAGAAGGAGCCAGTGCATGCGTTTAGAGAGCCATGGGTGGAGCAGGTGGGGGGCTGGGACCAGGGCAGTGTGCTCTGAGCTGCTCTGCTATAAAATGTGCATAGAAAACATGTCTGGATCGATCAGAGGCCGGAGGTCAGGCTCCAGGGACGATGTGTAGCCCCTGCATGCCCAAACGTCCCCAGCAATTTCACAAATGAAAATTGAGAACGCCTTGATTACCTCTCCGGGGACAGACAGGAATGGGCTGCCCGGTGTCCCCTTCCAAGGCCCTTTCTCACACTGGCAATGACAATCTCAGGCTTGGCAGAGCTGGAGAGTGCCTCAGTGTCAGCTGCTCCAATGCCCCCATTCTACAGGTGGGGACACTGAGGCCCAAAGGGGGAAATGGATTTGTCCAAGGGCAAAGGGTGAGAATCGGAGGTAGAGACAGGATTCAAAACCACATTCCTTGACTCCCAGGCTAGTTCTCTTTTGGCCAAAGTTCTCATTGTCCTACCTACAGGGTCTCTGAATCGTTTATTTTATAGGCACTCACTGAGTACCTACTGTACACCAGGCTCCCTGCTAGAAACCAGCCATGGTCCCTGCCTTCGGGGACCTTACAGTCCAGGGTGATGGAGTGTCCATCTGGTCCCTTCAGTAAGTTCACTCTCAACCTTGGAAATTCAGTCACCTCAGCTCTTTGTAGACATTTACCAGGTCCTTCCTGCACACCCAGCACAGTCTCAAACTGCAGAATGCAAAGACGAAGAAGGCACAGTTCAGGCTCCTAGAAAATCCAATCCATTGGCTGTGCATGTACATCAATCACTATGAACTGAAGAGCATGAGTGAGGGCTGTTAAAACAGAGCCAGCGCTGTGCAGCCTGGGGAGGTTAACAAGGGCTTCTTGGAAACCGTGGCCTTTGATGCAGGTCTTGAGACCGTGAGGATTTGGGTAGGGAGGTGATGTGGGGTGGGGGAGGCATAAGTGGGAGAACTGGTTATAAGCAAAGGTGCAAGGGTGGGACCATGAAGATTCTGTTCAAGAAATAGCAAATGGCCTCACTGGTTGGAGCTAAAGACAGAAATTGTGATAGTAGCTTGGGGTTGTGTCAGACGAGTTCAAAGGCAAGTGAGGTTATTCTTTATTCTGTGGTACAAGGAGAGAATGGTTGAAATGCAAATTCCTCCCTCCTACTCCAGACCTGTGAAGTCAGAATGCTTGGGCTCTGTCTGACAGCTCCCCCAAAATAAAACGCACGTTACCATGTGATGCAGCAATTCTGCTCCTAGGTATCGACCCAAAAGAACTGAAAGTAGGGACTGGAACAGATACTTGACACCAATGTTCATAGCAGCGCTATTCATAATAGTCAAAAAGTGGAAACAACCCAAATATCCATCCACAGATGAACGGATAAATAAAATGTGGTCTATCCATCCAGTGGAATATTATTCAGCCATGAAAAGGAATGAAGCACTGATACAATGGATGAATTTTGAAAACACAATGCTAATGAAAGAAGCCAGTTATTTCATTTCTATGAAAAGTCCAAAATGGGCAAATCCATAGAGACAGAGAGTAGATTGATGGTTGTCAGGGGCTGGAGTGGAGGTGGGGGGATTGGGGGTGATGGTTAAAGGGAGCAAGGTATCTTTTGGGGTCCTTAAGTGTTTTTAAGTTGATGGTAGTGATGTGAATATACTAAATGCTACCGAGCTGTACACTTTAAATGGGTGAATCGTATGGTGTGTGAATTTAATAAATCTGTGACGGGAAATGCCTGGGACTTGGAGCCTGGGTATCTGCAGTTTAACAAGCAGCCCAGGCGATCCTTTGCTGACTAAAACTTGAAAACACGAGTACAGGTAATGGGCACCACTGAGGGTATGGGGCCAGGGAAAGACACGATGCAGGAAGTGTTTCCAGAAGGTGGATCTGGCAGAGGGAAGGAGACCAAAGGGACATCTCAGAGCAACCCGATCGCCAGCACAGAGCAATCTGATCTGCATACTCACAAAGTTTCTCTTTGGTCAGCTCTTAGGGAGATCGCTTCCAGTGCCTTCATGGTCCACCCTGATTATCTAAGCTCCTTTTGGGGGACCCCTATATCCTTTGCTCCCCTATCAAAGCCCCCACTTCCAACATTCTTCCTGCAAGCACTGGGGAAGCCCCTCCTTGCTAACAAGGCCATGGGGACAGAAATGCCCACAATCATCTGTGCTGGATGGGCTATGCCCTGTCCACCTCTCCAGAAGGGTCTCATTCCAGCCACACTCTTCTGGTTCAAACCATCGGTCTTAGGTTCCCCCCCAAGTCACTGGTTCCCCAGCTAAGTCCACACGGCATTCTGGCTGAACCCTCCACTCCCCATCCCTGAATTCCGAGCCCTGCCTCCCTCTCTCTCAGGGGCTGGATTGGCAGGAGCACACATTAGGGTCCAGAACCTCTCCTGAATTGCAGGGCTGAGCCAGGTTGGAGCGAGCCTGGGCACCCCACTTTCCAAGCCACCCACGTGACCACCCAAGTTAGGGCTTCTCTGCTAAGAAGGGATGGTGGTCCCCACCTCTGCAGGTCATGAAGAACTTGTATGTCCTCGCTGCACCGTTTCCCAGAAATAAGCCCTCTTGAGATGTTCTAGAATGTGTTTGCATGAGAGGGGTCCCACATCTGAGCATATCCTTACATAGGCACGAACCTTACAATTTGCACATCACTCATTACCTCACCTCTCTTGGCCTCAGTTTTCCTCATCTATAAAATGGGGGGCAATCATAGTATTTACCTAATAAAACAGTGCGCGAGCAGGCACTGTTCTAAGTGCTCAGGATACAGCAGTGAACAAAACAGGCAAACTGGATCCCCGCCTTCCTGGATTGCCAGTCTAGTAGTGCGGGGCAAACAATATAAATGATAAATAAATATTAGAGCTTGGCAGGAAGGGAATATGAAAGGGGATCTGGGGGCTGGGACATCCCATTTCTGCGTCCAGGTGCTGGTTACAGGGATGCATTTGGTTTGCCGAAGTGCGCCAAGCTGCATTTGAGGAGCAGGCGCTTTTCTAAATGCACATGACAATTACATTCCAATAAGTCTTCAAAAAATACATTAGAAGTTAGGAACTGGTAGGTACTACATTAAAAACAAAACAAAACAAAACAAATCAGAGCCCAGTTAAGGGACTCCCTAGTGCCACAGTGGATGGGGCAGGCTGCGATTTTAAATACGGTGGTGGAGTAGGTCTCCAGGATAAGGTGACTTCTGAGCGCAGACGTGCACAGAAGCAGATGGGGAAACTAAGCCTTTTGGTTACCTGGGAGTGAGCCTTCTAGGCTGAGGGCGGGACAGGTCAGAGGCCAGCAGGCAGAAGGCAGCTGCTAGTGGAAGCTATTGATTGATTGAGAGCCTGGTTTTCTTCTTTGCTTTTCCCATCCACAGCATGAAGGAGCAGAAAGATAAGCCCCCGTTTTGTAAAGAGGAAACTGAGGCCCAAAAAGGGGAAGGCCTTGAGTGATGTCACCTGGCAACCGATTGGCAGAGGCTGGACTTAGGGGAGGGTCTTCCTACTCCATTCCTTCCAGCCGCCGAGGTGGCAGGGGCGAATTGCAGCACCCCCCGAATCTCAGGGCAGAGCCAAGGGGGCTGTCCCCTTCTCCCCGCCCCAACCACCTGCTCTAGGTGTTCTTCCTGGAGTCTCCGGGGAGAACGCCCCGCCCCCACGGGCCCCGCCCCCGCCCCAGGCCCCGCCCCCACCCCAGGCCGTACACCCAGACCAGCCTAGGATCTCAGCGCTCTTGCCAAAGCAGCTGAAATCATTCAGGTCTTGGCTCCAGTCCGCTGGGAGGCTGGGGCTGGGGGCGGCGCTGGGGAAGGAGATGGGGAGAAACAAAGCCTTCCTCCTTAGAGACAGTTTGTTCTCCTAATGGCTTGTTGAAATTTTGAGGCTTTCATGCTTCAGGCTCGGAAAGGAAAGAGGGGAGACAGCTCGACAGCGGAAATGTTACTCGCGGACATCTCCCTCCCAGGAAGGAGGCCGTAGTGGAGGACGTGCCCCTTCCTGCGCTCTGCAGGCCCTGTGGGCGCCCCCGCTAGAGCTGAGCAGCAGAGGGGACCCCAATCATGTTGCATTCACGGCCCCACCAAAGACTGCCCATAGGTGACTTTGCCAGCTTAAGCCTCAGTTTCCTCATCTGTAAAATGGACATGACAATAGTTCCTTCTTGGCCAGATGACAGGGACAGTTAGTGAGATAATGCCAGCACTCCAGCACTTAGCCTTAGAACCAAGTTCTCTTGCCTCTGGAGTCTTTTCTCTTAAATGCTACACCCAGAAGACTGGATACATAATTTGTGGGGCCCAGTGCCAATGAAAATGCAGGGACCCTGGTTCCAAAACCATGAATTTCAAAGTAGTGACAGTAGAATGTTAAACTGAACTCAGGGCCCTGTGTGACAGTACTCTTATTACAATTTCTTGCTTCTGTGCATCTGGAGTCTTCAAATTACAGAGCAATGGAACAACTGAATTCTGGAGTCTCAAGGATCATGGTGATCCCAGAATTACAGAACAGTCCCCATGCCCTCAGATCCCTGCTAGATCCAGACCCAGAAGATCAGAGAGAAGACAAAATACATTGGTAAATACAGAGTGTAGGAGCTGGAAGAGGTCATTCAATCAACCCATTTTCCAGGTGTGGACGTTGAGCCCCAGAAAGGGGGAGTAGCTTTCCAGGTGTCTGGGACCCCGCGATCCCTCTTCACCCCTGAAGACAATTCTCTGGGTTCCAGGTTCTTCCCGTTCAGCTGACAGGCCGCCCCCATTCCTCTGCCTCTGGCTCCCAGGGCGATTCTCCACTCCATTGTCCTCCTCCAGGGCCCCTCTTCTCCCAAGCCATCCGCCTCTCTCAGCTCGGTGCCCCAGGAGAGCGTTACCAGCGCAGCTGCTTAACTTGGACGATAACTTCTTTAGAAAGAAAGGGAAGGGGAGAGGAGATGAGGCCAAACACTGCCACTCGAGAGAGGCCCTCGTCAGCCCGTTATGAGTGAGGAGTTTGTTTTCTGTTAATATTTTTTCTGCATGGCGTGCTGCAAATAAGAACATTCCGGGAGCAAATTGGTGGCGTATTTATTGCTGTTGGCTCTTCAGCCGCACTCAGCCAGTAATAACAGAGACGCCACTCGATGTACAAGCTCAATTCCGACCGGTTAAAGAGATCAGGGCTCCGCTCGGGGGGCTGTGCTTTGTCAAGTCCGCGCAGAGCGCAACCCCAGCACGGCCGGGCTAATAGCATAATAGGATTCAGCCTTCTGCGTGCTCCCTGCGTCCCTGCGGGATCCTCCGGGCAGGGGCTGAGCGCCAAGCTTCCGGTGCACCACCGGCCCCCCGGCACCAGCCCGGCCCAGTGAGGGCTGGCACCTCCGCTGCCCAGCCAAGCCGTGCTCCCAGCGCAGCAAGATGCCCCCGGGCACCTGACTGGGGCTGCAGTGTGAGCCCCTCAGAGAGGGGCTGTGGCTTCCTCAGAGTCCCCAGCTGAGAAGGGCGCCAGTCAGGATTTGAAGCACATCCAGAGTCTTTCTTCTCAAGGCTGGCTACCTGATTTGCAAGACCCAGTGTGAAATGAAAATGCAGGGTCCCTTGTCAGTCCTGCACCCTCGTTCCTGGCTAGGTGATCTCAGGCAAGTTGCTTAACCTCTCCATCTATACCTCTTATCTCTTCATCTATCAAATGGGTATAATAATGAGTACCTATCTCATAGGATTATTATAAGGATTAAACTGAGTTCAGACACAGGAAGCCCTTAGGAATGTCCCTGATCCATAGTAAGAACTAAACAAGCGTGGATTTTATCGTGATTGGGAAGATCACAGGTGTGGAATCTGCAACCTGGGCTTCGCACCTTGAGTGAACTTGGGCACGTCGCTTCAGCCCTGGATTCCTTCTCTGTACACAGATGGAGTGACAGCTCGTGCCTGTGTTGGGGGGAGCTGCAAGGGTTACCGAGGGTGGGGAGTGCTAATGGGTTTTGTAAGCAGCTCTGCACAGAGGCTGCTATTGTGACCCGGTTTGGGGCCTCTTGGGAAACAGAGTCGCACGCTGCTGGAGAAAGTGTGAACTGTTACAACCGCTTGGAAAACAACTGGGCACAATGGCAACAAGCGGAAGATGCAGGTACCCTCTGACCCAGCGCTCCTGCTCCTAGAAATACACCCGAGAAGTGCTCGGATGTAATGCACAGCAGGGCGGCTGTAGTTAACACTGCTGTATGGTATGTAGGAAAGTTGTTAAGGGAGTAAATAAATCCTAAAGCATTCTCATTATAAGAATTTTTTGATTGTATCAATATGAGATGAAGGATGTTAATGAAACTTACTGTGGCCATCATTCACAATATCTGTAAATCAAATCATCGTGCTGTGTCCCCTAAACCTATAAAGTGATGTGTATCGATTATTTCTCAATAAAACTAGGGGAAAAATTAAAATTAATAAAAATTAAATAAAAATAAAAAAGAGGTCTCCAAGTCGTAAACCACCCCAATTTCAACGTCCGTGGACAGGAGGATGGACGAATCAGTGGCGGGTTAGTGAGGTGACACACAGCACTAAAAATGAGTGAATTACACTGTTGAGGGGTAACACCCCAGAGTTTTTTTGTGGCGACAGAACGGTTCTGTGCCCCGATTGTTATGGTGATTATTTAAATATACACAAAATTTCACAAACCGTACACAAGAGGGCAAAAAAATCAAAAAGTACACGTAGAAATTACTACCATCGGGATAAGACCCGTCCCTGAGTTGAGTCTGGTACCAAAGTCAACGTCAGTTTCCTAGATTCATGATCTTTATACTGAGTATAATATGATGGCTGGGGGGAGCTGGAGGAAGGGTCCACGGGAACTCTCTGTACTGTTTTCCCCACTTCTTGTGAGTGTTCAACCACTTCAGAATACAAACTTAAAATGATTAATTAGTGAATCACAGCACAGGCAACAGCATGAAGGATTCTCAAAAATAGTAAGTCACTAGCTAAGCAGAGAGTCACACCTGAACTCAGAGGAGGGATTCACCTGGACAACAGGGAGGGGATGAGAGTGGGGACCGGTCTGCAGGCCATGTGGTTTGTTCTGTTTTGCTTTATATCATAGGTTTGACATTATGCGTTTTATTTTATTTGCATTAAAATATGCAAATAAAATAAATTTTTAAAATAAATTTTTAAATTAAAATTTAAAAATAAATTTTTAAAATAAAAAATTTTAAAAGAGTTTGTTGGAATCAGGAAGTCCTGGTTAAGTGCTAGCTTTGCCTCTCAGCTGCCCAAAGTGACCTTGGCCAAGTCACTTTGCCTCCCAGAGCCTCCAGACATCCCAGAGCGTTCTGGGGAAGATTAAAATCAGGTCTGTGTGTGACGACTTAGCATAGCCCTAGAGGCCAGTAGGGCGCTCAAGTACAGCCCCGGCAACTCCAGTTTGATTCCAAATCCCTGAATCTCCAAAGCATCTTCCATGAGGAGCTAAATAGTCAGAAGACAGACGTCTCGGGGTGCCTCCTCCTGGGAAATGCCCTTCCAGTGCTTCCGGTGTCTGAGGACTCTGGGCAAGACCTGCAGTGACCACTTCACCCAGTTACATGGCCCTGTGATGACACCACCCATGTCTCTGAAGTTTTATGCTGGGAGAGGGAAATACATGCTGTCTCAACACCCCCTTCCCCAGCTTGTCTCTTCCACCAAGAAGGAGGAGGCACCCTGAGTTGTTTGGATTTGGAGCAAAGGCTGAACCAGGATAGCTGGTGGGCAGGGTCACTGGGACCCTCTTCTCCATTTCCCTTCCTTGTGGAAGGGCCTCATCCTGCCTGGAAATGGCTAAGTTGCCTTGTTTTCTCTCTCTTCTCTGATGTACCCATGTAGAAGCAGACCCTGTTGGCTTTCTCTCACGTGTGTCCTCCTCTACAGCAAGCTGGAGCAAGGCAAGCTTCAGCATTTGACTTGGTTGGGCAAGAATCCCCTTAGACTCTCCAGGCAGAGCCTGTGTCCCAGCCTCGCTGGATCAAATCTCACTAACAACCATATGAATTGCACCTTCCAGCCCCCTCTTCCTATCCATATCTCCTTGAAAACTCTTGTCATGTTTATTGCACCGTACAATTTAATTCTACTCCTCAGAAGGACAGACTTGGTTCTGGGTAGATTGAAAGCCCAAACACCAACTAAGGCAAGCTTGACCACTGTTCACCTCTCTTCACCTGCTCTTGCCACCTGGTCAGAGGCTCGACTATGAAACATTATTTCCATTTAGAATCAATCTCAGCCTATTCCCCCCTCCCCCTGCTTCCAGCTCTCTAAATATGTGTGAATAGAGAATATAAATATATGTAAATATAAGTCTGTGGTCTTTTTGTGTTCAGGATTTAGAATTTCCTCCTAGAGGGAAAAGGCAGGAAGGGGAAGACTTGTAAGCACAGGCTGTGCTTCATTAAGAAGCGTGTTTGGGGTGGCGATCACTTTTCTCGAACCTAGACAAGCCGGCTGGAAGCTGACCTCAGTACATCCTGAAATTTCATCAACTCCTTTTCTCCCCCAAAGAGTCTCTCCTTACCCCTCCCCCACCAAAACAGAGCCCCTTCCTTCCTGCCTCCCCCAAGGACCTCCAGGGGTCACGGGGACTGCGTGAAATACGCTTCTCTGCTCTGATCCGTGGGGCTCCGGGCTTCCAGACGGCTTTAGATGCCTGGCAGTCCGCCCGCCGGCACGTGATGGGGCCCCAGGTCACGAACAGCGGGGCTGAGGGCTGACACAGAGCCGCTGCCTGAATTGACGGAAAGGAATCCTTGTCCTGATTTCGGCACCAGACACCCTCTGCGTCATTAGCAAAACTGTTTCAGAATACCAATAGGCTGACTATCAGTAATAACACTGATAATCATACAGCTCTATTCCAGTGCTCTCCACCTCCGATAAAGCTGGAAACTCGGACGGCTGTTTCATGGGTGTTTATTAGATGCTAACATTTTGTAAACCTCTGGGTGTCCAGCTGTCACAACTATCCTAGTGAAGGAGGGCTGATGATTCTTCCCATTTTACAGCAGAGACTGAGGCTCAGAAGAGGTGGGCTCCCTGGTCTGAGGACACTCACATGGTACAGGGTGGCGCCCAGGGCTACACTCTTCTCTATTCCAAAAATTCACTGCAGCGTGGATACATCAAAGTGATGTTTCTTCCTGAATTTAGCTCAACAAGAAGGCTCTGCCTGGTCTAGAACTTGTGGTGGGTGACCCAGGGACTCCCACATCCCCTCCCAGTCCCCAGTGTCCTCATAAAATTCCAAGGTTCCCAACCAAGGTTCATCATAGCAGAGCCCTGTTACAAAAACCATTGCCTGCCAACCCCCACCCCCGGTGTATGGGCTAGCCCAGCCCTTATAATATCAGAAATATTGAAACTAACTCCCAGACTCTCCCCTCTGCGGCCCCGCCATCACTGCCTTCGAGGCTGGCAGGGTACCCCCAAAGCCTGGCTTTGTGCGGATGTTCTGGGCGGCCATGTTGATTTCAGTTCTGGGCTGGCCAGCAGGCGGTCCTGCTGGAGGCAGAACCTTCTGGTGCTCGCGGTTTAACCTCTGGGCCAGAGTCAGCCCATCCCGCGGGGGGCTGGGATGGGGGCGGACGACGCGTTCAGCCCGAGCGGCCAAGCCCCCTTCAGCTGGTGGGACATCAAAACCCACACAAAATGCTTCCATGTGGTGCCAGCCCTCGGCCTGTGTCCTTCACGTCGGATTAATCCCCGGGCTGCTCGGACAGACATGTCCTCACAACTCTGCTTTCATGTTTGCCCACAATTTCAATGTCATCACACAAAATCAAGGCTAATTGTGAACAGACCTCCCCCACCCCCGCCCTACCACCCCTCCCCCCTCCGACTTCCCGTCCACATCTGGATCCCACAACCTCTCGGGGGGCCTCGGAGATCTGCTTAGGCTGCGAGCTCTTAGAATCTAACTTGATCTCCCCACTTCCCTTCTTCTGTCTCCTAAATATAGATATTGGAATGTTCCTTTCTTCCCTTTGCCATTGACTCTGTCATTGTCAAGACCACCCGAAGAATTCCCCACCTTTCCGGGCTCTCTCTCACGGAACAGCCATGCTCTGGAAAAGCCAAGGGAAACCCACTCTCAGCTCAACCAGGAGTATCAACTCCCTGTGCCTGCCAGTAACATCCCATTCTCCCGACCCCTGCTGCATTTTAAATGTGCTGCAGCCCAAGGTGGCACTAGAGTACTCACCCCTCCCTGTGCCCAGACCATGACAGTGACATGTCACCCACAGCAGAGGGGCATCTCCAGCTTGATAGGGCTCCCCGGGCCAAGAGAAGGAATTTGGGGCAGAAGAAATGGAGGTGTTTGCCATCCTTGGAGAATCCCAGAGGAAGGAAATGTCTTCAGTGTTTGCTGGCGACTTCTTCAGAGGGGATCTAGGGAGAGTCTCCAGGTTCTGAGAGCAATGTAGAGGTGGGCATAGGTGCCCCCAAGTAGCCAGGGCTCTGTGGAGGGAAAGACCCTCAGGGACAGAAAGGATGTTATGTGTGGAAGTGGGCTGTTCCGAGCACTGGTTAACATCAACTGCATGTGGCCAAGGCCCCCAGGGCATTCGGAAAAGGAAGTCCATGGGTTGTAGTGACACCTGTCCTCTCTACTCAAAAAATATAGTTTCACAGTCTGGAGGGGGCTCTGAGATCACCTAAGTGCCCATTGTGCAGAGGAGAAAGTTGAGGCCCAGAGAGAGGAGAAGGGCTTGCCCAAGGTTGGAGAGCACAGGAGTCCTTCGAGCCCAGGAGGGTCTTTGCCTGACATGGCTTGTTGGAAAAGATGGTGATGGTCACCAATGGCGGCTGGTATGGGGTCCTGGGACTCCCAGAGAAGGCAGCCCCACCCTGGGCAAGTGCACGAGGAGACACAAGAGTCTGAGTTTGGACCTTCAATGGCCTGGGGCTGGGTCCTCAGGCTCAGGCCACACGAGCACTAAGATGTAGCAGAAGACAGGACAAAAGAAGGGACTCAGGCTCTGGGACCAGGTCCCTGGGCTCAACCCCACCTGCTTCACACACTCGCTGTGAGCAGTAACCCCACCTCTGTGGGACGGAGTACATTTCCACTGCCCTCCGAGCACAGCCCCATCCTGCAATCCAAGCGTTTCATTCAAATTAACCCTGTTTAGCCCTAGCACAATCCTGAGCTATCATCATCCCATTTCCCGGCTGCAAACACTGGGGCACTGCAAACATAAGGACACATAAGAAGTCAGAATTCCAATGAAAAGCCCCACGTGTGGCCTATTTTATACAATAGTTTGTCCCTCTTTCTCCTCTACCTCTATATTACCCTCTCCCAACGGGTAACCACTGGTTTGTTCTCTGTATCTCTGAGTTTGCTTCTTTTTGTTTTATTCACTGCTTTGTTGTGTATTCTAGATTCCACGATAACTCTAAATGGAGTATAACCTTTAAACATTGTGAATCACTTTCTTGCACACCTATAACATATAATATTGCACATCAATTATACTTCAATAAAAAACATACTTATAAACCAAAAAAGAAAAAACCTAAAGTGATTATAGAAATGAATAAACGACAGCGTGAATCCTTTACTGAATGAATGAATTAGTAAACAAGGGGGCGCATGATTGACTGAGCAGACGGATGGATGAATGAATGAATGAACGGATATAAATTTTCCCTTCTCCCCGGCTCTAGGGCACATTTTGCTCTTTTCTTTTTGAAAGTCGTCGCTGGTGGAGAAGTACTCCCACTTCATTTTCAAGGACTGCAGAAGGGAATTTAAACTCATACTCTTCCCTATCGCCCGCATCTGCCAAGAATGAGGCTGAAGCCGCTCGGACAAATAAAATTCTGACAAAGCATGTCACAGGCTGGAAGCATCTGTCACTGAGGGGAAGAGACACACATTTGAATGCGGGAGAAGTGCCCTAAGCTTTCAAATGACAATCGTGCGGTCCCTCCGACTTTCCCTCTGACCTTCCGCCGCCGGCACCGAAGGGCTCTCTCTCCTGTAAACATCCCCCAAATAGTTTATCTTAATAAAAGCGCCTGTAATGGAGACGAAGTTAATTTGAAATGGTTTCCTCAGCCGTTTGTTTTGTGGGCCAATTGCTGGGCAATGGCTGGAGTAAACACTGACCGGCCCAGGACTGGGGTGGGGGGTGGTTCCTGCAGGACTCGTGCTGGCGGGACAGGCAGCATGACGCTGTTTAACGAAGCTCTGAGGAGCCCAAGTGGGCAATTTCAGCCAGCGCTGGACTTGACCTCAGACACGTTCAGGGCCAAATTCCCACGCTCCAACCTCTTTTCTCTGGGGTTCAAGAGCAGAAGGCAGGAGACTAGATGACCACTCTACAGATTAGAAACTGAGGCACAGGAAGAGGAAATGGGAACTTGTGGTCACCTAGCAAATTGTCTGGAGGCCCAGAAACTGTTTCCTTTCCTGAACACACATGCGGTCACTGGCTGGTGGCTGGGCACTCCAGATGCAAAGTTCAGTTAATTGCAGCAGGAACCCCCAGGGCTGCCTACACCCCATTAGCAGAATGAGTAGGGTCTTTGGAGATGGAAAGACCTGGGTTCAGATTCCATCTTGGCTGCCTCCTGGCTGGATCACTTGAAGGGCATTGCTTAACTCTTCTGAGTCTCAATAAGAAAAGTCATAATATTTCCCAGGCAAGCTTTGAGGGTCAGATGGCTTTGCACGGGGGTAGGAAGGCCTCACTTAGTGCCTGCCACAGAGGAGGCCTCGCCAAGTGTAAATTCTCTCCCCTGATTCCTAATCCAGCATCTTTTCACCCAAACCCCTCTGCCTCCCTATTTCGTACAGGCCTGAGCCTCCCCGCTGCCCGACCCCAGACCTTGCAGATGTGGCAAACGAGGAAAGCATTAGGCTCGCTGGCGACTGTCCGCACGGCCGTGTTTATGTTCGCAATAAAAGCAAGCAGGTGCTGGCAATTTAACTAATCAGGTACCATCCCGGCCCCAGACGCCCGCCAGCCATCATTCCTCACCGGGGGGCTGATCTCGGATTGGCCTTCCCCACGCCTGCAATTAGCCTGGTCTCCCGGCCCCGCACGTGGCTCGGGTTACTGCCACAGGATGGATGAGTGGACAGACAGACAGACCCTCGGTGGTCCAAGACTGTCTCAGACCCACCTCGACCATGACATCAAAACAAGCCTCTGGAACCATCTTCTAGGGTCAAGCCTGCTAAAGAGATGGGGTCTGTCTGGGGTTTGCCCAGGGGAAGATGAGGAACTTCTAAAAGTCGTATGGTGTCCAGACCCTCCGACCAAGCCCCTCTGAGTCAGGCAACGTCCTCAGAATTCAACTGGATCAACTTGGCCCTACAGAATCTGACAGAATGATCTCTAAACCCATAGCCCTTCACACAGCACCAGGGACATCATCTAGGGACAGAAGCTCATGGTCCTGTTTGCCCGACCCTTCGTGTATTCCCTGTATGACCCCAGACATACCTCATCAGTTAGTCTGAGCCTCGGTTTCCTTGTCTGTCTAATGGGTGGATTAGATTAGCAGAGGAATTCTTAACCTCAGCGTTATCGATATTGGGGCTGGAACTCTGTCTGGGGGGAGGGAACCGTCCTGTGCGCTGGACTATGTTTAGCAGTAGCCCTGGCCTCTCCCCGCTAGATGCCAGTCGCTGCTCCCTGCCGAGCTGTAAAAACCAGGGATGTCTCCAGTCATTGCCAAGTGTCCCCTGGGGGTGGGGGCAGCATCCCGCCCAGTGAAGACTACTGGAATAGGGCAAGGTCTGTTCTCCACTCTGGCTGCACCTCAGAATATCTGGGGGACTTGGAAATGGGGTGATGCCTTGCTTCCCTCCTCCAAGGGGTGCTGCTGATCTGGGGTGCACCCTGGGCATCAGGGCTGTATTTTTTTTTTAAGTTCCCAGGGTGATTCTAATGGTCAGGTAGTGGGGAGACCACCGGGGGCTAAAAGATCACGAGGCAGCCCCCTTTCTGGGCAAAGTCCTCCTTGCAGAAGCTCAGCCAAGCCTTTCACAGCCCCCGAGTCCAGCCCCCCATCCCTCTCCGTATGGCAGGCCTCCTGGGACCACCCAGAGCTGCTCGTCCCACCCCTTGGGCAGCTCTTTTATGTTTCTTAGCAGACATTATTTAACCAATTCCGACTTGACCAGAATCCAATAAAATGCAGGCCCTACAACACTTCCACAGCTAATTGGTTTGACTGGTACATTGTAAACGTGTGAGGCGACTTTAGTGAGGGACAGCGGGGACCTCGTTAACCTTTCCGTGGGACTTAGCTCGTTCGTGTGTCACTCGCAAGGTCCGGCCCATTCCCTGGGAGGGGGGCATTTCTCCTTGCCCACAGAGGGGACCCCAACCTCCAGAGCTCCTGGCTCCCCTCCCAGCATAGGGTACCCCAGACCAGGGCTCCTGGGATCTAGTCTCATCTTCCTGAGACGAAGTCCCACAGGCCTTCCTGACTCGGCCCTGCCCTCCTCCCGCCTCCCTCCTGCCGTCTGTCCAGCCCCTCTGGGGTCCAGATCATTCCTTGGACTGCCAGCATCTCTCTCCTCTTGTAGCCTCACCCACCCTTTTCCTCAGCTTAGAAATCTGTTCCCAACTTAGCACCAGCAATCTCCTTCAGAGGCTTGTCACCTTCCGTGATGAGGGAAGTCAGTCTGGCTAATTCTCTGTCTCCCTGAATTCGACTGGGCGCCTGGAGGGCAGGCACAGGTCATGAGATGTATCCAGGCACTTGTCACGGACGGCAGAGTGGAATTCCAGCAAGATGAATTACACTAACAGAAGCAACTACATTTTTTAATTACACTAAATTATATTGGTTAAATAATAGCACCTAGCCATTATTTTTTGTCATTTACAAATAAGGAACTGAGGCTCAGAGAGGCTAAGCACCTTAGCTAGTAGCTGAGCCCTGAGTCCTGTCTGTCTAGCTCTAAAACCTTGCTCTAAACATTCTGTTTGACATGATCCAGGAAGTTTCTCCATATCCCTAATGTTTATGATTATCGCTCACTGTGGGGCAGGGGAAGGGAGAAGTTCAAGGTGGGGTGAATGGCGGGCGTCTAAGAGGTCTGTCTGGCTGGACCACAGGGCCTTTGCAGAACCATGGTAGGGACTGGAAATTTATGCCCCAAGGGGCCAAGAACCACAGAAAAAATCAGTTCGGCTGAGGCCCTGAAGCTCTCCCCTGCTACTAGCTGGGCTCCTGGGGGCGGAACGGTGAGGGGGGCTGGGGGGCACCCACTGCCACTCCCCACCCAGGAGGGGCCCCTGGGGGCAATGGCCTCCCTGTTCAGCTGGCCTAACGTTTTCTATTTAAATGCAAATTTTGACTTTTCACTTGGCAGCTAGCAAAAGTTTTTTGCACTGGAATGAGGGTCACGATAATAATTTATCCACTGGCCTTTTTCTAACAATTATTATTTGTTCAAGGGAGAGGGCGGAGGCCCTGGTGGCTGGGGGAAGGGGATCCGGGCCAGCACCCGGGGTGGCCTGCAGGTGTCAGGGGCAGAGGCTGAAGCCCTGCACCAGGGGTGAGGGGTAGGCAGAGGCCGCCCCCTCTGGGGACCCCAGCCCCTGGGGCCTGCAGAAAGGGAACTGGTGTTTACTCAGCCCTGAGCCCTATGCTGAGGCCTGAGTAGGCCTGAAGACTCCTTGAGAAGCAAGGATTGGTCTTGGGTCTCAGGGAGCTCTCAATCTTATGATGGGGACAGAAAAGGAAATAGACCATTGCAATACAGGTGTCACACACTCAGTGCTGAGGCTGGGGCCCAGATAAGGCTACTGAGCCAGCTGGAAAATCTGGGAAGGCTTCCTGGAGGAAGTGACAGCTGTTCATAGTCTTAAAAATGATGATGGGTCAGCCAGGTCAGCCTCATATGCTGCTGGGGAGGGTGTCCATTGGTATCCTCTATGGGGGATAATTAGCTAAAATCTATCAACGTAATAAATTAATACTTCCAGGTCTAGCAATTTACACTGTAGTGTTTCTCCCCAGTACACAAATAAATGTATAAGGTTATTCAATAAAGCATTTAAGTTATGGCAAAATAGTGGGAACAACCTAGATGCCCACCAATAGGGAACCAGATAAGTAAATGATGGTGCAGGCACACTGTGAAATACTATGCAGCCATGTAAAATGAACGAGGATGTTCTTTATTTACTAACATGGAAGATCTCCAAGTTATTGAGGACTGAAGAAAGGCACATTGAGTAGGGTAGAATTAGTAATTTGTGGAAAGGCAGCAGGTGGATAATCTTTTAAAGGATTTGCTTCCATTTGCATAAAAGATCTCTGAAAGGACTCATGCGAATTGAACACAGGGTTTGCCTGGGAGGAGGGGCCGTGGAGGCTGGAGGACAGCAGTGGGAGGGAGATTTTCAGTGCATGCCTTTCTGTCCCTTGATGAATTCTGATCCATTGGAATGTGATGCTAACTCAAAACTGGAATTTTTAAAAAGGGGGAAGCTGACCAGGCTGTCAAAAAGTAAGAGTCCCGGCTGGAAAGGATTACAAGTGCAAAGGCTTTGCTCACTCTCTGGGGTGACAGAAGGCCCGGCGTGGCCCAGACGGTGGCTGGGGAGGGCAGGGGTGAGGCAGCAGAGGGAGGCAGGCTCACTGGGGTGAGCACTGATCAGCTGTGCTATGGAAACTCTCCTTGTCCTGAAGACAGTAAGGGACCACTGGAAGGTTTCACACACTGAAAGGATAGCCAGGTTTGCTGTTTGGAAAGCTCACTCTGGAGAAAGGATTCGGAGAGGGCAGGAGGAGGCAGGGAGGCCAGCGTGGAGGCTGCCCTTGGCAGAAACACATGTTGCATTTAAACCCTTACCAAACATGCCCATTTCATAGATGAGGAAATTGAGGCAAGAGAAGGTGAGTTGCCCACGGTTACATAGACTGCCCAGGGACAGAACCAGGATCAGAAACTTGTCTGTCACACACCCCAGCACTTGGTCTTGCCTCACCCAGGACCCCTAGGAGAAAACGCTTTGCTAGGAGGCTGCAGTGAATTTGGCCCCAGGCATTTTACTGTGGGTCCCTGAGCAACGCATCGGCCCTCTCTGAGCCTCCTCCTCACTGCCTTCATCTCTGGATGGAGAGAACTGTGCCTTCTTGGCTAATGTCACTGGATTGTTTTGACCAGTGGGGGAAGGGCTTTATAAACTATAAAGTGCTGTGTCCCGGGGTCAGCCTCCTCCCTTTGAATGTACCCTTCTTCCCTCAGTGTTTTTGGAACAGGAGCCATGTTGGGGAGGGTGAATCTCATCCACCCTGAGTCAGTGGCTTCTCCCCAGCCCTCGACCAGGCCCCCCCCAGCCTCTATATGACACCCCTCTGGGTGCCCCAGCCCAGCCCACACCTGGCCCAGCAGGTGTAAACTCCCAAGAGCCAAGCACAGTGCCTGACACATAGTAAGAATTGGGAGAACACTGCCCTTACCCCATTTCAACCAGCACCGCCACCACCCCTACCCCGAATAAACAAAATAAGCTCGGGGTAGGAGGGGTGCTGTACCAGTTGAGACATTTTCTCTGGAAAGCAGGTGGACGGAGCTCAGCGCAGCCTGGACCACTCTGCCCAAAGCCCCCTACCCCCTGAGAGTGTAGCAAATCCTCCCCCCATTCCTGGGGGCTGCTTTGAGGAGCCTGTGTCCTGCCTCATAGTTGCATCTGAATGCAAATAGCTCTGCCAATGTGAATATAGTAAAATTTGCGACATCAGCTATCACAGTTGCGGGGAGGGGAGGGCGCCGTGTAGAACCTGAAACGCAAATGACTGTCTGGATGATTGCTCCAACCGAAGGATGCTGGGGGCGGGCACCTCCTTGTGTACCAGGAAGGGCTGATTTAAGAGGATGGATAAAAGCCCAGCTTTTCATTCAGGCCTTCCTACTGTTGCCTCCTCCAGGAAGTCCTCCCTGACCGCCCCCTTGACAAAGGCATCACCTCCAACTTCTTCCCCTGCTCTATATTTCTTCATAGTCCCTGACAGCATCATTCAAATTAATTTACTTTTCCTTACCTCCATCTCCCCACTAGAAATGTCAGCTCCATGCCCATAACTGAGTCTCAAACATTTGTACATGGTCTGGCACATAACGATAAGTGTTTGTTGAGTGACTGAACGAAGGATCAGGATGAGCAGTGGCTGTTACTTGTCATCACTGTCCAGCACATTCTGGCTTTCAGAAAAGAAGGGGAAAGGATGTGATGACCCTGTGGTTCTGAATCAGGAAGTCTGCGGACACGAATCTTGGGGTGAGGTCCAGGGATGGCCGCACTACAGTCAGGGAGGCCACCTGTGAGTCCATCTGGGGACACCGTGAAAGCCAGGTGGACACAGTCTCTTCTCTCAGGGCCAGTGTGGGAGGCAGACGATGATTAATTGAACAAATACATGATATAGTGTGAAGTGGAGACACGTGCCAAGGAGAAAAGCACAGCTGGAGAAGGAGCTAGAAGGTGATGGGGGCGCGGGCAGCCTCAGGGAAGACCTCAGAGTGGGTGGGGATTTGGCAGGAGCCCGCATGGAAGCGCAGCCCTGTGGGGATGGGGACGTGGGTGTCCCAGGCAGAGGGAACAGCCCATCCAAAGGGAACAGAGTTGTCATGTTTGGAAACATCAAGAATTCTGGGATGGTGGAATGGAGCAAACGGTTTGGGACCAGGCAGGAGATGCTATAAACAGGGCCTGGGTTATGATGGGAGCACCATGGTGTTCAGAGCACCACTGGGAAGTTCACAGCAGACCAGGGAGATCAGAAAAATGAGTGCAAGGCTGCCCTCTGCTCTGTGAAGAGGAAAAACTGAAGGGGCCCAGGGGAGAAGCAGGGAGCCCTGTGACCCGGCCACAGCAGGTGCCAGATAAGAGGAGTGATGGAGGAGGTGAGGCCTGGTGGGCTTGGGATGTTTTAAAGGCAGAGTCGTTGGGACTCACCGAAGGACCAGGTGTGGGGTGGAGGGAAGGAGAGGATTTCAGGAGTGGGTGTGAGTCCTGAGTGCTGGGTGGGGCGCGTAGAGGACAAAACAGGCCTGACCAGTGCATACCTGGTTTTCAGTGCGGGCAGGTAGCCTGGCAGGTACAGGTCCCTGAAACCCATATGGTCCCCCTGACATCACCAGAACATCCTCGCCAAGTTGTCGTCCAGCTTCTGCTTACAGCTCTGCGGTGGTGGGGAGCTCACCACCCCGCCAGTCACAGACGTATCCTGTCCATCACACTCCTCTCTGCCTCCCTGAGCCTGGTGCTCTCTGCCCAGCTTCAGCACAGCACCCCTCTTGGAATCTCGAATTGATGAACAAAAACAGGGAAAGAAGAGAGGGAGGGAGGATTGGGGTGTGGGACAGGCCGGGGACATTGTTTGCAGAACCTCACTTCCTCCTGTCTTAGCTCAGGCTGCCTTAACAAAATACCAAAGACCAGGTGGTTTAAACAACAGGAGTTTGTTTTCTCACAGCTCTGGAGGCTGGAGGTCTGAGCTCAGGGCACCAGCACGGTCGGGCTCTGGTGAGGGCTCTCTTCCTGGCTTGCAGACGGCCACCTTCTCACTGTGTCCTCATGTGGTGGAGGAAGGCGTGGGGGGCTGGGGTGGGGAAAACAGTGCTTTCTGGGGTCTCTTCTTTTAAGGACAGTAATCTCATCAGACCACAGTCCCACCCTCATGACCTAATCACCTCTCAATGGCCTTAAATACCACCCCATCGGAGCTCAGGGCTTCAACATATGAATGTGGGAGGGGGGAATGAGCATTTAATCTGTAACAGCCTCCCGGCAACTCCACTACAATGATGTCGCCATCCCCAAATGACAGTCTAGGAGACAGCGCCTCGAACAGGTGAATGGACTTGCCCAAAGCCCCCGGACAGTGCATGGAGGAGCAGCACTCGAACCCAGGTCAGGGCCCCACCTTTAGCACAGGGTCAGCATCCAACGCAGCCTCTGAACAGAACTGACTGGGGAGCGTCCTTTGTCACAACGATACCCAAACACAGCCCATCGGTGTGAAGATGGAGCTGGATGGTTCTCAGACCCCTCTGCCTTGGGAGCACCTGGAAAAAACGATTCAAGTCTCCCCGGAGTCCGTGGGGGCCACCCTGTCTATTTCTGACACCTGGCCCCGCTGGGGCAAAACCCCCGGTTTGCTGATCCTTGTCCCACCTGGAAGCTCCCCGCATGGGAACATTCTCCGCCGTGTCTGTGCCAGATCCCAGCACCCGGTACGGCCCTCGGCACACACCAGATGCTCAATTAACGCCTTGGTGCCTGTCCCGATCATGGGGTCAAGGCATGACCTGGTCTGTCCGCTCCTCCCTGGGCAGGAGAAAAGATCAAGCCCCCTTTTTAAAATATAATAATAAAAATCAATCCGTCCACGACAGGGCTTGTGTCACAGAGGCCGGGGGATGGGGCGGGCGTGCCAAGCTGAGCTGGGACAGGGTGCCCGCGTCAGCCCCACTGTGAGCCGCTGATAAGCGGGGCTCGGCCGGAGAACCCAGACAGCTTGTCCATCAGCCCTTTAAACACCATTCTTACAAGTTTTTTTTTTCCTTCCCTCTTTTCATTAATACGCAGGGTGAATAGAACATTGAATAAAAATCAGCCCTTTCTGCACGATTGCGGGATTGAACGGTAACTGTCAACAGAAGGATTTGGGTGACAAAGGGACCGCTTTCGGCGCTTAGCAAATGATTTTCGGCTTGTCATTTCAATGGGCTGTGTTTTTCAGAGATTGTGGGGTGGGCCTTTTTTTTCTTCTTCTTCTTCTTCTTCTTCTTTTTTTTTTTTTTTTGAATAGCATTTATTACCATCCTTTAAAAAAATTTGTGTTGTCTTTTTGCAGCCGCCCTTCCTTCACAGATGCTGTGTTTCCCGCCCCTTCCTGGATCCCCAAGATCTTGCTTTCTGCAAAAATAAAATCAGATAAAATAAGACGTGCAAGAGATCTGGGAGACCAAGGAGGGGAGAAGATGGCGGATGGTTCTGAGGTGGGGAACAGAGGGCGGGGGTACCAGACAGAGGGAGGAGGGCACCGCTGGGGGCTTCGGCGCCACCCTGGGGCTCCGTCTGGCCAGCTCTCACCTCGGATCTCACTGGTGGCCACCCTTCTCTCTCAGGGTGAAGATTAGTGACTTGGCCTTAGTCCTCCATCCCTCTGGGGAGTCAGTGTCCAGCAGCCCCTTTGCTGACCAGACCCTCCTACCCCCACCATCGTACTCCGGGCAGCTTAGAAGGGCTCCCGGTGTGTAAAAATGGTGTGTCGTGTGCAGTGGTCTGGTGGCCACTTAACAAAGTTCTGCTGTGACAACTTGTCCCTCGTAGTCAACTTGCCAAACAGGCAAAAATACAGAGTGACAGGACATATCACCCAAAGCACACATGCATCAGTTAGAATAACAAAAAAGATCCTTCTGCACCTCTGAGTAAAAGTAAGCATTCTCTTAAGGAGCTTCTTTAAGAGGCTGTGACCAGGAGTTTGGATGAAGCCTGAGGGGTCCAGCTGCAGCTGGGTAATGCAGCTGGGCAATGCAGCTGGGCAAGTCTGTTTTCAATCCCTGGGCCTCAGTTTTTCTCATCTGTGAAATGGGCCACTGAGACCCACTAGTGGCTCAAAACACTTTTTTTTTAAACCTCAGAGCAAGAGATTGTTAGCCACTAGAAAAAACAGGCAAATTCAAACCACAATCAGATTTTACCACTTACCGATCAGAATGGCTAAAATAAAAAATAGTGACATCACCAAATACTGGTGAGGAAGAGGAGAGACTGGGCCACTCATCCATGGCCGATGGGAAAGTAAAACCGGGAAAACAGACGGGCAGTTTCTTCCAAAAGTAAAGACTTTACCATAAAACCCAGCAGTTGCTCCCCTGGGCGTGGACCCCAGAGAAATGAAGACTCTTGTTCTCACAAACACTTGAATGCCTACAGCAGCTTCATTCCTCATAGCTCCAAACTAAAAACAGCCCAGCTATCCTTCCACAGGTGAATGAACCAACAAACGGCAGCACATCCACACCGTGGAATACAACCCAGCCAGGTAAAGGGGGAAGGACGGAGACGCACAGCCTGGATGACTCTCTTGAGGATTCTGTTGAGTCAAAAGAGCAAATCCCCCAAAGTGACATCCTGTCTGATTTCTTTTAGAAACTGCTGTTAAGCTGATAAAATGATAGAAATGGAGAACAGATGAGTGGTTGCCAGGGGCTAGGAGGAGGTGGAGGTGGGAGGGAAGGGCGGGTGGCTATGAAGGGGGGACATGAAGGGCCCTTGCGGTGATGGAAGTGCCCTGTATCCTGACTCTGTCAGTATCAGGATCCTGCTGAGATGTTGCACTAGATGCTTTACAGGATGTCGCCCTTGGGGGAATCTTAGGGAAAGGGGACGGAGGGTCTCTCTGTATTATTTCATACAACTACATGTGAATCTCCAATGATCTCCAAATAAAAAGATTCATGAAAAAAATAAAGATAAAAGCCACGGAGCCCACTTTACACATAGAATATTCTGCAGCCCATTATACAGGTGGATGTATAGACAGACGCCGCTGTTGATTGGGGTCCTGGCCCACCCGTCCTCGACATGGCCTGCACGGCACAGACCAGCCCCTCTGACGACTGGCCCCTCTGGCCCCAGCTCTGGGGCCCCATCTCCGCGAGAGGCTGCATTTTATTAGTAACAGGGTGCTGTGATTCATGAGCCGCAGGAAGAATTGCCTCTATGCCCCAAGCGTAGTGACAGGTAGAAGGGAATTAGAGGCTGGTGAAGAGTTTGCCTGTGGGTTTCCAGGGTTGAGGGGGGAGTAAACTCCTTCTGCCAGCCTCCCCTCACCCCACTCCCCACACACCCCGTATTCCAAGTGGAGCCTCTGCTGCCCAAGCCTGGTCCCCATGCTGGGTGGGAGACACCCCACAGCCTGGTGCCTCCTGTCTCCTGCGGGCAAGCTTAGACTAGGGCCTCCAGAATGGCCCAAGTGTCCAGTCGTGGTGACTGATGGTCAGACCCCTGGACGCTGTAAGCCTGGAAACATCCCTGGGGTCCCTTCTGATCCCTAGGACATAACTCATAGTGATTAAGGATGGTTATTGCCTGGCACGTGCTTGATTTATGATGGATGTATGGATGGATGGATGGATGGATGGATGGAAAGAAGAGATGGAGGGACGGAGGAAGGGAGGAAGGAAGGGAGGACAGATGGATGGATAAATGAATGAGTTGATAAGGGATGGATGGATGGATGGATTCTTTTGGAGTCAAACAAACCCAGATTTAAATTCTTATTCCTCCACTAACATAGCTGTGTGATTTGTTCAAGTTTTTTCTGTCTTTGAGCCTCAGTTTCCTCAGCTGTATCATGGGGGTGGTGAAGCTTGGCTTGCTGCAAGTTCCAATAAAGTCATGCCTATAAAGGAACTGGTCCAATTTCATCACACCATTCTCAGAGTCTCCTGGAAGTGGCTCGTCTGACACATGGTAGGTCCTCAGGGAGCCTTAGGGGTGCCTCACTTTTAGGTAGAAGATCATCTGGCTTTCTTTAGGGCTCAGAAAGCCCTTTCTTCAGTGGAATTGGGGAATTTCTAATGTTGACTCCCCCGTGGGGGTGAGGGGAGTCAGGCCAGGGCACGGCCCCTGCTCACCGGAGGGAAAGGCGGATGCCTGCCCCAAGACTTGTCCTTCTCAGGACTGCAAAGGCCAGGAGGGTCCCAGCACAGCAAGCATCTCCCAGCTGGCCTCCCTGCAGGGGAGACAGCTCCATGCCAGAAAGAGAAGCAGCAGCCATCTTCCTTTACCGTCCACCCCAGGAATCAGAGAGGCGGGCCAGCAGGAGCAGAAATAGGTCCACGCACTGACCTCTAGAAGACCAGACACAAGTTCCCAGCTGCCCCTCCACAGCAAAGGGAATATTTGCGAATCTGGGGAATATTCCAAGCAACCTTCAAACCCACTCTGTGTATAATTCAGGAAACCTTCCAAGGCTGGATATCACCTGAAAAGAAGGGCATGGAAATCATTGTTCTCAGCTCTTCACCTGCTCTAAGCAAGCTGTCAGGGGCTGTCCTGGGGAGACCTACCACATTTCAGGCTGAAGCTGTCCTGTTCCATACTTCCCAAAGTTTGCTCTAGGAGTGGTCCCTGCAACTCCTATCCAACCCTTCCTTCCAGAATAAAGCAACAGAGAATTCTCTTCTCCCTGCAGATGCATCCCCTAACAGGGGCCCCGTGAAAGGGCTCTCAGAATAATTGAATAATCCTGGACGAGTGTGAACAGCAGTGAAGGAGGCATGTGGAGGAGGAACCTAAGGTGAAATTTATTTCTGTCAACTGGTGGTCTATTTCCCTGATACTATTTCCTTGTATACAGATAAGGAGTTATCTTAAATGACCATGTCTTTTTCAATTTGTACTTAACAGTCAATCCCATTTTCCTTATATGATACTATCGCAGCTGGATGAAAAATGCATTCAATAATCCCTAAGGATCTTCATATATCAATATCAAATGGTCTGAAATTGACCTGTTATAAAATCCAGTCCTTCAAGCTAGCAAGAGACTAAATCAAAAAGAAGCAAATTTTAGCGCTCACGGTGTTTTGCGTAAGCTGAGTACGCCAGTCTCGAAGCTTGTGTTTCCCAGGGCTTTAATGAGAACAAATTCTCAACCACCATTAAAAAAAAAACAAAAAACTCCCTGAAAGAAGAATCTGGATTATTGATACAAGTGCCTAATGAATGGGCCTGGCAGGAATACTAAGGAGCCGAGGCCAGTTACCAAGAATTATCCAGCAAAACTTCTTAGGGACCTGAGGTTTGTGGCCCAAGAATGTCATGGACTTCCAGGGGGAGGAGCCTGGGCTCAGGAGAGAGGGCTCAGACACACACCTCATGAAATTATCTCTTCATGTGCCTTCATGCCTTCTCAGCAGTAAATATGTGATCGGCATTCTTGTAAAGTTCCTCTGATAAATAAATAAAATCAGAGGCACTGTTTTCAGCTCTTCACCTGCTCTGAGCAAGTCATCAGGAGCCCTACTAGGGAGAGCGAGTTTCTTCCTGGCTTCTAAAGTCTCCCAGGTTCACCTCTTTATGGGGAAAGAGCCAGAAGGAGTTCGGGGAGGGTTTGGGGTTTTTTAATAGTTGTAATGGAAGAAACTTCTAAATTCTATCTTACTGAATCCTCAGCATAACCCTCTGACATTAGAGGTGGAGAAAGTGAAGCTCAGGGCAGGAAAGAGACTTGTCCAGGGATACATACCTAGTGGCAGAGCTGGGGCTGTAGCCCAGGCATTCCTAATCCAGAGATTATACCCTTAACCACTGTACATTTTTACCCCAGGAGATGCTTAATTAATATTTGCCAGTTAGAGGAGGAGGGAAGGGAAGGAGGAGAAAAGGATGGTAATACAGATGATGCTACAAAGCATCTGGGCAATTTGGGGTCAGAGCAAAGAAGGTGTGGTCTCTGTGATTGGGACAATTAGGGCAGGCTTCCTGGAAGAGGTGGGTTAACCAGTGTGCAAAAAGAGGTAGACACTGGAATGGGTTCTGTCTGACAGCCTTATGTAGTGCCCTTGCTACCAGCTGGCAATATGTGAGATCTATAGGGAACCAGGATGGAGGAGACACAGGTCCTGTTCTCAGGGATGCCCAGGTCAGGAATCAGGTCACCATAGAGGGTGAAGAATGACAACCTCCAACTTGGTTTGTCCCTTCTACAAAAGGTGGGAGGCAGGAGAATCCAACAAGCCAGGTCCAAATTCCAATTCAATCAACCAGTGAGCTCGGCCAATTGATTTCACTGCTCAGAACCTCTCATGACGGTATTTGGAAAGTGGGGCAATAAAACCAACAGTGGGTGATAACAGGCGCGAAACCCATGTCAGGCCATACCCAGCACGTGGTAGGTGCTGGGTGGAAAGTCAGCCCTCTGGGGTCAGGGATGGTGTGTGCAGTGTTCACGGCTGGGTCCGCGGTGCTGGGCCCAGTGCTCAGGGAGTATTTGCCTAGTGGATGGGCAGGTGGACAGACAGATGGGTAGAGAGTGAACCAAGCTTGGGACATCACATCGGGGACTAAATGCGCTGCAGCCCCGTTCCCTCCCGGGGGAAACATCATCCTGTATTTTCAACCAAGGAATCAAGCCCCAGGAGTCATTTGTTCCCAACCCTTTCCTAGTTCCTTCTGGTTCTTTCACCCTAAAGGGGCCAGGGTGCCATAAATCCCTGCGTGGACCCCCAAAGTGTATAAGTATTTATGAGTGTATCCTGCCAACGTTAAATCCGAGAAATTACAAGAACAGCCAGATAGCAAAGCTAAACACATCCTCAGCCAATGCTCCAGGGTTTCATGAGCCAAACTCCTGTCAGGGGTGGGATGATGGGGGCAGAGGGGGCTGTCCTCTAAAGCCTTCATTCAACGGGTATCCTCTGAGTATATAAGAACACAGCCAACCCACATGGCGTGTGCCATCCAACAAAGAGGGTGTTGCCTACCATTCCACAAACATTGGTGTCTTCTGGTGTATCCATCATGAATGCTTTGGTGGAGGGGCACATGAAGTTGCCAGAGAAAAATCAAGAAAGGCATCCTGGAGGAGGTAGCATCTAAGCTCTAAGTCATATTCAATAGTAATGTTCACATTTATGGGAAGTTTCCCAGGAAATGGGTAAAATGATACTACTTTACCTGCCAAAAGATATTTGATCCAAAGAATGGTCTCCTTTGAGCTCGTTAATCTCTAAGCCTAACCCCTCCAAAAGCTTTCCGTCAGATTCAGAATACAATCCAAATTCTGTGGTAGCCCATGTGTGGTCAGACCCCTGACCATCCTATGCTCTCTGCTCTTTACCCACTCCACTCCAGCCACACTGGCCTTCTGCCCATGCCTTGAACGTGCCTAGCTCTTGCCTGCCCCAGGACCTTTGTACATGCTGTTCTCCCTTCCTGGAATGGCTTTCCTCCACTTTTCATGTAACCAGCTTCCTCTCACCTTCGGGTCTCAAACTGAAAGTCCTGTCCTCCGAGAGGTCTTCCCTGACCAGCCCTCCAGTGTAAAGTAGCTGCCCCCTCATTCTGCATCTAAACCTCTCATTTATTCCACTGGAGACACTTACAACTTCCAGATACTTCACTCATTGGTCTCTTGGCTCATTTGCTCCATCTCCCCCACTGCACTGTGGATTCTGCGGGAGCAGGGGTATCTCTGTCATTGCTGTATCCCCAGCCACTGTCATGCAGTAGATGCTCAAATGAATGAATGGATGAGTGAACCAAAGGCTCCCAAATGTGAAAGAGTGATACCAGGCAGAGGAAGCAAACATCAGACATCCCTTGTGTGGCTCTAAAAGATGGAGCCAGAAAAAAATGAAGTGGGTAGACACAAGATCTTGACAAGGGTGACCTATCCTATGAGAGCAAGAATCAGAGATGGCCTCCTGGAGACATAGCCCAGCTAAGCCCACAAGCAGGACCAGTTTCTGGGCTGGACCAAGAAAAGAGCGAGCATGGAGTCTCTCCTCCACACCACACGATTTTCAGAGTGGCCCCGGAAACGCCTGCATCAGTGTCTCTGGGAAGTGGTAAGCAGGTATTAAAAATACAGCCTGCTACAGCCAGCTGAATCAGAATCTCCGGGGCTGGGCCTGGGCTTCTGCATTCTCAGCTAGACCAGCTATTCCAGGAGATTCTGAGCACATCAGAACTCGAGGAATGCTGTCTGTCTCAAAGTCAGCCAGCAACCTGGAGCCAAACTGAGCCCAAAAACAAGTCGCTTCCAATCGATCGGGTGTCCTGCATCCCTCATCCCTGGGTCTTTCTCTTACCCCTGAAGCATCAGTGCATCTCAGGGCAGCCCTTCCTCCGTCAGGTCAGTAATGCCCCACTTCCTGAGAAGACCCCGACATGCTCTCCGTGTTTGGTTCAAACAGACTTGGGCTGCCCCTGGGTTTCCACGCCGCGCCCCAGGAACTTGCTAGATCAGGGAGAAAGATCTGCAAACATCACTCATCCTGTTTGGTGGTGGGAGAGCTTTTCTTTTTTTAAAGACAGGAGGGAAAAAATTCCTGATGATTGACTGCGTTTTTGCGTCTTCCAGCCATTTGTTGCCATGTGATATAGACATTTGCCTGTCAACAAAAATGCTGTCAGTTTTACAAACACACTTATTTCACTGGCTTCGTCGGGGGAAGTGTTTTGACTGGCTTCCCCTGTTGAGTGTCTGTGCCCTGCTCTGCCCCGACCAGCTGCAACACAGACTCAGGCTGCCCCGAGTTTACTCTTCCCAGCAGATCTCAATCCTTCCAGACCAGCAGAATCTGACCAACAGAGGTCGTGGGTCCACGAGAGATGGGTACGATGAGGAAACCAGGGCTGGAATCATACTGGATTGTCTCCAAGCCTTGGACAAGTCCCTTTCCTCCTCTAAGTCTCGGTTTCCTCCTCTGTAAAATGGGAATCAGCCTCAAACAGTCATCTTGAAGATTCAATGACATCAAATATGTAAAGAGGGTAGTACTGTGTGGTACCAAGCCTCCAAGAAGGCCCCCAGGAATCCTTGGTTTCTGCCAGTCATGCCTTTGTGTAGTCCCCTCCCACAATGAATCAGAGCTAGTCTGTGTGGCCAATAGAATGTGGGGGACACAATGAGCCTTGGTTATCAAAAGCATTGTAGATTCCATGTCACTCTCTTGGGTCCCTCCTTCTGGGGGAAGCCAACCACCATGCCATAAGGATGCTCAAGCAACCATGTGGAGACCCAGAGGTACCGAAGCCCCCAACCACCAGCCAGCTGTGAGCGAGCCACCTTGGAATTAGACTTTCCAGTGAAGACTTCAGAGACAAGAGCCCCAAACCCGTGACAGCAACAGCAAGAGAAATCCTGAGCCAGAACTACACCACCCAGCAGAGCCCATGACATTTCCAAATAGCAAGATGAATGGTTATTATTATCACTATTATTGACTTTTGAAGAGATGTTTTTTCCCAGCAGGAAGACCAAGAGAAAAAACAAATGATCTTTGTGCCCTCCCCACTCCCCCAATTCTCCATGGCAAATGGGACACATTCCAGATCCCCCTGTCCTCAGGACATAAAGTCAGGTGGCCTCAGGTGACCATCTGAGGGAGGCACAGAGAGAGGTGGAGATTGCCAGGGCCGCGCAGTAGGGACAGCCCAGTCCGCTGCGCACGCAGCTTGCCTCCCAGGGCTGCAGGGGTTAAAGAGAACCGCTCGCTGCAGGAAAATCTCTCCACCGGTGTTAGAGCAGAGGAAAAAGGCAAAATGATTGTAAATTCCGCCAGGGGAATTCTGCCATGAATCTGACTCACCTTTCGCGGACCCCCCCCCTTCGCCCCCCGCCCCGCCTGAGAGGATAACTGACCTTTGGAGGGAAATAATGAAAAGAAGAAATTCCTTGGAGAAAATAATGTGTCCGGGCCCCAGTAATGAGATCGGCTCCTTTTATGTTGCCATGGCGACGGCAGTCATTTTATAATACAAAATACATGACTGGGTGCGGGGCGGGGGCAGCCTCGCCCTCCAAGGGGGGCCACGGGGCGGTGGGGAGGGGGTTAGCCTTTTGCAGGCTGCGGCCTAGGGGTCGGGCAGTGGCTGGGGTCAGGGGCCACCGTGCCTCATTTCCCTGGAGAGGCGGACCTGGCTCCAGGTGTCTTCTCAGGCTGGGGCCTGGGGACTCAGAGAAGGGCTGGAGGCCTGGGGGGAACATCTGTCTCCAGGACTGAGGGCAGTGGGGGAGCCCCGAGGCTCTGGAATATTAGTAATGTTAACAATAAACCCCAGTTTTCTCTGGGTATTTTTCTGTTGGACAGAGCTTCTCTGTCCCTTCCCTGACAGGGAATAGCTCCATTGTACAGATTGGGAAACTGAGGCTCAGACAGGTGAAGTAGCTTGTTCAAAGTGACACAGTGGGGATTCCAGACCAGGTATGGCTAGGGCCAGAATTTGGGGTTAAGACTGTGGACTCTGGGTGTCCCCTGGGAGGGAGCACGAGGGAACTCTGCAGGGTGTGGGGAATGTGCTTTGTCACAGGCAACATTCATTTGTAAAAATGCATTGAGCTTTTGCTTAAACTTTGTGCACTGGATGGTTTGTAAGTTAAACTTTAATTTTCCACGTGTTTGTGTGTTGGGGGGGCGGCTGTGCCTGCACATCTAACACAACAGGAAGATAAAGTGTGGGGTCCCTGCTGTCAGCCAGACCAAAATTCAGACCCCAGCCCTAGCCCCAGCTTCCCTTGCAACGTCAGCAGGTGACTTCCTCCTCTGGGTCCCCCATCCTTGCCTGTAAAGGGGTGAAATAACATGCCCACCTCCTAGTGTGTCGGAGGATGTTACACACAGGATGGTCTTAGTTCACGACCCTGGAACTAAGGAAAAGCCCAAAAGCGCTGCTAGGTGTCATCACTCTCTCCTGATGAGTCTTCCATGTTTTGATGATAATCACAGCAGGAAAAGCAGGCAGGGTCAAGAGACTTCGGGAGAAAGAACGGAAGTGAGGAGGAAAAGGGAAAGGGAGGAGGAAGGAAAAGAATGCAGGAAGCGGAACAGAAAGAGCTGTGAGAGGACGAGAGGCAGTGGGAAAGGAAAGAGGCAGCAGAGGTGGGGCAACCAGGAAGGGGTTTCGGTGCTGGGAGCCTAGGAGACACGTTCGCTCGTGCTGTGTGGCCTTGGGGAAAGCGCCGTCCCTCTCTGAGCTGTGGCTTCCTTGTCTGTAACATGATTAGCGGGGAGGCCCAGGACGCACACAGTAGGTGCGCAGGCTGCTGAAGGAGGAGGGAGGGAAAAGAGAAAGGGCCGGGGGGGCTGCCCCTCCTCAGAGTGTAAGTTTACCTCCGCCCCCTGCAACCATGGTAGCAGCTGCAAATGGCTACCTAGTCCTTGTCCTTAAAAGTTGGCTCCGAGCTGTGTCACCAGCCATGGGAACCAGAGGCCAATTCCAGCAGGGACCCTCTGAGGGAAACACAGTGACAGCCCTTAAAATAACAGCCCGGTCAGCTTTTTATAGGTCTGAGCCTGAGCAAGTGCACAGGGACTAAGTACAGGAATCTTTGTCTGAGAAGCAATATTAGGAAGGGCAAGTGTGGCGTCTGCTGAGAACTTTGGTCTGTTCCAGAGGGGAGGCCTGGAGGACGATGTCATGCATCACCCGGCGGGCTGGCCATGGGTCAGCCCGCCCAGGGCTCTGACCTGGCCGCTTGCCTTTGAATGGAGCTGGGCTACCTCAGTGCATCCCTGTCACCCTGGACAACGGGCTTAGCATCCAAGGCCACGAACGCCAGCCAAGAATTTCCTGTGCCAGCTTCTCTGAGCACCGTGCGTCTGTTATTTCTTTTAAGCCTCATAAACGTAATCATCCCCATTTTACAGATGAGAAAACCAAGGCTCAGAGAGCTCAAGCGATGTGCCCAAGGTCAACTCAGCTGGTGAGAGGCTTGACCAGGATCTGAGCTCATCTCTGCTCACTCAGGAGCCCACAGGAGCCTTGAGATTGTGATGTTCTGCCTCCCTGTTGCCTCCTTGTGGGGAGAGGGCCGGCCTCGCACACGGTACACTCTCATGTCGGCACACAGCACCGTGGTCCTTGTGTCTTTGCCCTTGAAATCCCAAATCTGGTTGGGAGAGCCTGGGGGAAAACGGGGAGAGGCAAACATTATAACAAGGGTGTAAGTATGGGGGCCAATTGAGTATTTTTGGCGAAATTCCATCTTGCTGGTCAGTAATCCCTGAGAAAAATATCTTGGGGCAGAAAAGAAATGTCAGAACAAGCCTGCTAGCGAGAAGACAGAACAATCTTCTCATTCCTGTGTTCTGTTACACATTGCTGCTGAAGGAGCTAGTTATGCAAAATATAAAAAGTTACCCAGCCAAGATTTGCGACCTGGTGCCCGATTTTCTCCTTGCCTGGCAGCACGTCTCTTTCCCCCTCTGCAAATTGGGAGCTAGGAGATCTTTGAGATTGCTTTCAGTTCTGTGTCAACAGTCCCCATGACTCCCTTGTGCGGCCAAGCTGGCTGTGCTATTCCCATTGCACAGATGTGGAAACTGAGGCTCAGAGGAGGCAGAAGGTCAGCCCCAGGTCCCACAGTGGCTTCAAGCTGACCTCAGCCTTAGGGCTCCTACTCAGAGGACAAAACTTAGGCCCTGGTCTTTCGTCCCTGCCTGATGAGAACCTGGTGACCCTGAGGGGCTATGGGTCCCTTTGGGGCATCTGGGTCCTCTAAACCTGGAGCCAGACATGGTGTCATAGAGACATCTGGGGGTAATCAAGCAGCCCCCTCAGCCTCTGGGTCTCAGAGACATCAAGGGGTGTTGAGCACATCTGGCTGGCTGGCGGGAGTCATAGCAAACATCTGGGGGAGGGAAGGACGGAAGGGGCGGAAGGAAGCTCATGCTCTCAGGGTCTGGGGGACAGAGTCCTGGCCCTGCTCCAGAGAGCCAGGTGAGCACTTTGGTTTCGGGTCTTAGGACGTGAGTATGAGTTACTGCGTGTATGAACATGTGTGTACACATGTCCGTGGACATGCATGTATTGTGTCAGTGTGATTCTGTGTGTGTACAAGTGGGTGAGTGTGTGTCCAGGTGTGCGGCATGGTGACTTAGTGGTAAAGACTGGAGTCAAATATTCCAGCTCTACTACTTTTTGGCTGTGTGACCTTCACCTAGTTGCTACCCCTCTCTGAGCCTCAGTTTCTCCATCTGAGATGATGGACAGCTGACATTAGCCACTGTCTCATCCAGCTCGTGAGATTTGCTGAGCTGATGCACGAAGTCCCATTAGCACCGGCCCCCAGCAAAAGCTGCAAAGCTGGCCACTACGAATTCTCTTGTTTTCCTGGCTGCAAAAATGCCCCCACCAGGGCCGGCCCGGTTGCTCACAGGCCTGCCTGCCACCCCCTGTAAATTCAAGAACCGCCTGCCGCAGGAATGCCGTATTTCTATCATCTCCCAGACAGTGTCAGCCTTTTCAGAGCTGTTTCCCTTTGGCTCACAGCCAGGTTTAAGAGTTTTAACGAAAATTCCCAAGACCTTTTGCTGTCTCAACTTGAGAAGATGGGGCTGCTGGGGCTGGGGCGAAAACCAGAGGCTACTGAAGGCAGGAAGCAAGTCACATTCCTGGTCCCAAGGAGGTACGGCGGGGCGGGCGGGGGGCTCCGAAAGGCTGGGGCATTCTTCTCTGAGTTAAAAATATGTAGCACGTCAGACGTGGCACAGGCCCCTGAGAACTGAGTCCATTCCAGAGAGCAGCAAGACACAGCAGCATCTACGTTTCAGGCTGGGAAGACAAGGAGGTGGGTCGGCCCCCAAAACTGAAGGCCCCCAGCTGGTCTGTATCCACAGATTTCTCACCCCAGGCAGCAGCGTCCCTCCTACTGGTCCACATATCCTCAGCCACACCCTCTGCAGCATGACATCCAGATCTGGGGTTTAAATCCCAGCTCTGCCCTTCCTTGCTGTGTGTCCTCGGGCGTGTTGCTTTCCCTCTCTGAGCCCCAGTTCCCTTACTTTTAAAATGAGAACAAGGATGAACAGAGACGACGTCTATGAAGCTCAGCCTGTTCGCATTTCAGAGTCAGGCAGGGCCCACCCCTGGGGGAGCTTTACCTCTCCTGATGCCCACGTGTTTGAGGGATGTCCCAGGCCTGGGAGGCAGGACACCTGAGCTGTGCTTGCTGTGTGGCTTTGGGCAAATCACTGACCTTCTCTGAGGCTCGCTCCATGAAATAAGATGGTTGAACTGGATCAGTGAGTCCCAAAATGAGTTTAAACATCCCAGTGGCCAAGAGATGGTAGTAGACAGCACACAGGCAAAAAATAAATAAATAAATAAAAACTTATTGTTATTTTTTGGTGATTCTCAAATTTTTGTTTTAATATGTATTAAAAATCTCACCACTTTCAACCTTGTTGCTAAGGCTGAGGCCAACATCTTTTTTAAGTGAGTTAATGTAAAGTTGGTTTGAAGAATGACGTGGGATAAATGGGGCGAACAACATCAAGGTGGTCCAGGAAGGACCTAGGTTGAGGAAACTCTCCCCGGATACTCTGCTGAGGAGTTCAGCTCAATTCCTGGCTTCTTCCTTTTCCAGTTTGAAAATCAGGAGGGAGCCATGGCGTCCCTGGGGCCCTCGGGGTGCGCCCCAGGTGTGGGTGTGCCCCGGGGTGTATTGGGTGTTTGCCTGAGAGCTCACACGCCTGGTGCTGCAGCAGGTACCACGCAGGCATGTACCCAGGTGGGTACCGCACACGTGTGGTTCCCAGGACGGATGGTGTGTGCGTGCCTGGACGTGTGCGGTGCATCCCTGTGAGCAGCGGCGGGGAGAGGGGGTTCCCTGGTGGGTGTGGAGGTCTTTGAGCAATCTCTGATAAGGTTTTATGCTCCACCCCCGACAGCCCCAACACATGCAGAAGAAAATCTGAACACCCCAGCCGTGGGACCCTTGGTTGCCTCACCTCCGCCCAGTCTGTTCTACCATCTCCCCACTCCTCATGACCTGTGCCCTTGAGGTTTGCTCTTCTGGAACATTCTGCCCCCCCACCCCCAATCTTCCCATGGCCAGCTCCTTCTCATCCTTCACGATTTCAATATGGCTTTGGATGGAGGGAGGGTGTCTCCCTGACCCCCTCCCCATCTAATGATGACCCCTGCCCCCGCCACAGACCTTTACCACCAACCCCCTGGTTTTTTCCACCACAGCCCCTCCCCAGTCTGAATGATTTTGTTCCGTGTGCTTTGTCTGGGGTTCAGGGAAGAGTGTGCCTCCTCCTGTAGACTGGATGCTCCAGGAGGCCCTGATCTGCTTTTCTCAGCGTTGGGAAGAATTGCATAGCATGACCTGCTCAAAATGCACTCACTGGGCTGAACTGGATTGAGTGTGTGTGTATGTGTGTGTGTGTTTAGGGCAGGCTGGGTGCTCACGTGCTAGTGGGTGTGAACACATCTGTGTCTGTGTCTATCTCACCCCAGATGTCTGTCCATTCCATGTGTAACTGGAGAGGGAGTGTATGTATCAGGGAAAGATGCCCCAGAACTAAATCCACTGGCTGGAGTTCGGGAGGTGCCTCCCCCGCCCCGCCCCGCCCTGTGCAAGTGCCCTGGTCGCATCTCTGTGTGCAGAACCCTCAGGGGCAGGGGAGGAAGGCACCCGCCGTGGCTGGGCCCCGGATATCCTGGTGCATGGTCTCACTTTATCTTCCCTGCTCCCTCCCAGGCCCCACGCATCACCTTCAACTTACAGACCAGAACTCAGGGCTGTTAGGGAAAGCCGTGCCCCCAGGGTCCCACAGTGAGCGAGTGGGGGTTGGAATCCGAAGCTAGGCCCTTGGGTCTAAGCCCCCGGGGTCCTACAGCCCAGCCCAGAGTCTTACAAGGAGACCAGATGTCCAGGGAGAGAGCTCCCTCCTCTGCAGTCCCCGCCCAGCACTCATCCAGCCCCACTCGTGACAACAGCGTCTACATGGAGACAGGAGCAACAGCTGGTCCCTGCCCCGATCCAGATGTGGGAGAGACAGTCTCTCCCAAAATACTCAAACTGTGAAGTCAGAACCCTCCCAGCAGAAACAGAACGTGCTGCTTTACTGGCTGCTAGGAAAGAGGCCGCTCCTGGCTCCCCAGACGGCCACCTGCCTCTCGGAGCCCGAGAAGCTGTTCACCTTCAGAGAACCCGTTACCCGGCTGGCTCTAAGCAGGGCACAGGACCCCGAGGGCAGGGGAAGTGGGAGTGGCAAGTTCTGAGAGGACAGGAGGCCTGGTGAGGGGATTCTAAATCCTGCCCGCTCAGCCTCTCTCTTTGCCAGCCCCGGCCCTTGCCTTCATCTGCGTGGAAGAATTTTCTAGACCCCCACCCGTGTCCTGGTCTACCCCTCTCTCGTGCGTGCCCTTTCATCTAAGATTTCATCTTCTCTAAAATCACTGATTTGATGGGAAACCAGGCCCAGAGAAGGGATGTGAGCCATCTAAAGCTAAACAGTGAAATTTCAGTAAACTGGGGCGGTGTCCGTGTCCTCACCTACCAATCCGGGGCTCTGGGCTCGTCAGAAGCCTCTCTGTCTCGCTGAGGGGAGGGGAGGGGACGCTGGCTCCCACCAGGTCCAGGAGGAAGAGGAGCCTCAGAAGGACAAGGCCTCGGGGACGCCTGCCCCACTTCAGGCCCAGAGTCAGGTGACGGACGGGAGAGGAATGACCGGGACGCTGGGGATCTCGGGGAATAAGTGGTCCCATCAGTCACCATGGATGCCCAGGTTTCTGCCAGGAACCAAAGAGGAACCCACTGGGGAGGCAACGTCAGTCCAGGCACGGTGGGCTCGGTCCCCTCATCAGAGAGGTCGTCTTCATCACCCAGGCCCATCCAGGTTCCCTCCCAGAGGCCAAAGCATTGTCATATTCTGATGGATGCAGAGAGGACCGAGCATCTCCATGGGGAAGATTAAGGAGCAGCAGATGCAGCAGGTTTTGAACCCAGACAGCCAGCTGCAGAGCCTGGGTTTTGACTCTACCCTACACAGCCAGGAAGGAAACCACGGAGCTCTGGTGGGCTTGCAAATGCCTGCATCGATGGGTTTCTACCGCAGGGACCCGCCCAGACAGGAGACAGGAGCAGCTGCTGGGTGCAAAGAGCGTGGAAAGGGCCAAAAGTCGAGGGGCTCAGAGCGGCGGCCCGGATCCAGCGTTGCCCCGGCAATCCCAGACAACAGCCTCACAAACAGGACAGGCCCAGGAGGAGGCAGGCAGGGAGGGGGCCCTTCTAGCCAATGATGGGGGCTGCCTGGCAGAAGCCGACAGTTTTGAGGAGCCAGAAGCCAGTGTGACACGCTGGGAGTGAGGAAGCCTGAACACAAACGAGCTCGGGGCAATTCCAAGCAAGGAGATCCTGGCCAGGGTCCAGCCAGCAGTCCTGGGCACCCAGAGCTGAGGAGGGCCTTAAAAATCCCCTGGTCAAACCCCTTCACTGTTGCCAGGAGCCATGTCAATGATTTGTCTAGAATCTCCTTGCATGCCTCCAGTGACAGGGAGCTTGCTCTGTATTTCAGGTCCAGACAAATCTGTTTCACACTGAGCTTCATGAGCCCCTACTCATCCATCCCTCCCTTGGGCCACACGGAACAAAGGCTGAAAAACGCTCAGGTTCCGTGTTGAATGGAGCTGGGTTGACATACAGGACAGCGTTCCTCCCTCCACGTGTTATCCTGAGTTCCCAGGCTGCACAGGGCAGCCAACGGCAGTCAGAGAAGTGATGCTTGGGTGTTGAGATTGGGAGGAAAGCAAAAACACAAGAGACAAGGTCAGAGGTGAGGGTGATGAGAGCAGGTGGAGGCGGGGTGAGTCTGGGGTCCAGGAGAAAGGCTGGGAGTGGAGTGGGGAGTCGTGGGCTCATTGGTAGGTCCTGTGGGATCGTAGTAGAGATGAGAGCTTCACAGAGCCAGATTCAAAACCCTGCGGGTGGGTGAGAATGACCCCCTGTGGGTCAGGTAAGGGATGATAACATCTCTTACCAGAGCACAGCAGCCTCGCGGTTCCTCAGGGCATCCTTGCACGGGCAGATCCAAACCCAGAATCAGACGAGGACACCGAGGCTAGGAAGCATCAGAGGCAGAAGGAGAACGTGGGTCTCATTCCGCAGCCACACTTCCCCCCAGCGCACACCTCTAAGAGGGCAGAGGAGGCAGGAGGAGGCTGGAGCTGCCTGGCCCTTTGGGGACGACCCCTCGGGGCTGCTGAGTAGAGGGGCTGAGGCCAGAATGTGAGGGGAGGAGTTAGGACTTGCTCCTTCCATTGATTCACTCGCACATTCACCATCCCACCCTTTCACCCACCCACCCATCCACCACCGTCCACCCACCTCTCCTCTCACTCGGGTCCACTGAGCACCGCCTCTGTGTATCCCACTCCTGATGGATCCAGCGCTGAACAAGACAGACCGGACTCCACCCTCACAGAGTTCACAGCCTGGCAGATATCAGTCAAATAATCAACTGAATCAGTGCATCTTGCCTGTAACCTCCTCCCGCCTCTGAATCCAGAGAAAGCCTGGGAAAACCCAAATCCCTGACTCCCACTAGACTGGGGAGAAAATACCCTCTCAATCCTCACTGCCGAAAAATGTAAAGTGTTACAGCCTTTTAGGAAAGTAATCGTGTTCTATCCCTGCAAATGTAAAGTCTACCTTGGGGCCCAGCAAATCCCCCTCCTGGGAGTCTCTCCCACAGAAATAACTGCACAGCACTTAAGGCCGCGTGCTTGAGAATGTTTTTTGCAGCATCATTTGTGGTGGCAAAAAAAGAAAAAAAAAAAAAAAACAGACAGGCAAAACTAAACTAATGTCCTCCAGCCGGGAAACGGTGGGTCCACGAGGCTGCGTCCATGCCACAGAATATTACGCAGCCCTCGACAAAAGGGACCAGAGCTACACCCCTCAGCTCAGGGGGGACCAGGAGACTTTTGGAGGGAGAAACACGAGGATTGCAATCCGATCCAGTTGTTGTAAAAGGAAACCAATCACAAAGCCTCACATGTGTATTTGTACCTATCTGATTATGATGACAGGGGCCTGGGGACCCGTGTGACAATTGCGGAAGAATTAAGACTAGGTTGTTAACTAGGGGGTTAATCCGGTTGGGAGGGTGGTCTGGGATGGGAGGAGGGGAGAAGGAAGCCAAAGGAAGAGAAAGAAAGGAAATAAAACTGTCAGCACTAAAGAAACGCATCGGTGACATGACATTTATGCAGGTGTATAAAATTACACACGTGGGTCACGTATAAAGGCATTAAACACAAAAGCGGAAGAGAAAGCAAGCTCTAATCTGATTGTGCCCCCAACCCCCATCCTGCCCCACCCCTCGCTCTAGCCTCCTCAGCCTCACCGCCTGCACTGCTCCCTGTCACCCAGACTTGTCATGGTTTCCTGACCGTGCCCAGATTCTGACCACATGCTGTTCCAGGCCTTCCTTATGCTGTTCCCTCTGCCTGGGGTGCCCTTTCTTGCAGATACATCATATCTTGGCCTCTTCTTGAGGACCCTTGAGAGGTATTTCTCAAGCCTCAAGACCAGGCAGGAGCTGACGTGAGTGAGCACCTGCTGTTGACTTTGCAAGAGGACTTGCCGGCCTCGTCCTTGCCATGCACTGTTCTTGCCAAGTGCCGTCACCCACATCCTAGTCTGGCTCCCCCTCTAGACTCTCAGCTGCATGTGATTCACTTCAGTTTACAGAAGAGGAAACTGAGGTTCAGAGTTGCAGGATAAGGTGCCCAGTGTCACCCAGAAGGGGAAGCAGAATTTGAATCCAAGACCCTGACCCTTAGTCCTGGCCTCCTTCCTGGGGAGCCATTCCAGCTGCTCCTTGGAGAAGGAAGACAAGATGTGAATTTGGTTCAGGCAAAGCTGTTTGAGGGTTAGTCTTGCCCATCTTAGGTGATTCCTTGCTTAGACACATGCTCTGGAGTCAGGGACTGGGCTGTGAAGCAGCCACCGAAGGCCCCAGACACAGTCAGGGCCCCTCCCTTAGGCTTCCCAGCCAGGAGACGCCCTCCGCCCAGCCCCCGGCCTGTGGCCATCACCACTGCTCACCTAATATTTACCTGCCTCATTAAACACCCCCTTCCCGGTACCCTCCTGGCCTCCCTGCCTCCCAAGCTGAAAAAGTGCAAACATTGTGGCCTTCAGGGCAGGTACATAAATCACAGGGTTTGGCAGAAGCACTGCGGTGTCTGTGTCACCTCTGGCCGGGAGGCAGAGGCCAGGCCCTGCCAGGCTTCAATCATATGCTCCGGTGGTTGGGCTCTGCCTGGCTATTTACACCAGAAGTTTCCCGAGAGCTCGGGGACAGAGGTGGCCTCATCAAAGACTTAACATTAGGGGCCTCAGCAAAACAAGCAGGCTCAGCAGCCGTAAGCAATTGTAGGGCATCGTCATCCACCAAGCTCTCCAGGCGGGTGAGTCCCAGCTCAGAGAGGGGAAGAGCCTGGCCTGAGGCCACACAGCAATCTAACCAAAGCACTTCCCCAGTAGCACAAGAGTTGGTCACCTGAACAACAGAAATTGTCATCATCACTGTCCTCATCATCACCATCTTCATCATCATCACCGTCCTCATCCTCACCATCACCACGCATCATCATGATCTTTATCACATCACAGCCACGGACCACCCTGGGGCCGTTGCTAAGCCCCCTACACAATGCTAAGTACTTTCATGAGCGTCCTCACAACCTGAACGAACTTGGGCTATCTCCCCATTGCTGCCTTCCTCGAATACCTCTCCCAGCTATTTATTCGTCTTTTTAAAAATTATCTTGCTTTTTTCAACCTCAGTCTCATATGAAGCAACAACATCTGTGAAACCACTGGTAGGATGTGATTATTAGATCTGCGTCCAATATATATTAAAACAAATACATAAATATGAAATAAAAACAAAAACCTTAGCTCATCTCCTGTCTTACTCACTGGTGAAATGCAGACCATCCTTTGGCAAACACTGTGTCCTTTTGTTTAAGCTTCATAATGACCCATCATGGTTGGTAGACTGTGCCCATTTCTCAGATGAGGCAAACTGAGGCTTGGCCATAAACAAGGGCTTGGAGTAGCTTGGCCAACCAGCCTGGGAGAGGCAGAGCTGGGATTCAGATCAGGGCTTATGTGAATCCGAGGCTCGGCTCAAAGCCCCTCCTCCCCTCAGCTGCTTCTAGAAATCAAAAATGTCAGGAATCTTTTAAACCTACTCAGCAATCATGGATTCCTGAAGGTGAAAGGAACCATCTGGTCAGCCCTGCTCCCATTTCACAGATGCAGAAACTGAGGCCCCAGTGGGCAGAACGCCCAGTCATAGGCAGGCCCTATCCCCCAGCCTCCTCACCCCGCCCCCTGCAGCCCCATGGGACCTCCCCCAGGCCTCTCCCTGCACTGTGCCCCACGCCTACCTTTTGCTTCCTGTGTTATTTGTTTTACTACCTGAGGTATTTGTAGCATTCTGAGATATGACAGGGAGAGAGTATTCAAGGAGGAAGTCAGCAAGACCGGTTGCATCTTCCTACCACGCTGAAGTGGGGCATCTTCTCGGGTGGACCAAGGTCCAGGCCAGCAGGGGACAGGCTGAGGCAGCCGAGGAGGCAGAGAAGGAGACTCCCTCACCCCTAGAAATCCTGGAACAGCCACGGCACCCCTCGGAGTCTCGTGGTCCAGGCCTCTGCGCGGGCTGCCCCTCCTCCCAGGATGCTCCTCACCCCAAACTCACCCACGGCCGCTCAACCTAAATGCCCCTCCTCTGCAAGCTTCCCTGACTGCCCCCTCCAGGTGAGACTCCCCACTTTTCTCTTGCATCCAAGCCTTTCCTCTTCAGTTTTCGCTTTATAGCCATCCAGCACACTTTGGCATGGTGATTGCACTGGTGGGTTGATTTGATTAATGTCGCCCCCTGAACCGGGAGCTCCAGGAGGGCAAGGTCCCGCTCCAGGCACTGTTGACCTTGAATAAATATTTGTTGAATGAATGAATGTATGAATGTATTGCCTTGAGGACTAGGGCCCTTGTAAGTCTTACCACACTGTTAGCACCCAGCACAGCATATGACACGTAGGGGTTTCATAAAGGTCTGCAGAGAAAGTGGAAAGGAGAGGGGGAGGGAGGGGAAGGGCGTAAAAAGAAGGGGAGGGGAAAAAAGAGAGACAATGAATCCTCACATTTTCAAATAGACTGAAGCCCAGAGAGGGAAGGAGATTTGTCAAAGATCACACAGCAAGGCAGCCACCAGGTCGCCGTGGATGGAGTCTCTCAGCACAGCCCCTTCGCCTGTCCCCCGCCACCTTCTGCACACGCACGCAGGGGGGGCCTGCACTGGCCTCTAGCTGGGGGCTGGGGAGCGTGGCCGGGGCTGGGGAGCGTGGCCAGGGCTGGGGGAGGCCCCCAGGCAGGCAGCTGGCCAGAAGCCGGGTACGGCAAGCCTGGGCCTCCCACTTCTCCCTCCCGTGAGCCGTGCAGAACCCATTGGAAAGCAGTCGGGGAAATCGGCCCTCTTGTCACAGACAATTGAATTTCAACCCATTTATCTGTCAGGACGGCACTCACAGACCCAAATTCTGGAGCTTATGAGTGTAGTCAAAACACCCCGGACGCCCTCCCCGTGTGAATTATGGGCCAACGTCACAGCAGGAGGCCCCTGCTGACCGGCTCTCCTCTCTCTGCAGATCGAGAGGAGGCTGCAGTGGCCAAGAGGGTCTTAGCTCACAGCGGATGAGTCCCATCCATTGGCTACAGGAGGGCTGGGCATTGGGGCGATGCCTGGCTGGTCCTTCTTTGTGGGGCAATGTGGCTGCCAGGGCTCAGACCACAGGGCCCTCCCCAAGGATGCCACGGCCCCGGGACCCCTGGCATCGAGACAACACGAAGGAGGCTGGGGATTGGGGGTGGATGGAGCCCATCTGAAAGTGAAGGCTTCCCAGGGCCCCTTCAGCCACCTGGCTGGAGAGGGAGCCACGTCTGCCTTTCTTCACTTCATTCATCCATTCAGCCTGTCATTCTTTCATTCATTCCTTCACTCACTCACCCACTCACTGATCTGTGCATCCGCCATGGGATGCAGCTAAGACTCAAACACTGCTGTCCAGCAGGTATTGGGCTCATCTCCTCACTGCCATCTCATCTCTCCGTGCCTCACCTTGCTTATCTGTAAAATGGGTTAATAACAGTTCCTGCCCCATGGAGCTGGTGGGAGCAGGAAGTGTGGTGTTTAGCACAGGGCCTGTCATGAAGCAGCTGGTGTCAGCCATCATTGTTATCATTAGTCCTATAATTTGGTGATGGGAAAAGAGCACTGTCCTGAGAGTAGGAAATTCATTTACTAATCTCTTATTAAGTGTTTGCCTGGGTGAGCAGTCACTGCATACCAGTCACTGGAGACTGACGGGGGGCTGGTAGGCAAATGAACAGGTACCTGTAGGCATGCATGGAAGGGGGATGTGTTCATGGAGGACCTTCTTGAGGGGAGGACTCCTAGGCTGGGTTTTGCAGAGTGAGTAGGAGTTTTCCAGAGCGACATAGGGGAAGGGCATTTAAAGCAGTGGGAACAGCAAGGTTAAAACCCTGAAGGCCTGAAAGGGTACTATAAATATTTGCAGAGAGCTGCAGTGCGGGGTGCATATGGGAGCAGAGGAGAAGGAACTGATCAGGCCCAAAGAACAAAGCTGAGAAACAGCAACACCATCCAGACTCAGGGTTCCTGCAGATCCGGCCACTGGTTCTAAGAGCCACCAGTTCCTAAGCCCATCTCGTGCTTGGCTCTTTCCTAATGTTGCCTCCCTCAACCTACAGACACTCTGAGAGCTGGCTCTCATATGACCCTTTGGACAGATGGGAAAACTGAGGCCCAGAGAGTTAAATATCTACCCAAAGCCATACAGCTAGGATGCGAACCAAGGATTCGAACCAAGCTCCCTGTATCTTCTCACTCAGCCTCCTCCACACCTGCAGGCCTGGCATTAAATTGTACATGTACATGAGTGTGTCCATGGAGTATGTGTGTACATTTATATGCTTGTGCCCCAGAAGTGTGCATGTGAGCAGCTTGCGGTGTGGACACATGTGTATGAGGGCACTGGTGTGTGTACGTGTCGGTGCGCCTGCTGCATATGCTTGCTGGGGTTTGCACAAACGTGCACACACACCAAGGCTGGGTGGTGCATGGTTGTCCGTGAGTGACTGGGTGCATCCCTGTGCACATGGGGGGTGTACACATGTATGCACATGGGGGCATGACCGTGACATGTGCACGTGTGTGTGCACGCAGGCACGCCTGCAGTGTGTGCACCTGTGCGTGAAGGCATGAGTGTGTGCGTCGCCATCCCCGGGCAGCTCTGGCTGCAATCCCCAGAGGCCAGAAACTGGGACTCCCCTTCCCTTCTGTGCATCTCAAGCAGGGGGCTCGACTCCATCCCCACCAGGGGGACCAGAATATGTGCAGGTAGTGATTTTCATATAAAAATATGACAGCCTCATAAATCAGGCTGAAGCTGTGGTCATCACAGCCTCAGGATTAAACACACACTGTGGCTTGTTTCGGCATAAATCTCACGCGTTTGATCTGGGCCAGGCTGGGTGAGGACGTGTTATGTAAGAGCTGCCGGATCTGTTCACTCGTGTCACTCACATCCGGCCTGGGGCAGGAGCCCCACTCGGCAGATCCCTAAGGGGTAGAGACTGAGGGAGGGAGAGACTCGTTTATGCCTCAGCCCTGTTGCTCTTTGCTGTGTGTCTTTGAGTAGGTCATTTGACCTCTCTGAGCCTTAGTTTATGGGGACACTGGTCTTATATCACTGGGGTGATATGAGATTAGATGAGATAACGCAGCCAGGACCTGGCTCTGTGCAGGGCACAGTGCAGAAGCACAGGCCTTGTTCCCTGTTCTTGCTGCTGAGAAAGCAGCCCAGATCTGGGAGGAAGCCACACCCTAGGGAGGGGAGCCACCTGGCCCAGCTCACCTTGTCTGAAGTGACACTGTATCCCTGGAAGCCACAGGTGCCTCAGAAAAGGGGAGAGACATGTGCCGCTGGTCACCAGTCAGCTCTGGGCCCACGTGGCGCAGGTGCACAGAGGGTCTGCAGACAGGACAGCGGGAGAGGTCGTGTCGGCCACACCCCTGCCCCCGGAGGAGGGGCTTGCACAGTGTAGGGTGATCAGTAAGCAGGGCCGGAATCTAGGCCCTTCTCTTCAGCTTCCTAAACCTCAGTTTCCCTAACTGTAAAATGGGGATCATAAAAGTACTGCCTCCTAGGGCTTGAGTCTGGATTCAGTAAGATAATCCATGAAAAGCTCCTGCTAAAACTAGTTTATACTGTACAGCACAGGGAGCTATATTCGGTATCTTATAGTAGCTTATGGTGAAAAAGAATATGAAAACAAATATATGTGTATTCGTGTATGACTGAAGCATTGTGCTGTATACCAGAAATTGACACAACATTGTAAACTGACTATACTTCATTAAAAAAATTTTTTAAAAAGCTCCTGCTACATGCACAGTGCTCGAGACTGCCTGGCTGCCATTATTACTATTATTATTATTGTTATTATTACCATATCAGTTGTTTATGGGTGTAATTCCATTTGCTTTTCTTGTGAATTAAGTGCCAGACTCTCCCACACTTTCCCCCTCTTCTCTCGGCCTCCCCCTCTCTCCCCATCTCACTGGTGGCTTGCAGCTCTGGGATCCCAGTAAGCAAGAGGCAGGGTCTGAGGGCACACGCTGACTGAGGTCCCCTGGAGGCACTGGCCACAGCAGCATCTAAACTCTCAGACCTCAAACTGTACCTGGGGTGGGGACCCACAAAGGGCTGGTAGGGGGGACAGTGGGAAACGGGGGTCCTTCTCAACCAACCAAACACCCACCACCATGGTTAAACCAGGAGCCAGAGTTCTCAGGCCCTGGAAGAAGCAAGAGGGCAGCGTGAGAGGCCTCCCCACGTTCAGATTCCAACCTGCCTGGTCTGAGCCTCAGTTTCTTCATCTGTGAAATGGGGTTAGCACTCGCTTTCCAGTCACAGCACTGGTTGTGAGTCACCCTGTGTGTCTGTGCCCATCGGGGTAGGGGTGGTCACATGCACCCCACCTCCCAGCCCAAAGAACCTCCAATGGTGACTTGGAGGTTTGGACAGCACCTCCCAGCGAGCTCAGAGCGCCATCACAGAGACACGTGGACAGAGTTGAAGGCAGAACATGTTTGGCTTTGCCTGGTACCCAGACCACACTACCCATGCTGCCTTGCAAATTAATGGCTGTTTTTTTTCAATGAAGTAGTTTTTCCCCAACAACCTGATCTCCCTGCCTTGCAACTTCTCTGCATTAGAAGCTGCACTTTGGTCAAGGTGAGTGGGCAAAAGCTCCTGTAGTTCCGTGGTCCCTCTCTGGTTGATGACATAAACAGGGAGGCTCAGAGGCCAGAGCAGCCAGGGCTGGCCTTCCATCTATCCCTGACAAGCCCCACGCCCTCCGCCTCTGCCCAGGCTGGGGCCCCCAGGGGCTCTGGCTCACTGTACCCCATCTCTCACCTATGGTGGGTCCCCCACTCACCTCCCTCCTAACACAGAGCCCCCATGTCTTCCCTCTCCTGCCTCGATCTTTTCCTTTTGCTCTGGACCTGGAACCTCACGGCCAGGTATTGCAAATGGTTCTGCTGCGTCTTCCAGAAATCTCTCAATCGGGACTGCCAAGCCACAACTCCGACTCCGTTTCTCTCTCCTCCTCTTCCCCTCCCCTCCCCTCTGTGTATCATCGCTCCCTTCCTCTCACTCCTCGCCTTTTCCCAGATTCCCAGCCAGTCTTCCCCAAACCCAAGACCTGCCCCATCCCAGACAGCCCTAGGTTGAAATCCCACCTCCTCCTCCTCTTCCCAGAGTTAGACCTTATTAGGCAAACGACTTCACCTCTCTGGGCCTCCTTCTCTCTAAACTCAGACTATTAAAAGTCTCTACCTTTTCCAACTATTGAGAGAATTTTGTGAGAAAGTGCCCAGGGAGCATTTAGCCCTGCGCATAGTAGGCGTGCAACACAGGTTTACGGCTGTTGTGGCCCCAGGTTCTCCTGCCTGTATTATTGTTACCATTACCCTCAGGCAAGAAAAAGTTGGGAAGGGTGATCCGGGAAGATGGAACAGTGAGGGTAAAAGAAAAGGGAAATTCTGGAAAGGGAATATCATGTGGCTCATGTGGTTGGATTTGGGGAAAGGGACCACCAAGCCCCCTCGAAACGTGTAAGAATTTTCAAAGTCCCCAGTGTGATGGGGAACGATTGATTTTCCCTGGGAACCAGGACAACATCCCTGTAAATCACCCCCAGCTAAATGGAGCCAACAGAGCCGAGAATTCCTTCTCTTCCCTCTCAGTTTCCACCCAGCAGCTTCCCAGGGTTCCCTCCTCAAAATAGGGCCCAGATTCCAGGGCTGGGAACGGTGAGGCCCAGCCAGCTCTGGAATGCAGGCAGTGGGACGTGGGGTCCCTCCTCGCCTCCTGCCTCAGACAGAAGGATCAGAAGTCTCGGGCTTAGACACCCAGGAAGACTGATTTCCCTTCCACAGTCTGTCCTGTTCCCAGCCCCTAGCCCTCAGTGGCTCCTGCTTCTCTCCTGCTTCTCTCCTCCTCAAGAACATACCATGGCTGCCCACTGCCTGCCAATCTCAGTCCATCTCCTTGTGCTGACATTCAAGGCCCTTAATGGGGGGGCCTCCTTTTTCTTTTTCATCTCACTTCTTCAAGCCTCCTCTCTCTCACCACCCACAAATGTCTACTTTAGCCCCACCAGATTCTCCAGTCTTCCCCAAAGTCCTTCCTGTCTTTAAACCTCCAGACCATCTGCACAGGCTGTTCCCTCTGCCTGGAATCCCATTTGCTTGCTCCTTCCCACTGGAGAATGCTTCCTAATCCTTCAAGATTCACTCCAAATGGTGCCTTCTCCGTGAACCTGACCTAGAGTCAGCCTCTGTCCTCTGCATGTGCCTGCACCCAATTCATTCACCTGTGGACACACACACCTGAGCTGTCATCCGTGGAGACACAGGATGTCACAGCTAAAGGGGCCCTTAGGAATCATCTAGTCTTAGTCCTACTTTTTAACAACAGAATCCTTTGTTCAAACAAAATGTTTAAATGAAATTCCAAAGTATAAAATGGATAAAAACAGCTCGGCCCCAGTTGAAGTCCACATTAGTTGGAACTCTGAGTAGTAAGATACAGAAACTCAATTCAAAGTTGCTGAGGCCAAAAACAAGAAAGGTATAAGTTCGTATAACTAAGAATTTCAAGACATCAGGTATGGCTGGATCCAGGAGTTGAAAGGGTGACATGGGGAATCTGTCTTGTATTTTGGTTCTACTTTCCCTTGCGTTGGCTGCATTCTCAGACAGGCTTTTCCCCCAAATGATGACCAAGATGGCCTCCAAAGCTCTAGTCCCCCTCCCCCTGGCTCGACCACCCCAAAGGAAAAAGAGACTCATTCTGAAGTTCCAGCAAAGGTACCAGGAAAAAGGTTCATTGGCTCTAATTGATCAGACTTGAGTCATGTCATTGCTCCAAAGAAATCACTGTAGCCAGGTCAATATGCTGATCTCACTGGCCAATCCTGAGTCACTGGCCACCCTCTGGAGCCAGGGGCTGGTTAACCCCTCCAGAATGACATGGACTGATGACAAAGAGGGAAGAGAGATTGTCCAAGGTAAAAACCAAGGTGCTATCATCCCAAAAAGGAATGTGGACAGGCTCCTCCAAAATGATACTCACTCTACTGAAGCTTCATCCATCTGCCTTTCTTTTAGCCCCCAAGACATGTTCTGAAACTCTAGAGCTTCTGAAGGATATGATTTGAAAACCACATATCTAATCTCATTTTATAGAAAACAATCAAAGGCCCAGAGAGGGAAAGTGGCTCCCCCAAAGTCACACAGCACTCTCCATCATCACATTCCCAATTCCTTGAATGTGCCTATGCCTCCTTGATGAGTCTCCTCCCCACTGGGTCCGTAGCATCTCCATTACCGGGTTTGGCTGAAAGGATTTGTCAGTTGTCGGCTTGCTTGTCTAACTAAATTAATGTTCTACAATTCTCCTCCAGTTTGCAAACTTTTAAAAAATTAATCCCATCATTTCAACAAGTGTAACAACTAAATTATCATCTTTACATGATTAAGGAGCCTGCCGCGTCTTCTCTTGGCAAACACTGCATGCACATAATTTTACTAAATGTAATAAACCAACCATAGAACTATTAATTTTGCCATGGTATTCATAACAATTAGAAACGCATGAACCTTAAAATGATAAAAACTGAATGGAATACAGAAATCGCAGGAAATCCCCAGTCCTCCCTCTGCAGGCTGAAAACGATGTCATGAGAGGCAGATTAGGGTCGAGAGACAGAAACTGAATGTCATTTGCCTCTTAGCTTCATTGCAGTACACTCAGAATGAGACAGACTAAAGTGGGAGCACTTGGCTAACACGATGAAGCATTCCTTGAAATCTAGACATCCATGAGGGACAAGATATTAGAAAAAGTTCCTTGCCTTTTCAGAGCTTTTATGGTCTATAAGAGCCCTCAGTCCTGGAATCGCTAACATATGGCAAAGGTGCCATAACCTCAGTCCCTACACCCATGGCAGACATCATTAATTGATTACAGCACTCTTTTCTGCCAAGTCTAGACGGTGTGGAATCTCAACACAGCCCTCTGTGGCAGGCATTACCAATCAATCACAAGATGATCTTAATTTAGTCCAGTCTTGCTAGTTTACAGGTAGAGAAACTAGGCTGCAGAGATGGAAATGACTTGATCAAAGTCAAATAGAGATTCAGGGCAGAATATAAAGTCGAAGCCAGGATGCTGTGGCTTTATTGCTATAGGCCAGGAGGCTGAGCCCTCATTAATAAACTCTTCCTCTCTCTACCTCCTAAAGAGAAAGCATCCCCTACAAACCACTAGTGAGTCAAATATCCCATCAGTCCCTCTCCTCTTCCTCCTCCCACAGTTGTATCAAACTTACACTGGCCTCTTTCTTTCCTGCAGTATTGGTGGAACTTTCCTAGAGGACAATTTGGCAGTTTGTGTATCAAAAGTCTCAAACATCAAATAGCCTGTTGCTCAGAACTCCTAGAATTTATCCGAAAAACTTAAATAGACAAATGCCCCAAAAGCATGTTCATCGTGGTATTCTTTTCAATGGAATAAAATGGAAAATAACCCAATAATTTAAATTCTTATTTTAAAAACATTTAAAATGAGATATTTGTTAGCACAAAAGATGATCACAGTATCACAGTATTTATTAGTGAGAAATGTAGCTTTTCAAACAGCTTGTGTAGTTTGTGTCATTTCTGTAAAGAATGAACACCAACGGACATATACACATCTGGGGTTACCATACACAGTTGCCCAGATTGTGCACTGGACAACTACACAGTCCCTCAGAATACAATATGAATTGTGCCCAATGGAGTTGGACAATGCCACATGCCTGCATGTAGCTTAAAATGTATGACAGGCTATTTACCAAAATGGTAATTGTGGCTACTACCACTATTGGGGAGGGGTGATTTTTTTTAAATCTTTGTTGTGGTTTTCTAGTATTTCCATAATAAACATGGTTCAATTGTGTAAAATGTTTAAAATGTAACTCTTTCAAAACACTTTCTTGCTTGTGATCCACTTATGACATATCCTTGTTTATTACATACGCTGACTTCCTTTGATGTGTGTGTGTATGTTTATTTTACAGTGTTAAATAAGCATTGAGGGAGGGCCTATGAGGGCCAGGTATTGTGCTAGGGACACAGCCTCAGTCTTTCTGAGTTAGAAATCTAATGGGAGGGACTGACATGAGGCAAATGCCCTGCAAACCACTGGGAGCTAGAGCTGTGGGGGAGGGGCAGAGCACCCTGCAGGGCGTGCAAGGGACCATGGGGAAGGCATCCTTGGGGATGTTCTGTAAGGTGCATCACAGGGCCACCTTGTCTTTCCGCTAGACCAAGCATCTTGGGGCAGCTACTGTGCCTTGTTAATATTCTTAGACCACAGAACCGAGAAGCCCAGACACCCTCCAGGAGAGGCTGGGGCCGGCCGGCTTCTAACGTGGCCCCATGGGTAAAACCCTGAGCCCGGGCCTGGGATGCTCCAGAACACTTAGCGCTCTGAAGCCAGCACACCTGGGTGTGAATCCACACAACGGAACCTCAGTTTCCTTGTCTGTGAATTGGGGAGAATCATAGGTGCCCAATTCCTCAGGATTCAAAGGAGTAAGACGGGCAATGTGCAATGAATGTGGGGCTTGGGGGACCTGTTCCATCAGTGGTAGCGTTTATTATTCGTTGTTACTATTATTATGCCGGGGCCTTGGCTAATGAAAGGACCAGACACCAGCTCCACCCGGCCCTTCTGGACAGGGCTGGAACAGGATCAGAAAGAAAGCGCTTTCCCAACCTGGCCACGGACAGAGGGCGGGCAGATGCTGGCAGGAGGTGTGACCTAGATATTTGCAAGGTTCACTTCCCTTTGCTCCGCTTTCCTACCCGTCCAGTCTCCAAGCGCTCAGCCCGAGACATTTTACCCCGTAGATGGCCGGCAGCTCGTTTCCTCTGAGGAAATTGCCGTCTGTGCATCTGTGACCCCCACCCTTCAAGTAAAATTGAGGTGATCCGAACAGGTCTAAGAATTGGCACTTCCCTCCCTGGCCCCAAAGGCTTCTTTGTCAGCCAAGAACCTCTCATTTTCCTCCTCAGAATGCATCATAAGGCTGGTCCCAAATGAAGAAGCTGGACTCAGAATCGGGAGTCCTGGCTTTACCCCTGGCTCTGCTGTATGATCACCAGCAGGTCCTCCAACCCCTGGCCTCAGTTTCCCCAGCTGTAAGAGGATTGGGTTTGACATTTCTGCAAGTCCTCCCCTCTCTGAGTCTGCCTTTCTGATACTGCTCCAGTGTCAGCTTCAGAAAACCTCCTTGTTGAATACCACCCTCCTCCCAGTCTGGAGCAATTTCCTTTTCAGACCTCTGTGCCTTTGCACAGGCCATCACACCTTCCAGAGAATGCCTTCCCCAGGCAAGTTTCCCTCCCCATCCCCCACGCAAGATTCAAACCATCTCTGCCTGAGAATCTTCCCTGAACAACCATACATTTCAAATAGTGAGCCCTACTTTATCCCCAGCCCCTAAGACTGTCTCTGCACAGTTGAGCCCCACTACATTCCCTTGCCTGGCTCGCCAGACCTCTGGGAACTGCCATGTGCCTGGACAAGCCCCCAGTGCTTAAGATCACCTCTTCTGAGGATGTGGTTGACCAGCAGGCTGGAGTCATTTCATCATTCAGTGAACGTGCACACAGTCCATGTAATGAAGCTAAGACGTAGTGGGTGCTGGGGATGCAAAATTGGGTAAATTCCAGCCCAGTCTCCAAGGAGCTCCCATCCTTGGGCAAGGAGACAAGAAAGCAGATTATTCCAAAATATTGTGGCCTTCCAGGCAGAAGGGGCAGCATGGATGGGTGGACGTCCAAGGAAGAAGAGTGAGAAATTGAAGTGGTTTGGCCACGAGGGTGGAACTTGGAGAGGTGAGGGGTCGGGGGAAGAGGTGGGGCTGGTGGGTAGGGAAAGTCCAGACCCCATATATCCTGAGAAACTGGAGGAAGGATTTGAAGCCCGCAGAGAGCTACATTTTGGAGAGGTGCCTCCAGCTGCTGCGTGGAAGGAAGGCTGTTGGGGAGGACTGGGGAAGCCCAGGGCAGTCGTCAAAGAGAGAGAAGATGGTGGCCTCGATAGGCTGGTGGCAGTGGGGAGGTGAAGACGCAGATGGATTCAAGAGAGACTGGGAAGGTAAATTCTCCAGGCCTTGGGGACAGTTGGGCCCAGGGGTGGGGGTGGGGGAAGGAATCCCAGGGCCTCCAGGGAAGACAGAGGTGGCCTTGTTATTCTAGAGCCACGTGGCAATCCCAGAGGAGCTGGAGGAGGGACGTGGAGGGGCTGGTGGGTTCAGTTCAGAATGTGTTAAATTCGAGACATCAACCGTCCACAGCTAAACACGGGGGATGCTCCAGAACCAACATGAAGATGGTGACAAAGGTGGTGGTCAGGTGACTCGGAAAATGAAGGTCCGCTGAATGGGCAGATGCTGCAGGAGAGGGGAAACTGGGGGTTGTGGGCAGATTCTGAAATTCGGTGCATCTAAACCCCCAGGACTGGCCAGGATACCCTCACTTAACCAGAGCCCTCTGCTAACCAGAAGTCCACATTCCTGGCAAGGGGGCCTGAGAACCAGGAGACCTGGGCCGGCCTTGGGCCTTGGCCACTGGCTGAGTGCGACACCCTGCGCAAGCCCCTCTAGCTCTCTGAGCCTCCTGGGTTTGCTCTGAGGATCAGAAATAAAACGGTGTGTATGAAAGCGAAAAAGAAACTTTCTCGGGGGGGTGGTGGAAAATATACTGGGCAAATCGCACTGAATATTGTCATCAATTTTATCAATGACCACCCCCCCACCAGGTGCCAGGGCTATGCCCACCCAGCTGCCCTGGGTGCTCCAGCCGCCTTGGCTCCGCTCCCCAAAGAACCTTCTCAGCCTCCCCAGTGATGCTCCCCAGAGATGCCCGGGCCTCCACGTCTGAGGAACTGGAGGAAAATCAATGTGAACAATGTAGTCAAAACAGTGTCGGCAGGCGTCGGGCCGGCCGGAGTGAACATTACCGGGGACTCAGTCGTGCCCCTTATCTGGCAGTTTGTTCTCCAAAGTGAGCTCTAGCCTCCCTGCGAACCCAATAAGTCTTTCAGTTTGACTTGAAACCCCACATTTTTCCTCTTTAGAAAAATGTCACCGACATTCCTCTGTTTCATTACTCTTGGTCGCTGAGGCTGTGGCCGCAGGGAAATTGCTAGCGGAGGGAGGCGGCCTGTACTCGCCACCACGGCCAGATCAGCCCCCGCCAGCCGTGGGCCCTGGCTGCTGGGCCAGCCCCTGCTGGACACGGCCTTCTTCACCTTGACTGTGACCTGTCCT